>NC_139541.1:65823917-66520082 GCF_965153285.1 Podarcis tiliguerta
TGAAATAATTCCTGGGGATATATTAAGCATGAAATGATTTGTTTTGATATTGCAAAAAGAATCAAGTAGTCAATAAAAGGGATGTGGGTGGCGCTGTGGTCTAAACCACTGAGCCTCTTGGGCTTGCGGTTCGAATCCCAGCGACGGGTTGAGCTCCTGTTGTTTGGTCCCAGCTCTTGCCAACCTAGCAGTTCGAAAGTATGTCAAAGTGCAAGTAGATAAATAGGTACCACTCCAGCGGGAAGGTAAATAGAGTTTCCGTGCGCTGCTCTGGTCTCATTATTTCGTTGCACCAGAAGCGGCATAGTCATGCTGGCCACATGACCCAGAAAAACTGTCTGCGGACAAACGCCGGCTCCCTCGGCCTGTAAAGTGAGATGAGCGCCGCAACCCCAGAGTTGTCTGCGACTGCACTTAACTGTCAGGGGTCCTTTACCTTTTTTAAGTCAATAAAAAGTGTTGGTGGGAAAGGAATTATTATAACCAATTCATTTCCTTATTGCAAACTCATAAAAAGTATATCTTTGCTGTGTACAAAATTTCAAGTAAAAAACTACATTTAGACTGAATAGGAATCTCACCATGTCACAAGGCTATTTTACGCCCATTCATTTCAGTGGGTCTGGTCTGAGAAGAATGTAGCTGGATACGACCCATATATTGTTCAGTCCCCCATAGACAGACACTTTAAAGTGACATCTATAGCTTGCATACATAAAAGTGGCTGCTCTGTACATTTTATAATAGTAATGTGAGGATAAGTCTTGTTTATGCAAAGCAATAACTTGGCTGCGGACAATATTCATTCCAAGGGCCAACAGTTGAGGTGTTTATGGGAACCATTAAACTTGAGGTCTTCATTAGCTTGTGGACAAGTTATTGTTAAGTTAGCAGGAGATACCCTCAGAGTTATGACAACTACAAATTAAAAGTTTTAAAGTTCTGGCTGAAGAAAGAATAGAAGAGGTATCCACACAATACAATTCAAAAGTTGAGAATCTTACATTTAAGTCACAAGACAACATTCTCTTTGGTATTACCTCAACATGTACCTTATGAAAATGTTGCACTGACACACTCTCAACAAGAGTCATTACCTCCCCATCCAACTGCACTACCATAAACATCCCTGCCCAACTTTGTTGTCTATAAATTTGGGACCCTCGTACCTACGGGACCGCCTCTCCTGGTATGTCCCACAGAGAAACTTACGGTCTTCAAATAAAAACATCTTGAAGGTCCCAGGCCACAGAGAAGTTAGGCTGGCCTCAACTAGAGCCAGGGCTTTTTCGGCTGTGGCTCCGATCTGGTGGAACACTCTGTCACAAGAGACCAGGGCCCTGCGGGATTTGACATCTTTCCGCAGGGCCTGCAAGACAGAACTGTTCCATCAGGCCTTTGGCCAGGGCACAGCCTGACTCCCTCCCTCGGCAATCTTCGCGGAGCTCTGGCCCAATGGTTGCCAGTGGCTTGATTTGAATTAATTTTATAATGAATGATTTTAGAGTGTTGTGTTGTGTTGTACTGTTGTACTGTTTTATTGTTGTTAGCTGCCCTGAGCCCGGCTTCGGCTGGGGAGGGCGGGATATAAATAAAATTTATTATTATTATTATTATTATTATTATTATGGTTTAGCTTAATTTTGGTTAGCATTTTAATGTGAACCTATCTAATTTGTGTTTCCTCAAATACTATGTGAACCAAATACTCTCAGATCGTATAAAATTAAATATGTGAACCAAAGCACCTCTAGCCTTTGTAATTCACAATTCTCTGAATTTTGCAATGCAGCTCTCTGACCAATGTAAACAAAAATGTGCATATTGGAGGAAAGTATGCATTAAAATGTATCAATTAAAAATGTATCATTAAAAAGTATGCATTAAAATGTATCAATGAAAACAGCATATAAAATGCATTGCAAATAAGCATACAAAATGTGCTTATTAGGGGAAATTTGCACCAAATTTTTGATAAGTTCTCATGAGGACTTTTCAAAGGGAAAAAACTGAGATGGAAACATGGAGAACTGAAGTTAAAATGGGGAACATGAGGAAATCAGAGAAACCGGAACTGACAGATTTATCCATTCTGAAATTTAAAATGCCTCATATGTCACTTAAAGGATCTATAGCTCCCATTTGGGCTTCCAAACAAATTCAACTGATTCAACTTACCAGCTGATAGGAGCTGGTAAGAGCTGTTCAACAGTGGAATGAACTATCTTGAAAGGCAGTGAACTTTCCTTCATTGGAGGTTTTTAAACAGAGTGTGGATGGGTGTCTGTCAAGGATTCTTTAGCTGTGATGCCTGCTCTGTAGGGGTTGGACTTCAGAACCCTTGGGTTCCCTTCCAACTCTACAATTCTGTAATTCTATGATATTCCCATTGTTAAACAGAGTAAAACAAAGAAAACAGAAGAAACAGAAGAGCTACTTGCAGCTAATAAACTCTCAGAACTAATTATGACCTACTCTCTCGCTGTAAATTGGGATTCTATGCCACTATTAGGTACCTCCTGAATTCATTTACAAGCATACAAATTTATGGACTCAGCAAGATTTGTCCAGACAATTGTTTTCTCAGCCAGTTTACTAGAGACACCTCTATTTAGATTTTGTCAAGATTATTGCTCCTCACCACTATTGATGAGATGAGGGAGTACTTCTTGTGGTCAAAATGCAAAGAGGAAGCCTGCTTTGAAGGGTCTTAGCATTTGCTCTCCTATTAAGCACTGGATTTACCATGCAGAACTGACACCATGAAAAGAAAAGGCTACATTTCAGTTTCCAAGGAACTAAATCCTTAGGTCAGCTTCTCTACCATACATCCTAAAGGCAAAGGATGGAAGGGTGAACAAACTAGCTTGCATCACGTTGTTTTAAGAAATCCAGCAGCTGTTTGGTAGTAGTGACCATCCCAATCAATGTAATAACAACTAAATAGGTAAAGGTAAAGGACCCCTGACAGTTAAGTCCAGTCACGAACGACTCTAGGGTTGCAGTGCTCATCTCTCTTTACTGGCCGAGGGAGCTGGCCTTTGTCTGCAGATAGTTCTTCTGGGTCATGTGGCCAGCATGACTATGTTGCTTCTGGCGAAACCAGAGCAGAGCATGGAAATGCCGTTTACCTTCCTGCTGGAGCAGTATCTATTTATCTACTTGCACTTTGATGTGCTTTCGAACTGCTAGGTTGGCAGGAGCTGGGACCGAACAACGGGTGCTCACCCCATTGCAGGGATTTGAACCACGGGGATTAATACAACACTTTAAAAAACACAGAGAGACAAAATATTAAAACAAACTGATGTAAAACAATCAAAACATTCCAAAGATCATGTTGAGTACAAAAAAAGGGGTGAACCTTGCATCCTTGTAACAACTTCTTCTTCTTCTTCTTCTTCTTCTTCTTCTTCTTCTTCTTCTTCTTCTTCTTCTTCTTCTTCTGTGATCACTCATAGCCGAGTAAAATTGTCTTCTATAAACATGGTTTTAACAGTGAGTCCGTAAGTGATTGTGAAGGCCAATTCTGGATCCACATGTCCTTCCGTAGTGGGGACATTGGTTTCCGGGTGGGATTTTCTTTTACAACCGCTGGGTGGTGACCCCACTGGGCACAGTAATCCAGTCAGGGAAAAAGGGGGGCAGACTACGTTTAGGGCACCTTCTCTAGCCCCTCTCCTTTTTGGGGTGAGCAGAGTGGATCCCAAAAAGGGCTGCTCAGTCATGGATACAGCTGCCAAGCTGCTCAACTGCCTTGATCCTTGAATCAGAAAGACTGAATCTGTATCCACCGCCCATGTGTCGATTCATGACTACAGGTTTCCAGATTTCATGATCCTGCTCCCATTACCATTTGCTGATCGCCATGGGAGTTTGGGTTTGGGATGGGTTTTTGGAAGACACCTGTGCGTGAATTTATTTTATGTGTGTAGATCAGTGCAGGATGATCCACGCACAGTCTTTGCAGTAAGGCTCTGTTCCAATGGCATGAGTAGTCACGACGACCAGTAGAGTCTTATCTGCTGCAGCCTTTATAGCCATTGTAACACACCGCTCATTATCACCCGCCTGTTCTGCTGTTGAGGACTTCATCGATCATTTTTGTCTAGCTCCTTCCTTTTGACCTTACTGCCTTGGGTGACCCTGCTGGGAGTACGATATTCCCGATGGATTCACTCACAAGGGTCATAGGAATGTGCAAGCCCACTCACCACAACAAGGTGATGATCCAGTGCGTCAGATCCTTGTTACACACAAGGTGTGTATCTATAAATGATGAACGTGGGGTGGGATAGTAGTGTTGAGCTACAGCCTTTTCCTGAACTGTAGAAATTTCCTCATCCCAACTTTTTAGTCCTCTGTGTTGTGTTTGTTCTCCTTTTTTGCAATATGAGGGTGGGGAAAAGGTGTGCCGAGGTTCTGATTTCCTGCTACGGGGCACCATCTGCTTGCTGACCTTCTTAGTGCAAATCACACACAGCCTCTCCTCAGTTCTTCTCAGCCAGGTGACAGAATGGTGGTGATAGCAATTTAAGAGTTGGCAAAGCAGCTGTGACCCGGCCAGGACTGGCTCATCCACGTGGAGGATTTTGCTGCTATCTTAAGTTCTCAGTGTTTCCAGAGCCATTTTATCTCTGTTTGGCCAGTTCTGTTGACAAAGTTGGCTCTGGTAAGGAAAATAAATGACAGAGAGCAGAATGGAAGTGAAAAGTGGAGAGGAAGCCAATCTTCTGGAAACAATAATGACAATACACTACAGGGAAACAAAGCATCATTTCCCCCCCACACCCCCATCCTCCTAAAGGGCCACTTTGCAAAATACATTTACAGGGATCTGATGTCCATGGCAGCAGGACCAGTTCTTGTTGGCAGGAGAAGGATATGGAGGGAGAGAAAGAGGAAGAAAGAAAATTCATACCCAGATGTTACAAACTTCAGCAGGGAGATGCAGAATTGAGACTGGAGTTTGCAGGCACCACCCCTGGCCTTCAATATATCTGAACCTACTACCCGGCAAAAATCATATACCCGGCAAAAATCTATACCCAGGCGGGGGGCAGATCAGACATGTTTGTGCATAAAAGAAATGATCAGCAGGTGCGCTTGGAAGAAGAAGAAGAAGAAGAAGAAGAAGAAGAAGAAGAAGAAGAAGAAGAGTTTGGATTTGATATCCCGCCTTTCACTCCCTTTAAGGAGTCTCAAAGCGGCTAACATTCTCCTTTCCCTTCCTCCCCCACAACAAACACTCTGTGAGGTGAGTGGGGCTGAGAGACTGTGACTGGCCCAAGGTCACCCAGCAGCTGCATGTGGAGGAGCGGAGACGCGAACCCGGTTACCCAGATTACGTGACTACCGCTCTTAACCACTACACCACACTGGCTCTCTCTGCAGGACCAGCAGATGTGATTATGACCCCTGCACACCTTAGTGCACCCCATGGTTTTAGAATGTCTGAAAGGGGCTCTTGTAATTTCTAAGTAGACAGATACTGTCAAGAGAAGGCTTCTGCTAAAGCAGGGGGTGAGCAGCCATTCTTCTGCTTGGTCCCTGCTTTAGTAGAAAACACACATCCTTGAGGCCATATTCACTTGAGGTTGATCTATTTGGGGGCTACATGCCAGCAGTGGGTGAGGCCATAGCCAGTGATGGTCAAGGCTAAAGTCTCTTCTCCCTCCTTCCCTCTCTCTGTCTCTGCACTATACATTTAAAGCAGTATCATACCTTTTAAAACAGCCACGGCTTCCCCCAAAAGAAGCATGAGAACTGTCCTTTCTTAAGAGTGCTGAAAGTTGTTAGGATGCCCCTATTCCCTGCACAGTGCCTCAGTTTCAAAATTTGCTTAGCCATAAATTTGTCCGATGATGATGATGATGATTTATACCCCGCCCATCTGGCTGGGTTTCCCCAGCCACTCTGAGAGGCTTCCAACCAAAGATTAAAAAAACATTAAGACTTCAGTCATTAAAAACTTCCCTAAACAGGGCTCCCTTCAGATGTCTTCTAAATGTCATATAGTTGTTTATTTCCATTCCAGTCCGGCTTCCGCGCTGGTCATGGGACCGAGACGGCTCTGGTCGCCCTAACAGATGATCTCCGCAGGCAGCTGGATCAAGGCGGGTCGGGGCTGCTGATTCTTCTAGACCTGTCAGCAGCCTTCGACATGGTCGATCACGAACTCCTGGACCACCGCCTTGCCGACGTGGGGATCCAGGGCACAGTCCTTCAATGGCTGCGCTCGTTTCTCTCCGGTCGGGGACAGAGGGTGGCGCTTGGGGGGGAATTGTCATCCCGCCACTCCTTGGTGTGTGGAGTGCCTCAGGGTGCGATACTCTCCCCGATGCTTTTTAACATCTTTATGCGCCCCCTCGCCCAGCTTGTCCGGAGTTTTGGGCTGGGCTGCCATCAGTATGCTGATGACACCCAACTCTATCTGTTGATGGATGGCCACCCTGACTCGGCCCCAGACACACTGACCAGATGCTTGGAAGCTGTGGCTGGATGGTTACGTGGGAGCCGGTTGAAGTTAAATCCTTCGAAGACAGAGGTCCTCTGGCTGGGACGGGACGATATGGGATTGAGGGGGCAACTCCCATCTCTAGCGGGGGTGCAATTAGTGCCAGCACCGTCCGTTAAGAGTTTGGGTGTAATCTTCGACACCTCCCTCTCCATGGAGGCGCAGATTGCAGCTATAACAAAGGCGGCATTTTTTCATCTCCGCCAAGCTAAGCAGTTGGCTCCTTACCTCTCTCGCCCTGACCTAGCCACTGTGATCCATGCGACGGTCACCTCCAGACTGGATTATTGTAACTCGCTCTACGTGGGGCTGCCCTTGAGACTGACCCAGAAACTCCAGAGGGTGCAGAATGCCGCAGCGAGACTCCTTACAGGGTCTTCACTGCGAGATCACATTCATCCGGTGCTATACCAGCTGCACTGGCTCCCGGTGGAGTACAGGATCAGGTTTAAGGTGCTGGTTTTAACCTTTAAAGCCCTATACGGCCTAGGACCCTCGTACCTACGGGACCGCCTCTCCTGGTATGCCCCACAGAGAAACCTACGCTCGTCAAATAAAAACATCCTGAAGGTCCCAGGCCTCAGAGAGGTTAAGCTGGCCTCAACTAGAGCCAGGGCTTTCTCGGCTGCGGCTCCAATCTGGTGGAACGCTCTGTCACAAGAGACTAGGGCCCTGCGGGACCTGACATCTTTCCGCAGAGCCTGCAAGACAGAGTTGTTCCACCAGGCCTTTGGTCAGGTCCCAGCCTGACTCCCTCCTCTGGCAACCTGCACAGAACTTTGCTCAACGGTTGCCATTAATTTGACTTTAATTAATTTTTATAATGGAATGTTTTTAGAATGTTTGATTATTTGATTGTTTGATTATTTAATTGTTGTTAGCCGCCCTGAGCCCGGCTTCGGCTGGGGAGGGCGGGATATAAATAAAATTTATTATTATTATTATTCCTTGACATCTGACAGGAGGGCATTCCACAAGGTGGACACCACTACCGAGAAGGCCCTCTGCCTGGTTCCCTGTAACTTTGCTTCTCGCAGTGAGGGAAGCACCAGAAGGTACCACTTTAAGTGTGTAGTACGGGGGGAGGTGACTTTCTATCTTCCTTCCACTGTCTCTACCAGTCCAGCAGACTGACATGGAAGGGACGATTTGCTCTCATCAGACATCTGATGGGACGATTTGCTTTTAAAATTAGGCCAAGGGTCTAGGTTGCCCAGACCCATAGTTCATCAAACAGCTCTGCAGGCTATTGGTTCTGCTGAGCTTTGTACCTCACTTTCAACAAGTAGGATAAGATTAGGTTGGAAGCCTTAGATAAATGATGACCCAGCTCCTGCGTCTCCAGGGTTTAAAGATAACGCTGTTTTAAACTGGCCCTGTCAGTGTTCTGGAACTCAGGTGGTGTTATTAGCCAGAGGGTAATTTCAAATGTCCATTCATTTAAATTGTAGAGCACATGGATGTGAGCAACAGCCTGGTTTTATTTGGGAAGTGAACATGCTTGCAGAGAGGCAGAAATGGCAGAGAGACTTTGCAGCAGAATGTATCAAAGCCATGCAAAAGATTGATTAAAGTGATCCACATTACACAGCCTTCATCACATGTGAGCTGGCTTTATTGCTAAGGACAGCTTTACAATATTACAAAACTCCTACACGGTATGGTTAATGGTTTCCTGTCCCACAATGGGTATTAATTAATCTAGCAATGCTAAGACAATTGTGTTATGACCAATTGCTGCTGTTGTGGTCACTGCCTATTTTGCAGGTGTTTATGCTTTAGCCAAATATTGACAATTTTGATGGAGCCCTTCCCTTTCCACACACAGAAGCTGAGCAGACCAGAAGCTGGCTCTTACTGGCACAAGGATAGCATCTTGAAGGCAACAGTCTAGCTCAAGGGGTGCAGGGCGGGCTGTGTAGCACACAACTTTGTTCTCTGACTGTTTATTGTCACTTGCCATTAGGGATGGCTGCTCCAAAGGTAATGAGAGATGTCCCTTTGATGTATGGTAGGAAATTCCAGGCGTAGCCTTCATGGACTCATGCAAATAATTCAAGTTACAAGAAAGGAGATTCCAATTAAACATCAGTAAGAACTGTCTGACAATATGAGCTGTTTGACAGTGGAACAGTCTCCCACTAAAGGGGGTGGCAGAGCATCTACTTTGCAGCGGGTGGGTGAATCTGTTTATTTTGGTTCTTCTTGTTTTCTCGTCTTTTTCCATTTTTCTCCACAATTTTGCATCGGTTTGCAATTTGTGTATTTTTGGAAGTCCACATGAAAATTCACCACCGTTAGAGTGCAAATTATTTCTCCCGACGAGTACACATTTTCTCGCAAGCAATTTCCTCTGTCAGAGTGCATTTTCACACACAATGTCTTCACTAAGGTATGTGTTTTGGAGCACTCATTTCCCCAGTGTAGACATTATTGTACACGTGGTTTGGTGGGCAAACTGCATCACACAATGTGTTTTGGTTTGCATGTTGTTTTGGAAAGTGAAAAATTGCTAGGTTTGCATCAAAATCCTAACTGCACCAAAATTCTCCCCCATCCCTACTTGCAACGTAACCCAGCACCTGCTGTCTAATGGTAGGACCGGATCTGCTTCTGGGTAAATGTCTGCATAGGATTGTAGCCTCAGCCGTCTTTCTTCCCCTGCCTTTCTAAATTGGGAGCAAAGTAAAACATCGCTCCATCAATTTTCTCTCCTGGTAGCTGTGGTTGAAGGTTAATGGACTAGAGCTTTTCCTGCATTCCTACCACTTCCCATCTCCTCTCTCTCTCTGGAATATAATGAATCTTACTTTTACTGTAACAAATGGCTATATTTGTATTAATATGAACCTTTAATGAGCCATGTATTAGTGTCAGAACTAACAATGTCCCTTCCTTGGCCGAGAGCAGACCACGAGTACTTCGGAGCTGGCAATTTGTATCTGAGAGTTATTTCCCCCATCTGTCAGAATGCTAGTCTTCACTGTAAAATCACAGCCTAGAGCCGAAAATGGGTTGTACGGCCATCATTAATCTTAGTAGAGAGCTCACAATGACACGTGGGGCATGAATACATCTATAAGGGGAGTTTTAATTGCCAGGATGTCAAAGGCCACACTGAATGGTAGGGGCTGTTCACTGCTAAGACGACGGGAAATATATTTTCCATATTTTAAATATATATCTACATTCTGTGTGATGCCTCAATGTTCATTAGCCGGGAAAAGAGGAAACTGAGAGGAGATATGATAGCCATCTTCAAATATCTCAAGGGCTGCCACAAGGAATAAGAAGCAAGTTTGTTTTCTCCTATTCTGGAGGGTAGGACCCAAACCAATGGATTCTAGTTACAAGACAGGAGGTTCCAACTAAACATTGGGAAGAACTTTCTGACAGTAAGAGCTTTTTGACAGTGGAATGGTCTCCTTTAAAGGTTGTGGACACTCCTTCCTTGGAGATTTTTAAGCAGTGGTTGGATGGTCATCTGTATGAATGCTTCTGCTGAGATTCATACATTGCAGAGAATTGGACTAGATGACCAACTCTACAAGTCTGTGATTCAATGTGATCAAAGCTTCATCAGGTCAAAACCATCAAAACATATGTGCATAAGTCTGTATAAAATGGATTCCTAAGTGGAAACTTCTCACAACATGTAGGCTACAGTTTAGAGGCTTTAGCAGGGGATCCTTTTCAGTCTGAGGGCCACATCCCCTTGTGGGCAACCTTCTGGGGGCCACTTGCCCATGGTAGGCAGAGCCATGGTCAAAAATGGGAGAAGAAATAGAGTTGACTTGATCCACCCCCGAAAATAGTTTGAGTTGTACTAGAGACCAGGGGGGAGTGGTAGCAGGTCAAACTAACAGAACTGTAGGAGGGCATTCCCACCCCAAACTATAACAAGGACAATAAACAGAGAGACTGGTTTACCAAGGACAAGGGCCAGAAAATAAGATTCTCCCTTGTAAAGAGAGACAACTGGAAAGTGTGCTCATATCCCAATCCTTGCCTGGCTGCGGACAGATTCTGCCTGTGTTTTATTCACTCAAACGGAGTTGTAAAAGCTCTTATATATATACAAGCACTTTGCTAAGCGCCAAAGGTCGACTAATAAGATGGTAATTGCTTCTTGAATAAATACTGATGGCTTATTAACAATAAACTGAAAGTTAAAGGGCTGTATAGAAAACACAGACATTACACAAAATTAGTCTAGAAACCAGGCAACATTTGTTCCTGGAAATTAATTTTACTATAACTCTTTTTCATTGTTCCTAGAAACATAGACGTCCTGTAACTTTCCACACCCTGGTACTCTACAGATGCTTGGGACTTGTAATCTAAAACTGGGCAACTGGATAGCTCAGCTGGTTAGAGCGTGGTGCTGATAACACCAAGGTCACAAGTTCGATCCCTGTATGGGACAGCGGCATATTCCTGCATTGCAGGGGGTTGGACTAGATGACCGTCTGGGTCCCTTCCAGCTCTACGATTCTATGTTTCTATGCATCAGGATGAGGAAAGCTAACCTACTGGACCTACTTGGCAAAGACACCCATTGACTGCAATGATTGTTCAGAGGATGATCTGGCAGAACAGCACAGAAACAAGTCGATGCCAGCAGACAGGTGAATGGTGCCAAAAACAGGTGGGTAAATCTGGGAAATAATTTTTAACAAATTGAAGAAATATTTAACTTTTAATTTTTTTAAAAAAACCAGAAGCTTTTCTTCTAGGGATAGTAGATACAGAGATACCCAAAGACATACACACACCCCAAAAATATGTTCATGTATGCAACAACTGCAGCTGGAATAGTTTTTACCAAGAGATGGAAAGAAGAAAGAGTGGCTAATTAAATTAATGGATTATTCCAAAATAGCAAGACTAACAGGTGTAAAAACATACCCTCCAACATTTCTCCAATGAAAATAGGGACATCCCACTCCATAGTGATAATTTTACTATTTATACCCCACACATCTTACTAGGTTGCCCCAGACATTCTGGGCAACTTCCAACATATATAAAAACATAATAAAACATTAAGCATTTTTTAAAAAAACCTTCCCTATACAGGATTGCCTTCAGGTGGTTCAGGGGTTGGATAACTCCA
The DNA here is from genome assembly GCF_965153285.1 of Podarcis tiliguerta. Lineage (NCBI taxonomy): Eukaryota > Metazoa > Chordata > Lepidosauria > Squamata > Lacertidae > Podarcis > Podarcis tiliguerta. The sequence continues at coordinate 65,835,551 of NC_139541.1, forward strand.
TACACCTCCAACATTTCTCAAATGAAAATAGGGACATCCTAAAGAAAAATGGGGTGTCCCAAGATCAAATCAGAAACCGGGATGTTTTCTGTAAATCAGGAATGTCTCTGAAAAATAGGGACACGTGGAAGGTCGGTAATAAGAAACCAAGAAGAAGAAGAAGTTATTAAAGATTCAGGGGAAATTGTGGAATATATGAAAAATTATTGTATGCAAATTAGTTCATTAGTCGGGTTAACATAAAACAAGCAGTTAAACATATTACCAACACAAACTAAGGAATAACGTAAAGGTAGATTAATGTATAAAATGCAGTTTAAAAAATAAATTTAAAAAGAAACCACAAAAGATGGGGGAGGGAAGTCAAACATATGTGTATGGGAAATGTATGTGACTTGTGTGCTTGTAATTTGTATGCCTGCAAATCTTGGGGGGGGGGGAATATATACCTGAATAAAAACAACAGTTGGGTAGTGTCAAAGACCGCAGGTACACACCTGGTCAGGATAATGGGAGTTGTAGTCCAACAATGTCTAGAGGGCCACAGGTTCTCACCATTGTCTCAGACATTTCTGGAAGTTATGAGGCTTCAGATTCTCAATAGTCCCGCTGAGCACTTTTTAAATTGGAAAAAACACACAATTACAATTACAAAGAAATAAAGGAAATGGCAACAATGAAAACAACAATAAATAATGCACCACTTTTCATTTGGCTGGTTTGATCTTTAAAATCTCAGCAGCAATTTTCTGTCAATGCTATTCATTCCAAAAATGGACAGATACATTCTCATTTACAGGAAGGCCATTAGACAAGTCACCCCTTCCTTCCCACTTTCTTTTAAGCCAGCTAAATGTATGCATACCATATTCCATACTCTCTTCAACCACCCATTTATCTCTGGATCTTTTGTATTTCCCCATTTATTTGCCACCTTAATGTGTGCAGTAACAATTTAGTTCCCCGCCAATTCTTGCATTTCAGGTCATAGTATAACCTCAACACATCCTAGAAGAAACCTTAATTGTGATAATAATGGCCTGTGCCATGTAATTCTTCTAATAATCTTGACAATTTTAATCTAATAAACGTGTGTGTGTGTGTGTGTGACATACACACACAACACACATATCCCCCACTAAATATGGACGTCATCTGCTCCAGGATTTTTAAAAATGTCTTTGCTGCAATTTTTAATATACATGTGACAAGAAGTGCAAATCATGCTCTGTATTCTATTTCCCAGAGTCTGTGCTGTTATTTTTTTCCTGCTAGAATCACATTACTCAGAATGTTCAAAATGCGTTGGGAAATAGCTCCGCTTGCTAATAGCTCAGTCTTGCAGCTATTGGTTTTATCGTCTCTTCATTTTGATATTCATCGGGGCCTGATTAATTGTGAGCTGAGCCACACAACTGAGAAGCGCACAGGAACCTTTAAAGGCATTGATGGGGACCTCAGGCCTGGGGGACCCAGTGTGGCCCTCCAGACCTCTCTATATTCCTGGAGAAGAGTGATTAGTGGGGTGCCACAGGGTTCTGTCTTGGGCCCGGTCTTATTCAACATCTTTATCAACGACTTGGATGATGGACTCAAGGGCATCCTGATCAAATTTGCAGATGACACCAAACTGGGAGGGGTGGCTAACACCCCAGAGGACAGGATCACACTTCAAAACGACCTTGACAGATTAGAGAACTGGGCCAAAACAAACAAGATGAATTTTAACAGGGAGAAATGTAAAGTATTGCACTTGGGCAAAAAAAATGAGAGGCACAAATACAAGATGGGTGACACCTGGCTTGAGAGCAGTACATGTGAAAAGGATCTAGGAGTCTTGGTTGACGACAAACTTGACATGAGCCAACAGTGTGACGCGGCAGCTAAAAAAGCCAATGCAATTCTGGGCTGCATCAATAGGAGTATAGCATCTAGATCAAGGGAAGTTATAGTGCCACTGTATTCTGCTCTGGTCAGACCTCACCTGGAGTACTGTGTCCAGTTCTGGGCACCACAGTTCAAGAAGGACACTGACAAACTGGATCGTGTCCAGAGGAGGGCAACCAAAATGGTCAAAGGCCTGGAAACGATGCCTTATGAGGAACGGCTAAGGGAGCTGGGCATGTTTAGCCTGGAGAAGAGGAGGTTAAGGGGGGATATGATAGCCATGTTCAAATATATAAAAGGATGTCACATAGAGGAGGGAGAAAGGTTGTTTTCTGCTGCTCCAGAGAAGCGGACACGGAGCAATGGATCCAAACTACAAGAAAGAAGATTCCACCTAAACATGAGGAAGAACTTCCTGACAGTAAGAGCTGTTCGACAGTGGAATTTGCTGCCAAGGGGTGTGGTGGAGTCTCCTTCTTTGGAGGTCTTTAAGCAGAGGCTTGACAACCATATGTCAGGAGTGCTCTGAGGTGTTTCCTGCTTGGCAGGGGGTTGGACTCGATGGCCCTTGTGGTCTCTTCCAAATCTATGATTCTATGATCTCACCCTCAGAAATGTCCCCATCCTTTTTGTCTGGGTGAAGCATAGAGAAAGAGGTATGTGAGTCTCGTTCTGAATGCTTTTCAACTCCAAGCAAGCATTCATTTAATTAAAGTAAACTTCTGCTGCTGCATGTAAACTTTATATACTAACGTGTGCTGTGTGGCCACTTCTAGAGACTTGGATTTAAAACTCAAGGCCAAGGCCATCGCCAACTAATGGAAATTATTGGGGCACCCTTCATTTCTCATCCTCTTAGAGAGGTCCCATAGCTCAGAATGACTATGATAAAGTTAATTCAGATGGGTTTGATCCCACACCATCTCCAGTTCAAAGATCCCAGGCAGCAGGTATTGGGTGTGTAGTCATCAGAATAGGCAGCAGCTGGTTATGTGGGCCATTCACCTAAAGCAACAGACGGTAACTTCCTATGGACTGTTGTGAGGAATAGGGATGGATGAAACAGTCCCTTTCGGTTTTTCCCAATTTCTCATTTTCTAGGCTTAATTCCAAGCCTCCACATTTCCATATCAGTTTGCAAATTAGCATTTTGGTGTGGATTTCCTCCTGATCTGCATGCTTCTGTATACAATTTGACCTTATATGGCCAGTTTTATGAGGAATCTCCCCTGACACAATGCTTTCCTGTATCTATTTTTCACAACTATATGCATTTTTAGTCACACTTTACCCAGCAGGTCCATTTTTGTACCCGTTACTTGCTTGGAGAACTGCATTGCAAAATTCATATATGTGCAAATTTTCATTTTGGTTCGCATATTTCTCCAGGAAGTGTGAATTAGGTAGAGTCGCCTTTAATTAGAGAATTAAGCACTATACCTAGTGAGGACACAGCATTCCTCTGATTTCCAAGTACGAAGGGTTGAATGTGAGGCAGAAACATCTCAATCTTGCTTGTGTGAGCAAGTGTCAGAAAGAGAGATAGCAATTATTTAGATTGCAGATAACTATGACCAGTAGTTCCTTCTTGAAACAAAGATGCCCATAAGGCTGTTCTATATGCAAGGGGTGAAATATTCATGTCCACTTACCCGTTAATTAGCTTCCCTGAATAATTGTTTTGTAATGAGCCCGGGAAACAGATAAAGATCGTGCTGCTTCATTGTCAGATCTCCACAAATGTGATCTCAGTGATCAGTTGGCGCTGAAATACTGTGCAGCGACTGCCTTATGAAATTTTAATTAAATCCTTACTTGAGCTGAATAATTTAGCACAAGGCAACACCAGAGTTACATCAACAGAAATGTCTGCAGTGGGAAAGGGGAGGGAGTGGGATGCTTCTGACTACACTAATATTCAGCTACTTTATTTACAAGAACTGAGAACTTGGCTGCAAGGCCGGCTCTGCCATTGGGGTTAGTGCGGCAACTAATGCTGGTGGCAGATGATGGACCACAGAGAGCGAGGGCAACAGTGGCAGCTTTCCTTGCCATTCATCCTAAATGCTATGGAATACCGTATTTTTCGCCCCATAGGACACACTGCCCTATAGGACACACCTAGTTTTTTTGGGGGGGAAATAAAGAAAAAAAATTTATTCCCCCCCCCCCCAGGCACGGGGCTGGTGCGGGGGAAGCCCGAGCTTCCCCCGACCCCAGCCCCCAGAACAGCCGCGCCGGTCTCCCCAGGCTTGCGGACAGCTGTGTGAAGCCTGGGCGCGCTCTTCAGCGCGCCCGAGGCTTCGAAATGCAGACAGCTCAGCGCAACCCTCTGGAGCCCGGTGCGGCTTGGCGCCAGTCTCCAGAGGGTGGAACAGAGCTGTGCGGAGCCCGGGAACGCAGGCAGCTCTGCGCGACCCTCCGGAGGAAGGCGCGGCATGGCGCTGGGCTCCAGAGGGTCGCGCAGAGCTTCCTGAAGCCTGGAGAGCGAGAGCCTCTTGCTCTCAGGGCTTCAGCGAAAGCCTGTATTCGCCCCATAGGACGCACCCACATTTCCCCTTCTTTTTTGGAGGGGGGGAAGTGCATCCTGTAGGGCGAAAAATACGGTAATATACTTCTATTCCACTTTTGAAATGTGCTGTCAGTCACTTGGAGACCTTCAGGTAACAAGCAACTAACAAGTCTAAGGAATAATAGTAATTATAAGTAGGGCTTTCCCCCGCATCAGAATTCAGTTCCTCTCAGGTGGGCACCATTGCCGTTTTAAGAAGGGGTGAGCTTAGGCACCTCTTTTTCTAGGGGGGAAAAATAGCACTGATTATAACCCTGCAGCCACCCCCCTTAAAGGTAAAGGTACCCCTGCCCGTAAGGGCCAATCGTGTCCGACTCTAGGGTTGTGCGCCCATCTCCCTTAAGAGGCCGAGGGCCAGCGCTGTCCGGAGACACTTCCAGGTCACGTGGCCAGCGTGACGAAGCTGCTCTGGTGAGCCAGCACCAGCGCAGCACTGGGAAACACCGTTTACCTTCCCACTTTAAAGCGGTACCTATTTATCTACTTGCACTTAAGTGTGCTTTCAAACTGCTAGGTGGGCAGGAGCTGGGACCGAAAGACGGGAGCTCACCCCGCTGCGGGGATTCGAACCGCTGACCATGCGATCGGCAAGCCCTAGGCACTGAGGTTTTACCCACAGCGCCACCCGCATCCCTGCCACCCCCCTTAGTTGGTTGGGAAAATTCTTGTTTACAATGCTATTTTAACTACCAGCCTTACTGTATGCTTGTGAAACATGGACCACTCCATCTCCAACTCCTCGAAAGATTCCATCAACGTTGTCTCTTAAAATTTTTACACATCACTTGGGAAGACAGGTAAACTAATACCAGTGTACTGGAAGAAGCAAAGATCACGAGTGTTGAAGCAATCAACTTCATTGGACTGGTCATGTTGTGCAGATGCCTGATGATCGTCTTCCAAAGCAACTACTCTATTCCGAACTTAAAAATGGAAAGCATAATGCTGGTGGTCAACAAAAGAGGTTTAAAGACTGTCTCAAGGCAAATCTTTAAAAATGTAGTATAAACACCGACAATTGGGAAACACTGGTCTGCAAGCGCTCCAGTTGGAGAACAGCCTTTACCAAAGGTGTCATGGGCTTTGACAACATTCAAACTCAGGATGCAAGGGAGAAACATGCTAAGAGGAAGGCACGCTTGGCAAATCCACACCGTGATCAACTCCCACCCAGAAACCAATGTCCCCACTGTGAAAGGACGTGTGGATCCAGAATTGGCCTCCACATTCACATATGGACTCACTGTTAAAACCATGTTTATGGAAGACAATCTTACCCAGCTATGAGTGATCGCCAAAGAAGAAGGTTGGTTGGCAAAATGGTGAAGGACACAAAGTGTGTCCTAGGCCCTTTGAAGCTAATCTTTTACCCTCAGCTGCAGTGGAGAATGCTATCTGATCTCCTTTCTTGAACAAAGACTTGAATGCTAGTTTAGGCAGCTTTGAGATGTGGAATAGGGAGGGGGCATTTTTTCCTCTGCCTCAAACAGCAAAATGACTTGTGCCAGCCCTGTTTGGCTCTGTTTCTGGGGGAGGTCAGCTTCATAAAGGACACAGTCTATGTTCAGAGATGATGGGAGTTGTAGTCCAACAACATTTGGAAGACTATGGCTTCCTCATTCATCCCTATTTAAGGCTATCCACAGCCTTGCCTGACCCTACCCTTTTCTCTTTGTCATTGCATGGTTTCTCATGACCTTCTGTCTTCCAAGTTTCCTTCTTCAATTTATTGGAGGTCTGTTGGCAACAGCAATCTCATTCTCACTTTCCACATGTCATCTTTGGTAAAGCCATTTGACTTTTGTAGAAATTCAATCGTGCGTTTTCTCACATTTCGGATGGATCTGTTCTCTGATCCTAACCAGTACTGAAGAAGAGTTTGAGTAAGTGTAGGCTAGACTATCAAAGGCTCTGCATCACATTAGCAAAACACATGATGAACTGTCTTTATACATGCAGGAGCCCAAAGGAATTAAGATACTCTAGTCTCATGTCAGCCTTTATTCCCTGAATGCTCTTTCTGACATGATAGTTTATAAAATTTATGTATGGTGATAGATGACTGATGAAGGATCCTGCGTGAGAGACAGGGAAGGGAAGAACTCCCTGGCTGGGAGAAGAAGTGGAAATTCCCAGGTGAGAGATGGGATGGCCCACTCTCTCTTTTGTGAAATAAAGGCTAAGATCTATCCCCGATAGTGAGCTCTGGATTTTCTCTTTCTTTCTTTCTTTCTTTCTTTCTTTCTTTCTCTTTCTCTTTCTCTTTCTCTTTCTCTTTCTCTTTCCCTCCTATTGTCTCCTTTTGCTTTCTCTCCTTTCTTTCTTTTCTGTTTTATTTTGCTTTCCTTCTCCATTTTTATTCAGATGGGTTCGGTTTTTATTGTATTTTATGTTGAAAACTTTCAGTAAAAATTCAAGTTAATGAAAAGAGAAATGAGTTTGGGACTGGGAAAATGAGAAGAGAAGGGAAGATTAAGTAACATCTGGATGCTTTCTGCTTCTGAAAAATGGACCCCATCTTGTCCTTTGCCTCAGGTTGTAAAATGACTTGGGCTGGCCCTGCTTATCACACATTTCTTTGTTCTGCTCCCCACCACCAGCTTCATCGCACTTTGAAGCCTGTGCTCTCAGAGTTCGCACAGGTGCAAATGGAATTGACGTGATCCCTGAAGGGGTTAAGGAACTTTCCCAAGGTCAAAGCAGAACACTCCTATCTCAGAAGCCAACATTCTCTGTTAATCAAAGTAATTAAAGGAGAGGATAAATCCCAATTCCCCTTTAATCCTTCTTAACAATAAGTAGCACTATTAAATCCTTAATGTGCCTGCTTTAATTATAACCTATCAAACACAGAATCAATCTAAGTGGTAAACACAAAAAGCGGTATTCAGAGACTAAGCAAGATCATGCCTTTTAAAAATGCAAATTGAAGCACGCACATAAAACCTATAATAACATTTGACTAATCTTTCCCTCCTAAAGTACCCAGGCAAAATATTTAATTTTGCTCCTGGGCTGGTAAGGTCTGGCCTGAAGAGGATATATCTCTATGTGATGTAGGTCCAACCTTGTGCCCTTTCAGATCATATTGGACTACAAATCCCATCAGCCCCTGCTGGTAGGGATGGATGGGATGCGGAGTCCAACAACATCTTGAAGGGCACCAGATTGGGAAAAGCTGGTGTGAATTAAAGGTAAAAAGTCTCACATTTCTTCCCAATTTGCAACCACCTTCCGCTAAACCATTGTTTGCCATCTCCCTGCAATTTGGTTGTATTTAGTTGCTGGGAACCTGAAAATGACCTCAGTTACTTTAGGAATCCATAAAGAAGGCTGATCGCCGAAGAATTGACGCTTTTGAATTATGGTGCTGGAGGAGACTCTTGAGAGTCCCATGGACTGCAAGAAGATCAAATGCATCCATTCTTAAGGAAATCAGCCCTGAGTGCTCACTGGAAGGACAGATCGTGAAGCTGAGGCTCCAATACTTTGGCCACCTCATGAGAAGACAAGACTCACTGGAAAAGACCCTGATGTTGGGAAAGATGGAGGGCACAAGGAGAAGAGGACGACAGAGGACGAGATGGTTAGACAGTGTTCTCGAAGCTACAAACATGAATCTGACCAAACTGCGGGTGGCAGTGGAAGACAGAAGTGCCTGGCGTGCTCTGGTCCATGGGGTCACGAAGAGTCGGACACGACTGAATGACTAAACAACAACACTATAGGAATAAACAATCTTGGCTATGGGTTCTGCTTGAGTCTCTCACATAGCATTCTCGGGAAGGTACAGCTCAGTGGCACAGTGCAAGCTTTACATGTGTAAGTTTTTAGGTTTCATAGCTGGTTAAAATGACTCCAGGTAGCTGGTTAAAGACTGAGATGATGGATAGTTGCTGCCAATCGGACCAGACTAAGGATAACTATCAAAGTGCCTCCAGGTGTTGTTGGCCTCCAGTTCCCATCAGTCTGACACAGCATGGCCAATGGTCAGGAATGATGGGACCAGTAGTCCTACAACATCTGAAGGGTGTTGCATCAGCTACTCCTGAACCAGACAATACTGAGCTAAGGTTGTCAAAACATCTGTCCCAATCTAATGTAGCTTCATATGTTCCCATAGACATAACAGTGGTTGAAAATGTCATGGAAAAGCTCCCCAGGCTATGTCTTATAGTTTTTTTTGGGGGGGGGGTGTTGAGCCATTTATTTATTTAATTCCATTTTTTAAACACTTCCCATAAACCAGGGTTTCCAAGCTTGGGTATCTAGCTGTTTTTGGACTACAATTCCCATCTGCTCTTTGTTGGGTTGAAATAAGCGACAGACGAGTAGATGGTGTCATGTGGGAGGCGTGTCCTCGACCAAGTCTCGGAGAGTCCCTTTTATTGTATATTACACCAGTTGTCTCATATGTGCTTGGTGCTGATTGGTTACACGTGGTGTGCGTTACAAGCTATAGAGTTGCATATACATACAAGGGGTTGCGTGAATACATTACGCATCATTAGATAGAGGGAACACAGGAACACAGTAATCTATGATTGATAGGGTGGTACTCAGAGATTGTACAGAGTGCACTTAACATTCTTCCAGTCTGCGGTGATAAGGAGAGGATGTATATAGTTAGATAGGAAGGCCATGACATCACTTAGACATTCCGAGCTAGCAGTGCCAGGGTAGCTTAGAAGGGAATGTACAGAAATACATCCTACGCAGCATTTCAAGGAAAGCAATAGGAAAGCAATACGCTACAGCTCTTGCTAGTTAGGAATGATGGGAGTTGTAGTCCAAAAACAGCCGGAGACCCAAGTTTGAGGAAACCCCGCTATAAACCATCGACAATAAAAATGAGAAACTGAGAGAAACAGAAACTGGCAGATCTGCACATCCCTACCTCTGTGGGAAGAAGCAGGATGTTGTAGTGACTGGGCCTTTGATCTGATCCAGGAAGACCCTTCTTATGTTTCTGTGAATATCACTCCTCTCCTCCTCCCCTTGCCATAGAAATTCACTCTCTACGTGGCCTTTGGGATTGCACATCCCAAATTGTTGTTTTTCAGAGTTTGCGGTGAGGGAAGATAGAGTCTTCACTTACCAATAATCATAGTAATAATGCTAATAACAAAAGCCTTCTTGTTGGCAGCATCTCTTGCATAACAGAACGAAATGTCCTCAAAAGGAAACCGAACAGAGAAAAGTGGGTAATGGAAGACACAATGTAAAAGAGAGATAATTTCTACATTACTTGCTGGTCTTTGCAAATTGCTTAGCGCTGGGCAGCGATGTCAGCTACGTACAGTGCTTTCATTTCTGCCTTCCTCCATTGTAAAGTCCTCTCAGTCTGCTGACTGCATTTCATGTTTTAAGTGGGTTGTTTTTGTGTTCTCCAGCTGATCAAGGGTATGATTAACAGACACTGCTTCATTTTTGAAAATATTTCTTTTTTATGGAGAGTCTTTTTATTGCGGATGTTGTTACTGTTATTGTCATTATTGTAGTTTCTGTTGTTAATATTATTATTCCCACTAGGGAGTATGTGGGAAAAGAGAATTATGTGGCTGAGAGCCAGGAGGACATGTATAAATTTTAGTGAATGGTAAATAATTTCACTCTCTTCATTTCTCTCAGCGGAAGTTTCCTGGGTGTGTACCCTTTTCTGGATTCAGTTTCCTCGGGAGCACTAGTGACATATGGTGTTTGCATAATAATTTGTCTGCAAATATTCAAGTATTTGTGGTGGAACATGGTAAACAGACTGTGCTAGTCTGTAAAGCACTGTCAGTTTCCTCGCTCCCACAAGCAAGCAACATGTTATCAGTTCCCCCATCCCTGAAGGCCCTTTGTTACTAACCAGCTACAGAAGCTAGATTTGTATTTCCTTTGCCTGCTACATCATAGCAGGCAGGCTGCATTTGGTAGCTAGTAGACACCAGCATCCAAACTCTATTGATGCTCCTTTAAGCCAAAGATCTTTTAGCCATTTTTACCCATTAGAGGAAAGGGACGCCGGTGGCGCTGTAGGTTAAACCACAGAGCCTAGGACTTGCTGATCAGAAGGTCGGCGATTCGAATCCCCGTGATGAGATGAGCTCCCATTGCTCGGTCCCTGATCCTGCCAACCTAGCAGTTCGAAAGCACCTCAAAGTGCAAGTCGATAAATAGGTACCGCTACGGCGGGAAGGTAAACGGCCTTTCCGTGCGCTGCTCTGGTTCGCCAGAAGCGGCTTAGTCATGCTGGCCACATGACCTGGAAGCTGTACGCCAGAGTCCCCAGAGTCGGCCACGACTGGACCTAATAGACCCTTTACCTTTACCCATTAGAGGAGCATCTTTAGCTACCTAAGTCTATAAAGATGCTACATCTCAGCCCCTCCAAGTGTCCTTATTTTCTAGGGACAGTCCCGGATTTACAGAAGCTGTCCCAGTTTCTGATTTGATCCTGGAATGTCCAACTTTTCCTTAGCATGCTGCTATTTTCATTAAACAAATGTTGGGGTGTATGGTAGGCCACCCCTGTTTTCATCAGAGAAATGTTGGAGGGTATGGTAGGATGTCCCTATTTTCATCAGAGAAATGTTGGAGGGTATGACTGACAAATGCAGTTCATGGTATTCCCATTGTATTCATGAAGGTCTAGCTGGATTATAGAGATGGATAGATACACACACACACACACACACACACACACGAGTAATCCCACAGGACCAAAAATAAAATAACAAAACACTGTCTAAGTAAAGACTAATAATAGTAATATCAAGTTTAGGATATTAAGAATCTTAAAGCAGGGAAACCTGTGATGTGGTTGAAGTCCAACTGACATAAACCACAGCCAGCATTGCAAATAATCAGGGATGGTGGAGGGATAATATAGTTCAGCAAGGACCTGAACCAATGGATTCTGGTTAGAAAAAGAAATTTTCTGACAAGAAGTGCTGTTCAATAGTTGAACAGATTATCTTGGAGGGCAGTGGACTTGAAGGTTTTTATACAGATGTTGGATTGCTATCAGTCAGCAGGGCTGGCTCCAAAGGCAGAATGGGAGTAGTGGCGGATTTGGATCAGGGTCCTGGTTCACAATCCATGAAAAGTTCTGCCAACATAAAGCCATTTGTCTTCACAGCACTTTATAGGTTTTCTTCACATACATCACAACAGGATGAGCACTAGGGCCCAGGAGCAATACGGAATCTAAAAAGCAGCAGATTGTTTGAGCACAAGGTCTAAGGCACTCCCAGTTGAGTGGCAGCTAAAGCGATTACCAATTAAGCACCTGCTTGGGCATTTTGCCATTGTGACAACTGTAGCCTTTCCAACTACAGTTCCCAGGATGCTTGCGGGGGGGGGGGGAGCCATGACTGTTTAAAGTGGTATGGCAGTATTTAAAGTATATAGTGCACATAAGGCCCCAGTCAGACAAAAACGGTCTAGGGGGCATCTGTCTCTCTCCTTATTAACATTATCTAGGAACACAAAAATATTCCTGTTGATGGATGGAAAATATTGCTCCTTGTAACTCTGACATTGTTAGCAGTGAGGATATGGGACTGTTTTTAGATGTACTTACTCTTTTAAAAGGCTTTAAATGTCTTTATTTATTTTACATGTTGGTTTGGCTTTTTGCTTCTATGTACTTTGCTGCATGAGACTACATAGGAAGGAGAGGCAATGGTGGAGGAAGTGAGGGGGGGGTGCGGTCCGCCCTGGGCACCATCACTGGGGGGGGGGGGACAAAATGAGTTTGTTTGTTTGTTTAAAAAATGGGCTCACAAAACTTTTTGGGAGTGACGTGGTTGCTTAGGCGCCTGCAGGTTCCGCACTACCTGAAACGGCAGTGTGGGACTTGCGTCTGCCTACTGCCTCTCCCTCAGCTGCCCTACAGCTGAGAGGGAGGCGGCGGAGAGGCTCCAAGCGTCAGAGAGGCTCACCCCGCCCCCATGGGTGGATAGCCTCGCCCCCATGGGTGGATAGCCCCGCCCCCATGGGCGCAGATTGCCCCTGGCTGCAGGAGACCCACCCACACCAAGCACCTGAGTGGCTAGCTACACTGCTGAGGAGAGGAAGGACAGAAATTTAATTACTAAGTAAGTAGTTTCAATCTGTATATTTGTCCAGAAAGTACTGAACAGGTGAGTTCACTTTGAAATTCAGACCCAATATTACTTAGGATTCACCAGAAAGCTTTAGCTGCCTCAATCCATCTGCATTAGGATAAAGGGCATTTTAACACCCTAAAAAATGCCATCACAATTTACTCAACGTTTTGCTATATGGTCTCAGAACAGGCCACTTTTCACAACAGCAACATTCAATCCTGTTATGTCAAACTTTTTATGATTCTTATTCTTAAAAAGTTCTTTTTTCCAATAGCAAAATCCTCTGGGAGTCATTTTAAAACAATGAGTGTCCCCCAGCGTAAAAGGGTCAATCTCATTCTCTTTGAGGTTTTTTTTAAAAAAACAATTAATAAGCAAAAAACACTGCAAAAAGAGGAAGGTCGTTTTGCAAATCTGTACAGGAATTAAACCAGGCATGTGTTGTGTTGCCTGTTTGACAAGTGATAATTAACTAGTGACAACCTAATTCTGGTTTTGATGCAAACTTGGTTTTTATTTCAAAAAATAACAAATCATTTGCACTGGCTGGCAAGACCCTCTCACTTCCGGGAATGTGCATACACAAACACACACAGAGATGACAGATTCATTGCCTGCTACTTCTGAAACAAGCATCCTAGAGCAAGGATAACATAGGGTTGCCATATTCCAAATAGAAAAAATTCCTGACACCCACAAAGTTGTTGAGCTTTTCTTTAGAAACTCATCAAAATTACTGGAAACCCCCCATAGTGATTTTAATCTTTTGGGGCTGTTTGCACTGCTTTTTCCATCACATCCAGGTTTCCCCTGGCACTATTTTTACACCCAAAACCCAGGACGTGTCAGGAATTTTCCTGACATATAGCGAGCCTAGGATAACAGAGAATTCCAAAGAAAACAGAAACAGGAGTGAAAATTGCCACAATGTTTGCTTATTTGCTGTCCATTGTGGCAGCATTGCATAATTTCCATAATTACAGACCCTCCAAGTGTCCCTATTTTCCAGGGATGTCCCTGATTTAGAGAAGCCTCCTGGTTTCTGATTTGATCGCTGGAATGTCCCACTTTTCCTTAAGGTAAAGGGACCCCTAACCGTTAAGTCCAGTCGCAGACGACTCTAGGGTTGTGGCACTCATCTTGCTTTACTGGCCGAGGGAGCTGGCATTTGTCCGCTGACAGCTTCTGGGTCATGTGGCCAGCATGACTTAGGATGTCCCTATTTTCATTGGAGAAACATTGAAGGATATGGAGCTATCCAAACCCCGAGCAATCCGAAGGCAATCGTGTATTACATTTAAAAAAAACATTATAAAACATTACACATGTTGGAAGCTTCCCAGAGTGCTGGGACAACCCCAATAAGATGTATGGAATGGGAAGTCTCTATTTTCATCAGAGAAATGTCAGAGGGTATGTAATTAATTGTGTAAATTACATAGGTTGCATTACTCAACCCCATTCATTACAATGGAAGGAAAACAAAATGCAAAATTTGCCTGTAATCAATTATGTATCATTTACAGACCAAAAGCAGCAGCAGCAACAACAACAACAACAAGAAGCACCAATCATATTAGCTGGAATAATTTCCATTCCAGACAAATAAGTGAAGATCAGCAATTCATGCTCCCATCTCTGTTTTCATTGGAATATTGCAACATCCCTAGTTGTCATTAACCGCTTCTTTTCATGTCAAAAGAGACTGGGAAAGGGCTGCATCTTGATCCAGCAGTGAAGTTCTACATGGGCAGAAGCCAAGTGTCAGTTGTAATGAACCAAATAATAGTATGATTATGTTCTGGGTCACAGAGGGAGGGAGGGAGGAGGAAGGAAGCAAGATGGAGGGAGTTGTAGACATGTTTGGGACAGGCACCATGGCAAAGCAAGAAGCTCAGGTGTTTGCCCTGGTTGAGCACTAGGAGACACACCTGTCTGAACACCTGGGCAGATGCTGCCAGTCACTATTCTGAGCTAGGCAAACTAATGGTCTCACTCAATATAAGGCAGCTTCTTATGTTCCTAGACCCTCTCACCATGGAATTGCTGCCTACGTGCCTCACTAGTTGAAGCAAAATTAAGATGAACAAGATTAGCTCTGGGTTTACAGGCCTCTGTTTCTGACATATTTACATTAGGTACCCCTTTTCAGGAGCTTGCATAAATTGTGCACTTTTCAAAGTAACAAATGGTGTCAGCACAATAAAGGAATTGCTTTCGAGCCTGGGAAATAAACCTGTCATGTGGATATTGATTAAGTTGTGATTGGAATCATCCACACACATTTCAAAAACATGGGTGCGTTAGAAGAGAAATCGATGAGCAGAAAACTTCAAAAGGGAGAAAGAAAGGAAAATCCCAAAGACAAGAAAGAAAGAAAGAAAGAAAGAAAGAAAGAAAGAAAGAAAGAAAGGAAGGAAGGAAGGAAGGAAGGAAGGAAGGAAGGAAGGTGCTAATAGAGCTGAGGAAGGCAATATGTTCCTTCTGTCCCTGATTTATACCAGCAGTGTGGGACTTGAGTCCCAGGGGCCAAATGCACCCCCCCACACACACACACCAGACCTCTCTGTCTAATTTTAATTTGTTTTATTTATTTCATTAAAAAAATTATACACCACTTGATTGTAAAAACAAAACAAAACCCTCAAAGCTGTTTACAAAAGATAAAACAGCAAATCAAGGGGGGGAAATCACAACTCTACTTTCAAACATGCAAAAGTTAAAACACTAAATTACCTCAACTTCCCAAGCATCTGGGTAAGGTTGTCTAAAGAATCATATTTATAGCAGGTGCCAAAAAGAGTACAGCAATGGCATCTGCCTGCTCTCAATAGGCGGGGAGATCCAAAGTGTAGGTGCTGCCACACACTGTCACACACAACAACTGAGTTCTGATCATTGGGCATCCCCCCCAGGCCAGACACCTTCACTAGCCACACCCCTCACTGCCTTTGATTCACGTCCCCCTAGAGTGTTTTTGCCTGGCTGGAATGTGCCCTTTAACTCTGATAGTTCCCCTTGCTTATCTGGGTGGAAGTGTCCTGGCTTCCAGTAAATGGGAGGGGGCTTAAGGAATCCCCCTACTAGGGCCTTTCCCTGGAAACTCCTCCCTAGACTACTGTGTATGAAAACTAGTCTTACTATTCCAGGGTAAAATTGGTATTTCTGTACCCAATTTGCCTCTGTCCCTATCCACTCCTGGCATGCAGAAGATTGTCCTGAAGGGAATACAGTGGTACCTTGGGTTAAGAACTTAATTCATTCCGGAGGTCCGTTCTTAACCTGAAACTGTTCTTAACCTGAGGTACCACTTTAGCTAATGGGGCCTCCCACTGATGCTGCACCACCGCTGCCCAATTTCTGTTCTCATCCTGAAGCAAAGTTCTCAACCCAAGGTACTACTTCCAGGTTAGTGGAGTCTGTAAGCTGAAGCGTCTGTAACCTGAAGCGTCTGTAACCTGAGGTACCACTGTATGTCCCTCAGGCCACATTCCCAACCCCTGATTTATACAACTTGTGCTCTTCCTTCTTTTTGGGCGGTGGGAAGGGATATTCCTAAGGGCCCAATGATGTGTAAACTGCATCAGTGCATGTATTGTGTGTTGTTTTGTTCTTTTAAGATAGCAGCAGCCTGAGAAGGGAGGGAAGTGTGAGCAGAAGCACATAGTGAAGGGGGACAACTTAGGGCAGGTAATCGCAAAGCATGGGCAGGTGCTGCTCTCGGACAATTGTAAGTGGTGACCAACCATGGAATATCACCAAACAGTAGACAGACCACGAATCTGAGAGGAATGGGGGGCAGTTACGTCAGAAGGAGCCAATGGTGGGCCCTCCAAAGTTTGTTGGACTACAGCTCCCATCAGCCTCTTGCCTGAGCATCTCTTCCTAGTGGTAGATAGATAGATGATAGACAGAGCAGGCATAGGCAAACTCGGCCCTCCAGATGTTTTGGGACTACAACTCCCATCTTCCCTAGCTAACAGGACCAGTGGTCAGGAATGATGGGAGTTGTAGTCCCAAAACATCTGGAAGGCCGAGTTTGCCTATGCCTGTGATAGAGAGAAACCTCCTGGAGAAGCCTTCCTTTTTTGAATCACCTCACATGCTCCCTGCAAAATTACTCCAGCCAAGCAACGAGTGCAAAAATGCATATGCAAAAGTAAAGGATGCATATGGATGTGTATAACAGTGGCAATAATGTACAAAAGTGCATTATATTGTGGGAAAGTGCTTTGTAAAAAATGTGTATATTAGGCATAGCTGTGTACAAAAACTGTACTTTAAGAGAATATTTTATTTTATTTTATTTTATTATTTATTTTATTTTATTTTATTTTATTTTATTTTATTTTATTTCTATACCACCCTATACCTGAAGGTCTCAGGCAGTTCACATAAAGGATCCCATGCATAAAATCAAAATACAAACAACAACACTTTTCACGAGGACTTTTTTTAAAAAAGTATACTGATATGGAAATGTAGAGAACTTGGTTTAGTTATTCGCTGTAAATAGCCAAGAAAGTTGTGGCCCTACTTTAACCCAAAGACATGCGCCTTGCTTCTTTCTTTCCAGATATGGAGCTGATTTGACATGTACAATGATCTCTACAAAATTTCTTTTTTCTATATCGAGTTCCCAGCGCTGGGCCAGGCAACCAAGTGCCCTTCGGATGTTGTTGTTGACTACAACTCCCATCAACACTGATGATTGGCCATGCTGGAGAGGGCTGATGGAAGCTGTGGTCCAATAATCTCTGGCAGGTACTGGGCTGCCTTCCCCTGCCTTATGCATCAGTACCCCTTTGGAGGAGGATGGGGATACCAAGTAACTCTGGAACTCTGAAATCTTGGCTGAAATACAGAAAAAAAAGAAGAATGTCAGAAGCCTCCTGTAATGGTTCTAGGGATTGCTCGTGCGTAAGTTGCCTTTACTCCTGGCTAGGTTGCATGGTTGAACCCTTTCTGTCAGGACAGCCTCAAGTTCCGTGGCTGCCTCAGTCGCTGGCAGAATCCGTCAGTGGGCGTTTCTTAAACCGCTTCCAGCATAGAAGCTGTTTGACGCCCAGTCTCCTCCCCCGTTGCCTGCGCGAAAGTTTTCTGCACAAGGTGGGTGTGGGCAACGGAGTACTAGTACCCTCTCCGCTGGTCTCCTGCGAAGAGTCCTGGAGCCACCTCTCCAATTCCTCCATCTCCTCCCCTTCTCCACTGGTGTTGCGCTGATTACCTTCCCCAGCGGATGGGCTATCCCTCCTCCTACCAGGACCTTCTCCACCATCGTCCGGGAGCCTCCTCTCCGCCTTCCGCTCCGATGGCAGTTCCCTGACACCTCCATAATGAAATATGAACAATACACTGTGAACAAAA
This sequence comes from Podarcis tiliguerta, assembly GCF_965153285.1. Taxonomy (NCBI): domain Eukaryota; kingdom Metazoa; phylum Chordata; class Lepidosauria; order Squamata; family Lacertidae; genus Podarcis; species Podarcis tiliguerta. The sequence goes on from NC_139541.1 coordinate 65,853,476, forward strand.
AACAGTGGACTCCACATTACCTGAGTCTTTTATTTTCCATTTTCCATTGTGCTGCACATATATATTTTTCCTTTCTCTCCTTCCTTTTTTTATATATATAAAAAAATGCCACGCTGGATTTCTATTATTTCCTATCATTTGCTAGATATTGTTTCTTTGGATCAGTGCAAAAGGTGTTACATCTTCAGATTGGGACACCCCCCCCTTCCCCGCCTAACTATTCTTCTCAGAAGGCTTTACGGAAAATTATGGTCGCTGCTGGAGTATTTCCCAGTGAAGCAAAAATAGAGAGAGGGAGGCATTATGAGAGATGTGCCAGGGTGGTTATTACAGGGAGATAATGTGATAGAAGCCGTTTAGTCAATTTGCTTTTTCAGCTAAAGAGTAAGTTGAATAGGCTCAGTCTGGTGCTGTGGGAGCTGATTATGGAAAAGCGATAGGCTTTCCACCTGTTCTGGAATTGTTTTGCAAAAAATTCCACCTCCACTGCTTGCCACCAAACAATATAAAAGTCTTCTGATCCAAGGATTGGCATCCCTTGGGTTCTATGGGATGTGTGTGTGTGTGTGTTAACTGCAGAGCAATGTTTTGTTTTCAAATAAATAAGAAGAACATTTTTTAAAAGTGATTTTGAGGCAGTGGGAATGGGCTCTGCAAATTGTCTCCGACCAATTTGCCTCAGTACAGAAACAAGATGGGATGTGCAAAGAGCTTCAAAGTAATTTGGTGGCATTCGAGCCACCCAAGGCATGTGATACTTTGCACTCGTGACTCCACTTTTCATGTAAGAGTCACTAAGTGCTCTGCAAATGTTAATTAATGAAGCTCAGCGATAGCAGTCTTTGCAAAGGCATTTTCTGATGCATGAATTGTAGTGTTGCATGACGAAGGTCCTTCTTTTGCCCCTTATCAAGCATTTGTCTGATCTCCCTCCCTCCCTCTCTTTCTCTCTCTGAATTATGGGTGAAATTGAAATGGAATGTGTTCATGCTCACTATATGTATCTATGAGATGTGGTAAAGGTTTTTCTTTAAAGGAAACCTAATCTATGAGATATGGTAGATCTAAATGTTTTCTTTAGAGAAAACCTATGAGTGACTCTTCTCATACATTGATGAACTTAAAAATAGTAAGCGTAATGTTGGTGGTCAACAAAAGAGGTTCAAAGACTCTCTCCAGGCAAATCTTTAAAAAATGTAGTATAAACACCGACAACTGGGAAACACTGGCCTGCGAGCGCTCCAGTTGGAGAACAGCCTTTACCAAAGGTGTCATGGGCTGTGAAGACACTCAAACTCAGGATGCAAGGGAGAAACATGCTAGGAGGAAGGCATGCTTGCCAAACCCTCACCTTGATCAACTCCCGCCCGGCAACCTATGTCCCCATTGTGGAAGGACGTGTGGATACAGAATTGGCCTCCACAGTCACTTACGGACTCACTTTTAAAACCATGTTTATGGAAGACAAACTCGGCTACGAGTGAGCGGCAAAGAAGAAGAAGAAGACATTGATGAGAACTCATTCACACCTTACTTCTCCTTGGCCCTTGGTGGCCAGAAGACTATTGTTGATTACAGAAGAATAGGTGCAGCATATGCATTGGGTGTGTATCTGAGGATCAACCAACCTATCAGTTAACAGCCAAGGTTGGCTGATGTTTAGGTAGTCCGTGTCATGAATGGCTTCCAGTGGCAGGAGGCACTATGGCCCATCAAACCCCACCTGGGCTTCTGGCTGGTCCCTCCCAATATTCCTAAAGGGATGGGGCAGGGTGCCTCTTCCTCACTCATCCCACCCCTCTCTACTAAGTATCCAGCCCAATGTCTCTTTCGCCATGGGGAAGTTATGGTGATTGCCATGAGGTTGGTGAAAACCCACAGGACCAAGCCAATCCTCTTGTGGGCAAAATTCCTTCCCATCCCTGAGACCAGCAACCCACAGCTCTCCATAGCAAAGTCTGTACCCCAAAGAAAGATAAGCCATAAAGGATGGGTGGGAAGCAAGCCCAGATGAAGACAGAAGTGGGGAAAACCAACAAGCCTTCTTAAATGTCATAGGAGCCGATGGATGAAGTCTTCCATCCAGTCCACCCCTAAACCCTGCCCCTTAAGAGCCCAGTGTGCATGCTGATTGGCTCCCATGTTCCCTCCCTCAATCCCAGACTTCTGGATACCCACAAAGCAGTTGCAGCGCTTCCTTATCACACAGGAAGAGTTGTGGGGGGAAATATACATGTTCCAGCTCCAAAATTAGGTTTACATGTTCTCTTCTTTAAACGAGAATACAGAAGTGGATTGCGGGGCAAAATGAATCCACCAGACTAGGATAGAAAGCTGGGGGAGAATCCTTATTAAATTTGCCATTTGCAAGAGCTGTCTTGCACGAAAAGGAATGGAGCACTGGACCAGCATCTCTCCAGTCATACTTTGATGTGTGAAACTAAAGACTTGTACATTTCCTTGCCCTCTGAACTTGGTCTATGAGACCTTTACAATGCAAAATGGATGGGAGATTAGTTCTCTAAAGGGTTGGTACAGAAAGGAAGAGCCAAATGTGCTTGGCAGCATGGATATGAAGCATGCTATTACTGTCACTGTAAAGCTTATGCATATTTGCATTTCTTTTAAAGGTTTATTCTGGGTATCTGATTCCCCATTAACTGGCTATCAGTGCCTTTGCAGGAGAAGAAGAAATCCCAGACCGATGCATGCTTCAGGCTATTTTAGACCACAGACAGATTACAATTTATACTAAGAGCACAATACAGTTTGCAACACAGATTAGTTGGGGTGGTGTCTGTGGGGTTGTTGCTGCTTTTGAATATCTAAATATGATTGCTGTGCTATGCAGTGTAGAAAATATCCATTGTAAACTGAAGTCATAATCCTAGAAAATATGCTCTGATCTTCCTTGAATTTCAGTGATCTAGTGAAGAGAAATATTATCCTAATGTTCCAGTCAGTGTACTCTCAATTACATGTGTTTTTTTTATCTGAAGCTCATCACATTTTATATAGATAAAGATATCTCTTCTAACATCATCATCATGATGATTTTAACTTTATTGTTAATAATTTTGTTATTATTCCTTAAAACATTTCTATCCTACTCTAGATCAGTTTATCTCAGGATGGGGTACATAGTTTATAAAAGAGTTGATACAATAAAGTATAACAGCATAAAATCACAAATCATCTATTTAATAAAATCAAATACTCAGCAGATCCCACTACATACAATAATCAGCCCAACTTAAATACCAGTATAAACAGGCAGATGTGTGTGTGTGTTGATCCTTTTGTTTCATTTCAGGATTTCACCTAGAAATGCACACACCCCCGAAAATATTCAGGTGAACCTCCTGAAATGAAAAAAAGAAAAGAAACCAGCTCTTGTCCTTCAGCAATATAGTCCAGAAAGGGCTGTATCACCGACAGGGATGTTAGAGAATCCCAATGAAAACAGAAAGGGGATGCAGAAATTGCTGGTGTTAGTTTCTTCATCCAGGGTCCAGAACAGAAGTCAATCCAGGAAATGCAATTGGCATTTGCTATTGTTGCTTTCAGTCTCCAAATGGTACATAATTGATTATGTTCTCCTTACTTGCATTGTGTTTCCTTTGAATGGAGTGGAATAATGTCATGACAATGTAATTTAACATAATTTACTATGCACAGTCATACCTCATGTTACATTTGCTTCATGTTACGTTCTTTTAGGTTACGTCCCACAGAAGTACCGGAAAGGGTTTCACCGCTCGCGCCTGCTCAGAAGCACAAAATGACATCATGCGCATGGGCAGAAGCGGCGAATCGCAACCCACGCATACGCAGGTGCACCACTGCAGTTTGCACTCTTTTCATGTTACGAACTGGCCTCTGGAACGGATCCCGTTCGCAACCAGAGGTACCACTGTAATTTAATTAAGTTGCATGATTTCACCACATTTGGGCTGTGAGAAAAAGAAAAGAAAATGAATGGAGCTTTTCATGGGGGGTGAACTGCAGCAGAATGAAAACAGTGCTGCATGCAGAACAAAAAACAAACAAGCAAACAAACAAACCATGCCACTTAAGTTTTTAACTGCACACTCTCTCTGCCCATTTTAATGGCCTGTTCAGTTGATAATTTGTTGCAGAGGGTGAAGATTTCAACCGTCAGGAAATCAAAGAACATATTGAAATCTTGAGAAGTGGATAAACAGGACTTGGCCCAAGCATCACTTTGCAGAGGCTTCCTGCTTCATGCGTGTCTTGATTCAGGGTAGGGTTTGCCACACATATTCCAGAGCATAAGCCTTGGCAGCCTTCCTCCAGCATCGTTGCTAAACTCTCATCAGAATGTAGGTGTATAATTATACCAATGAGTTTTTATACACATCTTGATATTTCTATAAATATGGAACATAATTATCCACAATTATGTTGCGGTTATATTGTAGAAAGTGTAAACTTATTCTCTCGGAAGTTGTAAGCTTCCAATTTGTAACAAGCCATCTCGGCGATACCATTTTGCATGATGTGTTCAGTTTTATAAATTATGTGCAATCTGTTTATGCCCAGTGAACGTTAAAGTGAAAGGGCACGAGAAGGAACTGTGTCTATCACTTTCGGTTTGCGACCAATTCCCTATGCCATGTTGCTCTGGCCCATTGTGAGAAGGTTTTTGGAGAGACTATGATTTAGTAGGGATGTCAGAGAATTCCAATGAAAACAGACACGGGAGTGAAAATTGACACTGGTAGCTTATTTGTCACATGTCCAAAACGAAAATAAATCCAATAAATGGGATTGGTATTCACTGTTTATTGTAGCTTTCAGGCCACAGACGATACCTAATTGATCATGTCATTCCATAGTGGTATGTGTTTCCTTTGCCTTGAGAGGAAGGTGATGGAGCAGCATAAGAGCAATGCAATTTACATAATTTATTTAAAGTACATAATTCATTATGTAAATTATGCAATTTCATCACAGCAGGACGAATAACGTATTTGACAGAAAATGGAAACAGTGCTGCATGTGACAAACACAGGGCACAATGAATAACAATGCCTTCATGCATCCTTCTGGCTTAGGAATAATAAAGCACATATAATGCAGTCAGAAAATCTCAGATCCTAGGGGTGTGCAAAGGCCCCAGGTTTCACCTTGTACGTGCATTTTGTTCTTGTTTTCTTGTTTTTAATCTGATCGACTTCCGAGTTGCCATGTGCTCTCAGCGCTTTGACCAGCGGTTTGGGTTTCAAGCCAGTCCACTGAAAGTTGCTCTCTAGTTCCCCATTCATTTCAACGGGGAACATTAAAATAATGAGAATTTTCCTCCCTTTTGGACAAAGTGGATAAAATTTAAGGCATAGGAGCCCCTCTAGAGAAGATTAAGCCTGCCAAACTGTAGACAAATATTTCCTGAAGCTTTTTGTAAAGGGGATTCACCTCCCTCCACAATCCCTTATGAGGGCTTGAACAGTCTGGTTTTCTGAAGTTTTTGTGTCCTAACGGCAAGAGTTACAGGTCTGCAGTATGCCTTATAACGCAAGACTGTCTGGAATGCTGCCTGTAGAATTTTGAAGAGATCTGGGATTGCTTGTTTTCTTAAAGCAGAGCAATGGAGAGTTTTTGCTACTCCCCCCCCCCCCCTTTAGGAATAATAATAATAATAAAAGAATCTGACCAGGTGCAGCTTTGCATTTCAAAAACTCACTTAAATCTTAAAGACGTGACAACAGGAATAAAACAGTGCTTGCTTCCCTTACCTGATGCTAAATATTTTTACTAGGGAATAAGCATTGTTTTGTTGTAGAAAAGGAGAATATAGATTTTTAAGTAAGAAACTAAAATGAGAGCCTATCACCATGGGCATGCTTGGCCAGCTGCCCCCGGCTATAAAATGTTTTTTGGGGGAAAGAACGTAAGAAAGTAAGATGATCCTGCTGGATCAGGCCAATGGCCCATCCAGCCTAGCATCCTGTTCTCACAGTGGCTGACAAGAAGGCTGCAAGCGGGACCAAAGCACAACAGCACTCTCCTTTCTTGTGTGGTCTTCAGCAGCTGGTACTGACAAGCATGATTCCCTTCAGCTGCAGAGGCAGAGCACAGCCGTCATGACTAGCAGCCACCAACAGCCCTCTCCTCCATAAGAAGAAAGGAGGCCGCAATAATTGGTGTCGGCTCCTGTGGACCCTGGCATGACCTCACTAGTCCAGGAGCTGAATGCCTGCTGGTTGCTGCTGCTTTATGGGCAGCGGGGCAGGGGAAGAGTGCTGGGCTGTGGCACCCTGGACTTTGGCCTTGAGGTTGGGCCCTCACTGCACCCCTGATCAGCTCAGAGCATGCACGCCACACATATAAAGCACATTTGAAGTGCATGCCTTCCCCCAAAGTATCCTGAGAACTGTAGCTTAAGGGTGCTGGGAATTCTATTTCTGTAAGGGTTAAATTACAGTTCCCATGATTCTTTGGGGAAGCCATGTGCTTTAAATGTACGTTTTTGTATGCAACCTTCGCCTTATAGACTTTTACGCAGCTTTCTTTCTCTTCTTGGGATTCCTTAGGCCCAGATCTATTCATTGAGCAGTAGCCTCTTCCTTCCCCACTGAATAGACTCCTCAAGGCTCCCATCAGCTATGGCTTTCTGGGTTGTACCATTTCAGACTGCAGGCAATACACACACACATGTAGTTTACATAAAGTGATGTGAAATCTTCATTATAAGTAGAAATCAAAAACGGCCTTTAAAAGCCGGCGACGTAATAAAATTATCATCAAAATATAGATAAATCCAATAGATTAGGAAAAGCAAAGATTAGGAAAAGCAAATATGCATCATATGTCCGTGCAGGCTTGCCAAATCCAAAAATGTTTTAGCAGGTGCCAAAAGCAGCATAACAGAGGCACCTGCCTAATAGCAATAGGTGGCGAGTGTTAGAGAATAGGTGCTGCCACATTAAATGAATTGCAAGTGGAATTTGAACATTATGGTGGCACTTATGAAAGTGCCAGTTCTTCATTTTACAGAGGCCAAGTGGCTATATATGAAATAATGCAGGAGCCTTTGACCTTCCAGTTGTTGCTGAACCACAACTCCCATCAGCGAGCATAGCCAATGGCCAATGGTGATGGGAACTGTGGTTCCCCACAACTAGAGTATAGCAACCCTTCATACAAATAGGTCTCAAAGCTTTTGATGGCTTTATCTACCAATAGCAACACCTTTTGGACCAGTAACAACTTAGCAGTCAGTGTAACTCTTTGAGCAGAGGTGAGATACAATGACAGGGTCTCACTACTATCAGCACTCAGCAGTCATGCTGCAGCATTCTGCAAGAATTGCAGTTTCTGGATCTATTAAAATGAAAAGCCTGGCAGCAAGAAGGTGGGACTGAAAATTTCTCTCTGAAATGACTTTGATACATTCCAGTGGGATTTGGTTTTTAACATAAAACAGAACATGGGGGGGGGGCATATGCAAACATTTTTCACCTCTCCCAGCAGCTTGAAGTGGTACAGTCCCAGCAAAGGGTTATCACGTAACTTTCCTGAATGCATAAATTGGTCCTTAACCATTCCATTTTTAGCTCCCACAACTCTCCCCCCGCCGCTCTCCCCAAACAGTGCAGGTGGATCAAACACACGGAAATAAATGCATATTTAAACTGATCACACCTTAAATGCCTTTTCCCATAATTAAAGTGCTGCATTTTGTAGAGCTGGTTTTCCTGTCTTTCTTTTTCTTCTCATATGATTACAGTTCAAAAATTGACATGCAAATATGCGTATATATCTCTTTCAAGAGTAGTGTATTTCATTCTCTCCCCCACCCCCCCCAGCAATTAATGTCATTTACAAGATGACAACCTCCAAACAGAAGAATATGATTATGCAAATTGCACGAGAGGCTGAAAACTCTGAAAAGCAAATGGGAAGCATAAAAGGCAAAGAAAAATGATAGACTGGCAAGATCCCGACTTTCACCTCTGCAGAATCAAATATGTATTTATGCCAGCTTCAGTTACCAGCCCTGCGGAGGCAAGTGAGCATTTGTGGGAGTGTATTCATGGCAGCAACCTTATGCCCTTTCAACTCATGCGCATTCAGTTGGACATGTGCACATAGCACTCATGCTAGCAGATGAGGAACCCTTGAAAAGAATAATTCCCAATTGTGTCGAAAAAGCGGCATGCACATAGCGTTGAATGCTCCTAGTTTCCAACCAGATGTTTGACTGATCACAAAACATAGGAAGCTGCCTGATAGCAACTCAAACCATTGGTCCATTTGGCTCTGTGTTGACTGGTAATAACTCTTCAGAGTTTCAGAGAAGAGGCATTCTCAGCCCTATCTGGAGATGCCACGAGATGAACTTGGAATCTTCTGCAAGCAAAGCAAATGGTCTACACTGAGCTATGGTCCTTCCCCAAGCTGTACAAGTCAAGACATGGAAGGGCTCAACACCTAGGCCAGCAGCCACAACACAGACTGGGAAATGTCAAGTGGTTAGAGGGACCAACTGATCAGCACTTTAGGATGGAAACGAATCATTGCCAAGGGATTCCTGGACTCGTCAGAAGGCAAATCGTTAAAAAAACCAACCTCCCTACTGAAGGTAGCCAGTCTGCTGCCCCAGAGAAGATGTTGTGTGGAGGGCAAGTGTATGTGGTTTGGGGGAAATGGCCTCATGGGGAAAATTTGAACCCCGAGGGTGGGACTGTGTCTAGGTCACAGACCAGAAGTTATATCAACCGGATTCCAATCCCATCCTGACAAGTATCTTAGCTTCATATTACATTTTTCCTACATGCTATACAGAGCTGTCTTTAAAAGTAGCAATCTGAAAAATCAGACAGGTTTATATGAATGTATGGGTGCTAATATACATGAATGGTGAAGACACCCGAGACCAGCCATTCATAATTGCACTTACACAAAATAAGATCTAGACTTTTTAGCAAAAGATTTCTTAATCACTGCTGTTTTTCTATACCTTACATTTGATTTCCTTAGGTAATATACACGCTGTCACCCACGCCTACTTATTACCATTACTGCTGTTAATTCATCCCAGCCTAATCTGGTTTTTGATAGATTTCTTCTCCTTTTCTTTAGATCTGCCTGCCCCATGCACAGCATGAAAATTGTGCTATTGTCGTTTCTCATGCCTTTCTCCACACATAATGGTTTTGAGAAGCAAAATTGCTATGTTGAAGCCTAGAATCCCATCCATTCCCTTTGAAACCTTGATAACAACAAAGCAAAGAAGATTTGGGGGAGGGGGGCAAAATGCATTTCCCTGCAAAACGGCTATGAAATCAGAATGGTGTGTCTTGCGAAGGGAAAATATTAAAGGCTGGGATCAAATAAATATCACCATCCAAATAAAAGATCTGTCTCGGAGGAGAGAAAACAATTTCCATTTGACAGGATTGAAGGAAATTGACAGAATTCATTTTGCTGACAGATAAGATCCAGCTATTAGACAAAAACATATTCTGCCATGCGAATGCCACTAGGCTGTTGGACATTATTTTATTTGCATTCTGGATTTGGCATGTATCTGTTGCCATTCGAGGAAGCAAGGAACTGCTGTTCATTAGAAGGGTTTTGCTCTGGTCTGAGAACTGAAGATGATTGAGCATTCTGGGTCCTAACAAGAGGCCTAGTGTTGCAGATTAAACTAGTAAAGGTAAAGGAACCCCTGACCATTAGGTCCAGTTGTGACCAACTGGGGTTGCCGCGCTCATCTCGCTTTATTGGCCGAGGTAGCCGGAGTACAGCTTCCGGGTCATGTGGCCAGCATGACTAAGCTGCTTCTGGTGAACCAGAGCAGTGCACAGAAACGCCGTTTACGCCTGGAGTGGTACCTATTTATCTACTTGCACTTTGACGTGCTTTCGAACTGCTAGGTTGGCAGGAGCAGGGACCAAGCAACGGGAGCTCACCCCGTCACGGGGATTCGAACTGCCGACCTTCTGATTGGCAAGTCCTAGGCTCTGTGGTTTAACCCACAGTGCACTAGTACACTTCAATTTCCAAATTTTGGAAGCATCCAGACTGGTGGTTCTTAGCGCTACCCAGCCATTACTCTTCTGCAGTGGCTGAGGAAACCCAGTCAGATGGGTGGGGTATAAATATTATTATTATTATTGTTGTTGTTGTTGTTGTTGTTGTTGTTGTTGTTGTTATTATTCTACAGAAGCTGCATTATCTTCTCCAACTTCACATCCCTCTATAAATTGAAGGACCAATCTCTGAAACAGGGAGGCACTTGTACTTTGGAAATATTGTCCCCTGCCTTTTAATCTCAAGAGGCTTCCAAAGTGTTGTACGCAAAGGATGAAAGGCACCCATACAAAAATCCTACAATAACAGACTAAAAGCAACACCAATCCAAACTGTGATTAAGCCATGTGAGAGTTCTCTTACTGATTCACCTAAAGCCTGGGCCAACCCCCCCCCCCCAAAAAAACCCGTTTCAATTTGATATCTACCGTATTTTTCGCCCTATTGGACGCACCGGCCCATAGGACGCACCTAGTTTTCAGGGGGGGAAATCAGGGGAAAAAATACTATTTCCCCCCCGCAGCTCTGGGAGCAGCGGACAGGCTTCACGCAGCCTGTGCGCTACTCCAAGACCTTCTCCCTGCTTTTGTGGGAGGTGGGGGAATTCCCCCACCTCCCGCAAAAGCCCATAGGAGCCGTGCGCGACTCCTGCGGGCTTTTCGAGCAGGAGGGAGAAGGGACTGAAATGGCCAGTCAGTCCCTTCTCCCTCCTCGGGGAAAAGCCCCCAAGAGCAGCGCGCTCTTCAAAGGGTTCGTGGCTCCTGCTGCCTTTTCTACGAGGTGGGGGAATTCCCCCACCTCCTAGAAAAAGCAGCAGAAGCCAGGGAGCCCCTTTAAAGAGTGTGCGGCTTTTGCCTCCTTTTGCGGGAGGTGGGGGAATTCCCCCATCTCCCGCAAAAGCCCACAGGAGGGAGAAGGGACGGACTCAGCCAGCCAGTCCCTTCTCCCTCCTCGGGGAAAAGCCCCCAAGAGCAGCGCGCTCTTCAAAGGGTTCGTGGCTCCTGCTGCCTTTTCTACGAGGTGGGGGAATTCCCCCACCTCCTAGAAAAAGCAGCAGAAGCCAGGGAGCCCCTTTAAAGAGTGTGCGGCTTTTGCCTCCTTTTGCGGGAGGTGGGGGAATTCCCCCATCTCCCGCAAAAGCCCACAGGAGGGAGAAGGGACGGACTCAGCCAGCCAGTCCCTTCTCCCTCCTCGGGGAAAAGCCCCCAAGAGCGGCGCGCTCTTCAAAGGGTTCGTGGCTCCTGCTGCCTTTTCTACGAGGTGGGGGAATTCCCCCACCTCCTAGAAAAGGCAGCAGAAGCCAGGGAGCCCCTTTAAAGAGTGTGCGGCTTTTGCCTCCTTTTGCGGGAGGTGGGGGAATTCCGCCATCTCCCGCAAAAGCCCACAGGAGGGAGAAGGGACGGACTCAGCCAGCCAGTCCCTTCTCCCTCCTCGGGGAATAGCCCCCAAGAGCAGCGCGCTCTTCAAAGGGTTCGTGGCTCCTGCTGCCTTTTCTACGAGGTGGGGGAATTCCCCCACCTCCTAGAAAAGGCAGCAGAAGCCAGGGAGCCCCTTTAAAGAGTGTGCGGCTTTTGCCTCCTTTTGCGGGAGGTGGGGGAATTCCCCCATCTCCCGCAAAAGCCCACAGGAGGGAGAAGGGACGGACTCAGCCAGCCAGTCCCTTCTCCCTCCTCGGGGAAAAGCCCCCAAGAGCGGCGCGCTCTTCAAAGGGTTCGTGGCTCCTGCTGCCTTTTCTACGAGGTGGGGGAATTCCCCCACCTCCTAGAAAAGGCAGCAGAAGCCAGGGAGCCCCTTATAGAGTGTGCGGCTTTTGCCTCCTTTTGCGGGAGGTGGGGGAATTCCCCCATCTCCCGCAAAAGCCCACAGGAGGGAGAAGGGACGGACTCAGCCAGCCAGTCCCTTCTCCCTCCTCGGGGAAAAGCCCCCAAGAGCGGCGCGCTCTTCAAAGGGTTCGTGGCTCCTGCTGCCTTTTCTACGAGGTGGGGGAATTCCCCCACCTCCTAGAAAAGGCAGCAGAAGCCAGGGAGCCCCTTTAAAGAGTGTGCGGCTTTTGCCTCCTTTTGCGGGAGGTGGGGGAATTCCCCCATCTCCCGCAAAAGCCCACAGGAGGGAGAAGGGACGGACTCAGCCAGCCAGTCCCTTCTTCCTCCTCGGGGAAAAGCCCCCAAGAGCGGCACGCTCTTCAAAGGGTTCGTGGCTCCTGCTGCCTTTTCTACGAGGTGGGGGAATTCCCCCACCTCCTAGAAAAAGCAGCAGAAGCCAGGGAGCCCCTTTAAAGAGTGTGCGGCTTTTGCCTCCTTTTGCGGGAGGTGGGGGAATTCCGCCATCTCCCGCAAAAGCCCACAGGAGGGAGAAGGGACGGACTCAGCCAGCCAGTCCCTTCTCCCTCCTCGGGGAAAAGCCCCCAAGAGCGGCGCGCTCTTCAAAGGGTTCGTGGCTCCTGCTGCCTTTTCTACGAGGTGGGGGAATTCCCCCACCTCCTAGAAAAGGCAGCAGAAGCCAGGGAGCCCCTTTAAAGAGTGTGCGGCTTTTGCCTCCTTTTGCGGGAGGTGGGGGAATTCCGCCATCTCCCGCAAAAGCCCACAGGAGGGAGAAGGGACGGACTCAGCCAGCCAGTCCCTTCTCCCTCCTCGGGGAATAGCCCCCAAGAGCAGCGCGCTCTTCAAAGGGTTCGTGGCTCCTGCTGCCTTTTCTACGAGGTGGGGGAATTCCCCCACCTCCTAGAAAAGGCAGCAGAAGCCAGGGAGCCCCTTTAAAGAGTGTGCGGCTTTTGCCTCCTTTTGCGGGAGGTGGGGGAATTCCCCCATCTCCCGCAAAAGCCCACAGGAGGGAGAAGGGACGGACTCAGCCAGCCAGTCCCTTCTCCCTCCTCGGGGAAAAGCCCCCAAGAGCGGCGCGCTCTTCAAAGGGTTCGTGGCTCCTGCTGCCTTTTCTACGAGGTGGGGGAATTCCCCCACCTCCTAGAAAAGGCAGCAGAAGCCAGGGAGCCCCTTTAAAGAGTGTGCGGCTTTTGCCTCCTTTTGCGGGAGGTGGGGGAATTCCCCCATCTCCCGCAAAAGCCCACAGGAGGGAGAAGGGACGGACTCAGCCAGCCAGTCCCTTCTCCCTCCTCGGGGAAAAGCCCCCAAGAGCGGCACGCTGTTCAAAGGGTTCGTGGCTCCTGCTGCCTTTTCTACGAGGTGGGGGAATTCCCCCACCTCCTAGAAAAAGCAGCAGAAGCCAGGGAGCCCCTTTAAAGAGTGTGCGGCTTTTGCCTCCTTTTGCGGGAGGTGGGGGAATTCCCCCATCTCCCGCAAAAGCCCACAGGAGGGAGAAGGGACGGACTCAGCCAGCCAGTCCCTTCTCCCTCCTCGGGGAAAAGCCCCCAAGAGCGGCGCGCTCTTCAAAGGGTTCGTGGCTCCTGCTGCCTTTTCTACGAGGTGGGGGAATTCCCCCACCTCCTAGAAAAGGCAGCAGAAGCCAGGGAGCCCCTTTAAAGAGTGTGCGGCTTTTGCCTCCTTTTGCGGGAGGTGGGGGAATTCCCCCATCTCCCGCAAAAGCCCACAGGAGGGAGAAGGGACGGACTCAGCCAGCCAGTCCCTTCTCCCTCCTCGGGGAAAAGCCCCCAAGAGCGGCACGCTCTTCAAAGGGTTCGTGGCTCCTGCTGCCTTTTCTACGAGGTGGGGGAATTCCCCCACCTCCTAGAAAAAGCAGCAGAAGCCAGGGAGCCCCTTTAAAGAGTGTGCGGCTTTTGCCTCCTTTTGCGGGAGGTGGGGGAATTCCGCCATCTCCCGCAAAAGCCCACAGGAGGGAGAAGGGACGGACTCAGCCAGCCAGTCCCTTCTCCCTCCTCGGGGAAAAGCCCCCAAGAGCAGCGCGCTCTTCAAAGGGTTCGTGGCTCCTGCTGCCTTTTCTACGAGGTGGGGGAATTCCCCCACCTCATAGAAAAGGCAGCAGAAGCCAGGGAGCCCCTTTAAAGAGTGTGCGGCTTTTGCCTCCTTTTGCGGGAGGTGGGGGAATTCCGCCATCTCCCGCAAAAGCCCACAGGAGGGAGAAGGGACGGACTCAGCCAGTCAGTCCCTTCTCCCTCCTCGGGGAAAGCCCCCAAGAGCGGCACGCTCTTCAAAGGGTTCACAGCTCCTGCGGGCTTTTCTACGAGGTGGGGGAATTCCCCCACCTCCTAGAAAAGGCAGCAGAAGCCGCAGAGCCCCTGTAAAGAGCGTGCGGCTTTTGCCAGCTTTTGCGGGAGGTGGGGGAATTCCCCCATCTCCCGCAAAAGCCCACAGGAGGGTTGGAGAGTAGTGGGATGGCGTCGCACGCCTTCCCGCTGCCCCCCATCCTCTGGGGCTGGCCATGGGGGAAGCGCTGCTTCCCCCCCCACCCCCGCCAGCCTCAATGCCGGGATGGAGAGTAGCAGGAAGGCGTCGCGCGCCTTCCTGCTGCCCCCCATCCTCTGGGGCTGGTGAGGGGGGAAGCGCTGCTTTTCCCCCCGCCAGCCTCAATGCCGGGATGGAGAGTAGCAGGAGGGCGTCGCGCGCCTTCCTGCTGCCCCCCATCCTTTGGGGCTGGCGAGGGGGAAGCGCTGCTTTCCCCCCCCCCCGCCAGCCTCAATGCCGGGATGGAGAGTAGCAGGAAGGCGTCGCGCGCCTTCCTGCTGCCCCCCATCCTCTGGGGCTGGCAATGGGGGAAGCGCTGCTTTTCCCCCCGCCAGCCTCAATGCCGGGATGGAGAGTAGCAGGAAGGCGTCGCGCGCCTTCCTGCTGCCCCCCATCCTTTGGGGCTGGCGAGGGGGAAGCGCTGCTTTCCCCCCCGCCAGCCTCAATGCCGGGATGGAGAGTAGCAGGAAGGCGTTGCGCGCCTTCCTGCTGCCCCCCATCCTCTGGGGCTGGCAATGGGGGAAGCGCTGCTTTCCCCCACCGCCAGCCTCAAAGAGCAGACTCTCCTGGCTTCAGCGGAAGCAACGCAAAGCCTCCGGAGCGCAGGCTTCGGAGGCTTCGCGTTGCTATCGCTGAAGCCAATGAGCCTGCATTCGCCCCATAAGACGCACACACATTTCCCCTTCATTTTTGGAGGAGAAAAAGTGCGTCTTATAGGGCGAAAAATACGGTAAATGACAAAAAGAGAAGGAACCAAACAAATATCGTAAATTTATTCTCTCTCACTCACTCTTTTCAGATGAGCTTCTGCAAGCTTTGGTTTAATATATGGCTAGGGAGTAATTAGCTCGTTCGATTGTCAGACGATGCACTAATCTCATCAGAAATGTGCATCTGGCCTTCTTGAATCTGCCTCACAGTGGGGCTTCTGTTTAGAGGAGGACAGCAAATAAATGACTATCCTTTACAGGCAGCCTCTTTTTCCCAACGAGCTACCGTACAGATGAGGCACTGGATCAAGGCAAAGATGGTCTCAAAGCCCATCATCAAAGAAGTTCATCACCCAAACTGATGACACAGATACGCTTAAAATGTGCATGTGCTAATCTGCATGTCTAGATGCACATTGAGGAATAATTACTATAATTTTAAATAGAAATGCAATACATCTCACCATTATGGAGAAGACTGTGGCCAATTGAGCTGTGTGCCTGCTCAGTCTGCTGCCCAGGTGCTGCTAACTGTTGATGGGCAAATTCCATACTCCTGGTCTCCCTTTTTGGGCTTCTTTATTTTTAAACCAGACTCAGATCAATCAGCCCTTCGGACAATTCATTTGAATAAAGGACTGCTCAGGGACAGTCCTTCAGACAGAGGACTATCTTTCTCCCCTACATCCCTCTTAATTGCATTTCAGAAACTTGGTTGTTGTTTCTTTCTTTCTTTCTTTGTTTTTCCAAAAACCTTCCTTTTTAGGAAAGCATTTGGCTTGCAATTTGCTAGCTTATTGAATTCTTTCACTACCTCCGTTTTTCAAATAAAGTGTTATTGCTGCTGTACTGTGTCATCCTGTCCTTTGCTGCTGTTTCCGTGGAATTGTAAAGGGATCTTTAAAAAAATCGTTTGGTGCATTTTTTGTTGCTGTTGTTTAATCTTAATTGTTATCTTCTGCATGCTCTTGGGAGGAAACTCGGGAATATATAAATGTTTAAAATAAAATAAAGACAGAGAGCGAACAACGGGTGGCGCAGCCTCAGTGGGGATGTTCCATGGTACTTGCTGCAAAATCTTCTGCCTTGCAGGATTTCCTGTTTGGCCCCAAGCATGCTCTGCTTGCATTTTAATTTTTTTGAACACACACACAAACATATCAGATGCAGGGCAGATATGTTACTTACCAAAAAGAGAGAGAGAGTACTGAATGAAGTTCTGAATAAAAGCATGAATGAAGGACAGCTCAAGTTCATGATTCTGCTGGAGATTTGGCCCCATATTGATTTCTGGATATTTGTCTGATCATCCCTTTTGTTGGCAGATGGAGTTCCTGCTCCTTCTTGCAGCCAATATTTTGTTCATTTGCAGGGAACAGGACACTAAATATGCAAACTTGCAATGGAGAATACTTCTAACTATAGGAATTTCAATGTTTTAAAAGGTGTGGGCCGTGCAGGGGATGTAAGTATAGGGGTAGGAAATTCTGTCAATTTCATTTTCTCTCAGTTTCTCATTTTTTCCAGTCTGACCTTCAGTTCCCCACATTCCTTCATCAGCCTGCAAGTTTGTTTTGTTTTTTAAGTCCTCCTGAAAATTCATCGGTGAAGTTCTCCTAATATATATGCTTCTCTGCAACCTTGCCTAAGATACACATTTTTGCAAAGCAATCTAGTCCTAATGTTTTAATGTGATGTCCACCAATATATGCATATGGAGGCACACTTTTCCCTTTAATGTGCATTTTTGTACATATTATGTGGCTACATTGCAAAGTTCAGAGAAGCGCAAATTTCAAAGGATGGCTGCGTTTCGGTTTGTGGGTTGTTTTGAAGAGGACTTGATAAACTAGACCAGCAGTGAAGTTAGGTAATTTTGGACTTTGGACTCAATGGCCTTATGTTTCACTCCTCTGTCAATGGCAATGTGTATGACTTTGCTTACCTATACGTGTGCTGCATGTGAAGGCCCTCCTGCTCTTTCTGCTGATTGGGGCCCTGGACTTCTACCCTGTAGAAGTCCTGCCTGTAGGTGCTGCTGATCCAGATGAAAAGCCTCTAATTTGGAAGCCTTGGCTCTTATCCATAGTGTATGAAGATTCTTTCTAGCTACTTAGTGGTGAGGGGAATACACTCTGAACATGCTCAAGGGCACTTTCATCAGTTCTTATTATATATGTTCTGGGTCTGTCTGTCAGGTTCCAGGGAATCTGATCCCTCCCATGGTGGGCAGCCAAGAATTAGATAAACAAGAAGAGTTCTTACCAAGTCTTTTATTCAATATTCACAGAGAGAGGCTTTGAAAAGTGCCTCTCTTGCAGTAATGGCGTTGCTCCGAGTAAAGCCCCACCCCCTCCGTCTTTCCTATTATATGTCATCCCTGTGTCAACTGATCTGTGCTTTCTGCCTCTGAGCTTTCTGTTCTCCTGTTTTCAATGCATGCTGGGTCCTGGGAGAGGGGGAGTCTGAAATGCTTTCTAAAGACACTGAGTCTATGAGCTGTCTCACCTCTGGTCTTCTTCTTCCTTCAGCTCCTCTCCCAATATTTCCCAGCTTCTCCCCTCTGAGCTATGACCTTCTGCAAACCACTGTTCTAAATCTATACTGTCCCCATCTTCTCTGGGAAGTGCAGGAGGACGGCGGGAGGACTCCACCATTCCTTCTCAGTCCAGTCCATGACACTGTCCCATGATGCTGAAAATAGATCCTGGGACATAGCTATGGTGAGCAGTATGCAAATTAAGCCCCACAACTTACGGTTCTGTGGTGTCGTGGTGAATCTTCAGCCTAGAGAATAAGACCTCCAAGTGCATGTTGTTCAGTGATAATTAGCTAAGTGTCTTTTGCTTGGTTTCAGCAGAACTTGTAATCAATATCACAGGGAAGGCAGCATAATGAACACATAATTGGATTCTGAAGCACCCACCACCACTTGTCCTCCACAAATGAGTGTGCTTATGCATATGCACATGAGCTCCAGCTATTTGAGGGAAGCTCCTTTGCCAAGCACTATTGATACCTGGCAGGAGGAGGGCCAGAAGCAAAATACGCCAACAAGAGAGCCTTGGCTACCTTTCGTTTCTGTAGATGGGAACAGAAACCCTCCACTGCCACAAGTGTTGAAGGATAGAGAAAGGAACCTTGGCATGGCAAAGCATTGCTATCCCAACCCATTAAAGGAACCAGAGAGGACACCTCGAATTGGATGAAATAAGGCCTCAACTTCATTGTTTATGGATGTAAGGGGTTTGGCATAGGCATTGGATACAACCTATCCAGTGACGTAGCAAGGTCAGGTGGTACCTGGTGCGGAAAAATTCTCGTCACCCCCCTCCCCCCCCCCATGAAATTATTTGTTGTTGTTTAGTTGTTTAGTCGTGTCCGACTCTTCGTGACCCCATGGACCAGAGCAAGCCAGGCACTCCTGTCTTCCACTGCCTCCCGCAGTTTGGTCAGACTCATGTTTGTAGCTTCAAAGACACTATCCAACCATCTCGTCCTCTGTCATCCCCTTCTCCGTCCGTCTTTTCCAGGGAGTCTTCTCTTCTCCTGAGGTGGCCAAAGTACTGGAGTCTCAGCTTCAGGATCTGTCCTTCCAGTGAGCACTCAGGGCTGATTTCCTTAAGAATGGATAGGTTTGATCTTCTTGCAGTCCACGGGACTCTCAAGAGTCTCTTCCAGCACCATAATTCAAAAGCATCAATTCTTCGGCTATCAGCCTTCTTTATGGGCCAGCTCTCACTTCCATACATCACTACTTGTAAAACCATAGCTTTACTCTACGGACCTTTGTTGGCAAGGTGATGTCTCTACTTTTTAAGATGCTGTCTAGGTTGGTCATTGCTTTCCTCCCAAGAAGCAGGCATCTCTTAATTTCGTGGCTGCTGTCACCATGAAATTATTAAAAGAAGGAAAAATAAGATACGTACAGTTGCAAGTGTTATTTTCTGGTTTGTTTACTTAACATTGTGAGCATAAGCACTTAAAACCATTTACCCCCTAACTTTGTCCTCTGTGCTTGAGCAGGGCTGTGTGGGCACATGTGCGCCCACACTGGGCAGGCACCTTGCTCGCCAAGCCCGCCTCACCTTTCCCTCGCTAAGCCACCAAGGCGAGAGTGGTCCGCTGGCGCACCTTCACCCAGGAAGGAGCCGCCACAGCCGCGAGGTGAATGTAGGCAGGCGGGGAAGATGGTGCTCCAAGTGTTAGATACTTCCCTCTAGGGCTCCATGGCAGTAAGTGGGGAAGAAGCGGAAAGGGATGAAGGGTGTGAGGGCGAATGAAGGCAGCTGGGAGCAGCCTTGTGCTGTGCTTCTGAGGGGACTTCTTTGGAGGAAGCCCCATGGGCGACTAGCGGCTGAGCCCATGGGCAATGCTGCGTCCCCTTAGGATTGAATCAGACGCACCAGAACCGCCGCCTTGCCTCTTCGCCCTGCAGGTGCGGAAGGAGGGAGAGGAATCCCAGAGAAAACAGGCCTGTGACACATATTTTTGCCATTTTGTCACCGCTCTCAGTGATGACACCCGGGGCGGACCGCACCCACTGCACCCCCCTTCCTATGCCACTCAACCTATCACAACCAGCCTACCTGCTAGAAGTATCTTGTGGAGGCATCCTGCGGCTAGGCGGTCCTGTGACTTACATCAAATAGGAACATCCTCATCAGGATTCCCACTTCAAGGAGTGCTATGGCCCTAGCCACTGTCTGGACATCTGGACAGAATCAGCTCCTCCAGAATCCCTTTAACAGGATACCCCTTCTCTTGTAGGGGCAGGCAGAGGCTTACAGCCTCCCCTCCAGCCATGACTAAGGCTTACCCAATGCCTAAGGTCACCCAAAGCTGTGACAATTGCTATGAAGTAGGCAAAACCCTCAGACAGAGCCAATTAGTCTGCAAGAAAAATTCTTCCCTGGCCCTGAATACGGCAACTGACTTAGTCCACAGCAAGGTCAAAAACAAGCATAAACTGTCAAAATTTAGACAGCACAACACGAAGGGAGGCGATCTGTGTGCCAAGGCTATGGCAGGTTTGTTTATATTCCTGAGGATCAGACCTGAATGAACCTGCAGGTTCAATCAACTCTGCCTCTTCAGGAATGCCTACTGGAAGGCTAAATTCAACCTGGACAAGATGTTCTGGCTCCCCAATGTCTAGGAATTCCCTGACAAGGCAGCCTCATCAGGGATGCTTCTGAAGAAATGCCACCCCACCACCCACCCCGCAATGCCACTACACCTCAAGAAAGGTCAGTGGATTTCTCAGCTCAGCTCAAGGGCCACCATACCTTCTGGGGTCCACATACCAGGGCTGCATGAAGAAGAATTTTCTTTTATCTGCATCTTCCAACATTCAGCTTTGTTGGTGGTTTTGGTCCAGCCCTGACCATACATAATGGCACTTGTGCTAATTCAGCTAATGAATTGCAACACAGATGCAATTTGAATGAATGGATGTTTTCTTTTAATAGCCAAAGCTAGTGCAACTATGAAAACAGACGCCATCACCATCTGGGCCATCCCAGGGATGGGAAACGCATTGTCCTCCAGATGCAGTTGGACTGCAGCTCCCATCATCCCCATCCAGCATCTTCAGTAGCCAGGGATGCTGAAAATTGTAGTCCATGGGCATCTGGAGGGCCACAGGTTCCTCGTCCCCAACATCATCAGCCAACCCAATTTTCCCAGCTCACTGGCAGATGATGGCATTACTGGATAGCAATGATGCTATGGATCATTAGCTGTTCTTTCAGCTTATAGCTAAGCACAATGTGCTCTTCCTACATTGCTCAAAGGCCACTTATATCCACTAGTCCCAACAGCTAACATTTCATCCATTAAAGCCTCAGTAGGGGTGGAGGGGATTAAGTTTTGTTTTTGTCTCTCCGTAGCAAGCCCTCAGTTCTGTATTAATAAAGCTGGCTAACTGTGCTCTGCTGGGATGCCACTGGGACTGACATAATTAATGTCTCTAATGTGAAAGTTTAAGGTTCATTAGGTTTAGAACTCAGGCAGGTTTTTAATCAGGCATGTTATGGCAAATCATTAAAAGCTAAACACAACTTGTAATAGAATATTTGCAGTAATATTTAGTTGCATTTTGCCTTGGGGCAGGTCGGCCATGTAAAAAGAAGCCATTTTACATCTCAAGTGATTCATCGGATTATGCTCACACCTGGACAGTCAGCCTGAGCAGATCATGCCCATCAGCGGGACAATTCTTCTCAAGGAACAAATTATAATAAACATTCTACATTATTTGCAGCGGTGCAGCTCCCGAAACGTATTGACAGTACTGGAAAAGCTGATGCCATTAGTAAGAGATTGCATGCGTTATTTCTACAATTATGGAGATGGTGGATAGAGATTTGTTGTTTATTACTCTCCCATAAATACCCAGGATCAGCCTGTGAAATTGATTGGCAGTAGATTCCCATAACAAATGTGACTATATTTCAATAGAAAGCAAATTAAAAGTGTGATTAGTTAATTTGGTCATTATTGCAGAATCCTGTTTTCTATAACAAAAACCAATGAATAAGCAGGTACTTCCTACTTTGAATAGTAGGCTACTGCCATTCTTGCCCTTAACTTTTCAGCAAAGATTTCAAAATGCAAAACTTCAGCTATATTTTTCCAGTGGCCTAGAAATATGCACAATGGATCAAGAGAGATACTACTTGGTAGCATATGTTGAATATCAAAGGGCAAACTATTTTTGCTGTAGGGTTAGGAACATAGGCCCAAAGATGGTTCAGAATGAGCACAACTTTATTGGTTACAGCTCACCGAGTTTGGTGTGACATAGAGCATCATGGATAGGCAACTGCTGCAGCTACAGGCCTCAATTTATGGTCCAGGAGCAGACCAGAGGGGAGAGGTTCTTCCCATCTGGTCAGCTCCCCAACCCCTGGGAACCTACTGGTACATCTTGAATTGAGCATTGAATTGCAAGTTTAGATAGTGCAGTCCAGTAGTGAGGTGCCTGTGGCCCTCCAGATATTGCTGGTCTCAAATTCCCAATAGCACCAGCCAGGATAGCCAGTGCTAAGGGATGATGGGAATTGTAGTCCAGCAATATGTGGAGCCACAGATTCCACCCACCGCTGGTACAGGCCACATTTGGTCTTACAGTAGTGATGGAAGCAAAACAGGTGTGCAGGGGGAAAGAATACTTTTATGTAGGAAAATAATCAGGTAAGGGTATCATTCAAGCCTTCCCTCTCCCAGAACTTAGGGGTGCTAAAAAAATATATGTATCCACTGCTTTTGGGGGGTGGTAAGTTCTCTTTAAGCTTTGACGTGACTTAAACAATTAAAAAAAAAATTGGCAAGCAACATTTCCAAGGCTTCAATAGTTGTAATTGCAGCCCAAGTAATAATCTTGTGAATACAATGTGACTCAGAAGATTGAACTAGGAAATACTAAGAGAACAAAAGAGAAATGTTTGAAAGCTGGTGCCAATCAAATTGCAGTAATTAACGGAGGGCTTTCCATTTTTATTCATTCTCTAAGTGATGGAAAGATGAGGCTTTCAGATGTCTTGTCAAAATACATGTTTCAGAATGGAGAGAAGTGGCAGTGCTGTTTGGCAGAGAGATAACCAATCAGTCAAAATTGACAATTTAAAACTGTATTCAATCAAATGTCCACTGGTTTTGCTTCTATTAGTTGGAGAGCGTAATATGTCAGGTTAAGCAAAGCTGGCAGATATTTGCTAATTCTGTGATTGCGGGAGCAGTTGGAAGTAGAGCTGCCCAGTCACCTTTGGGAAGTCATCGATGAGAAAGGATTCCTGCCATTGCCTGCAACCACGGTAGCAAACAGCTGTGGATTGGAAATGCAGCCTTGGGCCTGGAACACTGATGGTCCAAGGAGAACAGCTACACAGGCAGTAACAACATCTTTTCATGGTGCTGCCTGAGATGTCTCTTGCTTATGACCACTAGGGATGAGGGAGAAATTCAATTCAGTTCACATTTAAAATGGAACTTACCAAATTTGCACTTTCAAAAGTGATGTTTGATTTCTGTTTGACTCCAAGGCTACGGCTACGGGAGAAATTCTCTTGTAAAGAAGCTGGTAAAATGCGGTCTTGACTATGCTACCACTCAGTGGATTTGTAACTGGCTGACTGACCGGACCCAAAGGGTGCTCATCAATGGTTCCTCTTCATCCTGGAGAAAAGTGACTAGTGGGGTGCCACAGGGTTCTGTCTTGGGCCCGGTCTTATTCAACATCTTTATCAACGACTTGGATGATGGACTCAAGGGCATCCTGATCAAATTTGCAGATGACACCAAACTGGGAGGGGTGGCTAACACCCCAGAAGACAGGATCACACTTCAAAACGACCTTGACAGATTAGAGAACTGGGCCAAAACAAACAAGATGAATTTTAACAGGGAGAAATGTAAAGTATTGCACTTGGGCAAAAAAAATGAGAGGCACAAATACAAGATGGGTGACACCTGGCTTGAGAGCAGTACATGTGAAAAGGATCTAGGAGTCTTGGTTGACCACAAACTTAACATGAGCCAACAGTGTGACGCGGCAGCTAAAAAAGCCAATGCAATTCTGGGCTGCATCAATAGGAGTATAGCATCTAGATCAAGGGAAGTTATAGTGCCACTGTATTCTGCTCTGGTCAGACCTCACCTGGAGTACTGTGTCCAGTTCTGGGCACCACAGTTCAAGAAGGACACTGACAAACTAGAACGTGTACAGAGGAGGGCAACCAAAATGGTCAAAGGCCTGGAAACAATGCCTTATGAGGATCGGCTAAGGGAGCTGGGCATGTTTAGCCTGGAGAAGAGGAGGTTAAGGGGTGATATGATAGCCATGTTCAAATATATAAAAGGATGTCACATAGAGGAGGGAGAAAGGTTGTTTTCTGCTGCTCCAGAGAAGCGGACACGGAGCAATGGATACAAACTACAAGAAAGAAGATTCCACCTAAACATTAGGAAGAACTTCCTGACAGTAAGAGCTGTTCGACAGTGGAATTTGCTGCCAAGGAGTGTGGTGGAGTCTCCTTCTTTGGAGGTCTTTAAGCAGAGGCTTGACAACCATATGTCAGGAGTGCTCTGATGGTGTTTCCTGCTTGGCAGGGGGTTGGACTCGATGACCCTTGTGGTCTCTTCCAACTCTATGATTCTATGATTCTATGATTCTATGATTCTATGATTCTATGATTCTATGATTCTATGAAATAAGGGCTTTGGGGTTGTTAATGCTGTGAAATTCTCCATTGTAGGCTCAGGTTGTACATGTGTGTAAATAAACCATTTATCATAAAGACACCAGAATCTCCACTGTGCCTCATTCCAAAAGGAAACGAGAACCCCGGGCAAGAGCCTGGAAGCCCTGGAATCTTGCATCCCTCTTAGATTGGGGTGACGTGCAACACATGGTTGGACTACAGTTCCCATCATTTCCAGCCAGCATGACCAAGAATTAGGAGTGGTGGGAGTTGTAGTCCGATGACAACTGCTGCATCGGTTCACCCTGCTTTGAATAGGCACCAAGGGTGTGCATAAGCTCTGTGTGTATTCTGAATTATGAGGCAAATTGGGACAATTCTGGGAAGGTTTTCACACCATGCTGTTAAACAAGGCATCTCAAGACAGATCAAAGACTCGCTAGGCTTCAGATTTCTATCCATCCCATAACCTACAATCATGGGAAGCTGTCTTATACTGAGTCAGACCACTGGTCCATCTAGCTCAGCGTTGTCTGGCATTGGCTGTCCAGGGATCTGGACAGGGTGCATACCCAGTCCTGCCTAGAGATGTCAACATCCCTGCCTGGGATGCTCAACATGCAGAACAGGTGCTCCACAAAGGAGCTGCAGCTCTTTGCTAGCCCATTGGCCTTAGAAACAGGGTGAATGAGATATGCTGATATTACAAATGCCGTAAAGCTCATTCAGTCTTCCCCTTCCATTTTTGTGATTTGCACCCGCTCTGTGGATATACGCCTTTGACAAAAATGGTGGGGCTAAGGACCTATTATGACAAGATTACATCCTTCTTTCATCAGGAATGTCTCCAGTGTGATGGTGTCCTCCGCTTCATCGCATAAATCATTCTTTGTGGTTTCTTTGTCATTTCTCCCTTTGAAGTATATACATAAAAAGAGAGTTAGACAAGGAGAGGGAGGGAGAGTTCTGAGGGATAGCACCAACCTGCTTATATAAAGTAGACTTCCCATGAATCTACTCAGTGCTTATGTATCTCAGGCAATTTATCTCAGCAAGGATATCTCTTCACCCTGTTTGTAACATCAGATGTTCAGCATGGAAACCAGATTAGAGTTCCATCTCTCCCAGAAGACTGGGAGTGTGGAATCGCACACATATGCTGATTCATGGAAATGTATGCAAATTTTTGAAAGCTGAATCAGCAAATGAAATTAGAGGACACAAATATAAAATGGAGCAGATGGCAAATCCCCATGAATTAGTTCTGCAGCAATTAGTCAATAGGCCATTTAGATAGGCATTCTCCAACCTGGTGGCTCTAATATGTTTTGAACCACAATTCTCAGTCTGCCCCCCTATGGTCAATAGCCAAGCAAGATAGGAGTTGTCATCCAAAAACACCTGGAGGGCATAAAGTTGCAGAAAGCTGAGTTGGATAGATATTCAAACTTTTGATTGATTAAAAAGGTCCTCACAATTAAATAGAGTATTGGTCTTTTTAACAGGATATTGTTATTAGGGATGGAGGAATAATCTATTTTAAATACATTTGTACACAGAATTTGGCTGTTCTGACTTCAAGAAGGCCAACTACATATATTCAAAATAATATGCAAAAAAGTACATATATTTTGGGATGTGGGTGGCACTGTGGGTTAAACCACAGAGCCTAGGACTTGCCGATCAGAAAGTCGGCAGTTCAAATCCCCGCGACGGAGTGAGCTCCCGTTGCTCGGTCCCTGCTCCTGCCAACCTAGCAGTTTGAAAGCATGTCAAAGTGCAAGTAGATAAATAGGTACTGCTCTAGCGGGAAGGTAAACGGTGTTTCCATGTGCTGCTCTGGTTCGCCAGAAGCGGCTTAGTCATGCTGCCCACATGACCCGGAAGCTGTACGTCGTCTCCCTCGGCTAATAAAGCGAGATAGTGCTGCAACCCCAAAGTCGGCCACGACTGGACCTAATGGTCAGGGGTCCCTTTCCCTTTCCCTTTACATATATTTTATATAAGATACATATAAAAGTATTCCCATGATACAGCACAATTTTGTAATTAGTTTTGTATTTCACACAGTTAAGTGCATTGCTATATGTATCTGTTTATATGCTGATTACGGTACTTTAGGAAACCTGGAGAGTATATGAATATAATACTATAGGTAAGGCAATGTGTATAACGATGCATTTAATTAATGATATTTTTCTTATTTTTAGTAAAATCAGTAAAAAAAAATGCTTCTCATCAAGAAGCAAGATAGGATATTGTGGTGCAGGATGAGTAAGAAGACATAATAATAGACTGTATGAAGCTAAGTTCAATTTGACTATATCAGTTAATTTCAATGAGTCCACATTGCATTGGATACTGCCCAATGATAACAAGCCACATAACAATGAAATGTGTCGTGCGTGATTAATTGTCTCTTAAGAAGGCGTTTTAAGCCTATAACCAGTTTCTTTTATTAAGCATCTTGAATAGTCTGTTCCATGTCCATGTTTTTTTGTTTATATCTGGAATGATGTGGGCTTTAGATGCTTCTCAGTCTAGCCTTTCTTGAAGGCTAAACAGCATGGGTTCATTTTAGCACCCTACCCAGAATAGAACATCGCTGTCCCTACTTGGTGTTGCGAAATAATTAAGAACAGCCTTGTGTCAATTTGGAAATGGCTCCAACACTCCCCTATGTGGGTTCCTGTCTTCATTTTCACACCCATCCCAGTACTGAGCTGGATAAAAACAAATTGCAGTTGACAAAGTATGTTCTTTTAATTAATTTACACTCCAATTAGAACTAATTAATTGCTGACTAAAGTATCAACCCATGTAATTATGTATCAAAATAAATAATTTTACAAGCTAAACGAGGCAGCTGGTTGTAATATAATGAGGACTTACTCTCCATGTAAGCAGTGCCACGCCCCCCCCCCCAATTCTCCAATTGTACTGGAGATGTCCACACTCTTTTAGTTGAGAAACAGATGAACTTCTGCCCTCTGTACTTGAATGTTGGATCTCCAAAACTGTCAGGGCTGCGTCCAATTTTAGTTCTGCTTAACGCAGACCCATAGTAGACCATGTACACAATGACCAGCTTTAGTCCATTAATTTCAATGGGTCTACTCTGAGGAAAGGCTTAGTCAGATGCCTCAGTCCTCAGATTTTCCAGTGTTGGTAGAAGAGTAGATGTTTCTGCCATCTGCAAAGTGGTTTGTTTGTCCCATGTGAGTTGAGAGGCTGATTTTTCTGACTCTTAGGTGGTGCTATGGGTTAAACCACAGAGCCTAGGACTTGCCGATCAGAAGGTTGGCGGTTTGAATCCCGTGATGGGGTGAGCTCCCGTTGCTCGGTCCCTGCTCCTGCCAACCTAGCGGTTAGAAAACACGAAGTGCAAGTAGATAAATATATACCGCTCTGGCGGGAAGGTAAACAGTGTTTCCGCGTGCTGCTCTGGTTCGCCAGAAGCAGCTTAGTCATGCTGGCCACATGACCCGCAAGCTACCAGCTCCCTTGGCCAATAAAACAAGATGAGCACCGCAACCCCAGAGTCGGTCACGACTGGACCTAATGGTCAGGGGTCCCTTTACCCTTTACCTTTTTAACTTGTCTAAATAACTCTGGGCCAGCTTTTAGCCATGATTTTTGTTTCAAGTGACTCCCTCCTGCCCCCCCCCCCTTTTACGTAACTACAGATATATCTTTCAGCAATGTATCTAAAGACAACAAATACTAGAGAACAATTCATGGAGCAGATTGCAAGAAGAAAAGTCATTTGAACAGTATCCACATTAGCAGCTGCAAACATCTTTGATCCTGGAGTGTTCATTTAAAAGAAAAACTGTCTTTCTAAGTGCTACATAAAGTAATAATAAAAATAATTCTTTAATTAAGTGAAAGAGATCAACAGAGCCCCACCCCCGCACAGCCACACCAGTGATGCATTTTGAGGGGTGGGGAGAGAATCATTTAGCTTGGGGGTGTATACCATGTTTCCTTTCATGATTTTATAGATCATATTGTCCCTTATACACCCAATAAGATATCTACAGTCTGCAGAGAAGTTTCTCCTGCAAATTCCCAGTATCTCAGAAGCCCTCTTTGTGGCCATGCAGAGCAGTGTTTTTAGTGCGGCAGTGGAGCAGCTTTCCTGTTGAGATATGAGAGGCACCCGCTATATGTACTTTCAAGAAACAACTGAAGACATTTTTGTTCCGATAGGTTTTCCCAGCTGAAAAAATGGGTCTTTGTCATGAGAGTCTATCTTGTATTGTTTTAGCTTTGTTTTAAATGTATCCACCGTTTTTGTGCCTTTGTGCGTTTTTGTGTTTTTTGCTGTTGTTATTGTATGTTGCCTTTGAGGGGTAAGAAATCTGATGGATAAAAGTACAGACAGGAAATCCAGAACCAGAGTTTCAACACATGGCGAGCCAGCCATATTTCTCCCAGAAAACCTGCCTAGCCCTTATGCTCTGTCATTTATTTGTTTAAACAAAATTTATTTAAAAAAATCATTCCAGTAGCACCTTAGAGACCAGCTAAGTTTGTTATTGGTATGAGCTTTCGTGTGCATGCACACTTCTTCAGATACCATTTATTTATTTGTTTGTTTGTTTTTAAATTCCTATACAGTACCGCCCTTCATTCAAAGACCACAGTTTACAATAGAAAAACACAAAACACAAATACATACATAATGATACTCTTCTCTGGATGGAGGGGGCCTTTTCAGTGATGGCACCTTGTCTTTGGTATCATATTCCTAAATGTGAGCCCCACTCCTTGAGAGTATTTAGGCACCAGGTTATTTAACCTTCAGATTAGCATGGCTGCTCTGCTCTTTTTATTGGTTTAGTGGTTTCACTGCAGCTTTTTGGTGGCTCTGTGGCCTGTTCTTACTATTTTAAGCTTCTTTGTATTTTAAGAGTGCCCTTTCATTACTATGTAGTGCTTTATGCATGACACTTATATTTATTATTTTACTTATTTACTTATTACATTTCTGTCTCCCCCCTTTCTTTCAAGGAGTTCAAAGCAGTGTACCTGGTTCTCCTCCCCACAATTTTATCCTTACAAAAACAACGTGAGGCATGTTAGACCAAAAGACTCTGATCAGTCCAAGGTCACCCATTGAGTTTCATGGCTGAGGAGATTTGAACCCTGGTCTTCAAGGTCCTAGTCCAACAGTCTAACCATTACACTACACTGACTCTTGTGGATAGATGGAGAGAAAGTGAATGAACAACTGCTTCAGATAAATAAAGGAATCTCCATACTGGAAGAAGGTCTCCCTGATGAACTGATTATCTGCTACCTGGCTATAAATTAAAATGAAATGACAATGGACCACATTTCCCAGTTGGATGAAAAGGTCTCTGCCATAGGCATACATATTGTATTATTTTTAAACTAATCTTCTGATATTCACTTTGCTGTTTTGAAACTGTTTTTAAGCTAATAATAATAATAATAATAATAGTAATATAATACCCACCCTTTATTAGCAGATCCCAGAGCGGGTTACAATAATTTAAAATTTAGTACTAATAACAGTTAAAGCAAATTACAGTTGCAAGTATAGGGTGGGTCCCGAAAACACACATCTCAGGTGTCAAAGGCCAGGATAAAGAGGGGGGCGTCCCTAAGTCTGTTTGAAACCCCCAAGTTTTTTTTTAACCTTTTTGTGTCTTTAGTGGCAGCCCCTCAATGGTTAACCACATCTTTATTCTATTTTAAAGCACATAGCATATGGAGTAACGATTCCAAACCATCTGGTATTATCATTATCCATCAGGTGTTCTGCTCATTACACCTGTTATAAAGGGTAAACATAATTAAATAGAGAGAGAAAATGATATTCCACTCCCGGCCCACTAAATTTCATCAATGTGGTTTGGCTGTCCCTTTTGGCAAAAGAGACCACCTCTTTCCTCCCGCCTTAGTTTGCAAAACTAAACAACAATTTGCATAAAGCAGAAGTAAAAGATGGAAGAAACCCTTTTTAGCTGGAGCAGATGTTTTTCACTCGAAAATAATTTGTCAAAAGGGTAGAGAGATGCATATTACTAATTTCCAGGCAGCTCCCTTTTTACTTGAGAGCGTAACTCTACTCAATTTAATTGCAAATAGACTCCACGGCCATGAGTATGAAAGAATGAGAGATCCCCTAGTATTTGCCTAATTAAACCGTTTTGAACAGCAGCAGCAGCAACAACAAAATGGTCTTGTTGTGTCTCACGCTTTCCTAAACCCTGGGGATATGCTAGATGAGGTTTCAACCAGGCCCCTAAGTCCTCCTCCCTCTGCCAGATCCATCCATTATCTTTCCACGGAGGTGTACAGGGAATAACCATCTACTGAGCTAAACATCAGCTGAGCCAAGTAATCTTCACTGCAAATTCTTGTAATTGCATTTTATATAACGAGGAGCAGAAAAGGGCAGACAGAACGGCCAAAGGGTCAATGCAACTGCCATCTTAAAAGGGAAGGTTATAATATTTGAGTCTATTTAGAGTGCATTTGAATTATTATTATTATTATTATTATTATTATTATTATTATTATTATTTATACCCCGCCCATCTGACTAGGTTTTTCCCGCCACTCTGGGCAGCTTACAGAATATATAAAACATAAAGCATCAAACACAGAGCACTGTAGCCATGTGAGAGTGGCCTCATAGCTGACTGGGGATTTCATCAGGCTATGCTCTATCTTTGTCACCAAACTCTGAGTATAAATTGCACACTGTATTAATTGATATTGTTTTTAACATTAGTGACCATGTGATGATTTTAGCTTATGAATTTTATTGTTTAATGTTTTTATTTGCACATTGGGGTACTTTTATAGCTCTGTTTAGAGTATGTAATGTTTTAATAATATAAATGTTTTAAGTCTTTTTATCAATTCAGTATATTTTCTTTTAATTGTCAAATAATTTTGTGTACATTGCGGCAGCCTTCGGCAATCTGCAATAAAACTGACTGAGACTGAGACTGGGGATTTCAAGCCAGGTCTCTCTGACTGATCCACTGTCCACTTCTCCACACCATTTCTCCACTGGGTCCGACTGCACAAGGCACCGGAAAGTCCCTTTGCCTGAGGTTTGAGCCTGATCCCAGGTACCACCTCCAAGAACTTCAGGATGTGGGGAATACTGTTTTAGTCTTCCTGGTTATATTTCTAGCACTCCCGTCTTGTTTCCCAGTGTTCCTTTCACACTGCAGTGCCTGTTGCATTGCGGAGCTCTGGGTTTTTGATGAATATGCCCTCGTGTCATGCTAAATTTCATTCACACCAGTGGGTGCAGTGTGAAACAACCATGAACATCATTGGACAACATTGCTACACTTTCTGCACATTCATGCTTCTGTACCCCCATGATTCACCCATTCAAATGGCAGGAAAGAACTCCAGGCTGCTACACCACCCTGAGTTTTACAACTTTGCTCTTGCAATTTTCTGAGTTAACATGTTTGCAAACAGATTATTTTTCCTGGAAGCTATTTATTTATAAACAATATTTATATACAGCTGTGCCATAAAAAAAGCAAAGTAGTTTAAAGAAGAAACACATAAAACCATACAATAAAAACCATATACAGTGGTGCCTCGCAAGACGAAATTAATTCGTTCTGCGAGTTTTTTCGTTCTACGAGTTTTTTCGTCTTGTGAAGCACCACTGTGTATTGATGGTTTCCCATAGGAATGCATTGGCGGTTTAAAAAAAAAAAAGGTGCAAGACGTTTCGTCTTGCGAAGCAAGCCCATAGGGAAATCCCTCTTGCGAAGCAACTCAGAAAACGAAAAACTCTTTCGTCTTGCGAGTTTTTCGTCTTCCGAGGCATTCGTCTTGCGAGGTACCACTGTAAAATGTTGGAACAGACATCAATTAACCATTGTGGAAGGAACAACTTCTTAATTGCCTGCATAGACCTAGCGGAATAGAAAGGTTTTCAGTGGGCATTAAAAAATATTGGCACAAGAGGCATGGAAATGAGTTCCAAACTTCCATTGGAAAGCTCAAATATAATGTGGAAATTAACAAGGAAATGCTGGGGAAATGGAATAAACTGCTATGCGAATGCAGCCTTAATTTAGGAGAAAGACAGGTTAGGGAGGAATTGGAAGATTATGCATGATGTAGAACAGGTTTGAGGAACCTTTGGCTCTCTAGACCAGGGTTTCCTAAACTTGGGTCTCCAGTTGCTTTCGGACTACAGTTCCCATCATCCCTGACCACTGGTGCTGCTAGCTAGGGATGATGGGAGTTGTAGTCCAAAAACATCTGGAGACCCAAATTTGGGAAAGCCTTCTCTAGACCTTGCTGAACTACAACTCCCATCAGCCTCAGCAAGCATAGCCAATGGCCAGGGATGATGGGAGTAATAGTTCAGCAACATCTGGCAAACAAAGGTTCTGCATACCTGGTGTAGAGAAGTGTATATCAGAACTCTTTCTCTCTGTGGCATAACACAGGTTTATCCAATGAAGCTGAATGGCAAGTGATTCAGAATAGACAAAAGAATATATTTCACACACTTTATAGTGCACCTGGAGGATACAAATGGAGGATAAGGCTATCAACGTGTCAGAGATGTGGCTGAATTGAATGCTTGGGAAGGGTCTGACTCTGGAGAGGGAGGAATGCAGTCACAGACAGAGCAGGAGTGGGTTAGTTGGGTCCCCCTTCATCAAGAGTTTCCAGACTCAGATAGAACAGCAGACTCGGAAAGCACTCAGGCAGGGGGGAGATAGATGACATTGGGGGGTTGCTATGCAACCAGGAGAGAGGCAGCATTTAGAGGGCTCTTCGTTTGAGTCCGAGAGGGACATGGGTGGCAATGTGGGTTAAACCACAGAGCCTAGGACTTGCTGATCAGAAGGTCAGTGGTTCGAATCCCTGTGACGGGGTGAGCTCCCGTTGCTCAGTCCCTGCTCCTGCCAACCTAGCAGTTCGAAAGCACATCAAAGTGCAAGTAAATAAATAGGTACCGCTCTGGCAGGAAGATAAATGGCGTTTCCGTGCACTGCTCTGTTTCACCAGAAGCAGCTTAGTCATGCTGGCCACATGACCCGGAAGCTGTGCGCCAGCTCCCTCGGCCAGTAAAGCGAGATGAGCGCCGCAACCCCAGAGTCGGCCACGACTGGACCTAATGGTCAGGGGTCCCTTTACATTTTACCTCATTTGAGTCCACCCACCTTCTCCCTGAATCAGAAGAGCTGAAAGGGTTAAAATGCAACGGAGGTAAAAGAGAGGAAGGACTGGACTTTGGTGCCCTTCATGCTGTGAAAGGGGCGGAGACTTTGACTGACCAACTCGTAGCTAAGAGTGGCAGGTCCGGACCTGCTCTCTGGGTGTTAATAGTAAATAACCATACCATAAAACTGCCAGAGACTCCTTAATTCTTATCAGAGCTTGCTTGCTTGCCTGCCTGAGATAATTACACAATGGCTACTATGCGTGATAGCTATGTTCTACCTCCACTGTCTGTATACCAGTTGCTGGGGGTGACACATGAGGAGAGTGCTGTTGGCTTCATGTCGTCCTTGCCTGTTTCCTATAGGCTTCAGGTTGGTCACTGACAAAACAGGTTGCTGAACTCAGTAGGCCTTTGGTCTGATCCATTAGGGTTCTTCTTATCTTCTTAAACAATGGAATTTGACCTTGTGAAGAATACAGAGAACATAAAGATTTGATTGATTATGAAAGAATCTAAGGAAGGGAAATGATTGCAGAACAGATGTAAATGCGAGTAAGACAACTAAGAGACGTGTGGTGAAAGTGGTGGAAGTCTTTTATAATATTTTATCTAAGATTTATATATTGCAGTATTTGAAGCAAGAATTTGGCAATATTCCAGGTTATGAAAAGTTTTTTTTTTCTTTTGTATTTTTTCTTTATATTTTTTCTTTTTCCTTTTCTTTCTTTTTCTTTTTATTCGTTTTC
This sequence comes from Podarcis tiliguerta, assembly GCF_965153285.1. Classification (NCBI taxonomy): domain Eukaryota; kingdom Metazoa; phylum Chordata; class Lepidosauria; order Squamata; family Lacertidae; genus Podarcis; species Podarcis tiliguerta. Next base: position 65,887,745 of record NC_139541.1, read on the forward strand.
ATTTTGGAAAATACGTATATAAGTGTGTTTACAGTGTTATGCATTGTTCTTTGTTTTTCTTTGTTTAATTCCTATTTTTTGAAAAATTTAATAAAAAAATTTTAAAAAATGGAATTTGCTACCTGGGGATGTGATGGTGGTGAACAAGTTAGATTTAAAGGACATCTAAGGCTCTAAGGCTGTCAATGGCTACTAGCCATAGTGGCTATATGATACCTCCAGGATCAGCAGGAACCCAGAGTTGTTGTTTAAGCAGCCATCACATTCTCAGCTCAGGCTTCCTTGCACCCTCATTCACTGGGTTTAAAGATGTTTGGTCAAACCAAGGAAGTGAGATGCATCCAACCAGTGGCGTAGCGTGGGGGGTGCAGGGGGGGTCGGCCGCACCGGGTGCAACATCTGGGGGTTAGGGTTAGGGGGCGCAAATCCACGGGTTAGGGGGCGCAAATCCACGGGTTAGGGGGTGCAAATTACTTGCCTTGCCCCGGGTGCTGACAACCCACGCTATGCCACTGCATCCAACTGGCTACTGAGAGAACAGGGTGCTAACTAGATCACCCTGATCCAGCAGGTCTCTTCTTATGTTCTTACGTTATTACCTATGGCACAAGCTGGGAAGATAGGAGAGGGGGGAGAATTCAATAATATTGCATTCTAGGATTCTAAAGGCCCTAATAATGTAGGTAAGACTACTTTTTAAAAAATCCAATAAGAATTGATGGTGTTCCCACAGTGTTTGCAGGTAACTTGCTGTAAGGTTTACCCACCGGATATTATAAGAGAATGAAGAGTTCTCTATTTCAAGAACTCAAACAGAATGTGAAGGCGAAAATTGGATATATGATTGACTTACGTCATATTCTGAGCTAGCCGTTCTGAAATATTAAAATTTCATAGCTGGAAACAGATGTCTGGGTTTTCATGAGAAGTACTGGGAGGTGTGTGGTTTTTTTCCCCCCAGAAAGAAGGGAATCTAATATTTCTTTTGAAAGAAATCTTTTCCACAGGCATGGTTGCCTGCAAAGATTTTCAGTAGCATCTGCTTAAAGGAAGGACATGGAACCTGTGACCCTATATGTTGGTCAAATCCTGACCATTAGCCATGTGCCCAGGGCAGCAATCTACCAGCTCCATCTGGTACGCAGGCTGAGACTCTACCTCCCAGCAGACTGTCTCACCAGAGTGCTGCACGCTCTAGTTATCTCCCACTTGGACTACTGCAATGCACTCTACGTGGGACTAATTTGAAGGTGCTCTGGAAACCACAACTAATCCAGAATGCGGCAGCTGGACTGATGACTGGGAGTGGCCGTCAAGACCATATAACACCGGTCTTGAAAGACCTACATTGGCTCCCAGTACGTTTCCAAGCACAATTCAAAGTGTTGGTGCTGAGCTTTAAAGCACTAAATGGCCTCGGCCCAGTATACCTGAAGGAGTGTCTCCACCCCCATTGTTCAGCCCAGACACTGAGGCCCAGCTCCGAGGGCCTTCTGGTGGTTCTCTCACCGTGAGAAGTGAGGTTACAGGGAACCAGGCAGAGGGCCTTCCCAATAGTGACGCCTGCCCTGTGGAACACCCTCCCATCAGATGTCAAGGAAATAAACAACTAACTGACTTTTAGAAAACACCTGAAGGCAGGGAAGTTTTTAATGTTTGATGTTTTATCATATTTTTAATATTCTGTTGGGAGCCAGATGGACAGGGTTTAAATATGTTGTTGTTGTTGTTGTTATGCTGATTGAGCCTGCTAGGACTGGCACTCAACAACATCTTGAGGGCCATAAGAACTTGAAATGGTTGAGCTTCTTTAGTAACTACCACTTTCTGTCTTTCCCAGTCATACCTCCATAATGTCCTTCAGATGATTTGGGGAAGCATCTGGAGCAGATATTTTGAGTCACACACAAGGGCTGCAGTAGAGAAGAAGTAGGTCCATTTGTACAGGATTGGCAACTAGATGGGCCTTTGATCTGATCCAGCAGGATCATCTTACGATCTTAAACAATTTGACTCTAGCTGGCCAACATTTTGTTTTCTCGGAGTGCCCTAGATAGGGCATTCCAGGAGCTGAGTGGTGGTGGCTGCCATTGGAAACCTCTTTTTGTTATTGTTGCTACATCTGCCATTCATCTAGAGTAACAAAATTGGGGGGATAAGTACTGTACCCTCCATCAGAGATCTATGACTTCCTGTCAACTTCCTTAAGATTTGCAGCCCTGCTAAGAGGAGGTCCATTTTCTTGCATCACAATCTCCAAATTTTTTGTTGTGCTCACAACTTTAATTACAGCTGTTTGCAGAAGTGCAGCAAATCTATAATTGCCAAGGACTGGAGAATGGCTCATTTATCAAATTCTGACGGTTTGGGTCTTGCACCAGCTGCTGCTAAGCCTATAAATACAGACTGGCACATTTTATCTTTATTCCAACGACATAAAAGAGCGGGGTTTTGCTACTGAACAGGGCTGAAACTTCCATTGTAAAGAAAAGAGGGAGGCAGAGAGAGGGAGGGAGGGAGGGAGGGAGGGCAAAGCCGTGCCCAAGGCGCAGCTTTGCTTGCTTGCTTGCCTGCTTATTTATTTATTTCCATTAAATTCTTCAACGGACAGGATGAGAAACAGAAAGGCTTGCTGCAGAAGTTTGCACCAATTTAATCTGACTTAAGCATTTATAATGGAAATGCAGGGGGGGAGGGAGCGAACGTATTTTTCTTCCTAACCACTAAAATCTAATTCGGTGGCAGGTAGTTTTATAAGATGTATTGCAAACCCAATTAAATAGGACAAAATTATTAGAACCCAGTATGATTGCATTAAACTATGTTAACAGACTAATAGAACCGCTGGCCGAATGCTGATTTGTGGAATGCCGTCTGAAGCAATTGAGCCCTATTCCAGTGTTCAAAGGAATGCATGAGAGTTAAGCCTTTCATTCTCATTCAGCGGGGAGGGGGGGCTGCAGACATGGCAGCCACACCCAATTCCCCCATGCATGCTTGGCATGCCCACCCCACCCATGACCTTTTAACATTGATTAGGAAGGTTTGAAGGAGGAGGCTTACAAGTGCGGTTGGCTGAGTATGCTTAAGCCTCCCCAGGATCGAGAACCCTGTTGTATCAGGGTTCCTGATCATGAGGAGATTTGTAAGTGTGTCCAGTCAAATGCACAAGCCCCCTTCAGACCTAGAAAAGTGTTTAAGCCCTTGGGTATTTTTCTTCTAAATGATTGAATAGTGTAGATCAATTCCTCCTGAAGCAGAGGTTGGGTGGCCATCTGTCATGGATGCTTTAGCTGAGATTCCTGAATTGCAGGGGGTTTCATCTCTACAATTCTATGATTCTGTGATTCTACAACTCATCCTGGCAGCTACTGATGTAAGCAACAAACAGGCATGGATCTAACATGCTCAGAGGGATTCTTCTGAGTCTTCTAATACTCAGGTGCTTCATAAGGAAATACAGGACCAGGAGAACATCTTTGCTGGTTCTAGGCACACCGTCATTCCCAGTAGTGATGTATGGAAGTGAGAGCTGGACTATAAAGAAGGCTGACCACCGAAGAATTGATGCTTTTGAATTATGGTGCCGGAGGAGACTCTTGAGAGTCCCATGGACTGCAAGAAGATCAAACCTATCCATTCTGAAGGAAATCAGCCCTGAGCGCTCACTGGAAGGACAGATCGTGAAGCTGAGGCTCCAATACTTTGGCCACCTCATGAGAAGAGAAGACTCCCTGGAAAAGACCCTGATGTTGGGAAAGATGGAGGGCACAAGGAGAAGGGGACGACAGAGGACGAGTTTGTTGGACAGTGTTCTCGAAGCTACGAGCATGAGTTTGACCAAACTGCGGGAGGCAGTGGAAGACAGGAGTGCAGGCGTGCTCTGGTCCATGGGGTCATGAAGAATCGGACATGACTAAACAGCAACAACAAGGCACACCATCGTCACCATCTGGATTTGGGCCTGAAAGACCATGGGAAAGTGTATATGAGCAGAGGGTAAGTTGTGAGCAAGAACAATTTGTGACATTGAACAACCTCCAATTTCCCAGCTTTGTGGAGCTTGAACCAAACATGAATTAGCCTTCACTCTGAGCATAAACAGATAGGGAGGTTTTTTTTGCTCGTTGAATTCTAATGTTGGGTGGTTCCATTTGTCAGTACCATGAATTGTTTACTTCCAATTTTGCAATCATGCTATATAAAATCCAGTTGTTCTCAGGCATGGGCAAGAGAAGAAAAATATTATGAGGATACAGATGAATAGGCTCTCGAATAAGTATATGGCATGGTGGAAAAAAGTTAAAAACATGAAAATGTGCAAATGTTTGGTGAAAATATGTTGACATTTTGGGAGCATGCAAACATGCCAAGAAAACATGGTGGTGTTGATATAAGCAGTGCCGTGAAAATATGACAGATTTTGGTCTGGCTGCCAAAATACTTGGAACATAATTCTAAGTGAGAAAACTTCAATGTTTGATCCACATTTCTTTCTTTCTTTCTTTCTCTTTTGTTTGATTCAGTTTGGGCAGCAACTTAGAACCTCTTTTCAGGATATCTTTTGTCTAATTCAGTTCCTGCCCTGCATCCATTCTACAACCTTTTCTTCCAGCACTTTTCAACTGGATGTCCTCATTTTTCAGAGCGAACCCTGCCATGATTCTTTGTCAAATGCAGTTATCCAATAGCAGAAAGTACTTGTTCCATGTCCTTGTGTGTGTGTGTGTGTGTGTGAAAATGGAGTTTGTCTGTAATTTATGCTGGCTTTTAAATGAGTATGTGTATGTTGCTGTTGCTGTTGCTATTTGTAAGGGTATCACCCAGAACAGCAATCTAAAAAATATTTTTAAAGAAATAAAACATATGCTAGTTCAATAGCTATAGCATGGTACATCTCATTGTGTGCCCCCTCAACTGGTCACATAAATGTGGTACAGAACCTTAGAGTGCCATTTGGCAAGTGAGCCTGGATAGCTCAGTTGGTTAGACCATGGTGCTGATAACACCAAGGTTGCAGGTTCGATCCCTGTATGGACCAGCTGCATATTCCTGCATTGCAGGGGGTTGGACTAGATGATCCTCAGGGTCCCTTCCAACTCTACAGTTATATGATTCTAAGTGTTTCTAACACCACAGGAATTGTTTTCAGCAACATCTCTGGTGGCTCTCATCTCTGGAGACAACAGTCTTAAGTCCATCCATCACAGGTTAGCCTAATGAGAAAGCTTGGGCTTCAGTAAATCTCCATGGGTAACTCTCAAGAATGTCCATTATTCCTACCTACACATATTAATTTGAAGGCCTGAACAGAGGCTACATACATAGCAATCCAATATATGCAGGCCACAAAAGCCTATGTAGGCTCTCTGATCACAGATGCAAAGTCTGCTCATGTAGGGCTGTGAACTCATAAGGATTCAGATCTACAAATAGCAGCATAGGTAACTGCCTTGTCCTGTGACAGACCGCCAGCTCATCTAGTTTAGTACTGCCTACACTGACTGGCAGCAGCTTTCCAGGGTTTCAGCCGAGGGTCTCTCCTTGTTGTTGTTGTTGTTTAGTCGTTTAATTGTTTAGTCGTGTCCAACTCTTCGTGACCCCATGGACCAGAGCATGCCAGGCACTCCTGTCTTCCACTGCCTCCCGCAGTTTAGTCAAACTCATGCTGGTAGCTTCGAGAACACTATCCAACCATCTCGTCCTCTGTCGTCTCCTTCTCCTTGTGCCCTCCATCTTTCCCAAAGATGGTCTCTCCTAGCCCAGTGCAAAACATTTGATGACATTTGTTGCATTAGTATATGATAACAGCTAACATAAATGGCCCTTTCTGAGTCCGATGAAATAGCCTGATAGCCTGACCCTATTTAGGAGTGAAAGAAGACTAGCAAACCCTGCCTTATTCAAATTTGGGTCCATTGAATAGCTTCCTCTAGTTCCAAATACATGCCATCGCTTAATCCAGATTAGTTTCCCCATTCTGTTGAGTTTCTAATCCCACAAGGAGCATTGCACATTTTCTAAGACAGCATTGCTGGTAAAGCTGGAACGTGCATCTGTGATCAGCAGGCCTGCCGCCTGCCGTAGAGGATTCCAAACGATTCTCCTTTTTTGAAAGAAAACTGCAAACAATTAACATTTTGGAAAGAGCTAACAATACACTCGGGCCAGAGAGAAATATGTTCAATTATTTTTATTCTTTCTCATATGCCTATGCAACATGTTCACAGCATCCTCCATCATTTGCAAACTCTGATAAATAGGGGTTGAGGCAGATGTAAGCCAGAGGGGAATCACTTTGGACCTGTTTCTCCCTATTGCTCTCCACTGTTGAACACCAAGGACCCCCAGAATTAGAACGTAATGAAAAGAATTTGCTCTCATTATCCATGACATCTGGAACAATCTTAACTATACCAGAAGGTTAAATTATTGAAAATTGCTTCTCTTCTGAGTATAGTCATATGAATAAAAGGGACCTGAAACAGAATGCTGCAGTGTGGTTTGTGCCAGCTAGTCAGCCAGTCATGCCCTCTCCAAAGATATTCCATTCCACTCTGCTTCGTTTTCTGACCCCTTGCCCTGTCATTAGCATTCCATGCCTACTAAGGATAATTACCCTGCATTTCTCTGGCTCTTTGGTTTTTCCATTCCTTAAGCTTTCTTGCCCTTTCATTTTGCTGTTCTGGAATTCCCAGAAGCCTGTTCCTACCTACCTCCTTATGCATGGATAGCACCATTTTGACTATGTAAGGATTTGCATTAACCCTTAGTCTTTGGAAACACGGGAAATGGCCTGCTACAGAAAAGAAGTAGGATTGGTTCCAGATCACATTAGATGTCATTGAAACCAAAGGTACTTTAGTCAGTCGGGGTTGATTTGTCACAATGATTGCAAAGGAAATGAGCATGGCTAAGTCGGTCTGGATCTATCCCATAAATGTCCTATGGCAGGGGTCAGGAAACTTTTTCAGCAGGGGGCCAGTCCACTGCCCCTCAGACCTTGTGGGGGGCCGGACTATATTTTGAAAAAAAGAAAAGAAAGAAAGAACAAATTCCTATGCCCCACAAATAACCCAGAGATGCATTCTAGATAAAAGGACACTTTCTACTGATGTAAAAACACCAGGCAGGCCCCACGTAACCCAGAGATGCATTTTTAATAAAAGGACACATTCTACTCATGTAAAAACACGCTGATTCCCGGACCTTCTGTGGGCCGGATTTAGAAGGCGACCTTGACAGATTAGAGAACTGGGCCAAAACAAACAAGATGAATTTTAACAGGGAGAAATGTAAAGTATTGCACTTGGGCAAAAAAAATGAGAGGCACAAATACAAGATGGGTGACACCTGGCTTGAGAGCAGTACATGTGAAAAGGATCTAGGAGTCTTGGTTGACCACAAACTTAACATGAGCCAACAGTGTGACGCGGCAGCTAAAAAAGCCAATGCAATTCTGGGCTGCATCAATAGGAGTATAGCATCTAGATCGAGGGAAGTTATAGTGCCACTGTATTCTGCTCTGGTCAGACCTCACCTGGAGTACTGTGTCCAGTTCTGGGCACCACAGTTCAAGAAGGACACTGACAAACTAGAACGTGTACAGAGGAGGGCAACCAAAATGGTCAAAGGCCTGGAAACAATGCCTTATGAGGATCGGCTAAGGGAGCTGGGCATGTTTAGCCTGGAGAAGAGGAGGTTAAGGGGTGATATGATAGCCATGTTCAAATATATAAAAGGATGTCACATAGAGGAGGGAGAAAGGTTGTTTTCTGCTGCTCCAGAGAAGCGGACACGGAGCAATGGATACAAACTACAAGAAAGAAGATTCCACCTAAACATTAGGAAGAACTTCCTGACAGTAAGAGCTGTTCGACAGTGGAATTTGCTGCCAAGGAGTGTGGTGGAGTCTCCTTCTTTGGAGGTCTTTAAGCAGAGGCTTGACAACCATATGTCAGGAGTGCTCTGATGGTGTTTCCTGCTTGGCAGGGGGTTGGACTCGATGACCCTTGTGGTCTCTTCCAACTCTATGATTCTATGATTCTATGATTCTATGGGCCGGATTCAGCCACTGGGCCTTAGTTTGCCCTATGGTTAGTTGTCCTATGGTATGTCATCAACCATCTGGGAGAGAGAGGGCAGAGAACTATGTGGTGCCTCAGAGAGTTCAGGTGCATAAACTTACTTTGCACATGTGGCAGAGACAAAATGCTTCCACCACTACCCCCAACCCAAAGTTTTGATTTTTAGATCAATGCAAAAAAATGAAAAGCGGACATACTTAAGTCACACTTTCCAAAACAAGGCAAGAATGAAACACAGAGGCATCCTTTGAAATTTGCACCTCTCTGAATTTTGCAGTGCAGTTCCTAAGCCTGCCATTGATCCAACCTGGGCCACCATTTTCCTGGATGGGAACAGATCTATCTAGTTTGGAATCCAAGTACAGTGGTGCCCCGCAAGACGAATGCCTCGCAAGACGGAAAACCTGCAAGACGAAAGGGTTTTCCGTTTTCAGAGGTGCTTCGCAAGACGAATTTCCCTATGGGCTTGCTTCGCAAGACGAAAATGTCTTGCGATTTTTGAGGGTTTTTTCCGCTCCCCAACCCCTTTTTCTAAAGCGCTAAGCTGCTAATAGCCTTTTAGCAGCTAATCCGCTAATCCCTTAAGCCTTTAATAGCTGTTAATAGCCCTTAAACTGCTAATAGCGCTAATAGCGCTAATCCGCTAATGGGCTTGCTTCGCAAAACGAAAAAACCGCAAGACGAAAAGACTCGCGGAACGGATTCTTTTCGTCTTGCGAGGCACCACTGTATGGTGGATTTCTTCTGCATCCCTACCCCTGGCAGATAACCACCCAGCCGCTGTTTAAAAACCTATAATGAGAAAAGTCCCCTTCAGCCTTCTGAGGCAATCGGTTGATTGAGTATTTATATATTATTTTTCCGCTAAACTTTTGTTTAATCCGTTCAACAAAAAGTAACTCAAAACATTTTACAAAAAAAGCAGAGCATATATTAAAACCAACATACAACTGAAACAGAGTAAAAACTAAAAGCACATCCATATTTATAAAATGGCAGGATTAAAGGGGTCATCAATAAGGAAAGACCAAAGGCCTGGTGGAAAATAAACAGTGCCTAAATATACCATATTGGCCTGAATATAAGCCTCACTCCCCCCCCCCCCAAATTCTGACCCTGAAAAGTTAAAGTGCGGCTAAAATTTGCAACTTTGCAAAAATTGGCTGAAACAGACATACAGTGAAACAGAATGGGTGTGAGTGCCTGCAGAATTTTAAGGGAGTGGCTTATATTCAGATATTGTCTTATTTTTTCCTTGAATTTTAAAGGTGTGGCTTATAGTCAGGTGCGACTTATATTTGGGCCAATATGGTAAATAATAGTGGTTCTTGGCATGCCTCCCTAGGGAGAGCATTCCATAAGCGGGGAACCACCACCAAGAAGGCCTGTTCATGTGTCAACACCCTCCACATTTCCCCCAGAGGTGGCACACAGAGAAGGGCCTCGTAAGACTTTAGAGGTCAAAACCAGCACCTTGAATTGAGCCTGGAAACTTGTTGGAAGTCACACAGTCATGCCAGAATTGGTGTTACATGTTCTGACCCTCTTGCATTCACCATCAATCTGGCTGCAAAATTCTGCACCAGCTGCAATTTCTGAAATGTCTCCAAAGGCAGCCCTATATATGCTGATAAAAACTATCAAAGGGAGAAGAAAAATTTAGTGAAACTGTTATGGGTAGGTTCATAGAAGCATAGAACTGTAAAGTTGGAAGGGACCAAAGTGGGTCATCAAGTCCAACCCCCTACAATACATGAATTTTTCACCCAAGGTGGGACTCGAACCCATAACCCTGAGATTAAAAGTCTAAAGCTGTACCAACTGAGCTATCACATCTGAAATATCCCAGTCATCTCTATACTGACTGAGCTATTTCACTCAGCTCCCTTTCCTGGTGGACCTGTGTGTCCTTTGCTTCATTTTACAAATCATATCACCTCTGGCCTCACTGCAGGCAGTGACAGCAGTCACAAAATTAAAAGACTCCTGCTTCTTGGGAGAAAAGCAATGACAAACCTAGACAGCATCTTAAAAAGCAGAGACATCACCTTGCCAACAAAGGTCCGTATAGTAAAAGCTATGGTTTTCCCAATAGTGATGTATGGAAGTGAGAGCTGGACCATAAAGAAGGCTGATCGCCAAAGAATTGATGCTTTTGAATTATGGTTCTGGAGGAGACTCTTGAGAGTCCCATGGACTGCAAGAAGATCAAACCTATCCATTCTGAAGGAAAGCAGCCCTGAGTGCTCACTGGAAGGACAGATCCTGAAGCTGAGGCTCCAATACTTTGGCCACCTCATGAGAAGAGAAGACTCCTTGGAAAAGACCCTGATGTTGGGAGAAGGGGACAACAGAGGAAAAGATGGTTGGACCAAGTTTGAGTTTGACCAAGCTGTGGGAGGCAGTGGAAGACAGGAGTGCCTGGCATGCTCTGGTCCATGGGGTCACGAAAAGTCGGACACGACTGAACAGCTAAACAACAACAACACCTCTGGCATGCTTTCTCCAGCCTTCATAGGTGTCCACAATTCAATCAAAGCACAGGAGAAGACACCATAAGGTGATACCTCTCATTTGGCTTTTTCAAATCAGCAAGGGCAAGCAGCCAGGGAGGCTGCAAAGCCCTAGAGAGATGTTTATTGGGGGGAAACATACACACAAACACATGCACACCACACCTTGGCCACCTCACAACAATAAGATAGCCTCAAAATCCCACACCCACTGCCATTTAAAAGAATTTTTTTTTCAATTATATTTCATTAAGTTTCAACATTTTTAGCATATACAATCCAACTGCTCTGAGAATGAGGCAGGAAAATGAAAGGCTCTTTTTCAGGAGAAGAAAACTTTTGAGAAACTGAAGGACAGGCTTTTCTATAGTGCTCCCCTTCATCTCCAAAAAAATGAATGTGCTGCTTTGATCCTTCTTGGTCGGAGGGAGGGAGGACCCTTTCAGAGATCATGCTACAATTGTGGGGCTGTGAAAACCTCAGCAGGCGTCTGGTATGAGACCAGCCATTGTTCAGTCTGTATCACACTTGCGCCAGCCTGCGAAGGAAACCTCTGCAAACATGGGAAACCTTATCAGCACCCGCTCTGGCTTCAAAAGCAAACGAAGAAGGAGTTATAATTCTTTTGTTTCCGCAGCTCGGGTCCCTCAAGGTGGGAATTGGAAGTGTGAGACAGGTCTTTTTGTCCCCACTTTGCCCTGAAAGGAAGATGAAACGAGAAGTGCGATGGATCTGCAAAGTGAAATGAAACAACTCGCTTGACTATGCCTTTTGAAAGCATTATCAAGGCTTCTTCAAACAGCAACTTAAAGCTTTTTTCCGAATGTTAACTTCTGTGATTATGGTAATAATAATAATAATAATAATAATAATAATCTTCTTCTTTTTAAAAGAAACTCTTCTTTCCTCAGGTTTGTTTGTCAAAATTCTCCTGTTTGTCTGCAGCTCCTCTAGAGTTATTGAACTTGATTGGTGATATTATCGGTGCATGTCTGGTGAAGGCTAGAATAAAGTTTATTGAGCAGAAAATTACATGGAGAGCTGTTTCCACCTAATGGTAATAGGTAGAACTGCCGCCTTCATCAACTTCAATAATTATTCAGTAGCGCAAACATCAGTTGCAGAGTCCTGAGATCTACGCTGATGTACAAATTTATATAATAATAATAATAATAATAATAATAATAATAATAATAATAATAATAATAATTTGTGTCCTGTGACTTCTGGATCCCAGTATGCTTTCTGGACCAATATGCAGTCTAAATAGGAGACAGTAATAATATTTTTATATATCTTTTTAAAAGACCACTAAGAACTTGATTGCCAGTTTTCCTAGACTTTCTGAGACAATATTATTTTAAGGTTTAAGGGTTTATGTTTCTATATAAAAAGAAGAGTGATCCCACTTTCAGTGGAGACTTTCTTTTAATGCACACTATGATTGCAAGGTAAGCAGGTGTGCTTTTTCATTCTAAAGCTTTAGGCAACCCTATATTAGCCTGAATTCAGTGGAACTTATTCCCAGGTAAGTGTGTATAGAACTGCAGCCAAAAGCATTTAAAACGCCACACGTTGTGCAGAGGCCTTTTGAAACAGCCACATATCTAAACACTCAACTCGACCATTAGAAATGCACGATCAGAAACAACTGATATACAGGGGGGAAATGACACTAAAAACCAGCAGAAAAAGACAACCTTTCTATAGAAACTCCAAGGGCATCACATGCCCTCTAAATGAGAGCAGGTGTGGTGTACAATACTGCTACAAACGTATACTGCAGATGGAGCCTCAGTAGGACAAGCGTTGGATACAACCCTCAAAAGTTTGTTCTTAGCATGAACAAATAACAGCATCACAGGCAACGATCTATTTTAATGCACACGTCTATAATTAGTATCTCACATTTCAAAAATAATAGTAGGTGTTAATTATCAGTAGTAAGGAAAAATGCAAAATTGAACAAGGCCTATTTTCTGAGGTAGATGACTTGGGGGCTTTAACTCTTAAAAAAACAAGCTCCTGGAGCCCCCACCTGTGTTGAAGGTAAGGAGGCCTAGGACAGTGCCTGGACCATCTAGGAACCACACCTATGCAACCTCTACTAAAATCCAGAGCCTGGATGGGGGACCATCTAGGAACCATACATATGGAACCTCTACTCAAAATCAGATCAGATGCCTTCAGAAACATCCAATGAAACTAAATGCCCAAAGATTTGGGGCAGATACAAAAAAGTACTTCTTCCCACAACACTTAGTTAAACTATGGAACCCATAGGAAGCAATGGTGGCCGCCATCTTGGATGCTTTAAAAGAGGTTTAGACAAATTTATGGAGGACACCGGCTACTAGCCATGATGACTGCGTTCTACCTCCACTGTCAGAGGCAGTATGTCTCTGCATACCAGTTGCTACAAATTGTAGGTGGGCAGAGGTGTCCTGCTTGCAGGTTTCCCATAGGCATCCAGTTGACCACTGAGAGGATGCTGGGTGAGATGGGCCAATAGCCTGATCTGGCAGGCTCTTCTTATGGGCATTTAAAATGAATGTGGTGATGACCCGTGGCTGGGGGGAAATGCATTTGTTTACTGTCTCACTAAAGCAATATAATGCTTACCCATTTCACTCAAATTCCATACAGTAAATCGGGGGGTGGGGGATTGTATGTGTACACACATCAGCATTTGGGAAGGAACATAGTTCCTTGAATGCCAGCTGTCCCAAATTCAGTTTATAGTACTCCCAGTATTAAGAGGATCAGTTACGTGTGATGGGAAAAACCTCAGTCTGAGACAACCTAGAGAATCTCTGCCAGTCAAACTAGACAGTTCTGGGTCTGGTACTCTGACCTGCTTATGTCTCTGTTCCTTTCACCCCTTTCCATGGGCGCTGCCCCCCCCCCATCAAGGGGACTCAAACTTAAGAAAATGGGGGGAGATGGCACAGCAGAGTTGTTGAGCTTTTTTTGCGGAAGATTGCCCAGAGTTTTTGGGGGGGGGGTTACTCCAAAAATCACTCACCCAGATGTGTAGCAAAATCCACCTCCCATCTGTCTCATCACTGGCAAAAGCTGCCAATCAAGCTACCACCCATTGACGCAACAACCAATAACACGCACAATACCCACTGACAGTGGCGGCAGCAACCAATCAAAGATCCACCCTATACACTACCCATGTATAAGACGACCCCCACTTTTTAGCATGGTTTTTAAAGAAAAAATCATAGTCTTATACACAGTTAACTTGCACCAGTTGGATCGCCAGCATCTAAAGATCCTCCACTGACCTCAAGTCAGAGTGGCCATCTCCTATAACCCAGGTGTTGCTCTGTCAACTAAGTCACACACACACACACACACACACACAGAGAGAGAGAGAGAGAGAGAGAGAGAGAGAGAGAGAGAGTCTTCTTTTTTCAAAAGTGAGACTAATCTGACTTTAATGGAAACAGCCAAGTGTGGCTCAGGTGGGGAGGATGGAGAGTTGAAGGGGTAGGTCATTTTCATAGACAGATCTAGCCTTTACTTAGAGGGAAGTACTTTTGCCAGGGCTTTCCAATCACATTGGTTTGTGGGAGGAATATTGACAGAAATAGCTAGTTTCTCAGGCTGGCCCATTGCTCCTTTTCCAAATTCTCTCCAGAGGAGGATTCTGTGAATGGTGGACCATTTGTAGCCCCTCTCATCCTCTCCAGTCGCTTTCTGTTACTCAACCAAAAAATGGACCTCTTTATTTTCATTCTTCTTTTTTTATTTTTTCCCCCTGTTGCATTTGTTTGTGCCAAGTATTAGAGTTAAAAGTACTGAGCGTGGCGCTGTTCCCCTTTCCCCTCCCTTAGCTGCATGAAGTTCATTTCATTCCATTTAAATATATATATCTCCTGAACTTCTCCCTTTGCCTCCAAATCAACTTCAAAGATGCAACTTTACAGCACAAAACCCCACGAATTGACTTGTTTGTCTACAATCTGACAGGTTTCTTTGCCAGGGGCACCTCTCTCATGTCAGCAATTTTCAGACCAATTGGCCACAAAACACGCTGGGCAGTTTAATGATTTCTATTCCACCCACCCCAAAACAATAAAGACTACCCTTCCAGGAAAATCACTATGGCTATCTTTCTGAAGTCTGGCAGTCTTCATGCCCTCAGAAGGGGCAACTTTGCCTGCAAATTGCATCCAATTATCCTCAAAAATACAGCAAAAGTTAGAGATGTTCATTTTTTTTATATAGAATTGTAGAGTTGGAAGAGACCCCAGGGGCCATCTAAGTCCAGCACTGTAATGGCTACACCACTTTGCCTCATGTTTTTACACATTAAAACATACCTGAGCAGTATTCAAGAAGACTTTGGATGAAAAGGGGTTCTCCACACATCGGCTATCCAAATCAGTGATGAGGGGCAAACACTGTATCCCTCTGCATTGTTCTTAATTTAATATTTGGGGGGTTTTATGCTTTTGTTGTTGTTATTTAGTTGTTTAGTCATGTCCGACTCTTCATGACCCCATGGACCAGAGCATGCCAGGCACTCCTGTCTTCCACTGCCTCCCGCAGTTTGGTCAAACTCATGTTGGTAGCTTCGAGAACACTGTCCAGCCATCTCGTCCTCTGTCATCCCCTTCTCCTTGTGCCCTAATCAAGTCCCAAAATCAGGGTCTTTTCCAGGGAGTCTTCTCTTCTCATGATGTGGCCAAAATATTGGAGCCTCAACTTCAGGATCTGTCCTTCCAGTGAGCACTCAGGGCTGATTTCCTTCAGAATGGATAGGTTTGATCTTCTTGCAGTCCATGACACTCTCAGGAGTCTCCTCAAGCACCTTAATTCAAAAGCATCCATTCTTCAGCAATCAGCCTTCTTAATGGCCCAGCTCTCACTTCCATACATCACTACTGGGAAAACCATAGCTTTGACTTTACGGTCCTTTTTTATGCTACCATATCCTATTTGCTCATCTGGGCCTCCTGATGGAATGCCACACCTTGAACACGTTCACTTTTCAAAACTGAACTTCAGCAGCATGTCAACAAGCTGTTTAGGACTAATGCTTAAAGTGCCTGCTAAATCTCATCTTCATGACACCATTATTTTCTCTGACACCATACACATGTTGTTGTTGTTTAGTCGTTCAGTCATGTCCGACTCTTCGTGACCCCATGGACCAGAGCATGCCAGGCACTCCTGTCTTCCACTGCCTCCTGCAGTTTGGTCAAACTCATGTTCGTGGCTTCAAGAACACTGTCTAACCATCTCGTCCTCTGTCATCCCCTTCTCCTTGTGCCCTCCATCTTTCCCAACATCAGGGTCTTTTCCAGGGAGTCTTCTCTTCTCATGAGGTGGCCAAAATATTGGAGCCTCAGCTTCAGGATCTGTCCTTCCAGTGAGCACTCAGGGCTGCTTTCCTTCAGAATGGATAGGTTTGATCTTCTTGCAGTCCATGGGACTCTCAAGAGTCTCCTCCAGCACCATAATTCAAAAGCATCAATTCTCTGGCAATCAGCCTTCTTTATGGTCCAGCTCTCACTTCCATACATCACTTTATGGTCCAGCTCTCACTTCCATACATCACTACTGGGAAAACCATAGCTTTGACTATACGGTCCTTTTTTATGCTACCATATCCTATTTGCTCATCTGGGCCTCCTGATGGAATGCCACACCTTGAACATGTTCACTTTTCAAAACTGAACTTCAGCAGCATGTCAACAAGCTGTTTAGGACTAATGCTTAAAGTGCCTGCTAAATCTCATCTTCATGACACCATTGTTTTCTCTGACACCATGCACCTAGAGAACTATTATGCAGTTCCTCTGGTGGTGCACTGCTGACATTTGTGCTAGGAACCTACAACTCCAACAAAGGTTAATTCCTATGAGCTGAACTGCTACAGCAGGTGTGACCAACCTTTTTCCCCATCAAGGAGCACAATATGACAAGGGCAGCATAAGAACATCAGAAGAGATTGCCAGATCAGGCCAGTGGTCCATTTAGTCCAGCATCATGGCCAGCCATATGCCCAGGGGAAGCCTGCAAGCACAACCCAAGCACAGTAGCATGAGAGTTTCCAGCAACTGATATCCAGAAGCATGCTGCTTGTGACAGTGGAAGGAAAACACAGCCATGAGGATTAGTATCCCCTAATAGTATTATTGTAAACCACCACAATCTCCAAGGGGCGTGAGATTGGTTTATTTACACATATGAACTAACTGAGCCTATGATGGAGGGGCTCATGGCATTAAAACTCCAAGAGGGCCTTGTTTCTCCCACAGCCACAGCCTTGGCTCTAAACAGAAATCAGCCATATTTCTCCCTATAGTTTTTTGAAGGGCAGGGTGTGTGTGTGTGTGTGTGTGTGTGTGTGTGTGTGTGTTATTTACCAGTATCTATTTCTCATCTCTGGAGGTGTTTCTCCGGTTGACTTCAGGTACTGAATTTTCCGACTGACAGATCCTTTGATGTTCTCTCTTTTATTTTACTTTTTTATTGCATCCATAAAAAGAACACAAAACCAACGAGTACAACCATGCATAATGTTTATAAAAGAGAAAATAATGCATCCTGAAATGTGTCATTCCACTGTGCTATAAATAAAACGCATTTTTCAACCAATCTGTTTGGTGTGTGATTCATCTCTTAGTCTCTTAAATGTCAATTTGGTTGAGAATGTCATAGTCCAAATATGCTGAGGCCAATCTATTAATGCCATAGGTACTGAGAGTTCCAAAATCTGTACCCTACCCTTTTCCCTACCCTGGTATCTATAAACAAGGACGGGCCACAGATATGAAAAAGAAATGAATAAAACATAAGCTTTGTGTTGAGCCCAACAGGGTTGCTTTGCTGATGGAAGACTTCTGTCTGTGGAAAGGGAAGGGAGACAACATTCAGCAATTCCCCTTCCCTCTTGAAGTTCCCTGCAAAAGCTTATTAGAATTAGTTGAACCAGTGAAAAATCTGTCTGCCTACACATTGGGCTGGTGGAAGAGGGGCTCCATCACTCTGCAGATGGCCAGAAGCAGATCAACAGGGACTGGGAAAGGTTGGATGGAGGAATTCCTCTGCCTAATCCATCCACCATCCCCAACCTGGTGCAAAAGGAATCTGGATTGCTCTGTTACTCCCATGTATATCAATATAGGATTAGGGCCTAAAGCAGCATTGGTCATCATATGTTTTAAATATCCCAGATTAACTCCTCTTTTTAGCCCACTATTTCCCTGGTAGTTCTGTTGTCCATTTCTTGAGATCATCTGAACCTGGTGGTCCTTCAGATTGCAGGAAAGCATTTTGCATGCTTAGATATCAAGTATTCTGATACTGTGGTAGAGAAGGAAACAAAACCTTTATATATATATTTTGAACTTTGCATAAAAGAAACTGATTTTCTTTCTTTTCTTTCCTTCTTTATTTTCATGGAAATACTCATTTCTGTGCTGAATTCAGATTAACTTTGGAGAAGCTGTTATTTGCCCATTTTGCAAGACTGAAATTGCTGATTTTTTTACCTTGGGTTGCTTATCTGTCACTTCAAGAATATAGGAGACCAGAGAATGTCACAATTGGTAATGTATTTTTGCTCACACACCTCTGCTACGAAGCAGGGGACAATTACTGTCCTATTTCACAGAAGGTGACCTAAAATAAAGGCAGGCTGAGTGATTTGTTCAAGGTCACTGACAAATAGCACAACAAGAGACTAAATGCAGATAATGGGGCTTTCGCACAAATTTGACAATTTATGGGTCAAGTGCCAGCAGGAGGTTGGGGTGTTTTTCCAGGATGGGAGAATGGAGTTATTGGTTTCATAGAATCATAGAATCTTACAGTTGGAAGGGACCCAGGGGTCATCTAGTCCAACCCCCTGCAATGCCGGAATCTCAGCTAAAGCATCCATGACAGATGGCTATCCAACCTCTGCTTCATAAATGCCAAGGAAGGAGTGTCCACCCCTCTCTTGTGAGTCTGTTCCACTGCTGAACAGCTCTAAAGGACTGAAAGTTTTTTCAGGACTGAAGGATAACCCAGGATAGAGGAACACACCAGAGCTCAATAAAAACCTTGTTGCTCAACACAAGCAGGAAACCATTTATACTCCTTCCTGTCTAGGAAGAACAAATGACCAGCTTGAGTGGGTGGAGTTTTCCACTGCTTTAAAGTTATTCGCTTGAGGAAGCTAAGACCAGTGCCTGAAGTTCAGTGGTACACCACTTGTTCCTTACTGCATGTCAAGGTGTGAGGAACCATTGGCCCTAGAAAGACAGAAGCAACTAAAGTGTGCTGAAAAGTGGGAATTCTCATTCACTGGTGTCCAAACAATTCAATCACATTTCTATCTTCACCCATTGGCAGGTGGGAACAGCCAGGCTGACTCATTTCACTGAAATTGCCCAGAAAGACACCCAGATATTTTGCTTCATAGCTTCCTAGGAGAGATTCTTGGGGCCCCTACCAATGAAAGCCTTCAGGTGCACCCCAGGGAGCTGTGTTGGTGGGTGACCCCACCCCCACCTTTGAGGAAAGCTGGGTGTAAATGTAGCCAACAAAATTACTGTTTCTTAACTAACATAGTAGGAATTACAAGCTTCCCGTGCTCTCGGCTTACAAGCCAACAATGATAGAGAGCAAAAAGGAAATTCTAACTGTAGCTATCCATCAGGCTGGATGAGTTATTTAGGGAAATTGAAGGGATTAAGTCACTTTGAAGGACAGGCTTTCAAGGCAGAGAATTGTGCTATTGGCATTTTCCTAGTTCTGATTCAATTGCTTCTGAGGTATTACAATCCAATTTATTTTTTTATTTATTTTCTACACAAAAAAAGAGAGTAATTCAATCTAGATTATTTTGTGAATACAGGATACTCTTATGATTAAACTTTAACCAGATTTGCTCATAAAATGTCTTCTTCACATGAAATGAAGGGCAACTTGTGACTGTTTTATGGCTGAGAATGATAGGAGGAAAAGAGTATTGGAAGGTCATCTCATTCTTCCTGTGCTGAGGCAGAATGTGTCAAAATCAAATGCTCATAACCAAGACATGTTTACCTAAGTAGTGCCTCTTTGCAGAATCACATAAGGCAGGGATGAGGAACCCTTTTCAACTACAGGGCCACGTTCCCTCAGAGTCAACCTTCCAGGGGCCACGTACAAATAGTGGGTAGGGCCAGAGCCTGGAGCCTCATAACCTCAATCGAACCTCATGATATCCTTGCACAGGGTATTAATAATTTGGTGCCTTCTGAAATTAGACTTAATTAATCACAGCTGCTCCTCACTCTGCTGATGACATGCTGAGAATGTTTTGGAGGGCCAAACACGATATAACACATCCTGAAAGAAGCACTTTTGTTTCATTGCAACAAACCCCATTGTTTCAAAAACAATGCCTTCTTCCCCCCCACCCACCCGCCCGCCCTTACAATAAAGAGCTCAATTAATTTAATTAAAAAGAAGAAGAAGAAGAAGGAACACCAACAAAGAAACCTTTGTGGCACCTTAAAAGACTGGCAGATTTATTGTGGGCACAAGCTTATTGTGGCGTGGAGCCCACTTCGTGAGAGGAACGAAGTGTGATCTTCCATTTGGCTGAAATTAAGCTGATCTCCTTTCACTTAGTTAAAAGAGCCAGGCGACTCTTCCCATCTGGCTGTCAAGCCTTCCAGGTCCTCCAGGTGCATATGTAGGTAATGAAGCATCCAATAAGGAGATAATTGTGGAGATACATGTGGCTGGTGGCTGAGGCCATGCCAGAAAAGATGAACTACCAAAGGGCTTTTGAGCATGTGCACAGCAAAGAACAATCAACGCTATGTGAGGTAAATTGAGGGCTTGCTGTCTCATAACTGATCTTCCACTGCCAGGTGTTGGAAACCTGTGGCCCTCCAATATTTCTGGACTCCAGCACCCATCAGCCATGACTATTGACCACTCTCACTGGGGCTTATGGGAGCTGGGATCTAGCAACATTTAGAGCGCCCAGGGTTTCCTACCCCTGTTTGTAAGCATTGGGGTGGCCCAAGACATTTTTCCACCTCAGGCAGAATGTCCCACTGCTGCCCCTGTAATGTGGCATTGGGGTGTGTGAGGCTCTTCAAGCGGCAAAGTGAAGCTTCTCCAGTGGCTGTGGGGTAGATGGGGCATCAGCTCTTGAGTTTCCACCTCCTAAGGCAGCTGCTTCACCAGTTTATGGGAGCATATTATCCCAGATAGAGCTGACAGCTATATCTGGAGAACCCCATTTGCAGTCAATCCAGCCAGTCAGTGTTGAAAACAACATCATCTTCAGCTTGACAGTTTCAAAAGCTTCCCATCTTCTGACTCACCACGTCTTTCCCCTTCACTTTTAACCCCCGCTTCTCCAATCAGCCCGATGGCTCATGACTCTGGGAACAGGTCCAGTTCATTATCTCCTCCTAGACACTTCCTTCACAACAAGGTTAGCTCCCAGTACATCTCTGGCTACTCAGACCATCTTAGTCATAACATTGAAATCGTGGCCCCACTGCCAGCTTATTATTTACATGACTTCAGGGGTAGCACGCTTATCAAATCTTAAACACTGTGAAAGGGCAAAAGAAGCTGCCAGATTTGTTCAAGTACAACAGAAAGTTCCAGACACGGACATAGCCAGTCATTTGCTTTTTAAAAAAGTCAATAATCTATAGAACAAGGAGCCTTGTGGAATGTGTATTTAGCCATTCTGGGGGTTTCCCCCCTCTTTCTAATGTGTTCTGCCTATTTTTCTATTAAGCCTATGGCAAGAACCTGGCTATACTGTTCATGCATCACTTTCAAGCTTGCAGTTTCCCAGTAAGTTGCTTCGTTTCGACATCATGGCCAAGTTCACATACATTTAAAGAACTATAATACCACTTCAAACAGTCATGACTTCCCCTAAAGAATTCTGGGAGCTGCAGTTTGTTAAGGGAGCTGAGAGTTATCAGGAGGCCCCCATTCCCCTCACAGGGCTACAATTATCAGTGTGGTTTAATAAACAATCCCTCTTCCTAGGGAACTCTGGGAATAGTAACTCTGTGAGGGGAATAGGAGTCTCCTAGCAATTCTCAGCATCCTTAACCAACTACAGTTCCCATGATTCTTTGGAGGAAGCCATGACAGTTTGAAGTATCATGGTGCTTTAAAGGTGAATGTGGCCTTTGTATCATTTGCAACAGGGGTGGCAAACTCATTGGCCGCTTTCAGTGGTCCACCAACCTTCCGCCTCCAGTCAGACTTCACTTCTTCTGGCCCAATTACTTCCAAAGGTGCCTCTTCTCCCTCTGACAGGGAACCATTGCTAGAAGGTCTTAGTGCTCTGAAAACAGAGTGCTAAGCAGTTATTCAGACAAGCAAGAGACAGTAATCATTCAGTATCCTTCAGTCACCATATAAGGATTCAGAAGGAGAGTGGGTTTATTACAATGTGGCATGCAATCTATGTGGTAACGAGCGACTCATGGACCTTGTCAGAAATGGACATTCTCAACATGATAGTAATGTGTCTTGACTCTCCCGCTTGTTCAGACAGGATTGCTTTAGAGCTGGATGCCAGACAGAATTACACAGATATAATCAATGTAAATGGGAAGATTGATGGGAAACAAGTCTAGCTACCTCCACCACAAGCTACATGCTCATGTAGATGTTGTTGTTGTTTCCAGGAATCATGAACAATAGAAAATAATGCAAGTAAAATAGTAGAACAGTCTTGTAATTGGTGCATCACTTTGCTAAATATAGTAATTTAATTCACTGAAATTGTAGGTGCTTGTATGCATTATACTAGGTGTTTAAATTTGATAGGTTGGTAACTGAATTCTAGAGAGTTTTCTAGTAGTTCTCATGTGATTGGCTAACATTAGTCACATGGGAAGTATCTAGTGAAGGAGAGACTCCATTTCATGTGAAGCAAGATTACTGTGTTTTAGAATCCACTGTGAACACTGCTAAGTTCAACAGAGTGTTGGTTGGAGTGCTTCTTCTCTGCTTGAAAGAAAGAGAGCAACGCTGCAGGAGAATGTAAAAGTGGAAATCTCTCATAGGAGCTGCAATGACCTAACTGAGATACAGAGGGCTGAAGGCTGAATTCTGGAAAGAGAGGAAAATACAGCCGTTTGGAAGGTAGAAGAAGAGACTGTAAGCCCGTGCTTGAAGAAGCATGTGACTGTAAATATTATGCTTTAATTCATAAGTTTCTGCAAGTAAAGTTTTTGAACGTTAAAGTCTGGACATTGGTTTAATTTCCAAAGAAGGGTGTCAGTCATATACAGTGGTACCTCGAGTTACATACGCTTCAGGTTACATAAGCTTCAGGTTACAAACTCTGCTAACCCAGAAATAGTGCTTCAGTTTAAGAACTTTGCCTCAGGATGAGAACAGAAATCGTGCTCCGGCGGCATGGCAGCAGCAGGAGGCCCCATTAGCTAAAGTGGTGCTTCAGGTTAAGAACAGTTTCAGGTTAAGAACGGACCTCCGGAACGCATTAAATACTTAACCCGAGGTACCACAGTATATGATTTAAGCTTCTTAACTGCATTTTCACTATGCTTACTTCAACACCATTGTCTATACTGACTGGGAGCCGCTCTCCAGGACTTTACACTTCAGACAAGTGCTTTGTGGGGGCAGACTGAATGTGTCCATTTCAGTTTCTCATTTTTCCAAACTTAAGTTCAGTTCTCTCTATTTCTACAACGGTTTCTCATTTATTAATTTTTATAATGTTCATGATAAGGAACTTCCAGATGAGCTTTGTGGAAGAGCACATGTCTCGGGTGACCTTCCCCATACCTACAGATGAATTGCCCATTAGGGATACATTCACAGCCGTTTTAGAGGAACACTGGCTTTCTTTCATCACTTGCCTAACTCACATCAGTTGACAGGCAAGAATTGCCACACACAGTAATCGGAAAGGAAAGTTCACCTCAAGAGCTTTATAACAATGAAAACAGGAGGAACAGACAAAGAAACAAAGGGAACAGTGTTAGTATATTCTTCTGAAGAAGCTAGTGGGTGTTTTTTTACGGGGGTGGGGAGATGCCATCTGACAGCCAATCAAATAGAGAACTATTCTCTGTAAAGCCCTTCGGTCACCCTCACTGGGTATGGATGACATCTTTTCAAAATCTGAAAATATAACTTTATTCTGAGCTAGGGATGGTAGGATTTGATTTGGTTCACAATGAAAGTGAACTTACAGAATTCTTAGCTTCTGAAACAATATAGCTCGGTTGGTTGCAGGTGTGATCCCTGTATGAGACAGCTGCATATTCTTGCATTGCAGGACTAGATGATCTCTACAACTCTACAATTCTATGATTCTGTAAATGCATGAACCAAAATGCAGTCATCCTTCTAAATTCACACATCTCTGAATTTTGTAATGAAGTTCTCCAGATAAGTGATGTGTACAAAAATGTGTATACTAAGCTAAATTGTGCATATGAAGGCACATGAAAGGCACAGGAACACATTTTATTAGGGGGAATTCCTTAGGAAAATATATATATGGGTATTTGGCAAAATTACATACAAAACAGTGTGTATAAGAAGAAATTTGCACTAAAATGCTGATGAACTTCCATGAGGACTTAAAAATAAAAATGCAAACTGATTTGGAAATGTAGAGAATCAAAGTTAAGGCTAGAAAAATGAGAAACTGAGAGAAAATGTAATTGATATATTCACTTTCCTCTATTCTAAGCCTTGGCCAAGGATATCAAAGAATCACAGCCCTCTGGGATAAGCCATGTTCCTAGTATTCGCCTAATAGGAACCACAGTTTAGATAATCATTTAAGATATCAGTTAAGCCAGGCATAGGCAAACTCCAGCCCTCCAGATGTCTGGGACTACAATTCCCATCATCCCTGACCACTGGTCCTGTTAGCTAGGGATGATGGGAATTGTAGTCCCAAGCATCTGGAGGGCCAGATTTTGCCTATGCCTGCGTTAAGCAGAATAGCAAGATACAGTAAAATAAGCAACTATATTATTTTACCCTTTGTAATATTTGAGGATATCAGAGAGGCTGTCATAAGCGAAAATGCTGTCAATTTCCACCCCCATCTCTGCTTTGCTTTAACTGTGGCCAAACATGAAATATCAAGATTTTAATCAATTTTTACAGCAAGCCAATGACTGCAATTGGGGGGAGGGAGGGGGATGCAATGGCATTATAGTCCATTGCATAAAATCCCCCCAAGGTGCCAATGATGGCTACTTCTTTATTGAGGATGACCCTCCATGTTGCACCCAGCCTTCCGAAATATCAGTGTTTTGTTTTTATTGGCACTTACATTTATATTTATTGCCCCTTTGATGGAACAGCAAAAGGATGTCTGCTCGTGCAACCTGGCGGACGAGCTCCAGCGACTCTCAAGTATCAATTGGAGAAAATTGCATTCAATTTTGCAATGATACCATTTCAAAAGAGAGGAGGTGAAATGAGAGTGAAAACGTTAATGAGCTTTGAGGCTTCAGATGAATGCAGACCAGCTGGAAAAGCCAGCGAAGGAAATAGCTTTCTTGCTTTAAAAAGGAGCCCACCAAAAAAAAACCCCAGATCTGTTTGGTTTTTCCCCCAGTCAATGATGGTTACTGTCTTCTATAGTGCCTTGATTTTGGAACTTTTCATATATTTTTGATTTGTTTCTTAGGTTCTGTCAGAGCCTCAGCTTCAGACACTCAAAATGCCTTGTGCATCAAAAATAGCCAAGGGTGTCTTGACCTTGACTTCCATCAGTCTCCTCTATGCTCAGCGTGGGCCAATGCACTGTGTTAAATCTCTACGGTTTATGGTAGGATGAATCAAAGTAGAAGATGTGGGAAGGAAATGTGGACTCTTAGCAATTCTGAAGAATCTCTTTCTCTAACAGTTGGAGAAAGTTAGAAAAACAGGAGGCAGAGCGGAAATCTGCACACAAATATATATGCACACACACCCAAACACAAACACACACACACACTTTGCTGAGATACCCTGAGGTTACGGGTGGGGGAGAAATTCCATTCACTTTGCATTTTAATATGTTTGAATGGAAATCCACCTAATTTGCTCGGCCAGGAACAATATGAAAATCAGGATGCAGCTATCCATCAAAGGGTGCCTTTCTCTGAATTTCACAATGTAGACCTCCAACCAAAGCATGTGAACCAAAAAATGTATCTATTAGGGGGAATTGTGCGTCCAAAAATAATGCATCAATGAAAATTAACACCAAAAAAACCCCATTATATTAGGAAACATTGCTTGAAAAAACTGGGCATGTTAAGAGAAAGTGCATACAAATACAGTGGTGCCTCGCAAGACGAAAAGAATCCGTTCCGTGAGTCTCTTCATCTAGCGTTTTTTTCGTCTTGCGAAGCAAGCCCATTAGCGGATTAGCGGATTAGCGCTATTAGCGGTTTAGCGGCTATTAGCGGCTATTAAAGGCTTAAGGGATTAGCGGATTAGCTGCTAAAAGGCTATTAGCAGCTTAGTGCCTTAGAAAAAGGGGGTGGGGAGCGGAAAAAAATCTCAAGACTTGCAAGACATTTTTGTCTTGTGAAGCAAGCCCATAGCAAATTCATCCTGCGAAGCACCTCCAAAACGGAAAACCCTTTCGTCTAGCGGGTTTTCCTTCTTGCGAGGCATTCGTCTTGCGGGGCACCACTGTATGAGTACATTTGTGAAAAATGGGCATGAAATTGCTGGCAAATGTTCGTGATGACTTTTTCTATTAAAAAACAATTTAATGAGGTAAATTGAACTTAAGATTGGAAAAACGAGAAACTGAGAAAAATCAAAATTGACAGTTCACACACCCCAAAACCGTAGTCACCCCCCCAAAAAGCAGATTGCAGACCAAGCTTCAACTCTACAGATGTGCTCACCAACATAGGCAGGCAGTGGTGGAACAGGGCTCCTGAGGATTCAATGCTGAGGGCTGAGCCACCAGGCACGACATAAGAAGTATCTTCTAGACCAGGGGTTCCAAGACTGTGGTCCACTCAGGGGGTCCACTGTGGATTTGTGGTTGAAGACAGGTGATAGCACACCCAGTGCAGAAGATATGTGGAAAGGACTGCCTCTCCCCATATAAACCAACCCAAAATCTGTGTTCCTCATATGAGGCCCTTTTTTGTGTGCCTCTTCCACGTGAGGCCTGGAGGGTGGCAACATGAGAATGGGCCTTTTCTGCAGTGGCTCCCCATTTGTGGAATGCTCTCCCCAGGGAGGTTCACCAGACATCTTCATTATATACCTTTTGGGCTTCAAGACCTTTGGCTCATTAATATTCCTCAGCCTTTTAAATGTGTCTGTAGTATGAGGGGTTGCTGTTTTGTTGTTTTTGCTTTTAACTATTTATTTGTGCTTTTACCTTGCATTTTTATCTTATAAACCTCCCTGAGATCTTGTGGCAAAGGTTGGTATATAAAACTCACAAATTAAAAATACAATATTCATATTGATTTTTGATTGTATTTTAACTGCTTATCTTATTTCTTACATTGTATTTTACTCTGTTTCAATTGGAATTCTGCAGCAAAATACAATATATAAGAAAGGAAAAGAAGCAACATAAATACAATTAAAAATCATACAGCTTCTGGCTGTTCTACATTGACATGCAGTGGCTTCCAAACTTGGGTCTCCAGTAGTTTTTGGACTACAACTCCCATTATCCCTGGCTAGCAATACCAGCAGTTTGGGATGATGGGAATTGTAGTTGAAAAGCAGCTGGAGACCCACGTTTGGGAAACACTGCTCTAGGGTTTCAGACATGGGACATCCCTAGTTCCACTTGGAAGTGACAGGGATCGAACCTGCGGCCTTCTGAATGCAAAGCAGATGCTCTACCGCTAAGCTACTCTATGGCCCTTCCCACATCTCTACTTTCTTCCATGAAATAATGGATAACCGCTTGAGAGAGAATGACTGAGTGAGTCTGCTGTCTGTGATTTAATATGTTCATCCCTGTATATCTGTGGGATGCTTTGTCTTTTCTACCTTGGCTTTCTATTCAAATCAAACCCATTTCCCTTCTCCCCTGCCCCTCTGTTTTCTTACTATCCCTTCCGTAAGAGCAGGGTAAAATACAGAACACATACGTAGTGCTTCAGAGCTGCTAAACAGGGTTCATTAGGCATTAAAGACCTGGAAACTATAACATGTTCTGACAAACTGTCACACATTCTTGCTAAGATATGAAATCAACTATGAAAAGCTAGCAGCTGTTTATTCCAAACAAGTGTGGTGTAGGCAGGATATATTTAAAGACACTCAACATTTCTTTAACAGCAGATCCTCCCTGTTAGTTCCCATTGTACTCAAAGTGCCAACTTCCAGCTGGGTGGGCTTGATTTATCCTTTGAATTTGGACCTTATTGGACAAGGGACAGATTTGGAGGATTCAACAATTCATCTAAAGCTCTCGCTATATCTTGTTGGCCAGTGCATCTACTGGAGGAGCTCTACAGAGCCATTTCTGTTTCAATGACTTGACTTGAGTCACATTCAGCTGTTGTCATGGTTGTACCAAATAATAGTATGCAGTGGTACAAAATTTGTAAGGTGCAATTACTCATCAAACTCATTCCTTTTTTAAAAATAAAAATCCAATAAATTCAACCTTCAAATCAAGTCCAAGAGCGGATATATTAATCATAGTCCTTTAACTTTGCTTTTTGTCATAAGATACAAAGTAAGGATCTACAAGGAGGAAATGTTACAGTACTGCCTCTTTCCTCTGTTATTAAACTGTTCTTTCATTTCGCCGGTCATTTATTAAAATCACATTTGTTTTGTCATTCGTTCTTTGGAAGTACATTCATTTTCTCAACTTGCATTCATTTTTTCGCTCTTCTTCCCCCTTTATCTCTTTCTTTTTACAGTTCTTTTGACTTCAGCAGCCTTTCCTGGCAGGCATTATTTCTAGCAGAATTGCATGATCCAATTGCCAGGAAAATGGTGACTCCTACTAAAAAAAAAAGGAGTCTCCACTGGCAGTCTCCATTTCCCGCCAGTTGCTTTTGAAATATGCAATGACCAGAACAGGAGATGCCTCAAGGATGCCCTCCAGATTTGTATCTTCCATCACCACTGACCCATGCTGTCTAGGGCTGATGGAAGTTGTCTACTAGCTGTCTACCATCTCCATCTGGTACGCAGGCTGAGACCCTATCTACCTGTGGACTGCCTCGCCAGAGTAGTGCATGCTCTAGTTATCTCCTGCTTGGACCACTGCAATGCACTCTACATGGGGCTACCTTTGAAGGTGACCCAGAAACTACAGCTAATCCAGAATGCGACAGCTAGACTGGTGACTGAAGTGGCTGCCGAGACCACATAACACTGGTCTTGAAAGACCTACATTGGCTCCCAGTATGTTTCCGGGCACAATTCAAAGGGTTGGTGCTGACTTTTAAAGCCCTAAGCGGCCTCTGTCCTGTATACCTGAAGGAGCATCTCCACCCCCATCATTCTGCTCGGACACTGAGGTCCAGCACTGAGGGCCTTCTAGCAGTTCCCTCACTGTGAGAAGCAAAGCTACAGGGAACCAGGCAGAGGGCCTTCTCGGTAGTGGCGCCCACCCTGTGGAACGCCCTCCCATCAAATGTCAAAGATATAAACAACTACCTGACATTTAGAAGACATCTGAAGGCATCCCTGTTTAGGGAAGTTTTTATTGTGTGACATTTTAATGTATTATTAATCTTTGTTAGAAGCCACCCAGAGTGGCTGGGGAAACCCTGCCAGATGGGTGGAGTATAAATAAATTATTATTATTATTATTATTATTATTATTATTATTATTATTATTAGTGTTTGCCATCCAGGTGAACTGAAGCTCTGCATCTTTTGAGCAATCAGTGGATTAGCATAAAGGATAGGACTTGTTCTCTCATACAGTTCTGCATCTCATTTCTAGGACCACATTCAAATTGTGTAGAATGGTGATCTGTTTTCAGTAGCAACCTCAAGCAAGGTGGGAAATGGAAGTGGAAGGAGACACAGAAGGGTCAAAGTGCCACCCTGGGAACTGTAGCTCTGTCAGGGACCTTCTAACAACTCTCAGCAACCTTTGTCCCTTTGTCAGATTTCTGAAAGAGAAATAATGCTCTGTCTTCTTTGCTTTGTTGCCGTTTACTCATTCTATGTATAATTTTGTTTGTTTACGTATGCATGGAAACCTAGTTAATTTGTTGGACTATTACTGGTTCAATAATCTTCCTGTTAACTTATTTACCCTTTCCCTTTCTTTTCTACTCCCTTTGTATTGCACAATAATATAGAACATCATATATTGTCATCATGATAACCCTTTTCTGTATGGAGAACTGGTATGATAATAATAATAATAATCAGAGAATCAGAGAACTGAGTTATTCAAGCTCCTTTGCCATGACAAGGCAGTGATCCATGAAGGAGACTTTCATATATAAACCCATCCCAATCCCCAAGGTGCTGGAGAAGATGCTCAGATATTTGATCTTACCTCCATCTATGGTGAGGTTGTACAAGAATTTTGGGCAACAGTATTCAGGGGGAAAAAATGATGATCTTAAACCACCACACTATCTCAACTTCACAGTTAGCACATTTACTGCTACTACTACTACTACTACTACTACTAATAATAATAATAATAATAAATTTTATTGGTATCCTGCTCTCCCTAGCCAAAGCCAGGCTCAGGGCGGCTAACATCATATAAATAGGACAATATGCATAATACAATATACAATATGCAAATAAAATAACAGACAAGGGTAATCAAAATTTGCATAATAAAGACTCAATGGTGTGCAAGCTTATAGTGGTTAGAATGACCATCCCTCAGTTTTGGAAAAGTTTAGATGGGCCCAATGTTACTACTTGGTACTATTGCCCTTCGAGAAAAACTAACTAATATGCTGAGATTTCTCAGGGGTCAAAGGAAAGGAGATGATTCCATACCTATTTGGTCTGACTTTATTTCATTTCTAAGCAAGAAGGAACATGGCCTGGGACCCCCCTTGGCCCATAAATGAATATGGCCAATAGAGTGACTTGGAGCATTTGAATACTTTAATTACTTTCCCTTGGTATCATAGGGTCCATGTTTTGTAACCGTGTCTTGTTTATCTGCTACCAGTCGCTGCCTTCTATGCATTCACATACCTGTGGTTGATTTATTTTTGTTTGATTTCATGTCTGTGTTTGTTCGTCAGAGATCAATAATTGTATATGGACAATGCACATTGTTATCAGATCATGTCTGACAATACCGTATTTTGCAGAATCTCGTATATCTTTTTTTAAAAAATAATAATAATAAAGATTTTTTTAACCCCTTCTGGCCTGTTTCACATTAATACCTCTCCCCTGCAATGGATTTCCAACTGATTTGGACGGAGTTAGCTTTTTGGTAAGCATGGTTAGGATTGCAGCCTTATATTAATTTCCAGTTTATGGGTGATGCACAGTTTCAAGTAACCACAATAGAACCAGCTATTCGTCTTGGGAGGGGAGTTTCTATGGGTTGGATCTAGATTTAGGCCACGATCCTGCTCCACTGGATTCAATGGGCCCTAGACATGGTTAGCAATCAGCCTTAGTCCTACTTATAATGGAATCAATGGGGCTTAAATTGGCCACATCTAACTCGTTTCCCATTATTTCAGTGGGACAGTTTTAATCCTACTCTAAGTAGGATTTAAATTTGAACCGACACAATGGCCTATACCCAGCTTTCTCTGTTCACTAGTGCAAGAGTTATTGGGTTTTAATGTTGTGCAACTGGGGAAGGCAATACAGCAGTTGCACTAGTGGAAATTCAATGCACAACAGATTTTGCAATCTATCACTTAACAAAATTAGCAGCAACCTCCTTATGCATTATCCTGTCAAAGAGCATTCTGTTTCACCAGCAGAACAAGTGAGTGATTTTCATTTAGCACTACATTGGAGGCTGCCCTATGTCTATTTTGTTTTCTTAATCTTGCTGTGTACATTTGAATCCTCGTGATTTGCTTGATAAATCAAACACCGATAGTTTTCTTCTCTCTTTTATTGCCTATTTGTTAGGGGGGTGAAAAAACATTCTCCGTGAAGGCTACTCAATGCCAATTTATTTATTTATCTTTAACTTTTATTAATGCAATTTTAACAGCTTTTATACACACACCGTACAGTATCCATCACTTACCTCTTTTCCTAAGACATCTCAATCCTTCTCTCAGTGCCAATATAATCCTTCATTTTACAACGCTGAGATGGGGTAAAAGTGGATCTCAAAATGTATGGGGAAATTAGTCCATAATTAGGGTTTAATTAACAGGCAGTCACATATTTTATTTTAAACAAATATTTACACAAGCATCCTCTGAAGAAGGCCCTATGGCAGGAGCATTTATGAAAATGTGTGCAGCAGAAGTGAGGAATTACTGATGACAGCTCCACATTTTTTCTTTTCTTTTTAATTAAAGGGACTGTGCAAATGGAAGAATCAGACTTCTGCAGCTCCTTGTTAGCGGCAGGGCAGATTTGCCTGTAATTGTTATTTACCAGTTCATCTGCGTAGTGCAATGCAATTTCATCCATCCCTTTGTCACATGAATGTTGTCCAGATAATGTTTGTTATAAAATTAATATTTTAAATGATGCCATGTGATTGACACATACCTGTCAGAGCCATCCCTGGTCCGAAGGGGTTTGAGGGGTGAATGTAGATGTTTGAGTGGTGTCTAGGGGTGGGGGTGCGGTGGGGCATGGCAGGTAGGATTGGTGAGCTATGCAAGCAGGGGTGCAGCCCCTAGTATTACTATATTTCCATAGTAAACGATTAACAAGAACTGAAGGGTAGGAGGTCAAGCACACAGAGGCATTTATGCAATAAATGCTTCCTGCTAGGAAAATCTGTCCTTGTCTTATGTTGTGAGTTTCCAGTGCTTTGTTACAAAAATTCTACAATTCTCTTTACGATAAAGCAGGGGCTCCCAAATTTATTTCCCCCATGGAACACTTGAAAACAACGGAGGGTCTTGGCAGAACACTTAATGATTTTTCTGCCTTTTGTAGCAATTGCAATGCACTGTGCTGGATGCTGGGCAGTTTTTAATTGTATTTTTATTGCTTCTTTTATTTCTTATATATTGTATTTTATTGCATTACAATTTGAATTCCATGGAATTAATACATGGGGGCACAAGTTTCTCAAATGTTCTCCCCCGGGATTAGTTTTTCATGACAAATGACAAAAAAATAAAGAAAGAAATGTTGGGGAAATTATTCTTTTGTGCTACAGCAATAAAGTGCACCTTTACAAAATACCTTCAGAAAGACGGGAAATGTACTTCTTTGTTTTTACTACAATGCACCTCGGCTTTTGTGCCTGGATATAAACGTTGCCTAAAGAACAGAAATATTTTGTCTACGGTAATCTGATCCAGCTTGCTCCATAATCTCTTGCAGGAAATAAAAAATCAAAGGCTGATGACAAATCAAGAAAGGTTGAGAAGAGCTTGCCTTCCCTGAGTTTTGCACATGAGCCGTCATCTTGTGGGGCTAGATTCCTAACAAGTGGGCCAGTGTTGCTTATCAGCAAGACCAAAGCTACAGGGAGGTTGTGGAATGCAAACATTTCATTATTACAGGGAGAGTGCATCTCATGGTCATGGATTTGAACCCCACATTGGGTGAAAGATACCTGCCTTGCAGGGGTTTGGACAAGATGACACATTGGGGTTTCCTTCCAACTCTACAATTCTATAATTCTATGATTCTGTTTTACCATCTAAGGCTCCCCCTGCAGTAGCTAGCTACCCCCCAAAGAATCATGGGAATTTTGGTTTCTTACAGAGCCTGAGAGGAGTCACATCCTTGAAAACAGCTAACCTTTTTTTCAGGCTGAGGGTTATGTTGTCCCATGGATGAATCTACAGGAGCTGCATATGGGGGTGGAGACGCTCCTTCAGGTATACAGAACCGAGGCCATTTAGGGCTTTAAAGGTCAGCACCAACACTTTGAATTGTGCTCAGAAATGTACTGGAAATGTAGGTCTTTCAGGACCGGTGTTATATGGTCCCGGATGCCACTCCCAGTCACCAGTCTAGCTGCCACATTCTGCCACATTAATTGCAGTTTCTGAGTCACCTTCAAAGGTAGCCCCACATAGAGCGCATTGCAGTAGTCCAAGCGGGAGATAACTAGAGCATGCACTATGGTGAGACAGTTTGCGGGCAGGTAGGGTCTCAGCCTGCGTACCAGATGGAACTGGTAGACAGCTGCCCTGGACACAGAATGGACCTGCACCTCCATGGACAGCTGTGAGCCCAAAATGACACCCAGGCTGTGCACCTGGTCCTTCAGGGGCACAGTTACCCCATTCAGGACCAGGGAGTCCTCCACACCAGCCCACCCCCTGTCACCCAAGAATAGTACTTCTGTCTTGTCAGGATTCAGCCTCAATCCTTTCACTGCCATCCATCCTCCAACCGCCTCCAGACACTCACACCCTGGGAACTGTAGCTCTGTGAGGGGCCTTCTAACACCTCTCAGCAACCTTAACAAACTATAGTCCCCATGATTCTTTGTGTGATCCAAAGTGCTTTAAATGTATGGGGTGGATGTGGCCACAGAAATCTACTAGCCTGGTAAAGTGACATGATGCAGCTTTAAATGTATAGTGCAGATGGAGCCTCAGATTCTTTTCTTAACAGATTGCAGCAAGGGAACATAAAAGTTTCTTTTCATAACTCGCTTTGCTGACCTCTTCTTTTCAAAGTCTCCGCAGAAAAATAAAACAAAGTTACTTGCTAAGCAGAGGCAGGAAGGCAAACGATAAGCTGCAGAAAAGCAACGATATTGTTTTCTTTCCCCCCACAAAGCATCTTGTTTGTTGATTTCTCTTTTCACCTCAAGATTACTATCAAAGGTTCACTCTGTGATGGTTATGCTACCTTTAACAGAATCCAAAGGGAAAGCAGAAGAAGAAAAACCTTGCCATTGTCAAAGCAAAAGTGTGAACTTTTACTTCACACACTGAAAGCTTTCGAATTCTTCAACAACAACAAAAGAGAGAGAGGCAACTTTGAAACACACTCCTCATTTGAGACAAGATGGCAATATAGTTTTTAGCCTCTGTCAGAAGGCTGCTCCTGTTCGCAAACAAGCTTCATCCTGCATCAAATGGAGGAATAAGGGCCTAACCGCATGAGGAATTAATGATGCCAAGGGGAGTTTTGTCCCCCCCCCCCCCGATAATTGCTCCGTGCAGGAGACTGGGGGCAATTTCACAGAGACTGGGGCTGAGGAGGCTGAGGAGGTTTCCCACAAGCTGTGCTCTTGATAACAATCCCACCCCCCAACATGCCTGGCATTTATTCATTTTTTATAAAACACATAAAGTGATTGCTAATCACTTCATTAGCGTCAAATGCCGTTAGGCTCCTAAGGACAGCAGATTGATTTTCCTCAAGTGTTAACAAAGAATGTTTAGAATTGTTAGTAGCATTACCTGCGTTGTACAAATAATGCAGACCTCTAGGCAAGCAACACACCAACCCCTATTTTAATAGCAGAGAGAATCTCTGAAGTAATCCACATTATTATGTATCCCCCAAGCCATAACAGGGATTGTATGGCATAATTATTAAGCATATGGCACAGCCGCCAAAGGTGGAGGCCATTGGCCACTATGCTGGAGAACCAAGACACTGCTGTGTTAGCTACTCCATCTTCTTTCTTTCTTTCATTTTAAATTACTATTTATTAAATACATTTTTGTGTTACAAAACAGACAGGGAAAGGTACATCTATTGTTCTATGTTGTTGCCTACACATCCAGCAGGAGTCACATGAGGTGGTCACATAGTATTATGATCAATACTGGTCATTGACCATAATAAATAAATAAATAAATTGATTTATTTTTATTATTATTATTACTATTATTATTATTATTACTATTATTATATTACTACTACTACTGCTATTATTATTATTATTATTATTATTATTATTATTATTATTATTATTATTATATTATAC
The DNA here is from genome assembly GCF_965153285.1 of Podarcis tiliguerta. Classification (NCBI taxonomy): domain Eukaryota; kingdom Metazoa; phylum Chordata; class Lepidosauria; order Squamata; family Lacertidae; genus Podarcis; species Podarcis tiliguerta. Next base: position 65,923,369 of record NC_139541.1, read on the forward strand.
TCATTAATGTATTTGTTGCCTTCTATGCAATGGTCTCAAGGAGATGTCTAATAAAAAAATTTAAAACACACTTTAAAACACACACAAAAAGCTTTTAAAACACAACTTTTAAAAATGCAAAATAGACATGCATGGCAAAGGCCCACTTATCCAGCTGGGAAAGCATGTCAGAACACACACAAAAAAGTTCTTTAATTGTTTCTAGAAAGTGCAGGTGGTGGGCACTTGTCAGCGTTGGAAAACAGATGAGGGTTTCCCCCCTGAACACCCACTATGGAATCTTGTAAATGAACAGAGCTAATTCTGAATTGAGCACAAGGGAGTTTACCCCATCACTATTTGCTGCAGGTCAAGGGTTTTAAATGCAAAACTATAAGCCTTGTTTATTTTTGATGGCACTTATTAGCAATACAGACTGTATTATTCCCCACATGGAGTGTAGGAGGTGTTATGCTTGGAACGTGGCAGGTACAAAAGAGATCTCAGGCTATTCCAAAATCTACTGGAACAAATAAGCAATTGTAAAGAGAGTTGAGCATAAATTAGGAAAGCTGAAAACCTGTAGAGGAAGAGAAATAATGCCTTTGAATAATGAACAACATCAGCAACCAGCATCCTTGTGCATATGCTGGAGCTTCAGCATAGGCCCATGGCTGATACCTGCCCTGTGGCACCCAAAACATATTTTTAAAAATCAATAAATATAGATTTCAGTACAGGCACTAACCATGGTTTGGAGGACCACTGATGAGGAGGGGCTCCACAAAATGACACTTTGCCATGGACTCACTCAACACAGAGAAATCTAGCTCTGAATTACTACTGTTTCTACTCTGTAGAAGGGGACCCGGGTGGCGCTGTGGTCTAAACCACAGAGCCTAGGACTTGCCGATCAGAAGGTCGGTGGTTCGAATCCCTGCAACAGGGTGAGCTCCCATTGCTCGGTCCCTGCTCCTGCCAACCTAGCAATTCGAAAGCATGTCCAAGTGCAAGCAGATAAATAGGTACCGCTGCTCTGGTTTTGCCAGAAGTGGCTTAGTCATGCTGGCCACATGACCCAGAAGCTGCCTGCGGACAAACGCCGGTTCCCTCGGCCTATAGAGCGAGATGAGCTCGCAACCCCAGAGTCCTCCATGACTGGACCTAACGGTCAGGGGTACCATTACCTTTACTACTCTGTAGAACAGGTTTGGGGAACCTTAGGCCTGGGGTCCAAATGCAACCCTCTAGGCCTCCCTATCAGGCCCTTGTGGCTTTCACCAAGCCACACTCCCTTCCCAACCACACTTCCTCTTCCCAGGCCATGCCCCACACCAGTCTTACTTCACACCCTTGAGTGTTTTGCCTGACTGGAATGCACCCTGAACCCCTGGCAATGACCTTTGCTTGGCTACATGGAAGATAGAGAGGAGTGTGTGGATCGTCTGCATAGGTTCTTTTTCAGTTCCAAAAACAAGACACAAATGGGGTGAGAGCTAAAGATTGCATTTAGAAGCTAAAAGAAAGCTACAGACCATTGCAATTATCTTATTTCCCTTGAGAGCCAGTGTGGTGTAGTGGTTAAGAGCGATAGACTTGTAATCTGGTGAACCGGGTTCGCGTCTCCGCTCCTCCACATGCAGCTGCTGGGTGACCTTGGGCTAGTCACATTTCTCTGAAGTCTCTCAGCCTCACTCACCTCACAGAGTGTTTGTTGTGGGGGAGGAAGGGAAAGGAGAATGTTAGCTGCTTTGAGACTCCTTAAAGGGAGTGAAAGGTGGGATATCAAATCCAAACTCCTCCTCTTCTTCTTCTTCTTCTTCTTCTTCTTCTTCTTCTTCTTCTTCCTTTGGCTCCTGGGAACTCCATCAGCAACCAACATGACTCCGGAAGCTAGAGGTGTGGCCGGTACACAGCCCTTCCCAGGCCTAGCTTGCATCAAGGTTCTGACTAGCAGAGGTGTTCTCAGGACTTATATGCTATGGGGTTACATAAATCACATCTGGTACTTGGGTTATCGTCCGTGGCCTTGACAATGTTTATCCATTCTTGCAAGACGAAGGACTGCTTAGTATTTGGAAGGCAGCCAACAAACATAACTTCTAAGGCTAGCAGATACTCCCTACTTCAGGTGTCAATGTGAGTCCCTGTGGAAGTGTATCTTAAAGACTGAAACTCCCACACAGTACCCCGTTAGCTTATAGCTAGCTGTGGGAAAGCAATATTTTACAGCGTAGACAGAATTAAAGGGCACAGGACCCCCAGGATTTCTCGGTACATAAGTAGTATTTGTTGCACAGCAGCTAAAACATCCTCAAAATAACACTGTATTCCAATTGTAGTGTAGAAAGTAGGCTATTGTAGGGTGTGTGTTTTTTTTTTTAATTTATGTAGTCATTATGCTACATTATGCTTTGCTTCTGGACCTGCCTACCTCTGGAAGGTAGCCTAGAAGGGAATGTGATCTACATGGGGCTGAAAAAGCTTTCCCACCCTTGTTGTAGAACAATGCTCAGACCCTATTTCTGTGATGGAGCCAGTCTGTGGACATGTCACTCCTTCTCACAAATGTTCCAATCTCCCCCACCCATGGCACTGACACATTTGCGCATCTGGTGGCTAACTACGGTCTCAGCAGTGGTCTCTTTCATCCCGATAGCAAATATAAATAATTATTATAATAGCATATGCTGCACCCCAGGATTGTCTGCAAATTGGTGCCTTTTGCTATCACAGGCCTTAACAATTTCCATTTACATCTGGCATATTTATTCATCCCGCTGTACCCTGAACCAAACAGAAATACTAAAATAGCTCAGCACGCTTGATTTTAAAAATATGTGGCAGAGACAGTGATGGACATGGCATAAAGAAACATCATTTTTCAAGGGCGGGGGGGTGGGGTGGGAATGAATGAGATGTTGATTGGCAAGGCAAATCCCACCCGGCTTCATGGCACTTATGATTAGAATTGGAAATGTGTCCTAGAACATGCACTCCCTCTGTTTTTGTTCAGTGGATAGGATTACTACCTTTAAATTTTGCTTTCTGACTTTCTACTAGGACAGAAATGCTAAGGCATTCGCATTTTTTTCTAAGCATTTGATAATGACGGGACAAATCATCTCGTTTCTTTAAATATAGCCAGAAAATTGTCTCAAGCTGTGTACACCATACAGCTGAAGCATATCTTCTTTCCCTTAAAAATTCTAGGAATGGTAGTTTACCCCCAGAATCCCCAGCACCCCTTACAAAATATAGCCCCCAGAATTCTTTGGGTGGTGTTTTAAACACACTCTAAATATATGGTGTGTTCACAGCCCCAGTGATAAATAAAAGATTGGGTTTTTGAAAGTAAAATAAAAAGAAAGTCATGGCATGGCACCCACTGCAAAGGGCCTATTCACAGCCCCACAACATTTGATGCCTCAGGCAGCTGCCTAACTCTGGCAAATGATAAGGCCTATACAGCTTGGGTCCCATCTGACTGAAGGACTGTATTGTCCTACATGAACCTGCCTGGGCTCTGAGATCTTTGAGGGAGGCCCTTCTCTCAGGCACGTATGCTGGGGATGCAGGACAGGGCCTTCTCAGTGGCTGCTCCCAGGTTTCAGAACTCCCTTCCTACAGAAGCTAAACTGGCTCGGTCCTTGTTGTCCTTCCACTGGCAGGTGAAAGCTGTTTTATTCCAACAGGCCTCTGAGAACTGACTGGGGTTTTTGTTGTTGTTGGGTTGGGTTTTCTTTAAGGAAGGGCTTTAATAGTTCTGTGCTGTTTTTATTTTCTGCATTTTAATGTATTTGTTTTTAACACACTGTTTTAATTCTATTAGAGTTTAATTACTTTTAAACCATTATCTTTTATAGGTTCTTAGTCTTCTGTTATTTTATCTATGTTGGTTTAATTTGCGTTAGCTGCCTTGAGTCTCAGTCGGGGGAAAGAAAGAAAGAAAGAAAGAAGTCTGACCTTGATAAAAGAATACAATGGCTTCATTCAAAGTTACAGAGCCACAACCCCCTTGATGCGCTGTGAGCCTGTGACATTGCCTGCCTTGGAAGATTTGAGTGAACCACTTATTATTGTTTCTCGAGGTCTCTCACTTGGAAGAGGGGGGGAGAGGGAGGAAGGGAGGGAGATACACACACACACACACACACACACACACACCACACACAGCAGGATACGAAATTGCTAAGACAGGCATTCGTTAACTCCGAGCACAGCATGGATGAAGATCAGAAATCCCGAACAAGGCACAGAGAGAACTTCCAAACACTCAGAAGGGGATGCCCATTTGAGTGTGATTCACAAACACCCCAAGAAAACCATCAACCTTCTTCTTGATCCTCACAGAGAGTGCATCAAATAAGAATCCATAAGAAACCGTACAACCCCGAGGCTTTAACATGGCCCTCTGCGGTTTGCTCTTCTTCATCACAGCTGTGAATTTTTCGTTTGGTGTTTTAGAAAGAAACAGCTCGGGCTGAAAGGCGGGTCGTTTGGGGGGGGCAGATGGGAAGTGGGGTGGGTAGATTGCAGGACGCAAAGCTGTGCAGGGGGTGGGGGTGGGGAGCAAACATTACTGATCCAGTGCAAATGACAGAAGGCTAAATGGTGTTACCCTTCATTATAGTCAGTGTCAAGCCTAATCACTCAGAGCCTGGTGAGAGAGAAAGAGGAGGAGGGGTGGGGGGAGTTTATCTGCATTGGAAAGCAGGGGAGCATCCCTCTATTTGTATTCCGAGGGTACCATCTAGTGGCCACTGAAAACAGAAGCTGACTGAGGAGGAGAGGGAGAGAGACAGACAAAAGTTTATTGACTTATGGACTTCACTTGGAAAGCTCAGATTCTCAAACCTTTATTGGCATACGTGCAAGATTCCAGTACAAAACACACACACTCACCCCCCCCCCCCTAAAAAAACACCTAGCATCTAACACTTAAGTTAGTGTTGAATAGCATTTATGAATCCTCACTGCGTGTTGCAGAAACCTTGCAACTATCTCCGTCTTATCCCCATCCTGAGTAAACATAAGGAAGGCTACTTTGCATTTGTCTGCATGACCAACTGATTAATAATCATGACCAACTGATTAATAAACTTAGATCGAATTGTCTGATACCAGTTACAGTGCAAAAGAACATGTGTAACTGATTCTATTGGTCCACAGGGGAATAGTCTCTATATGAGCTGCGTTTTCTGTAGTATTTCCTGTAGTATTGCTGAAGGTAGACTATCTGGTCTCGCTAGCATGTAGGTCCTGTGTTGATTCTGGTTGGTCAAATGGGAGAGATAAGATGCCGTTGACTGACCACCTCATGCCATACCCAGACTTAAAGGTAAAGTGGCGGACGACTCTGAAGCAGACTCCAGTGGCGGATGATTCTGGGGTTGCACACTCATCTCACTCTATAGGCCGAGGGAGCCGGCGTTTGTCCGCAGACAGCTTCCAGGTCATGTGGCCAGCATGACTAAGCTGCTTCTGGTGAACCAGAGCAGCACACGGAAATGCCATTTACCTTCCTGCCAGAGTGGTGCCTATTTATCTACTTGCACTTTGACGTGCTTTCAAACTGCTAGGTGGGCAGGAGCAAGGACTGAGCAACAGGAGCTCACCCTGGGTGATTCGAATCGCCGATCTTCTGATCAGCAAGCCCTAGGCTCTGTGGGTTAGACCATAGCACCACCCATGTCCCAATACCCAGACTTACACATACACTATTCCTGATTTGGCTACTAAGTTATTGGAATCTGTTGTCTAACAATCTGCATTTAATTATCTCAAACACAGAATTTCTCTAAGGAGACATCAAAGGTTGCTCAGGAAAATGATTATTTGCCCCCTTTCTTCTCAGATTTGGGGGGCTCCTGGTCAGTGATAAAATACTCACCCGTCCATTCCTTCCTAGTGATTTCGTGTGCTAAGTGCCATTCACACTTGCTGATTGACAGCAGATCTAAACCTCTTTTTTATTGACTTTGGGGGAGCCTAACTAATGTGCTAGAGAGCATGCAGCATGATAGCTTTGATGTGTCAGCAGTCCTTTCTCGAGACTTTCTGGCATGTGTTAAATAAATAAAAGTGCATTTGTATACCAAAGCAGTTTGACAGCATGCAAATTCATAAACAATATGAAAGTTGTCAGACAAAAACTCTACTGTGTCTTACATGACAAAATGGGAGGGAGGGGATGTGAAAAAGTATTTGCTTAGTACTCTTGGGGCCAAACAAGACAAGACACTATTTGTGCAATTAGCAATTACATGAATAATTTTTCAAGGGTAGAGATGAGCAAATCTGTCAATTCTGATTTATCTCTGTTTCTTATTTTCCCAGTCTTAAGCGCAGTTCTCCACGTTTCCACACTAGTTTGTGAATATGTTTTTTAAACCAGTCCTTGTGAAAATTCATCAGCATTTCAGGGCAAATTTCACCTAAATTACATTGTTGCATGCAGTTTTCCCCAAGATTCATGTTTTTCATAGAAATCAAAGCATTGCAGAGTTGGAAGAGATATTGAGTGTCATCTAGTCCAACTTGCTGCATTGTATGTATCTCAACTAGAGCATCCATGATAGATGGCCATGCAATCTCTGCTTGAAAACCTCCAAGGAAGAAGAGTTCACCACCTTCTGAGGAAGTCTGTTCCCCTGTTGAACAGCTCTTACTGTCAGAAAGTTCATCCCGACGTTTAGTCGAAATCTCCTTTCTTGGAACTTGAATCCATTGGTTTGGGTCTTACTCTCCAAAGCAGAAGAAAACAAGCTTGCTCCATCTTCCATGTGACAACCCTTTTTATATTTGAAGATGGCTATCATATCTCCTCTCAGTCTCCACTTTTCCAGGCTAAACATACCCAGTTCTCTCAACCGTTCCTCGTAAGGCTTGGTTACCAGACCCTTGATCATCTTGGTTGCCCTCCTCTGTACACATTTCAGCTTGTCAATATCCTTCTTGAATTGTGGCACCCAGAACTGAACACAGTATTCCAGGTGAGGTCTGACCAAGGCAGAACAGAGCAGTACAATTACTTTCCTTGATCAGGACACTATACTTCTGTTGATATAGCCTAGAATAACATTAGCCTTTCTTGCTGCTGCTCACACTGTTGTCTTATGTTAAGCTTGTGGTCTACTAAGACCCCAAGATCCTTTCCACATGTACTACTAGCAAGCCAGGTGTCCCCCATCTTAGATTTGTTCAGCAGGTTCTTCCTGCTTAAATGCAGAAACTTATGTTTGTCATTTTGTCAATTCATTTTGTCAGTTTGGACCCAGTTCTCTAATCTTATGGTCCTCTTCAATCCTGATTCTGTCTTGTGGAATTAACTCCCCCTTGGTGTCATCTGCAGATTTGATGAGCATCTCCTCCATATCTCCATCCACATCATTTATGAAGACGTTGAACAACAATGTAAAACTACAAAGCAATTTTCCATAGTATGCATTTTTGTATGTTATTTTCATTAATATAATGCATTTTTATGGACACTTTAGCCAAACATATGCATTTTTATACAGACTGGCTTGCGATCTACATTGCAAAATTCAAAGACATGCGAATTTCAAAGGATGGTTGTCTTTTGGCTCTTGCATTGTTTCAGAATGTGTGGATTAGGTAGGTTCACCTTTGAACACGAACCAAATTGAATTTCTCCCCAACCCTACGTAGGAGCCCTGAGCCCTGATCAAGATTTGGAAATGGGGAGCAGTGAGGTTTTAGCCAGTAGGGGGTTCTGTAATGTGGCAGAGCCACTCTCCTGACACCAGCATTGCTGCAGCTTACGAAGAAGAAGAAGAAGAAGAAGAAGAAGAGGAGGAGGAGGAGGAGGAGGAGGAGGAGTTTGGATTTGATATCCCGCCTTTCACTCCCCTTCAGGAGTCTCAAAGCGGCTAACATTCTCCTTTCCCTTCCTCCCCCACAAAAAACACTCTGTGAGGTGAGTGGGGCTGAGAGACTTCAAATAAGTGTGACTGACCCAAGGTCACCCAGCAGCTGCATGTGGAGGAGCAGAGACACGAACCCGGTTTCCCAGATTACGAGACTACCGCTCTTAACCACTACACCACACTGGCTCTGGAAGAGCTGGAAGAGCTGTGCTAGGGTGGTACAAAGTCAGGGCTGCATGGATGCACTGCTGGAGCTAATCCGGCATTCCCATAGGTGCATCTGTGCTGCATCAGCTTCATCACCACTCACTCTGGTTCAGGTAAGTTGGAGTCAGGAGGGAGGTTCAGCGGCTCACCTCTACCACACGGGCAGCTACTAGCTTTAAGCCTTTGCTCCCCACCCTCAGGCACATCAGGATTGTGTGAAACGAGAAGACTGGTGTTCTTTTCCTTGTTCTCTTTCAGCTCTACTTGCTTTTCAAGGCTTAGATTAGTTCTACTGGATCTGTCTTTTAACCACATCCCTTGGGAAAGTGAAAGCTCTGTACATGCACTTTTGTGAGGGGGCAGGGTTCTTACCTGCAGAGAAGTAACCACAGCACTTGCTCAATAATCCAAAAGTGCCCATGGGTTAAAAAAAAAAAGGTTGCCAATCCCTGGAGTGTGTTGATGGTAAGCTGATTTGCAAATCAAGCCAACACCTTCATTGCTTTCAATGCATCAGCAGCATACGGAAGAGTTTGTTGTTGTATGGGTTGCCTCTATTTCCATAATAAACATGTAATTAAAACATGAAGAATGCAAAGCAAACCTTGTCTAGAGGGAGGCCTATTCTTCCTACTATTGATAGCAGGAGGGTGAGACAAGAGATCTTTTCATGAAGTCTAATTACAATTGCAAACTCTGCCAATGACTCATTAACATTAGAGCCAGGAAAGAACCTTTTCTTATTTTGGACCAGTGCAAATGCAGAGGAAGAGATTAATTGGATTATTTCCCTTTATCCATCTGATCGAAAACAAAAACTAATTGCCAAAGCAGTTTTTAACGACTGCTAATATATGCCAGCTATCGCTATGTTTATAATCTAATAGCTCGAGATGTGCTCATCTCAACATGGTATTTGGCTCATAATAATTTTTATTTATGTACAGGAGTCCTCCCCCCTTATGCGGGTGTTACATTCCACGCCCCTGAATGCATAAGTGAAAATCGCTTAAGTGGGGAGCACCTTATAAAAGTCCTCTAGACGTCCATTTTCCCCTGCTCACCTGCTCTCTCTCCTGCTCCCTCTCCAGTCCAGACCAAAATATGTACAGTTTAAGCTTTGAGGCAAGCAGGAGGCTAAAGGACATGCAGGTAAGTGACAGCGGCTGTTGCGCTACCACGCAGGTCAGCTGTTAAGTGGGGAGGCTGAGTAGCCTAAACAAAGGCCTGCTGTGCCTCAGGTCTCTTTGGGACTTTCTCTGCCCTCACATACCCTCCAACCATCCCTATTTTCCTAGGACATTCACGGAATTACAGAAGCCATCCAGGTTTCTGATTTCATCCCAGAATGTCCCAGTGATGGCATGCTCTTGCATGAGCTAGCAGCATCAAAAGACATGCATCCTGATTTCCATCAGGGGAATGTTGGAGGGTATGGCATTGTAGCTCCCAAGCATCCTTCTCCACTTCCTTGATCCTGCTGTTTCTCTTGGTTTAGTTTGCAGAGTCCATTTTTGTATGGTAAACACAATTGCGTGCTACACACACAAGCATTTCCCCCTAATATAATCCCTTTTTGTATGTTATTTTCACTAACGTGTGCCTTTATGCCTGTATTTCCCCTATTTATATAAACACACCATATGGCTGGAGACCTGCATCGCAAAATTCAGAGAAGTGTGGATTTCAAAGGGTGTTTCTCTTTCCATATAGTTTCAGGAATTTGAAATTGCAGAGATTCAACTTCAAACTGTTTTTAATGTTGCATTTTACATTGTTGTGGCCCATCGTGGTGCCTCATGGTGAAGGGTGGGTAATGATCCTCCTCATCATCAAATTTCTTACCCATCTTTAAAATAGCCTCAACAAAATCAACAAAACTCAGCTTAAATATTTAACTGAACTTTAATTATTTTGCCTACACACAAAAACAACTTTTACGATGACATTTCTGAGTACTCATGTTATTCTGGAAAGCCTTTTACATACTCTCAAGTATAAATATTCTGATACAAACCCCTACAAAATTAACCAAAGCCCAGCCCCTTGCGCTCACATTCGGAGGGGTGCAGTGGTGATGCTTGTGTGTTTTACATAGCATGCCTTGGCATTACTAGTTACATCTAGGTCAATGGAGTCAAAGGACTTTTACCGGGAGCAACAGAAACCCTGGAGTGGGGTCATATTGGCCTTTGGTTTTGTATCACCTTCATCAGAGGCAGCACTCATAGCAAGCTGCCTTATACCGAGTCAGAACATTGAACTGTCTTGCTCAGCATTATCTACACTGATTGGCAGCAGTTCTCCAAGGATTTGGACAGGGAACATTCCTAGCCCTACCTGAAGATGCTGGGGACTGAACCTGGGACCTTCTGAACATGAATCAGATGCTCTGCCACGGAGCCACAGCCCTATGCCATAGAGGAAAGCTGATTGGTTAACCTATGTTGGAAATTTCAAGGCCAGGGTTTCCTCCAGTTGCAGTGTCCTGCACTGTTTGCTTATAATGATTATGAAGATATTGGTTGCTTGAGGTGTGGCCGCCAATAATATTAGAGAGGGTTGCGTAGGTAAGGAGTTGGCAAGCTGCAATATCCCATTGTGCTAGCTAAGCTGTCCTGTGCAACTGCGAACAAATCCATGGATTTAGTCCTTCATACCAAACCAGACGTGACTTTGAAAAACCTTGGGATTCCTGTATTGTAGGGGATTGGACTAGAGAACCTTGGGCTCCCTTCCAGCTCTATAATTTTGTGATTCTCTGAAGCTAGGGAGAGACTATTGTTGGTGAACGGAAATGTTGGCCATAATTTTCCAGGCGATCTAACCATGCTTGCTTTTTCTTCTCATTCCAGGAGTAGGAGTTTGCAGCAGGAGCATCTTACCTTGCGTGCTGTGCTTAATATTCTTTAATTGTTTCATCTACTTCTAGATATATGTTTTATGCATAAATTATACATTTGCCATAATAATAAAAAAAAACATTCAGAGTCACATGAGTCAAATTCAGTTCTTAAAGAAAATGAGAGCAAACACAGCAACCAAAACAGAACCCACCAAGCATTCACAGAACTCATAGAAAAGAACATATTAAAACAATATAGATGTATATATTAAGCTTTCGATTAAAACAAATTCTCCGGGTATTTGATATATGCATATTCTATGGTGCGAGGAAAGTTTAATGGTGTTTGGTAACACATGGACTTCTACTGCGTTACCATGACCTGTATACCATCACAAATTTTCCTCCTTCTCAAAAAGAAGTATAGTCAGCACTGGAGAAGACCTGCCCATCCACATCTGTCAGCGTCTTCTGGTGTGTTTATTTTGAGTTGGGAAGGAGATGAAATGATTCCGCTTTTTAAACGGTGATCCTGTTTTCTAAGGCAGCAAGCTTCTTCGACACGGCTTCCAGTGAGCAAGAATTAAGGAACAGTCCTGGGTTATTTCAGAGAAGTGTGGAGACGAAAAGCCTCTGAAAGGGGTTAGGCTGATTTAGATCAGTTGGATTTTAAAAAAAATCCCCCCAAATAGTGCTGGCTCAGACTAGGTAAAGGTAAAGGTACCCCTGCCCGTTCGGGCCAGTCTTGACAGACTCTAGGGTTGTGCGCCCATCTCACTCAAAGAGGCCGGGGGCCAGCGCTGTCCGAAGACACTTCCGGGTCACGTGGCCAGCGTGACATCGCTGCTCTGGTGAGCCAGAGCTGCACACGGAAACGGCGTTTACCTTCCCGCTGGTAAGTGGTCCCTATTTATCTACTTGCACCCGAGAGTGCTTTCGAACTGCTAGGTTGGCAGGCGCTGGGACCGAACAACGGGAGTGCACCCCGCCGCGGGGATTCGAACCGCCAACCTTTCGATCGGCAAGCCCTAGGCGCTGAGGCTTTAACCCACAGCGCCACCCGCGTCCCTGGCCTGGCTCAGACTAGTTGGCTCAGACTAGTTGGACACAATGCAAGAAGCTGCATTAGACCCAGTGGTCCATCTAACACAGTACTCCTGAGCTCAGTACTGCTGAGTACTGCTGCATGTTCTGACTCTTATGGGAAATGGGGATTTTAGCAAGAGCCACTTGTTATGCAGAATTGAGAAAGTTGGAAATGCTCAACTTTCCTCTTCTACATCAGTACTGAAGATAGAAAAGCCCATCCTCCTTTGCAACTAGGGATGCAAGAAGACATAGTTTCCCATTCCACCCTTCAATGCATGCGGCAACGTTTCCATTCCACTGCAGTTCATCTTCCACCAAAAGCTATGTTATTGTCTGCAATGGCAAATTTACATCTATACCGCTGTCATTAGGATATTCCACCCCATTCATTTCAATGCAAAGGAAACAAAATGGAAATGGAGAAAGCTAATATAACCTGTTATGTATCACTTCTGGGTGAGATAAACAACAACAAATACTGGCCATATTCACTGGGTTGATTTCTGTTCTGGATATGCAACAAATAAATATCAGCATTTTCTGTTTGTTTCCCTTTATGTAGGAATTCTCCACCATCCCTATCAACTGATGAACCTACCCGGAAAAACAAGCGTTACCATCTGGCCACCTAGTTGATTTTGCAGAGAGTTTGCTCACCCAGTAACCTAACGTTTATTCCTTCCACAAACAACTCAGCACACACCCAAAATACACTCTTTTCCAAATAGCTCTCAAAGGATATGTTTCCGTGTCAGTGCCTTTATGAGGTTGTCTACCTTTGTCTGGAACTTCACAATGGCTTCACATTCACATGGATCTTCTTCTGAGGAAGAGAAAACAAAGCCATTCAATGAATCATACACTGGATAGATTCTCCTGGCTGGACATCAGTGGAAGCACTTAGAATCATAGAATTGGAAGGGAACCCAATGCAGGAATCTCAACTAAAGCATCCAAGACAGCTGGCCATCTAACCTGTGCTAAAAAACCTCCAAGGAAGAAGAGTCCACCACCTTCTGAGGGAGTCCGTTCCACTATCAAACAGCTCTTATCACCAGAAAGCTCACAGAGGTTTGGGGATAATGGTTAAAGACACATGTACTGCCCTGAATTTCTTGCCGGTAAAGCAGTATATATCCAAGGTGTGTGTGTGTGTGTGTGTGTGTGTGTGTGTGTTGACTCTGTTCCTCCATCATTTTTTCTTGGACAAAGGGGTTGTGTTAGATCAGTCTTCTCCAACCTGCTGCTGCCCCCCAGATGGTTTGGACTACAACTCCCATCACCCTCAGCCAACGTGAGCAATGCTCAGGGATTATAGGAGTTGTAGTCCAAAGCATTTGGAGGGCAGTATAAAGGGGAAGGCTGAGTCAGAGGAACCTCCCTGGCTGCTTATACTGCCCCCTGCCAATGGACTGTATGGGTTTGTGGTGTCGCTAGGCTGTACTGCCATAGTAGTCATTGTGCCTCGTGTTGCACATTTATTTGCCAGGGTAGCCAGGGTTAGAGGATTGTGCTGTAAACATACCAGGCATGACCTTCCTTACCAACACAGATTTTACTTTGTAGTTTCTTTCCAATTTGATTGATGGTTCTGAAATCGGCAGTGTAGAAGTAATGCTCTCCCACCGGATCTGAGGCAATTTCTTTAAGTTCGTCTTCAACAGCATTGCCTACTCCAACAGCGAACATCTTGTAACCTGAAACAAGCAAGAATTGCTAAACTGCTGATCTGCTTTGTGAAAAAACAACCAAGACTTTTATGCCAGGCTGAGGAACACAACAGTAAACTATGGTTTAGTGCTATGTGAATGAGCAAACATGAGCTGTGGACTCACATGCTGTGCTCTCCTCCTCTGACACAAAGAAGGGATCAGAAATATCTGTGTCCTGGTTTAAACTAAGCAGAGTTTCTAGTTATGTGTGAACTAGAGGCAGGTTTTTATCCTGCCTTGTTAACAAACCACAGCTTGAACTAACCAGTTTCCCCAGTTCAAATCTAACCGAAAAACCTTCCTGGATACTTTAAGCCAGGAAACACACACACTTCTATTCTCCTCAAAGCAAAGTGGGGAGAGGAGGTCAGACTGTATGACCCTGACTCTTAATTTGTTTCCTTCATGTAGCCTTAAACTATGGTTTAGCATTCAGTCTTTAATGCACCACACTGTGGTTTAATCTTTGTTTATAAATATAAACAAAGAATATAACCCTGGTTGCGTTTCCTAGTTAGGAAACTACAGTTTTCTGATTTGGATACAGTGGGAAACTCTGATTTAATAAACTTGAAAGTCTTGCAAACTGGTACATAAGAGATAAGGGAGGGAAGGGGAAAGTGAGCACACATGTGTAACACTCATTCTTGGTCTACGAAACCATGGTTTATGAGGCTGAGATCATTGGGTTGTATCCAACATTAGACATATTCAGAGGAGACTCATTGAAATGAATGGACCTAGGTTAGTCATGTCCTTTCATTTCAGTGTGTCTGCTCCAAGTATGACTAATGTTGGATACAGGCAATTATATCTTAATCAGGCCATTGCAAAACAGTGGTACTAAATTATGAAAACCTACCTAGTTCTTTGGCTTTCTTGGCAGCATCATTGATGTAATCTTGTGACCGGCCATCAGTGAAGACAATTGCTACCTTGGGGACTCCAGGCCTTGCACCACTGGAGATAGCAAAGGAACTGTCCACTAGGAATTTCAAAGCTTGGCCAGTCATGGTGCCTTTCTCCATGTAAGACATCCTTCTCACTGCTGCTTTGATGTCCTTCTTGTTCTTGTATTGCCCCAGTGGAAATTCCTGCCTTACTGAACTAGAATACTGGACCAGGCCCACGTGTGCATTCCTGTCTGACACATCTAGGGAATCCACTATCTGGTTGATGAACCTCTTCACCAGCTCAAAGTTCTCTGGCCTCACACTCTTTGACCCATCAATCAGGAAGACGAGGTCTGTGGCGCCTCCTCCACTGCAGGCTGGGGAGAAGAGAAGTTGGGGGGGGGGGACCAGAAAGCTGGAGCTAGTCATCTTTTTCATTTAAAGAAACACACTCTTTAAAATGGGGGGGGGGACCCTTTTCAGTCATGAAGGCCACATTCCTTTCTTGCTCTGGGTTCATTCCAGCTGAACCTCAGGTCAACTCAGATTGGCCCAAATCAGTTCAGGATCCAGGATTCAGCTAGACCAGTTTCACAGCCTTAGTTTCTGCAGGAGCTCACACAGCCATCTGTATACTCCATCCATGTAAGCAAGAAGTGTTCCCAGAGTTCCAGAATGCATTTGCAACCAGGCAAAAACACTCAAGGCAGTTGCATGGTGGGGTTGGTGAGGGACTGTGTCTCTGAAGGGTATGTGGCCTGGGGAGAGTCTCAAGGGCCAGATACGGGGGGGGGGGGGGCTGAATATAACCCTGAGGCCTGATGTTCCCCATCCCTGTTTTAAAGGCTGAATTTAGCAAACATACATGGCTGGTTAAGTCAACATTCTTCATTCCAGATATAAGGAAACAGTTGTCCTCCAGATGTAACATGGTCAGAGATGATGGGATCTGGAATCCATCAACATCTGAAGGGCCACAGGTTCCCAGTCCCATATAGTTCCATCAAGCTCAGTGGGTTAAGTTCCTACCCTTCAGCATTTCTCCAATGAGAGTAGGGAAATCCTATTCCATCCCCTCCCAACATTTCTTCAATGAAAATAGAGACATCCTAAGGAAAAGTGGGACATTCTGGGATCAAATCAGAAACTGGGACAGCTTCTGTTAATCTGGGACTGTCCCTGGAAAACAGGGACATTTGGAGAGTCTGTAACGTAGGCCAGTGTGATCGATTTCCGTGGTAAATAGCAGGCAAGCAGGTCCTAATCCATACAGGTTGCAGTGAGGCTTTAACCCTTTGCCCTCTGTTGCAATCCGAATCTAAATGGGGGAGGGGCTTGTTTGTACTAGACCAAAAGCTTCCATTGGGGCAAATGGGAGCTTACATTCTAATGCAAACAGCAGGCTCAGAGATAAAGTGTGAATCAGACAGGACCTTGGGCCAGTTGCAGTGTTAGAACCATCCGTATAATACAACGCTATGTCAGAGCTCCAATCTGGATCAGGGAGAAGCTGTGTCCATAATTTACATCTCACCTTGTTTGACCCCCTCCGGTCTCTTGAAAATGAGATACAAAGCACAAGAGAGACTCAAAGGCTATGTAAGCATCAGCTCTTGAAAGTACTAATTCTCAGAAAGGAAATGAGGGAAAGTCATTTCGACTGGCATGCATTCAAGATGTTAGATATTGATCCAGTCTATTTCTCTCTCTTTTGTGTTATGGAACCTTCCCAAATCCCAACTTCCCCAAACTGAGTTGGTTGTGTTTCAGCTATTGGATACTATTCCTAATTCAGCCACTGGCTAGGTTTTTCTAAAGTTTACTCAAGGAGGTTATACATTTCAGTGGTCTCCTTGTTCTGCCAGGGGAAGTTGGTGCAAAGTTTTAAACTGGGCGATCTATACTCCTTGTTGCTTTTACAGCTCTTTGGAGGCCATTGGAGAAGGTTACTTAAGGATTCCAGAAGTGACGCAAGCAATGTAGTTATGCTTGTGGAGGGGGAAAGGAGGTGTTGAAGGGAGTGTCCTGGACAAAGCATTCATGCAGCAGCAGGCCCATGGCCCTGTGAGAATGAGCTGCTTGTATCACCTCATTGCAAATATGGCCCCTAATCCACCCTACCTATGACTCTCCTGGCACATGGAAGTCCAAGGAAATGGTGGTTTAAGAGACACAGAAACAATGTAGGTGGTCTTAACTAGAGGAAAGGACCTGCTTCTTGGACAAGTGTCGCAATGTGCTCATGGAGGGAGAATATTGCAAAAATATGCAGCTCATGAGTTTTCAGTGCAGAGGCAGCGCATGTAGTGCTCTCCAGACTCTCTGAGACTACAACTCCCATCATGTCTAATCTTGGCCATGCAGGCTGGGACTGATGGGAGTTGGAGTCCAAAATATCTGGACTACCTCTAAGGTTCACTAAGGGCATCTTTCCCCCCTGCAAGGTTGTGTTCCCAGCACTTTTCCCTGATACAATGCACTTTTTATACATTGGTGAATTGCAGCGCAACTTTTGCATAAGTGTAAATTTCAAACTGTGAGTTAATTAGTTTCTCACAAAAATGCAAACAAAATTTAATTTCTCCCCCATTTTTAACTTAAGCCAATTAGATCTAGTTGTTCCCTGGTGGTCTGAAGAGAGCAAATCTTTGCCTTCTTCTATGCGAAATCTCTTTAGGTATTAGAAGAGTGCTATCAGGTTCCCCTGTGGCCTTCTCTTCTCCAGCCTAAAACTACCCAGCTCTTTCAACCTTTCCTCATATGACTTGTTTTCCATATTCCTGACCATCTTCATTGCCCTCCTCTGAACTCATTCCCATTTGTCCTCAGTAAAGATGGAGCATTTGTGGCTCTTCAGATTTTGTTAGACTACAACTCCCATCATTCCTAGAGTGTGGCCATGCTTGTTTGGGAAGATGGGAGTTGGGAGTCCAACAACATCTGGAGGACTACAGGTGCCCCATCTCTGGTCTGCAACACCCTTCTTAAAGCATGTCATCTACAATCGCTGGTGACCAAAACCATGGTTCCAGATGAACACGTCAAGCAGTGGCGAGGCGGGATATGAAGAGCAATTAAACAGCCTGTATATTTTGTGTCATGTGTATGCTTGCAAACTTGAGATTAAGATGAGGAAGATAGCATGCTTCCTGAATGTAGAAATTTGCATGCATTCAAAACATTGGCCCACTCTACCAAGTTGAAAACAACATTATTTACCACTGCAGGTTTTTCCATCAGTGTTAAGCGTGAACCCTTCTTTACACGCACAGGTATAAGAAGCCCCTGTACTGACACAGATCTGCTGGCAATCGTGGTCTCCAGTGGCACACAGGTCTGACACAGCTGCAAAGTAATAACATGCCATGTCAAAACATATATTTATACTGGCGGAAAGTACCCGACGTTGCTCAGGAATCCTAAGAAACCAAAGTCATTGGAACACTTCCATCCACTATTTTGATTGCGCGGACACAGGTGGCCCTGAGGGTACAGTTGTGGTGATGGGGCTGGCAGCAGCATGGGTGCGAGAAAGGGGTCAGAGAGGGGGTGGGAGAATCTGGATCTGCAGTGGGATGGCATCATTGTTGGGGTGGTATTGAGGCATTTTGCCTACATTGGGAAAATGACTTGTGCTGGCCCCCTCCAGATGTTTTGGACTACAACTCCCATCACCCCTGACTATTGGCCATGCTGGTGAAGACTGATGGGAGTTCTGGTCCAAAATACATACTTTGTGAAGCCTTGTACCAAAAGTGGATTACATGACTTTCTTTCGCTTGGTAATTTCCAATGTACAACTTTGCTTATTGCGCTGAGGGTAAGAACAGTCTGTGGTCCTTGGGTCATATCCAATCATGCTCTACTTAGAGTAGACCCATGGAAATTAATTTCCCTAAGTTAGTTGTGCCCTTTCATTTTAGATATAGATAGATAGATAGATAGATAGATAGATAGATTCTGTTTTACAATTTAAAAATATTCATTTAAACAACCTTAAAATATCAATGACTTGCCTTCTTCTCTTTCCATGGTTTATTTTGCATAACATAAATCCCTGCATATTTTACAAAAACTAAAGCATTCCATATTCCATTACTGCATCCATCAAAACTTATTTACACTGTTGAATTTATCTTAATGCTGCCTAAGTTTTCAAGTGTACAAAACTCCCCCCAAACATATTCAATAAACATTTTCCAATCTTCTTTAAACGTATGTTCTTCTTGTTCTCTTATTCTATATGTTGCACATATTCCATCAGTTTAAGTTGCCATTCTTCTTTAGTTGGGATCTTGCTCATTTTCCATTTTTGCGCTAACAAAACACGGGCCGCAGTAGTAGCATACATAAATAACTTTTTATGGGAACACCTGGGAATTTCTGTCTGAGTTATCCCCAACAAAAACGACTCTGGGGTTTTTTTTTTGTTTGTTTTTTAAAAACATTTTTTTCAGTTCATTACGAATTATTTCCCAATACTCTTTTACCCTTTTACAGGTCCACCACATATAAGTTCCACATGTTGTGCCCTTTAATTTCAGTGGGTCTGCTCTGACTAATGTTGGATGCAACCCAGCACAAGACTTCCTTAACAACTTACCGCAGAATGCCTCCTGGAACTTCTTGGTCAGCTTCTCAATGACACTGTAGCTCTCCACATAATCCACATGTTCGTCCAGAGGTGGGCTGGCCATCTGCCGCAAAGTGTGCATGTCCACACGGCCCACGCCAATGGCAAAAATTTCAATCCCAAGAGCTCGGGCCCTTGCTGACACATCCTTCACCCCATCCTGGGGGCGTCCATCTGTCACTACAATGGCTACCTGTGGGTAAGAGAGCGGCAAAGGACTCTCCAGCTGCACACAGTACTGCTTATTCATTCATTTATTTTATTTTATTACTATATCTATATCCTGGGGTTCAGGGTAGTTTGCAACGGTTCAAAACATCAATTACAAAATTCAGAGGAATAAAGCGAACTAGTGAAAATAATAATCAAAATGCATCACCACACATTTTAAATCAGCAGTTAAAGTGCAATTTGCCCTGACAGCAGCCCAGTGGTCAGTATTGTTTGCTCCTTAGTTTCTAAAGGCCTGTCTAAAATAGGAAGGTCTTAGCCTTTTGGTGGAAAGAGAGCGAGGAGGGAGACAATCTCACCTCCCTTGGGACGGAATTTCACAGTATGGGAGCAGCTACAAAAAAGGCTCGCTCTTGTGTCACCACCAACCAGGCTTCTGATGTTGATGGGGCCAAGAGATACTGCTCACTTGAGCATTTTAGCACCTAGGCAGGTTCTTATAGGGAGATATATTTCAGGCAGCCAGGTCACAACTTTCCTAATTCTGCCTTCACTTGGATGGCATCTATACTGAAGCACATGGGCCGGCAAACTAAGGCCCATGGGCTGGATTAGGCCCAACTGCCTTCTGGATCCAGCCCACAGACACTCCGGGAATCGCTGTGTGGTTTGCCAGAGTGCATGTTCTTTCCCTCTCCCTCACACGGCAGTGGCAGCGCCTCCCCGCCTCCTCCTGGATTCTCCCTGCCCTGCCTAGAGGAGGAAGGGTGCTGGGCTTTGTTGTCGCCAGCAGCAGCAGTGCTCGAGTGGCCACCATTTTAAGCAGCCCCTCTCCGGAGCCCATTCGTGTGCCACTCATTGTCCTGCTGCCCCCACTGCCAATCCCTGCCTCTCGCAAGACACAGGTAAGCAGCCACCAGAGCTCGTGGTGCTCTTGCAGCATTTATTTATTTTTTCAAAATATAGTCCAGCCCCCCACAAGGTCTGAGGGACAGTAGACTGCCCTCCTGCTGAAAAAGTTTGCTGACTCCTGCTGAAGCACATCATGCTATCAGAGTCAGTTCTTCTACTCAGCTTGCTCAACCTTTAATTGGAACCAATAATAATCCTATTTTCCTATAAACAATCAATCACAGAAGTTATTGAGTCTACACCACCAGGAACACACACCATTGCATATATTATGAAAGAGCTATATTTAGTTTTTACAGCAGAATATTTTACAAATCCAACTGGATTTGTAAGGGAATACAAGATTCAGCCTTAGTAACCTTTGGAGACAAGAGAAATAGTAGGTGGTAGTCATATGTTGGAATTTTATGTTATAAGAATGAGAAATGAGAGCAGCCACATGCTTTAAGGATGCCAATGCTTCACCAGATAAAAATGCAAACACGAGTTAAACCTGCTTAAACCAAAGACCCCACGTTGCTCAGTCACTTTGCTTGTTTAGTCTTCGGTCGCGTGGTTTTTGGTTTCTTGGAAAGTGTGTTTATATGCCTCCTAAGTCCTCCAGACAATATTTACCTTGCATATATATATATATATTCACTCAGACACACAACTTTAAAGCATGGACCTGTGCCTAGACAGCATAGGGCAAAAGCTAAGTGTGAATCAGTTGTGTGCAGTCAGTGGACTAGAAGAAGAAGAGAAGAAGAGTTTGGATTTGATATCCCGCCTTTCACTCCCCTTCAGGAGTCTCAAAGGGGCTAACAATCTCCTTTCCCTTCCTCCCCCACAACAAACACTCTGTGAGGTGAGTGGGGCTGAGAGACTTCAGAGAAGTGTGACTGGTCCAAGGTCACCCAGGAGCTGCATGTGGAGGAGTGGAGACGCGAACCTGGTTCCCCAGATTATGAGACTACCGCTCTTAACCACTACACCACACTGGCTCTAGGACTAGGGGTCTAGGCTAGTCCCCTAAAGTATTAAAGCCTAGCACCTTCTTCCCAAAGCCCCGGGAAGCTTCTGCCCAGCTTAGGGAGGGAGGTGCAATGCTTATGTGTGTGATGTCGGGACACCACACGCATGATGTCAGGAACCCCCAATCATCCTCACAAGCTGGAGCCTCTGGCTTTAACTGTTCCCCTCTGAAAAATTTCACTGCATGCCACTATTGTAGATGAACCCTTAGTTTCAAGTTGAAAGCAACTGGCAGGGGAAGGGTTATGCACTCTTTCCTGTCCTGTCCCTCCTTACATGCAAACCACACTTCCCAAAGGCACTTTCCATTGTATTCAAGGCTTCATCGCATATGGCTACAATGTACCCTGTATTTTGCTTCTTAAAACTGAACAAGGATCATAGCACTCAGTGCAATGCCCCTTGTTTGCCAGAAGAGAGAGCCATTTATTTAACAAATTGGGTGGGGGAGACACGAAGTAGAGGGGCTTCCCTTGCACACAGAATGTGTGTGAGAGAGAGGTGGGGGTGGTTTTCAACTTGTCGATTAAAACAAATCAAAATCAGCCTTCCACAATATGACAGAGACTTTTACACAGCAGTTTCAACCCGACCTCCAAAAATATTGCAATTTATTTACTATTTATTTAGAGCATGTGCCATTAAGCTTTCCAGAGTGGCTTACAGAGTTAAAATGAGACTGCCCCCTGCTCGCTGGCTTACGTAAACACAACACGTAAAGGAAAAGGGGGGGTGGAGGGAAGGGAATCAAACTCTTGGCAGAGCAGGTAAATCTGGGTCTTGTCACTTTTTCCAGTTCATTTTGGCACAGGTCAGAAAACAGACCAATTTTTTAAAAAGAGATTTCTTCTGGGTGTTGAAATCTCATGCAGCTAAGGAAAAAGCCAACTTCCTTCATATCCCACAACACAGGAAAAAGCAGTTTACTAATAGTATATCCACATTCATCATAAGGACAGTAGCCTTCTAAGGAGCTGCCTTCCCCCTGGATCTTTCCAGGATATTCCTTCCATAAATTTCCATCTATCTCTTTATAGCCTTTAGGTAAAGGAGCCACCAAGTTCAAAAAGCCAGTTCAATTTCTTATGTAAGCCTATGTTTGTTATGGGCGTAGGTCACATCCTTGCCATACTTTTAAAGCCATCTTATATGACTGTAAGGGATGTGGGTGGCACTGTGGGTTAAACCACAGAGCCTAGGACTTGCCGATCAGAAGGTCGGCGGTTCGAATCCCCGGGACGGGATGAGCTCCTGTTGCTCGGTCCCTGCTCCTGCCAACCTAGCAGTTTGAAAGCACGTCAATGTGCAAGTAGATAAATAGGTACCGCTCCGGCGGGAAGGTAAGCGGCATTTCTGTGCGCTGCTCTGGTTCGCCAGAAGCAGCTTAGTCCTGCTGGCCACATGACCCGGAAGCTGTACGCCGGCTCCCTCGGCCAATAAAGCGAGATGAGCGTCGCAACCCCAGAGTCGACCACGACTGGACCTAATGGTCAGGGGTCCCTTTACCTTTTATACCACTGTAACAGTCATAGATTCCCCCAAAGAAACCTGAGAGCTATAGTTTCTTAAGGGTACTGACTTTAGAGACCTACAATTCCCAGTACGCCCAGCAAACTACAGTTCCCAGGATTCTCTATTACTGTTAAAGCGGTATAAGTGTATTTTTAATGTATGGTGCAGCTGTGAGCATAGAAACCATGCCAGAAAATGGGGCCGGGAAGAGACAGAGAGAGAGTTGGCAACAGCAACTTGCCACAATGGCTTTGTTCTACTTCCACTGTTGGAGGAAAACAGCAAAGTCAAATGCAATACCCTCTGGGCTAGCCAGAATTCCACAGTCCCTTTTGACCTCACTGCTGCATGACTCTGCAGGGCCCCCCAAATTGATTTGGGGCCCGGATCTGTGTTGGTTCATCCCTGGATTGTCTCAGGTCATACTGGGGCTACTGCAAAACGCTAGATTGAACCCTGAACCAGATTGCAGGGGTGGAGGGAGAGCTGTGCATAATCCTGTTCTTTATGTTTAAGGTGGACTTGAATTGAGCAGCCTTTCAAATAGAGGATGCCTCTGAACAGAGGGCTGTCCTCTCTAAAGTAGGACACATGGGGCCAACCTGGCAGACACAATGCTGTATATTGTCTTTTCATAAAATGATATTATGCAAAACCTAATGGCTTGGAATACACTTAAGCCATATCACCGTGAAATTTAAACTCGAGGGGTTTAAAGGCGAGGGGTTGTCAGCCAAGATGGGTCTCTTTCGCTCTCCTAAAGGACAAAGACCTCCACAGTCCACAGAGTTCCTTTTAGCAAGCTAAAAGGCCCCTTCAACTGTATGTAACAATATATTTATTTCGGCACCTTTTCTATCCCTATAAAAAGGGAAAATAATACAGTCTGGGAATGTTTCGTCCTGCAGGTTATGAAAACCTGAAAACAGAGACTGGAAGCTGCTTTCCACGTTTCAAAAATAATCCACCTAAGAATCTGCTCTTGGGTTTCACCAAAATGCAGACAACACATCATTCTTATTTAGGTTCAAGTATTAAGGTTTTATGGAGCAGGGATGGCAAAGGAAGAATCTGGCATCACCAAAATGGACATAGAAGGCAATGAGCTGGATGCAGATTGAGCTGAACTTTGTTCTTATTAAAATCAACATGACTGAAGTTTATCTCAGCTAACTTGGAGCTGCGTCTAGTGTTAGCCATATGCTCAGAGTGAGCTCACTGAAATTAATGGACGTGGAAAACTTAGGTCCATTAATTTCAGCAGGTCTACTCCAACCAAAGTTTAGTCTCATAGAGAATTACAGAATCATAAAACTGCAGAGTTGGAAAGGACCCCAACGGTTCTTAATCCAACACCCTGCAATGCAGGAACTACAGCTAAGGAATCCGTAACAGGTGGTCTTCCAACCTCTTTTTTAAAAAACCCAGTGAAGGAGGATCAGCACTTCTGCTTCATTGGAGGTTCTTAAACAGGGGTTGAATGGCCATCCAGAGAAGGGCTTTGCATGCCTAATGTCCCAGGTTCAATACGCCGCATCTCTAAGGCAGTACTTCCAAGAGATAGGTAAAGGTAAAGGGACCCCTGACCATTAGGTCCAGTCGTGACCGATTCTGGGGTTGCGGTGCTCATCTCGCTTTATTGGCCGAGGGAGCCGGCATACAACTTCTGAGTCATGTGGCCAGCATGACTAAGCCGCTTCTGGCAAACCAGAGCAGCGCACGCAAACACCGTTTACCTTCCCCCTTATTTATCTACTTGCACTTTGACATGCTTTCGAACTGCTAGGTTGGCAGGAGCAGGGACTGAGCAACGGGAGCTCACCCCGTCACGGGGATTCAAACCACTGACCTTCTGATCGGCAAGTCCTAGGCTTTGTGGTTTAACCCACAGTGCCACCCATGTCCCTTACTTCCAAGAGATATTCCTCTCTTAAATCCTGGAAAGCCACTGCCAGGAAGTACAGACAACATTAGCCTAGATCAGGGATCAGCAAACTTTTTCAGCAGGGGGCCAGTCCACTGTCCCTCAGACCTTGTGGGGGGCTGGACTATATTTTGGGGAAAGAAAAGAAAAAAGAACAAATTCCTATGCCCTACAAATAACCCAGAAATGCATTTTAAATAAAAGGACACATTCTATTCATGTAAAAACACGCTGATTCCTGGACCATCCGTGGGCCAGATTGAGAAGGCGATTGGGCTGGATCCGGCCCCCGAGCTTTAGTTTGCCTACCCATGTCCTAGATGGATTGATAGGCTGATTCAGTCTAAATCAGCCTCCTGTGAGACATAATTGAAGAGTTGTATCCCGTCTCTTTTCTTCCAGAATAAAATGTGTCAGTACTCACCATGAAGTTTTTAGAGTAACTGCCACACTTTTAACCAGTGCTTTTCTTCTAGGGGGGAAAAATATGCTGGTACTGCGTACCTTTGCATACCCCCAGAAAGAAAGAAAAAGCACTGGTTGTATCTATAACACAGCTATAAAAAAAGCCACTTACACTACATTAACTTCACAATGCAAGACCCTCGCTAGATTAAATGAAAAGCAAGCCAGGAGCGATGGCATTATGGCAGCAGCATTGCTTCTGAAATGACAGTTTTGCTTAATAAGTGACTTGAGTTTGTACTGAGTGGAAGTAAAAATAAATAAATAAAAGCATTTCTGGGCAACCACATGTTATTCCTTCTATCAAGTTCCCTTTCCTCTCATAACCAAAGCTGATCTTCTCCAGCCAAGGAAGTACAGAGCCAGCTGCAAAGTTGTTCTCCTACTCCCCAAGTGAATTAAAGAAGGCAATGATCGTATGAGTGATGGCACCTGGTGCAATTCCTCTCTCATCCAATGGATTGTTTGTTTGTTTGTTTGTTCCCAGCCCATCTGGCTGGGCCTCCCCAGCCAATCTGGGCGGCTTCCAACAAAGATTTAAAATATATTAAAATGTCACACATTTTATAATAATAATTTATTATTTATACCCCGCCCATCTGGCTGGGTTTCCCCAGCCACTCTGAGCAGCTCCCAATTGAATATTAAAGACACAATACAGCATCAAACATTAAAAGCCAATCTGGGCGGCTTCCAAGAAAGATTTAAAATATATTAGAATGTCACACATTAAAAACTTCCCTAAACAGGGCTGCCTTCAGATGTCTTCTAAAAGTCAGGTAGTTGTTTATTTCCTTGACATCTGATGGGAGGGCATTCCACAGGGCAGGTGCCACTACCGAGAAGGCCCTCTGCCTGGTTCCCTGCAACTTGGCTTCTTAGAGTGAGGGAACCGCCAGAAGGCCCTTGGAGCTGGACCTCAGTGTCTGGGCAGAACGATGGGGATGGAGATGCTCCTTCAGGTATACTGGGTCAAGGCCGTTTAGGGCTTTAAAGGTCGCCACCAACACTTTGAATTGTGCTCGGAAATGTACTGGGAGCCAAAGTAGGTCCTTCAAGACTGGTGTTATGTGGTCTTGGTGGCCACTCCCAGTCACCAGTCTAGCTGCCGCATTCTGGATTAATTGCAGTTTCTGAGTCACCTTCAAAGGTAGCCCCACGTAGAGTGCATTGCAGTAGTCCAAGCGGGAGATAACTAGAGCATGCACCACTCTGGCAAGACAGTCCGCAGGCAGGTAGGGTCTCCACTGGCATTGATATGAGGTGAAACTCTTGCCCAGCACCTGCTACCTGTGTTTGAATGTGAAGCCTTCCTTCTGCACACAAAGCACGTGTTCTACCGCTGAACTATGACCCACCCCTAACAAAACTGGTATTCCATAGAAGGGTCAAATTAAAAACCCAAGCAGAGTTGTGGCCTGACTTAGGCATACTTTTTACCTTGTTCTACATAAGGGCCATTCTGATAAGGAAAACCCAGGTTGCTTTTGGCAAGAGGAGTCTGCCTGGAGCTGAAATTAGGAAATAATTGGATAAGCAGAAAACAGAAGTGGTGTAGAGGGGGCCATTGTGGGGACAAAAGTGTAAATTAAAATGACTGCAAACAGTCATTCAAGCATGAAATTATATCCCTCTCCCAGGAATTCCTGCTACAAAGAATAGGCAAACTGAAGTAAGCAGGCACTAGGGGACAGGACGGGACAAAGGATTTCCCCTAATAGATTCTTTGTCCCCTGCTTTCCATAGAGGTGTTACCCAAAATTTCTGCATATTTTGTTTTATTTTGTCAGCTGTCTCTCCAAGCTTATATTTTTCAAAAATGTACAGAAAGCAAAGTTCATCCTAGAAGTTGCTTGCTGCTTTCTTTATTTTTTCTTTTTCTACTTACTACTTCATTTTTTAAATTTATATACCACTTAAACCCACAATTTCAAAGCAGTGTAGAGTAGGGATACAGCCAGGAATGTTCAAATGTGTCAATTTCAGTTCCAGTTTTTCCTTTTCCCATTCTTAAGCTGCATTCTCCACATTGCCACACCAGTATGTAATTCTTAAAAATAAAAAAGAAGTCCTCATGAAAAGTCATCAGGATTTTAGTGCTAATTCCTCCTAGTATACAGGTTTTTGCAAAGCAGTTTCCCCTAAAATAATGCATTTCTATGCACATTTATCCCAGTGCAGGACTTATTATACACATTGCTTAAGTGGAGAACTTGATTGCAAAATTCAGAGAAGTCCAAATGTTGAAATATGGCTGCGTTTTGGTTCCCATATTGTTTCAGGAACTGTGAATTAGCTAGGTTCACTTTTAAATCCAAACTGAATCAAATTTCTCCCCCAGCTCCAGATACAGCATAAAATCAGCCCCCTCCATATCTGCCTAGATAGCCTGCTTATTCCATTTGGCAGGAACTATTTATCCAGGCTTATATTTTTGCAAGAAAGGTTAGAAACCAAACAGGAGGCACAAAGGTTCTTGCAAGCCCACACAGTTTCCATACCTTGTTAATCTCTGGAGATCTCACTCGGGCGCCTTCGACCTCACTGAATGCTCTGTTGATTGCAAACTGGATAGCCAGGCCTGTCATGGTCCCAGTGGAGAGTGGTTCGATCTTGCGAACAGCTTGCAGCAGGCTGGCCTTGGTACGGTGAGTCTTGAGGGACAATTCATTCTTGACTGCACTGGCGTAGTTGATGACGCCAACCCGTGTAGCATTTGGTCCCACATCAAGTGACTCAATGACCTTGGACAAGAAGACCTTGACTTGCTCAAATTCATTGGGGCGCACACTTCGGGAACTGTCAACGATGAAGAGCAGGTCTGTAGGTCTTGTCCTACATTGGACACCTGCATGAAAAAAATGAAGAGCCCTTTTCAGCCTTGAGAAAACTAAATTTGGAAGTGAGCTCCACTGAGCTCAGTAAGGTTGAATCTCAGGTATATAGATGGCACAGGATTGCAATCTTAGCATCCTCCTTATTTTAAAACCTTATTTTATTTTGCTACTGTTCGATCCACTAAATAAGTGAAATCAAGAGAACTGGGATAAATCTTTGCAATCTTTCAGACCATCATCTGAAAGGTGTACTAAAACCAAACACTTGGACATGCTTTGGGGAATTTCTAGGGTTGTCTTTCTTGGTTGTAAGCATTGCCTATGTTCAGATGACATCATATGGTATCATTATGAAGGAGTGAGGA
The DNA here is from genome assembly GCF_965153285.1 of Podarcis tiliguerta. Classification (NCBI taxonomy): domain Eukaryota; kingdom Metazoa; phylum Chordata; class Lepidosauria; order Squamata; family Lacertidae; genus Podarcis; species Podarcis tiliguerta. The sequence continues at coordinate 65,951,819 of NC_139541.1, forward strand.
AGTACCCCTCCTACAAAAAAAACCTGGAAGTGACCACCATACTTTACCATCCCTGTAACTAAGTTAGCTATGTCTGTCACCCATGACCACTACAGGTATCCATGTTCAGAGGAAGTATTCTTCATAGCAACCTGTGTCTGGGGAGAGGAGATTGCTATCAACTTAGTGCACTCCTGAGAAGCCAGAGACATCTGTCTGACCCCTTCTGAAAGCAAAACTCCCTTACCTGATGCATGCAGATGATTTCCTACATTGGAAATGTTCTTATTGCTTTTTGATCATGAGACTAGTCCCCCAGAAAAGCTAAAATGTGATTAGAGGATACTTTGTGCTGATCATCTAGAGCGGAAGGGATGGGGAATTGGTCGTCTTCCAGATGCTGTTTGACCCCCAACTCCCATCAGCCCTACCCATAGGCACCAACTCCTAGAGGTTGAAGCACTTTGGGCTCCCCAGTATTGATTGATTGATTGATTGATTGATTGATTGAGGGGGTTAGGCTGGCCATTGTTCAGAGGGCAGAGGAGGGTGAGCACAGAGATGGGCGTGGCGCAGCTTCAGTGACTCGTAGCTCCTCCTGCTGCTGCTGCCCTTGTGTGGCAGGGGAAGGGGGGGATGGGAGCCGCTGGCCACTGGGACTGTGGTGCTGCTGCGTTTGGCTCCACCCCCTGACTCCTCGCATCGTTGCATGCATGACTCATGTCAGGCCCCCACAATCTTATTTAAAAGTTGGCGCCTCTGGCCCTGCGCAGTACAGCCAATAGGGATGACGATAGGTATAGTTAAGCACTATCTGGAGAGCCAAAAATTCCACACTGGAAGCTGTTTTATACTGAGTCAAACCATTGATCCATCTAGCTCAGTATTGCCAGCACCAACTGGCAGCAGCTCTCCAGGATTTCAGACCAGAGTGTATCTTCATCCTACCTGGAAATGTTGGGGATCAAATTGAGGAACTTCTGCATGCAGATATTGGCATTTTCCTAGTAACAATATGCTAAGCACTGTGGAATGTCTCTGGGAAGCCCAAGAAGCAGCAGGTCAGGAAGGCAATGGAATCACTGGTATTCTATGCAAGATTGACTCTGAGATAACAATTCCCTTTAGGTATCTTGCCTGGGACGCGGGTGGCGCTGTGGGTAAAACCTCAGTGCCTAGGACTTGCCGATCGTATGGTCGGCGGTTCGAATCCCCGCGGCGGGGTGAGCTCCCGCCGTTCGGTCCCAGCTCCTGCCCACCTAGCAGTTCGAAAGTACTCTTAAGTGCAAGTAGATAAATAGGTAGCGCTTTATAGTGGGAAGGTAAACGGCATTTCCGTGTGCTGCGCTGGTGCTGGCTCGCCAGCGGCAGCTTCGTCACGCTGGCCACGTGACCTGGAAGTGTCTTCGGACGGCGCCGGCTCACGGCCTCTAGCGAGATGAGCACGCAACCCTAGAGTCAGACACGACTGGCCCGTATGGGCAGAGGTACCTTTACCTTTACCTTTATCTCGCCTGGTAGCCACTTATGGACATAGCCTACACGTGTCTATCTGCTACATCCATGGTTTTCTGGATGAGACAATTAGCTGTAACAACTGTGTGAACGGAAATTCTTTTTCAAGGATGGTCATGCTCAAACTACTCACATTCCTGCTCTCAGATCCCTTATTTGAACTGCTACTGTCATTCAAAGAATAGCCATAGGAAGATGCCTTATACTGAGCTCAACCATGGGTCCATGTAGCACAGTATTGTCTACACTGACTGGCAGTGGCTCTGCAGGGTTTGTCTCCCAGCCCTACCTGGAGATGCTGGGGATTGGGTGTAGGACTGTCTGCATGTTCTGCCCCTGAGCAAAGCTATTTCTTTTGCCCTACTGAGCTAAGGAGAAAAAAAAATGGCCAGGTGATTTGTTACGTCCTTCCATGGAGAAGATGGAGAAGATGTACTTGCTAGTAAGCCAGGTGTCCCCCATCTTATATTTGCGCATCTGGTACTTTCTGCCTAAGTGCAGAACCATACTCAGATGTCTTACTGAATCCCCAAAAAAAGCTTACTTCCAGGGAATGGGGGTTAGGACTGCAACCTTAGCTGAATGACTCATTTCTCAAAAGATGTTCTTCCCCACAGAAGCACCTGACTCACTCCAAACAAGAATGAAATCTCTTGTACTGGGCTCTGAAACAGGCAAAGTCTGAGAACAAGACAGATGCTTGTGTGTACTAGGAAAATGAATACTGCTACTCTGTTAGATCTAGGTGTGTGTGCCTTCATCTCAGCTGCTAATTCCAAAATAAAGAAGCAAGCAGTAACAGAGAAGAGAGCCTTGCAAGTGTCCTTGCCCTAGGAGAATATCCACACTCTCAGCCAACCAACATGCATGCATTTTCTCACAATTCGCAAACCTTGCTATGCTTTAATTCCCTTCTCTGTTGCCCCAGCCTGCTGGCCCAGGTGGAATGGAAAGGACTGACAAGCTCATTTGCATCACTTACCTCTCAGCTGAGGAGGGACCCCATTAACTCCCTGCTCCTGAAAAAGCAGCAGCACAGAGATCAGGAAGCCGGGGAAAAATGCTGTCATGATGGCTGGACTGAAGGCAGAGAGTAGAGTGGCAGGCACCGGCTTTGGCCCTGAGGTATTAATGGGCCACTCCTCAGAAAGGCAGCAAGCCAACCTATAGCATGTGTGAATGATGGGGTGGAGGTGGGAGGGAGGAGATTGAATGGAAGTGTGGAAGGACAGATATTGACAAGGAAAAGTCCCTTGGCCCTTCCCATTGCCTGGACTTGCGACAACAGCCTCATTGCTTGACTAGGAAGTGGGAAGTAGTAAAAGCGACCAGAAAGGGACCTGGAATGCAGGGAATTTGAGACCTGAACAGTGAAGCCAGTCACATCCATCTGAAGGGAAAGGGCTTTAATCTGCCAATCACCAGCTTCAATCTAGCCTGGGGTCTGCCACAGTAAGTAAACTGTCTCCAGCAAGTTGGGCCAAAGACTTTTCCGTGTTCGAGACCACTAGGGATGGGGACAGGATGGAGTTGGGTGGGTTGCATAAAAATAGCTGCACGGGCACACAGAATGTTAGGGGAGGGAAATGTAGGCATGAAGAAACAGCAGTTTTCTTATTAATTCTGACTAGGAGGTCTCAAAAAGAGAGCACGTGGATTTTTCACAATGGGGAGGTTGGGGGCGTAAGACGATACAGGAATTAGCAAAGGAATCAATTTGCATGACACTTTCCTACGTTAAAGACGTTCTTTCAATGTATTGTGAAGCGAGGGAAGAGAGGGGGAGGAGGAAGAGACAAGACAGAGAGCTGCCTAGAAATATGCCTCTTTCATACAACAAAAGGAAGCGAGTATATGAACCCCCGAAGCAAAGCGAACAACCTCTGGTCTATTCTACAATCCATTTCCCATTTAGAATCCATTTCATGGAAAAAGCATGTAGTCTGTTTCACTAGAAACCACAGGTGATGTTACAATTATGGTGACCCATAGTTGAGTCATATCGTGGTATTGCTGTCATGTGCTCTACATGGGGCTGCCTTTGAAAATGACATGAAAAACCTCCCGAATGATGCAGCCAAGCTGGATATCAGAAGCATGTTAATACTTTATTAAAGGCATTGGGGAAGTCTGAGGGCCACATTCCCTTCTGGGTGACCTGCTAAGGGCCACATGCCAGTAGTGGGTGTGGCCAGAGGCAAAAGTGGGTGTAAGGTAAACGGACCCCTGACCATTAGGTCCAGTCGTGGCCGACTCTGGGGTTGCGGCGCTCATCTCGCTTTATTAGCTAAGAGAGCCGGCATACAGCTTCCGGGTCATGTGGCCAGCATGACTAAGCCGCTTCTGGTGAACCAGAGCAGTGCACGGAAACGCCGTTTACCTTCCCACTGGAGTGGTACCTATTTATCTACTTGCACTTTGACATGCTTTCGAGGTGTAGAAACGACTTAAATTTTCCATTTATGCACAAGGATATTATCTATATGGACTCGAACGCCTCTCCCCATCCCCCATCCAGGCAATGAAGAAGCATTATTGGAGTTCAAGGACACCTTCCAGCCAGGTAAGGAGGGTGCAAATTAGGCATGGCTTCTCTCAAAGAATCCTGGAATGTTTGTTAAGTGTTGTGAGAGTCATGAGGAAACCCCTGTTCTTCTCCCAGAGCTGCCTCATCATCTGTTGGCTAGCGCTGGTTCCAGATTCTAGAACAGGGTTTCCCAAAACTTAGGTCTACAGCTTTTGTTTTTGGACTACAACTCCCACCATCCCTAGGTAGCAGGACCAGTGGTCAGAGATGATGGGAGTTGTAGTCCAAAACAGCTGGAGATCCAAGTTTGGGAAACCCTGGACTAGAACATACAGACCTTCTGGGTATATGTGCAAATATTGGAGGTGACTGTGGCTTCCAGAGGTTGTTGGACTCCGACTCCCATCAGTCCCAGGCATCATAGTCAATTGTCAGGGATGATGGGAGTTGTAATCCAGCAACATCTGGGTCATTCCTGGCTTTACATCCACTGCTTTTTTAAAAAATGTTTGTGTACCTCTGTGTTTGTATGATGTAAGATGCTTATTCCAATAACATGGAAATAGCACTTGTTCCCAAGTAATAAAACTCTACCAACATAATCAGGGAACAAAGTGAACTCGAAATGTACAGAACAAGTGTCCCTATTCCAGAACTATATTATATATATTTTTCACCAGCTGTCATGCACACAAAGCCCTTTTGGTACCGAGAGTCCATATGGCCATGAATAGGGTTCATTCACATCCTTCTATAAATGAAGTCTCTATGGCTGTTCTCACTGTGAAAAAGAAGTCTGAGGTTTCTCTGTGTCATTTTTCAGCTAATGAGCAAAGAAAGATAAATACATCGCTGGGAGTGGGGCCTTTTTGCTAGCACCATTTGTGGTATACAAGAAACATTAAAGCTTTCAAAACAAAGTAAGTCGGGAGGGGCGAGACAAGCGTGCATCTGTATTTATAGATGTGTGGAGGGGCAAAAGCATGTTTGGTATCAAAATATGAAACATAATTTCCCCCCAGGGCTTCAAAGGCCAATCACATTGCATCCAATTGACCTAGAAGAAAATGTGCATTCTTGGATTCTTCCCAAGTCCACTTGAACCAGGGATGTATGAGCTATTGAGGGATTATTATGGGGAAAGACTCCCACTCCACAGGCCATTCTGCAGGGTTCTAAGTGGCTGTTTTACAGCCCCATCCTGTAAGTCTTCTGCTGCCTTAGCACCTGTATCAGACTGTGTTTATTTAGTATCATCAGTCTGCCCACCGACTGAGATAGGCTTCAGAGTGGGGTAGTTGCAAGTACATAAGAAGAGACCTGCTGGTTCAGGTCAACCTAGTCCAGCATCCTGTTCTCCAAGCAGCCAACCAGATGCCTATGGAAAGCCTTCAAGCAGGATCTGAGTGCAACTGTGCTCTCCCCACTTGTAAATTCCCCATAACTTCTTGTGGCATTTGCCCTCATATGCGTGTGACATCATACTGGGTTCATAGGGGAAAGGGTTAACTAACTGTAAAACGACTAACCAATGGGAACCCAGGGGACAGAGTTAACTGTGTATAAGTTTTAAGCACAGAGGTTTTTAGGGAGTTAGAGCTTTGAGAAGACAGTCTGGAATTAGACAGAGAAGATAAGTCTGTGGGTTGGGCTAGTTTGGTGTGAGAGAGTGAGAGAATTTGTTAAGAGGAGTCAGTCAAACAGTTGAGATAATCAGTCAGAAGGTATTAGGAAGGTATAGGCCGGTAAAGAAACTAAAGTTAAGATACTGACAGGAATATTATCTGAGAAACCATAAACTTGTTCGTGTTTGTAAAATAAACTTGTTTTTTTGCTTCACTTTTAACAACTGACTGCACTCTGTGTTTTACCAAAGAGTAACTGGTTGGTGGCAGCGGGGAAGCCAGCACCGTGGTGGCACAGGGATCAATAGACCGTTAAATGTCCGGGGACCCTGTGTGATCGCCACACTTGTACTCGGAGGAATACTTCCTCCGAAAGTGAAGGCAGAACACAATCAGTGGAAGCCTTTTCCTCCACGAATTTGTCTAATGCTTACAATTCTGTTTGTTTCTCTCTGCTGCTGCTCTCTAAATTTTCATTATAAAAGTATGGAATGCAACAAAATTGAAATTTGGAATGATGCATAGGCTATATGAGAGAATAGTGTACATGACTCCCCCTGCAATCTAGGAATATTCATCTACCCCCAAGCACATCCAACTCCCAAGACACTGCGATCTACTCCAAGTATTAAACAAATTGGCAGTGATCTATCCATTGTCAGAGTTGTTTAGCTTTTCGGGGGGAGGATTGTCAATGACCACCCAGTTAACAGGAAGGCTGGGCTGGGTGTCATTTTGAGTGCTTGCCACCTACCATATGGCGCCGGGGGCGGGAGGTGACAACATTCCTTGCCCACTTGATTTAATCCCATGATTGACAAGGATCACCCTTGTGATCTACCTGTCCACCAGTTGAACATCTCTGATCTACCCAATACAGCAGGCATAGGCAAACTCTGCCCTCCAGATGTTTTGGGACTACAACTCCCATCATCCCTGACCTGGTCCTGTTAGCTAGGGATGCTGGGAGTTGTAGTCCCAAAACATCTGGAGGGCCGAGTTTGCCTGTGCCTGCAATACAAGGATTGAACCTGCAACCTTGGCATTATCAACACCATGCTCTAACCAACCATAGGTATGCAGCCAATCAGCATTCCACACAGCCCAATTTGGCTTGGCCCTAGTTAAAATACTAGGCTAACAGGAGTGCACAGGCATATAAAATAGAATTCCACAGAAGTGGATGGAATTTGTGTAACATCAAAAATGTGCAGACACCCATGAGGCTTCATTTGTATGTATCCAAAGGCAGTCTCCACACGAGAGTCCATAAACCCATTGAACTCCCGCCATGTTCACTGCTACCTGCATCACATAAACTCTCCCAATTTCTATCACTATAAGGAAATGCCCCCCTCCCACCCCAAAAAAAACAAATCATGGAACAAGGCAGCATTATTTGCACAAGTATGGGTGGGGGACACAAAGTAGTGTGTGAACCACACACAATTTGAGGGTAGGCTGATGGGATAGGATATGGACTTACCTTGTTGATATCAGAAGTGCATTTTGGTTTCTCCACTTCTCAACTCTTAAGTTCAGTTCTTTACACTGCCGCATGTGTGTGAGTGCGTGTGCATGTGCATGTGTGTTTTAAAAAGCTCCTCATTAAAATTCACCTGCACTTCAGAACAAATTTCTTCTAACAAATTTTTTTGTATGCAGTTTTGCTTAATATGCACATTTTTGCAAAGCAATTTCCCCCAATATAATGCATTTTATATACTGTTTTCGCTAATATATGCAAGTTATGCACCCTTGATCCTAATAAATGCATTTTAACACAATAATTGACCAGAGAACTGCATTGCAAAGTTCAGATAAGCGTGAATTTCAAAGGATGGCTGTGCATTTTGTTTTGGAAAGTACGAATTAAGAAATTTTAGAAGAAACACTACCTTAGAAAGAGAACCAGGCTGCAATCCTAAGAACACTTGCTTGGGGAGCAGAACAAAACTCAACAGACTGGAGCTTCCTTCTGAAGCTCAAGCGGTGGATCATACATCTTCCACTAAACTAGACTGTGGGTTGGTCTATGGACAATTGAAATCCCAACCCCACTTATTTGGGAGTAAGTTCCATGCTTTTATATTGAACTTATTCCTGAGTAGTAATGGGTAAGATAGCTCTAGTCCAAGCCATCCATCACTCAATGATCTGTGCCATTAATTTCTCAACCCTAAAATAGTTTGGAACACATCAAAAAAATGTGGTCCATAAATAACTATACAGGTAACAGGAAAGCCTTTCATAGATCAAAGCACTTAACTCTCCCTTTTCCATACTTAAAAAAAAAGAGAGAGAGAAATCACCATCAGAGATGGGAATGAGCTGTGGCTTTTTACAACCAAACTCTGCTAACTTTACAGCCCCAACTCCAGCAGGACATACCAAAGCCTGTATATTCTGTCTACCCAGATAAATACCATTGGGGAGGAATGCAGATATGTGGCTAAGTCATTCTAATTGGCCACCATGATGGAATTAGAAAGAATGATCAATTTCCCCCAGTCAAGTCCAAGCTGAACCTCCAAGCGTTACTATTTTTTCATTTGTTTTAGTTCAACCTAAATAAATAGTAAGCATAACTTTCTTTCCCTCAACCCACTCCAAATCTCTCAGAATTTTTCAGAATGCTTAGTACATTTTCTAACATTTAGAACATTTTCTAACATTTAGAAGAGGTGTTTTTCATAAAACAAAACAAACATTTAGCTTGATAACAGCTAAACTAGAATCCAGAAATTCTACTTCAAATATAAAGATATCCAGGTAGGGGTGGAAATAAACTGTTGTCTTAAAGCCTAGAGAGTCATTACTAGTCAATGTGTGAACAATGCTGAGCTAGAATGACCAATGGGCATATGACCCAGCACACCCTTTTTTGATAAGTAGAAGTGCCCTCTTTTTTTGCCATATGAGTCACAGTCTGAGCAAGTTTCTTAGGTTCTTCCTTAAGTTGAGCAGGAGGAGAAAATTCTTCCTGAGGCAGCTTCCCTTATCACTACAGTCGTACCTCGGGTTGCAAACGTGATCCGTGTGGGAGGCACGTTTGCAACCCGCAGTGTTCGCAACCTGCAGCGCCGCATCTGTGAAAGAGTGTGATGTGATACAGCACTTCTGCGCATGTGCGTGATGTCATTTTGCACTTTTACGCATGTGCACAAGCGCCAAAATTCAGAAGTATCCCGTTCCAGTACTTCCGGGTTCGGCATGGTCCACAACCCGAAAACATGCAACCTACAGCGTTCATAACCCAAGGTATGACTGTAATGGTAAAAAGGTAAAGGTAGAGACCCCTGACAGTCACAAACAACTCTGGGGTTGCAACACTCATCTCGCTTTATTGCCCAAGGGAGTCAACATTTGTCCGCAGACAGTTTTTCCGGGTCATGTGGCCAGCATGACTAAGCCGCTTCTGGCGAAACCAGAGCAGCACATGGAAACACTGTTTACCTTCCCACCAGAGTGGTTCCTATTTATCTACTTGCACTTTGACGTGCTTTCAAACTGCTAGTTTGGCAGGAACTGGGACCGAGCAACGGGAACTCACTCTGTCGTGGGGATTCAAACCACCAACTTTCTGATTGGCAAGCCCTAGGCTCAGTGGTTTAGACTACAGCGCCATGCAAAGAGCTGCAACTGGTAATATCCCCCCCCCCCCCATTTTTCCAACTCTTAGTTCAATTTATACATCACATTGGGAAGCCGGAGAGAGAACACAGGACCTTTTGCATGCAAAGTATATGTGTTACTCCCCAAGCTTTCTCATGTGAATGTGACTTTAATAAGCATCTAATAGGCACATGAAAAGGCAGTTTGGCAAGTGCCGTGATTGTCCACCCATGTTCTGGATTTCTTTATCACGTAGCCACAGATTTCTCTAAACATTTGTATACTAGCCAAGGCAAATGTCCAGTGCCTCTTTTTCCTATGTCAACACAGGCAGGAGAAATTCCATTGGAATCCTACCAATGAGAAGAGGAGAAGGGAGGAGAGGGCAGAGGAGGAATCTAGGAGCTGGAGAAAGGAGCATCATTGAATCAGCAGATCTCAATGATCATTTTGTTTATCTGGGAGACATTCAGTTCTTTGGCTTCTATTCTTTCCTAAATTTAGATTTCACCACCACCATCACATTTGCTCACTGCCTGCTTGCAGCTTGTGTTCTCAAAGGACTTTTACATAACTAATAATGTGTTCTTTACACCATAGCTGACTATAGAGGTTGATTTTAGGCAGTAAACCCAGTTGTTGTCAAAAAAATCTTCTCCAGAACCAGTATTTATATTCCTCCACTCCCTGGATCCCTAAAAAGAACCTGTTGATGCCATGTTTGTGCCATACCTGTCCAGCAAGAAAAGGGCCGGATGATATAAGCTGGTATGAGCTTGAATCGTGAAGGAGTAAAGTGCCTTGATAACTACTACTGGAACTTCTCCAGCAGTTTGTGCTGTTATTCCTGTCTCCCAAGGGCTAAACTAGATACCAGGTTGCATTTCAGTTGCCTGGATTGTTGTTGTTGAATACTAGCTATGGAAAAGTGGGAAGGCTAATGGCGGGGATCACATCTCATAAGGAGGGGGACTAGCCCTTCCTCATGAGTAGCTCTTCCTCTTCCATCTAGGTCCCTTCTGTACTGTGCATTTAAAGAAGTATTGTGTCACTGTAAACAGTCATGGCTTCTGGGAACTGTCATTTTTTAAGGGTGCTGAAAGTTGTTAGAAGACCCCTATTTAGCTCAGAGCGGTACAAGTACCAGTGTCAAATCGCTGTTTCCATGGAACTCTAGGATTCTACTCTGGGATTTGTACCCCTCTGAGTTTGTGTCAGTGTAAGCATGCTCAATCTTTCATATGGTGGTGATATTCTCTCTCCATATATATGCAGACTTTGTTATTTTACCTTCTTAGAAGTAGATGGCACAGTTTCAGCACTCAAGGAACTGACAATGCAATTGGGATCTATAATTTTATTTTCTCCTCCCCTCTACCACCACCAGGAAAAGAAGCACCATACATCTAAAACATCCATGAAATACTAACAATGAGGTTTTTTGCAGTTCCATTTGGTTCCATTGGGGTCAAGATTTGGCTTGTTTCAATGAGAGATAGTGATGACCACCAACATGGATAGCATTCAAAGATAATTAGAAACTTTCGTGCATGATAAGGCCATCAGTAGCTACTAACCACAAAGGCGATGCTCTAACTCTACTGTCAGAGGCATCATGCATCTGAATGCCAGCTGCTGGGAATCACAATTTGGGAGAGTGTTTTGGCTCAAGACGCAACTTGTGGGCCTCCCATGGACATCTGATTGGCCACTTTGAGAGCAAGATGGTCTTGGACCTGATCCAGCAGGGCTCTTTTTATGCTTTTGTTTTTTGTGGTTTTTCTTAAAGATATTTATTAACATTTCAACATATTACAAAAATTAGAGAAAATAGAAAAAAATAAAAAGAAAGAGAAAATACAAAATAAAAACAGTTAAAAACAAATCAGTCTTTCCATAACTTATCTTTCATTTACTTGTTTCTCTGACCTCCTCACACCTCCCCTTCTTGTATTCCAATTCAGTTGGTTAATTCAGCAAATCCTTTCCCTCTTTAATTTTATTTTACTCTTTTATCTTAATATATTATAGCTTTAAATTATCACCCATTAACAATCCATTTTTACATATTCCTTAACATTGCTGCTAAAAAATCCACTTAACTTCAATCCAGCATCATTCTAACATTCATTAATTTTGCAATGTTTCTGTAAATAGTCTTTAAATTTCTTCCAATCTTCTTCCACTGACTCTTCTCCCTGGTCTCGGATTCTGCCAGTCATTTCTGCCAATTCCATATAGTCCATCACCTTCATCTGCCTCTTTTTATGCTTTTGCTATCCATACAATACATTGAGTTCAATGCCACTTACTCCCAGGTAAGTGTGTATAAGATTCCAGCCTTGCAATACAATCATAAACATCTCTACTCAGAAGTGAGTCGTGTTGAATTCAGTGGGGTTTACTCCTAGGTATGTGGAGTTAGAATTGCTCTCTACATCTTTAGCATTAATACTGGGGAGCTGATTTACCAGCTGATTGCCCGAGGTCAACTAAAGCAGTGCTTGGCAACATCAGGATCAACCAGCCTCAGTGTTGGAGCAAGATAATATGTTCATTCAAAAGGATTCTGTTTTCTTTGTTGTTTCAACACCCTTTTCACTGAAGGCCACTATTGCATAGAGAAGCAATGGTAAGATATTCTTTCTTTCTCTGCAAGCGAAAGGAGTGATGATATCCATCAGCAGGTTTTTTTACTTTCTTACTTCATGACCTGCACTCCCAAGTCTGCATTTCCAGCTGTCATTTCAGTAAATCAGATCAGCAAGCAAAACAGCGTGACTGTAGCACTCTCGAAAAGAGACCTTTTTATCAAGCTCAAATGGAGCATTGATACTGCCGCCGTTTGACTTATTATTAGCAGATTTGTGTCAGCTCGCCTTTAGTTTGGGTTGGCCAAAGCATCTAACCCTTTCGTGAAACCAAAATCATTTCCTGTCTAGCATCCAGCTCCTGACCAGGCTCGAAAAACTCACAATAAATCCATGCATTTTTTAAAAAATCTGATTTTGCAAGACCCCTTTGAGGCAGCTTTGTGTGAGATACACTATTTTCAGTCCTGGGTCTAAAATAATATAGAGAGTGCAAAGCAATCACCTGGCTTTGTAAGCCCCTAGAACATGAAGTCCATTTAGAAAGCCAAGTACACAGGGCTGAACTTCTGAGTCATCTTAGACTAAAGATTCCCCATACAAAATGCATCTTTGTGCATAATGTGCTCATTGATTCTGCATAGAACATCCATGGCATGAAGTCCTGCAGTCAAGAGATTGGCTTGGGAGTTCAATTTGATGTGTGAAATCCACTCTACTCCTTACCGTTTTCTGGTCCTCATTGCCCGTTTAAGGTTATCGTGATTTTGCAATGCTTCTTTAGAGTAGGGTGACCAAATGTCCCGCTTTACAAAGGACCATCGTCTATTGCAGTGGTGTCCAAACTTTTTTCAAAGAGGGCCAGATTTGATGAAGTGAAGGGCCGTGGGAGCGATCCAAAGGGCCAACCCAAGTTGTTGGACTTCTTTTAGGATTGAAGTTGTTGAGCTTTTTATAGGATTTTACCCCAGGAAATAAACTGCCACAGGTGCCAGATTAAACTGACTGGTGGCCAGGATTAGGCCCCCAAAACGGACTTTGGACATGCCTGGTCTATTGGGAGGGTCCTTCTCTTTGAAGGGCTAACCAGTCTAAAGGAAATGTGAAGATAGAAAACTCAAAGAAGGGAGAACCCTAAGAAATTACTCATCAACTGTTAGCAGACGGGCAGCAAAATGAGGAGGCTCCTGAGGCACCTTCTCGCAGTCTTCTCCACTATTCTGTGATGGATTGCATTTCTGTTTTAAATGATAGTAATGAATTGTAATTTTTTTGTCTATGAATATAAACAGGCACAGGCAAATTCTATGGAAATATGTGTCCTCTTTTGTGGTTTCTGGGGGTTTTTTGGCAATGCATACAGCCCTTTCTCTCATTCTTGCCTCAGTTCAGTCAGTCCCTTTTCTCAAATCACCTTTTTTCACCTTCTCTTTTTGTATGTTTCATTGCTTACTCTGCTTCCTTTCTTCAACCACCTGGCTTCTTTCCCTGTAACATCTTTATCCTCTGGGACCCCTTCACAGTCTATCACACAAAGCTACTCCTGTCCCCAAGGCCTCTATGATGTTTTTATAATTCCAGACAAACTTAACTTCCCTTTCGCTCACAGAACCTCGGTCAGCTGTAAACATTCCAACAGCTATTGATCCCTGAAACACATTGAGTTTATTTCGTAATAAACACAGGAAACCATTTTCCTCAGGGCCACAGCATATAGGGGAAAGATCCCATCGGCACAAGTGCTCACCTCTTTCTTTTGAAAGCTTTTGTACATCGGTTTTTAATACAGGGTTATCTCCCCCTGCTCCTCCCCAGCGGAAAGTAGACTTAACAGAAGCATTCCATTGTAGCTAATAGAATAGATTGCTGTCTCTCTCTGTGTGCGACTTCCTTCAAGGAAAGGTTCTGCCCTCGCAATCATTTAGAGCTTGAAACAGTCTCTAATGTGTTTTTCTACTGTAGATTCTATCAAGGGGTCAGAGAACACATAATTTAGTCCCTTATGAGGCAGTTTCCTGGTCAATGCTCAGAGACCCTTTTGAGTACCTTCCTTGAGGGGCCTCATAAATCTGTTCCTGAACAGGTGGCAATACATCTGAATGTTCTGATATCTCTTAGACACACGATGATTGCTAATTCCTCACTTGTCAGCTTTCACCTTTATTCTTCTGAGGCTGTGAGTTTGTTCACATATATAATGGCCAGTCGATGGTAAAAAAAAATCATTGATTTATAACGCAGTGCCCACAAGAGTTTGCAAATGTGCCAAGGGGTGCCCCCCAAAAACGGTTTGTGACTCCTCCTTTAAAAACTGATCTGGAAAGAAGTTCGAAAGTGAGACCATATCTTAAGGATAGTCCTTAATCATATTCACCCAGTATCCTTTTCCCCCCTAGAGAGTCCTGGTTACCTCATCAGGAAGGAAGCTGTTTTACTGCCACAAGGATTCACGTTTGATTTGGTCTCTGGAAGTGGGAGTCTTTCCTCTTTTTCTGGGACCAACAAACTTCATTTTGGAAGTTCTCCATTGGAGTGTCAGTGATGTGTGTCTCTGTGTAGGTTATACGGAGCAGAGCAGAACAGCACAACATGCCATTCCTCATGTTGCATCATTACTGTTGGGTTTGGAGGGTTTTAGTATGCAAACTGCTATTTTAAAATAATATTAGACTGCAACATTTGAACTATGATCCTACACTCTTTTGTGGAAGTCGGCTTCATTGAGATCAATGAGGCTAACTCCTGTGAAGGCATGCAGAGGATTACATTGTTGGCCACTTGATCATAGAATTGTAGACTTGGAAGGGGAGACCAAGGGTCATCAAGTCCAACCCCCTGCAATGCAAGAATATCAGTGTAAGCATCTGCTGGTGATATGTTTGAACAGGGAAGGGGGACAATTGTGGCCTCCCAGGCTTCTCTAACAGGACTTCTAGACCAGGCATCGGCAAACTCCAGATGTTTTGAGACTACAATTCCCATCATCCCTTATCACTGGTCCTGTTAGCTAGAGATGATGGGAGTTGTAGTCCTGAAACATGTGGAAGGCAGAGTTTGCCAATGCCTGTTTTAGACTCTCACCGTTCTCCAAGCCACACTCTCTCAATGACTGCATTTTGCACCCTTCTTTAGTGTTTTGTCTGGCTGGAATGTGTTTCTGCACTCTGTTATGATTATTGATTGCCTGGGTGGAGGTTAGAGATGCTGTGTTACTGTACACGTAAAATTAAAATCTGTTGCTCTGCCCATTTTTGCCCCACCCACCACTTTCATGTTGCTCCTGGAAGGTTGCCCAGAAGGGAATGTGGCCCTCAGTCTGGAAAAGTGTCCCTGATTTTGTGTAAGAGTATTCAGTTTAAAAATGCTGATAAAGTAAAAAAAAAAAAAAAAAAGCCTGCAATTAACTGTGAAGCAGGTTCTTTCATTTTTTTTAAGAATTAAAATTATACTTAAGAAAGTTAGAAAATCTGCAAGTTGATGTAAACTGTTTCAATACGCAGTGACTGCTGCAAGGATACTTCTGGCCCAAAGATGGAAGCAGGAAGAAATTCCAACAGAGGAAGAATGGAGAAGGAAATTGACTGAATATGTAGAATTGGATAAATTGACTGGGAAGATTCGATATCAGAAAGACCAAAGGTTTATCGAGGACTGGGGGAGATTTACAGAATATCTGAAAAACATATGTGATGTACAGACAACGCTGGTTGGTTTTGAAGAGACTCTGTGAGATAGTAAGAAATAGTGCAAAAAAGAGAGTAAGAGGAAAAGGAGTTCTAAAAGGCAATATTATGTTTAGAAATGCGTTAACAAATAGAAATTTTACGAAAGATTGACAGAGAAACTGAGGGAAGTCGAAAACTGAAGAATGAGTGTCAAAGAATGTGTTGACTGTATAAAATTGTTTGGAAAATGAATAAAAATTATTTTTTTAAAAAAAGAAAATCTGCAAGTTGAATTAAAGTAAAGGGAGAATGGATGAATCATGTGAGGTGGGGGAGCCATATCCAAACAGAGCAAATGAGGCACAAAAGATAGCTCAGTTGGTTAGAGCGTGGTGCTGATAACGCCAACGTTTCAGGTTCTGTCCCCATTTTCCTGCATTTCAGAGGGTTGAACTAGATGGTCTTCAGGGTCCCTTCCAGCTCTAAAATTCTATGATTCTATTTTATCACCTTCACTTCTGAGGAGCAATGGTTAAAACATAGTTAAAGGTAAAGGACCCCTGACAGTTAAGTCCAGTCGCTGACAACTCTGGGGTTGCGGTGCTCATCTCGCTTTACAGGCTGAGGGAGCCAGCGTTTGTCTGCAGACAGTTTTTCCGGGTCATGTGGCCAGCATGACTAAGCTGCTTCTGGCACAATGGAACACTGAAACCAGAGCAGCGCATGGAAACGCCGTTTACTGTCCTGCTTCAGCAGTACCTATTTATCTACTTGCACTGGTGTGCTTTCAAACTGCTAGGTTGGCAGCAGCTGGGACCGAGCAACAGGAGCTCACCCCGCCATGGGGATTCGAACTGCCAACCTTCTGATTGGCAAACCCAAGAGGCTCAGTGGTTTAGACCACAGCACCACCAGCGTCACATAGTTACATTATAGCGAACTACTATATCTGGTAAGGCACCTGGGGTTATATCCAAGTTAGTTCTATTCAGAGTCAACCCATTGAAATTAATGGACCTAAGTTGTTAATGTCCATTAATTTCAATATATCTGAGTACAGCCAGCATTGGATATAACCTCTACTTCTGATTTTAGGTATCATCAGGGACGTCTGGTGCCAGCATTGTCTAAGGGCCACAGCTGCTAGTAGAGGCACCTTGGGCCCAAGTTTCTGGTGTTCCAATGATTGCTAGGCAGCTGTTTGACAGAGAGGGGCTCCTTCTGCCACTATCTTGCTCCTCGGCCACTTCTTGCACATCTTGATCATAGTATTATTACTGCTATCAATCCTCTTCATCTTTGCCATCACCAGCAGGCCCCACCCACCCAGCCTGCATGCCCAGGCAGAAATGAATATGAGGAAGGAGTGGAAGAAGGGCAATCTGGCTACCCATATTTATCTACCAGTATATGGGAGCTGCAATGGAGGAAGCTTTCCAAAGACCCATGCCAAGACCTATCCAAAAACTGGAGCCAGCCTTATCTGGTATAAGTGTAAGATTCAACATAATCCCCATGTGGTACAGCAGTTTGCTCATGTCTCAAATCCAGGTTACAATACCCAAGAACTACTCCGTTCCGAACTTAAAAATGGAAAGCGTAATGCCAGTGGTCAACAAAAGAGGCTTAAAGACTCTCTCAAGGCAAATCTTAAGAAATGTAGTATAAACACCAACAACTGGGAAACACTGGCCTGCGAGTGCTCCAGTTGGAGAACAGCCTTTACCAAAGGTGTCACGGGCTTTGAAGACTCAGAACAAAAGGGAGAAACATGCTAAGAGGAACGCACGCTTGACAAACCCTCACAATGATCAACTCCTGTCCAGAAACCTAGGTCCCCACTGTGGAAGGACATGAGGATCCAGAATTGGCCTCCACAGTCACTTACGGACCCACTGTTAAAACCATGTTTATGGAAGACAATCTTACTCGGCTATGAGTGATCGCCAAAGAAAGAAGAAAGAAGACCCCGGAACATGTAGGCAGTATGCAGAAGGCATTGATGAACACAATAAAAATGGTGATATTTAGGGTAGATTTGGGAGCTGTTCAATACTGTAAGCATAAATCATCAGCATAATATCTATCATAGAGTACTATCCATTTTTTTCTTCCTTATTACCTGAGCTGAATTTTACAGAAACTTCATAAAAGTACTTGAAATAGAAACAGGTATCATCTTTCACATAAAAATTTATCCTTCCTTCCTTAAGTGTGGTCACCACATTTATTTCTTTTAGATATTTATGGAAGTATTTCTATACCATCATATCATAAAAGATATGTATCATTACAGCGTGTATCATTAAAACATAAAACTCCATTGAAAACGATACAGATCATCATTAAAGTAACTAGCTCATACAAAAAATTAAGCAGCCACAAAGCCTTGTCAGCATAAAAAGGTCTTCGAGAGACGTCAGAAAGTCAAAAGCAAGAGTTCTGCAAATTTCTCATCTTTCGCTTCAGCCGAGTCTTAGCCTTCTGCCATGAGTTCCACCCACGTCATTGGCTGCTCGTGAGCCTTGGCAGCCAGTCTGAGGGCAGCACAAGCTTTGAATCTTACTCCCAATTTCAACAACTCTATCCTCTGGCTTCCAAATCATGCTGCAGTGAATCGTCCCCTCCAGGCACATGGTAGCAGCAGCAGAGCGGGGTGGGTGGGTGAGTGAGGGAGTGCTTCCCCTGACAAGCGTGTTTTCATTTCAAAACCCTCTTATCCCTTACCTAGACAGAAGACTGCTTGTGTTCCCCATCAACTCGAACATACCGTAACCAAAGTTAGTTCACAATGTGTAAAAACAAATATATCGTGTGGTCCGGACTGGGCCACTGCTCCCAGGGCTGCCTGAAAGCCACCGAGTGTTTGAACGGCAAGTTTGGGAGAAGCAGCAACATTATCCTGAGTGGTCCCTTTCACTGTTCGACATTCCAAGGCCTTCAGACACCATCTGGCCAAATAGAGGCACTGTTTCTGAGTGGCCACTGTGGCAGGAAGTCAGGCCACACTGAGGAAACCCTGCTCTGTTTTTCTAGCTGTTTCGGGCATACATTTTATATATTATTCCCAATCCTTGATATTCGCTCCTCCCTGGAAGGAATTTAAGAGAAGCTGCTCAGTCACAAGGGCCTCTTAAACTGAGCTGAATCAATCATGCTTCATCCGTCAGTAATGTATCCCAGTGTTTCTGCGAAGGGGACAGGGAAGGATTTCGATTCAGTTCTCATTTAAAGGCAAAACGTACCTAATTTGCACCCTCTAAAACAATGCAGGAACAGAAACATGGCCGTTCTTTAATATTCACGTGTCTTATTTTGCAGTGTAGTTCTCCAGCCAAGTTATGTGTACAAAAAAGGCCTATGACAGGGTAAAGTGTGCATACAAATACATGTATTTCTGGAAATAAAACTCAAAATAGTATCATATCATATATATGTGAGAGGTGGCATTATTGTTTTGGTTTGTTTTTGTTCTATTTATTTGTGTTTTTTATCCTGTATATAAATTTACTTAGTAAATCATCATCATATTCTTGAAAATTACTATCGCCAGCAACTCCAAGTAGGGCTGGGAAAACTGTCTAAAAGCCTAGAGAACCGCAAGCAGCTAGCACAGATCAAATGGGCCCTACTCAGTATAAGGAAGCTTCCTACGTTCCTATGATAGGAGAGTCGGGAAAGATAAAAGAAAAAGAAACTTCACATAGTACATGATTAATTTCTGGAATTTGGTGTCACAAAATGTGCCTTGGTCTGCAAGTCTGACCCTGTCGGACTCTCCTTATATTCCAGTGGAGCATTAAGTCATTGTGGGGATACTGAGCAATACATCAGCTTAGATGGTGTTAAAAATGGAGAATTGGACCTATCTGTGAAGGGAAAGTATATCAAAAGTCATGATGGTTGCCTGCAACCTACAGATTTAGAGGTGCTATGCCTCTCTGCATAGGGATGTAAGAAGACATCATTGTTCTGTCTTGTATTCAAAGCATGCAGCGCTGTTTCTGTTCTGCTGTAATTCAATAAAAGGATGTCATATAGAGGAGGGAGTAAGGTTGTTTTCTGCTGCTCCAGAGAAGCAGACACGGAGCAATGGATCCAAACTACAAGAAAGAAGATTCCACCTAAACATCAGGAAGAAATTCCTGACAGTAAGAGCTGTTCGACAGTGGAATTTGCTGCCAAGGAGTGTGGTGGAGTCTCCTTCTTTGGAGGTCTTTAAGCAGAGGCTTGACAACCACATGTCAGGGAGGCTCTGATGGTGTTTCCTGCTTGGCAGGGGGTTGGACTCGATGGCCCTTGTGGTCTATTCCAACTCTATGATTCTATGATTCTATGATCTCCCACCAAGCTGTCCAGTGAGGCAAAAGTATGTAACTTACATAAGCTACGTTGTCATTATGATATTCTGTCCCATTAATATGCAATGCCAAGGGGGTAGGGGGATGATCTAACATGTATCGTTTGCAGACTGAAAGCAGTTACAAAAGCAAATATTGATCATATCTGGTAGATTCATTTCCATTCTGGAAATGGGACAAATAAGCTAACATCAGCTGCCATTTCCGCTACCATCAAAATGCTCCAACATCTCTATCTCTGAGTAGCAGCCATTGGAGAATTGCAATGGGGGAGAGGTGGTGCCCACATGCCCTTTTTGTGGAATCTCCAGAGGCATCAGGATGCTGGACTGAAGTGGACCACTTAGTCTGACCCAGTAGGGCTGTTCCTATGTTCTGGTGAAGCATAAAGTCACCATGGACTGAGTGATGTATCATAAAAGAAATGAAAATAAACTTGTCTGCACCATTTTGAGATTATGGATGGAAATGCCATGGGCTCCATTTTATCCAATTGAAAACTGCAATTGGCTGGTGACGGTCTTGTCCTCATCTCAACTGGGCTTGCAATCACATCTGTATGCAAATGAATACTGAAGCTTGCAGAGAAGACCTGAGCCTTTGATAGCCCTCTGCCAGACCAAACATTCTTTGCAATGTTTAGCTGGATTTGATGTGTCTTGCCCTCCGTCCAACCACAGAAAAACAGCACTGAATAAATATTAACAGATCCCAAATAGTGTTGAAGAAGCGTGGGGTTGTGTCACACCACTGAACAGCGGCAAAAAATAAACAGAGGCAAAGTAACTTGCATCGGATGAATGAGTTGCGAGAAATCAATTCTCTTTTCCTGCATTTTGTGAGAGAAGCATGAGAAGCTGCATTATACCAGGTCACTTGCCCATCTAGCTCAGTACTGTAAACTCCTGGTGTGGAGCACTTTTCTATAAAGGGCTTTGTTGACCCATGGGAAAAGTCATTTGGGGACAGGAGTAAATGATGGGCAAAGCCATAGCTATCTCGGCAGGGGTTGTAGATCAGATGGTGGGTCCAAAATCAAATATGGATGGAGTAGGAACCAAACATATGGAGTAATCCCTTCTTTCTCCCTCCCTTTTCTCTCTGCTACACCCTTCCCCGGCCTCTCTCTCTCTCTCTCTATCCCCTTTCCTCTCTCTCTTCTCCCTGACCTTGAGCTGCATCTCCACCAACCTCCTTCAGCCCAGAGCCAGCAAGGGACAGTGGAGTTGTCTTGGCTTCCTCAACCACCATGCTTGCTCAATACTTGGTGATCCAACTGCCCTACAAGCACACAAGTAGACAAAGCATCTTGTGGTACATCCGAAGTAGATGTAAAGGAGCTGGTAGGTTCATACCATCCTAAATATTCTCATTGAAATTTGTGGGACTCAAAAGGACTTTAATTTATCTGGATATGCCATGTTTTGCTTTCTTCTCAAAGTAAACCAAAGCACTTGTCCACCTAAACACCATCCTAAGAATACATCCTTGATTGATTCACTGCCTCCTGTGTTATAAACCAGATTCAAATACTTAAAGAAGCATGTTTCTAAATCAGCGCATAGGAATAAATCTTCAACATAGTCCAGAAATCTGAGTAAATTTCATTTCTGGCAAATGGCTCAGTTCATATTATCAAGGAACATGTCTCCACCTACTGGAGCAACTTGACTTCACTGTGATAATACACCCTCCCATCATGCAAATTAACTGCCCATTCATCAAGGGAACCCAATTTGGTGTCCCATTTCTCCAAGTCAACTTTGATACTCGAAAGACGGATGCAAGGCTTCTGTTGCCAGCAATTAGACCTGTAATACAAAGTGACCTGCAATTGCCATTCAAAACCATTTACTGAATGCCTTCTTTGGGCTGGGATGCCAGCTGGTAGCACCATTGACTGAGATGTACAAGCTAATTGATTGGCCAAAATCAACATCCTATAGCTACCCAGTGAGTCTTCTGATTGCATTTACACAGCTCCCTGTATATAATGATATGCTGATCATTACAATATAGCATAGGAAAATCTACCTTAATATGTAAATAAGAACCAAACTAGATGTGACATTATGCATGTTTTTTAGTCCTTGCATACATGATTAAAAGCAAAAGAGGGAGATAACATAGGGAGGAAGGAGTTTAAGCCTTTGCTTCATCAGAAAGGATGATAAGGATTTGTAGCTCCTTAACCATGACAATTTCATCTGGTTGTCTCAATACACTCCCTTGGTGATGATTTACAGCTTTCTTTCTTATGCGTTGGGATTTGTGATTCCCAAATTGCAGCTGCAGTAGCAGCTTTGACCAGGTGATGGGGCAATACCAGAGCACATGTTCTACTTCGGGTAAAGCTTCTTTTCAGAATCCTAATATAAGCTCTGTAGATTTACCATGCTTTATTATTTTTACTTTGTGGGGAAAGACAGCACAAAAAGAGAGGCACTATTTTCTCATAGAAGGTTATACTTTTTGAAGAATGGGGATTCTAGTATTTTTAATCGATATCAAAGAGACACCCCACCCAAAAAAAAAGGTTATTTCCATTCTTTCCTTCCTTTTTCTTAAAATTTTTATATTCTGCCTTCCTTATAAAATAGCCCAAGATGGTTAACAGCATATCATTTTAAAACATCAGCACAACAATTGAACTGACAAAAATAAACAATAAACAGGAACAGGAGTCAAGGAGACTGTTTAAAAGCCTAGCAGTTTATCATCTCCAGGGATGTGGGAGAAATTCATTTCCATTCATATTTTAATGTGAGCCTAGCTTATTTCCGCTTTCTGAAACAAGATGTGAACTGAAACACAACCATCCTGTGCTTAGGATACCGAGGTCCAGCTCCGAGGGTCTTCTGGTGGTTCCCTCGCTGCAAGAAGCCAAGTTACAAGGAACCAGGCAGAGGGCCTTCTCGGTAGTGGCACCCGCCCTGTGGAAGTCCCTCCCACGACATGTCAAAGAGAAAAATAACCACCAGACTTTTAGAAGACATCAGATATTAGTATAAAATCAAACAATAATTAAATTATCTCCTAAAAACAGGTCAAAATCAAATTAAAGTCTAATTAGATGGCTTTCCACAGGGTTAGGGTTGGGAACAGTAAGTGCTCATCAGCCCAACTGTTTACGTTGATCTTATATGGGCCTATGAGAATGATGGGAGGCCTCTTTCATATTAGTTCTTACACAAAAATAAAAGGGGAGTCAGGCTTAGCCCTGACCAAAGGTCTAGTGGAGCAACTCTGTCTTGCAGGCCCTGCAGAAAGATGTCAAATCCTGCAGGGCCCTGATCTCTTGTGGCAGAGCATTCCACCAGCCTGGTGCCAAGGCCGAAAAGGCCCTGGCCCTGGTCGAGGCCAGCCTAATCTCTCTGAGACCCAGGATCTCCAAGGTGTTATTATTTGCAGAC
Source organism: Podarcis tiliguerta (assembly GCF_965153285.1). Classification (NCBI taxonomy): domain Eukaryota; kingdom Metazoa; phylum Chordata; class Lepidosauria; order Squamata; family Lacertidae; genus Podarcis; species Podarcis tiliguerta. Next base: position 65,975,110 of record NC_139541.1, read on the forward strand.
TGTAAGGTCCTCCATGGGGCGTACCAGGAGAGGTGGTCACGTAGGTACGAGGGTCCTAGGCCGTATAGGGCTTTAAAGATTAAAACCAGCACCTTAAACCTGATCCCGTACTCCACCGGGAACCAGTACAGCAGGTATAGCACTGGATGAATGTGATCCCGCGGTGAAGACCCCCTAAGGAGTCTTGCAGCGGCATTCTGCACTCGCTGGAGTGCAGAGCTATCTTGTTTCTTCCTGTTCGTCTTGACCCTTGACCCCATGATCATTGGATTCCCTGACCCCTGGACCATCTTACCACATGGATTGCTGTTTGCCCAACCCTAGGACTGGACCTGACTTTGGATGCTGACTCTGCCTCCAGGCAAGTCTTCTTGTTGATTGGCCTCCCACTACACTGGGCACTACATATTGTTGCTCAGCAGTGAGACTAAACATTGTGTGGTTTTAAAGTTTACTACAACGATGAGAAAGCTGAAGACCTCCAGACCCAGCTGGACTCAAACTCCCATCAGCCCCAAACAGCACGGACAATCACCAGGGATGATGAGGATTGTACTCCATCAACAGCTAGAGGGCCATGGTTTCCTTACCCCTGGTTTCTGTGGTGGCTGGTGGCCATTGGGAGTAGTATGGTGGAAGGCAGAGAGACCAACACTAGGTGGAACCAGAGCTAAGGACAGGTAGAGTCACCCATTGGACTGGTTGTAAGTAAGAAGTCAGGCAGGTGAGGGCTAGCTAAGGGCAGAATGAGATTGATGTGGAAGTGACCCAATCACGCCAGTGGACGAGCCTCTACTGCCTACATTCGTCCAGTCACCTTGACTGCAATCAATGCCTTTCCCCATCACCAAGTGCTAAGGAACCTCTCAGGATGTGTCTTAGTATTTATCAGTAATGCCTCCCAGGAACCTCTCTCTCAGCGAAGCAGATCTCTGCATGTGGCTTCATGAATGGGACAAGCAACTGTCTGGAGTTGAGCCAAACCACAAGAGCAATTTTCATGCCTGAGTGTCAGTGAAGTTTGACACCTGGTCCCAGGGGGGCAGGAAACCTAACAGTCCTGGCCCACCCTACAACTTCAACCACAGCTATGTGGAAATATTGAAAGCATATAGTTTCTGCCTTGCATTCCCCACCCCACCCCCAATCCAGAAGAGGAGTTTCTGTAGACAGGGCTTCTGAAAGTGAATTAAGATTTATTTTACAGGAAAACTTAAATAAAACTGGGTCAGGGACTATTAACAGTAACACCACATTTAAAAAAAAAAAAAAAGCACTGAGCTCCTCTGACAAAAAAACCCAAACAAACAAACCAGAGGGAGCAGTGTTGATCCATCAGGAATTTAAAAAATCCAAATCCACAGCAGGGCAATAATGGTATTAGCATGTGCCAGAATGTCACAGGATGATATGAACTCAAAGGCTTGCTTGCCATTTTGTCACATTTGGGTTGATACTGCCCTACTATGGGTTTGACTAACTTTTCAGTCCCCACTGGCCAAATCCAGCTCCCCTCCCCTGTTTTAATGGTGGCAGCCAAATCCAAAAATACCAGAAAAGAAATTACAGGGGAAAGAAATGGGGAGGGGGTGCTCTGATACTCTTCCCACAAAAGAATTGCAGCTACCCCCTAAAATGTTGTCAAAGCAAAAAAGCTGGTTTCAAGCTGAGTGAAAGAGCTGAAGAATTATCCTTGTCAATTTAGCCCAGCCCTACACATGTACAAGCTGTCTCTACACATGCACACATGTCTGTGTGAAAGGATGTACACCTGTTGATTTGTACAGTTCAACTATTTGTGTGAACAGATTCTACTCTTGTTGAGTGTCAACATGCCTCATACATTTTATACCGATCTGTCTATTAATGAGTAAGAAAAACATCTTTTAAAAGAATTTGGGTTATTTTAAACCTAACTCTCACTTATGTTTTCCATTGAGGGGGAGAGGGGATCCAGCCATAACTCAGAGTAACAGCCTTGCTGTTATCCAGGGGTCAGCAAACTTTTTCAGCAGGGGGCCGGTCCACTGTCCCTCAGACCTTGTGGAGGGCCAGACTATACAGACTATACAGACTATACAGACTATACAGAGGGGAAATGAATGAATTCCTATGCCCCACAAATAACCCAGAGGTGCATTTTAAATAAAAGCACACATTCTACTCGTGTAAAAACACCAGGCAGGCCCCACAAATAACCCAGAGATGCATTTTAAATAAAAGGACACATTCTACTCATGTTAAAACACGCTGATTCCTGGACCGTCCGCAGGCCAGATTTAGAAGGCGATTGGGCCAGATCCGGCCCCCAGGCCTTAGTTTGCCTACTCATGTGTCATACTATCAGCATTCCTATGGTACCAGAAATCTTCTTAAAATGCTAGCATGCTGTTGGTTTTCGCTGCCCACTCTCCTTGGAGTGTAACTTCTAGGAAACTTCTAGGGGAGGAAGTTTGAGAACTACAATGACTATGCTTTCCTATGCTTCCTGAACAACCAAACTCCCCTTGACAGATTTACTAAATAAGCCATAGAAAGTCATGATTGTGCATAAAATAACTTGTCAGACCTGCACAACCAAAGGGCAATGCAAGTAATAAGCTTTCAGTGATGTTTGGTTTTCCATTACTCAGGCATGTGGAAATCCCACAAGAAAAAGTCAAAATGCCTCTCTCAATATCAATCCATTAGGAACATAGGAAGCGGGCTTAGAGCAGGTCAGATGATTTGTTCATATAGCCTAGTATCTCTTACTCTGACTGACAACAGCTCTCAGGGGTCTCTTAGGCAGAGGTCTTTCCCATCACCTTGTAAGTGGAAATGCCAGCAATTGCAGCCAGGACTTTCTGTGGGCAAAACATTAATACAAATGTATTCATGTCGTCATGGACCCTCCACATTCTGTCATGTTAATATGTTGGCCTGTGCGCATCCTTCTGGGTACTGATGTAAAATGGAGGATAAAAAAATCAAGCTGAACCAGTGGCAGTCTATTCCATTTTGCCATGGGGATGGTAAGCTGCCCCCCCCCCCAGCCAACAGTGGGTGGCAGCGGGGGGAGTGCCCAGGGGGGCAGCACTTTGTTCGGATTCATGGGTCATGTGGTCAGCATGACTAAACTGCTTCTGGAGCAATGGAACTGCATGATGGAAACCAGAGCGCATAGAAACACCATTTACCTTCCTGCTGCAGCAGTACCTATTTATCTACTTCCACTGGTTTTAAATTGCTAGGTCAGCAGGAGCCGGGACAGATCAACAGGAGCTCACTCCGTCACAGGGATTCGAACTGCCAACCTTCTGATTGGCAAGCCCAAGCGGCTCAGTGGTTTAGACCACAGCACCACCTGCATCCCCTTGGCTATGTATATAAAAAGGCTGGGTTGGGTACTGCATGATAAACAGAAGGCAAGCAGAACAAAAGCCACCAAACTTTTTCTAATGTTCAGAGACCTTACAAAAGAGTGAAGGCAGAGAGAGAGAGAGAGAGAGAGAGAGAGAGAGAGAGAGAGAGATGCTGGTTTTAACACTTCACTATTCCTTCCCCTGGGACGTGGGTGGCGCTGTGGGTTAAACCACAGAGCCTAGGACTTGCCAATCAGAAGGTCGGCAGTTCGAATCCCCATGATGGGATGAGCTCCCGTTGCTCAGTCCCTGCTCCTGCCAACCTAGCAGTTCGAAAGCATGTCAAAAGTGCAAGTAGATAAATAGGTACCGCTCCAGTGGGAAGGTAAACGGCGTTTCCGTGCGCTGCTCTGGTTTGCCAGAAGCGGCTTAGTCATGCTGGCCACAGGACCCGGAAGCTGTACGCCGGCTCCCTCCGCCAATAAAGCGAGATGAGTGCCGCAACCCCAGAGTTGGTCACGACTGGACCTAATGGTCAGGGGTCCCTTTACCTTTACCTTATTCCTTCCCCTAATCCCTGTGACTGGAGAGTGTTGGGTGAAATTCTAATCCTGGATTGGATGCTAGGTCTCTCAGAGAGTAAATCCAGCTCCCCTCTGCCCACTCTGGTGTTCTCCTTACTGTATATGATGTTACTTTGCAACACTTGTGAGATATGCCATCTTGCTTTCAAGCTGTGGATTGGTCCAAAGCACTCCAGAGAGATTTGGAACAACCTGAGCCATTTTTTTATCAGTCCTGAGCTGCCTTCACCAACTTTGGACCAGGACTACTTTGGTTCGGATTTCAGGCATCATTCAAAGCAGTTGTAGAGCCCTGCTTTCCAATACGGTGCTGCAGACTCTGATTTGATTTTGCTTTGATTTTGCTATGGTGCTATGACTCAGTTTATACTATATAGTTGTCTAGATATGTGTATGTGTCCTTTCTTTTTCTTTATTTCCCCCCACTTTTCTTCTCTGGAAAAAAGAACTGAGGCTGATTTCCTATTGTGATGTTTTTCTTGAAATAGTCGATAAAATTTAATAGGTGGGGAAAGAAAAGATTTTCAGTGCAGTAATTGTGAATCTCCTGACACCTTCCCAGAACCCCCTTTAAAATAGTTGGTGGGATGTTCCTAGTCTGCGTCTGCATAAAAACAAGGGATTTTTACTTTACTTTTACTTTTTACTTTACTAAAAATAAGGGATTCCTAGATCTCACCGTGGAGGAAATCCACCCTTTTTCATTCTATACTGAAAAGCAGTCACTCAGGCATTTTTCACCACTTCTTTGAAAGTATGAACTCGTTGCTGGAGTCTATATTGCTGGGAGCATTTTGCATTGCAAACAATGTGCCACAAATTGACTCAGGAATATGGAGCCAATTCATATTCTCTCTCACCTTGGAATATGGAATATTTTAACTGCTCATGTGCTTAAAGTTTGTGGGCTTTCTTTTCTTTTTTAAGAATGCTTTTCAGTCAGGAAACCTATGATAATGGAGTCATGTTTAATTTATTCTCTTTATCTGTGCTCTTTCCAGTCTTCCAGTTTAACTAGATACTTTTATTTTTTATTTTATTTTATTTTTTTAAGAACCCTGCTTCACAGCGGTAGGAAACACCGACACACACACCTACACAGTACTATAAATTCAGAATGTGTACTTTCTTTCAAAACAGAATGATTTCTCTCAGACATTTCTGAGAGAAATCCCCCCTGGGTGTCATAATATAGTCTTGGTGTTCCAACATGCAGAATTCTGAGAATTCACTTCAGGTTCCCTGCTGACTCTTTCCTCATCCAAATCCAATTCCTTCCCTCCCCCCAACATATAAATACAGCCTTTATTCTTCTCCTGCATTTGATCCCAGTATTTTGACTTATCCTACATCAGTTGGTCTAGACTTTTTTAAAAAAAAAAACACCTCCAAGTTGATTTGATAAGAAGCAGCCTATGTTCATACACAGTGGGGAGACTTTGAAGATTTGGTAGAAATCTGCCATAAACCAGGTCAGACTGCTTGTCCATTCAGCCAATGTCCTCTACTCTGACTGGCAGAAGCTTTCTGGGGTCTCCATGTGGGTCTTTCTCAGTCCTTGTTGAAGATGCCAGGGACTGAATCCGAAACCTTCTGTGCACACAGCATGTGCTGTACCACTAGCCAATGGCCACTCTTCAGTGCCAGCCCATGCATCAGATGGCCTGAGGCAGTTGCCTCAGGTGGCAGAATCCAATGGGCAGCACCCCATTAGGGGACTGGACCACCACCACTGGAGAAGTAAGGAAAAGCAGTTGTGGCTTCACAAAAGATCTTGTGGGACTCTTCCAATATCTTGCTGGGAGTCATCATGGCTGCCACAAATGCTTCTCCTCACTTTTCCTGTGGTGGGGGGCACCACCCACCACAGAGAAAGAAGGAGAAGCAATGGCGGGTTCCAGGTTTTGGTGAGATCTCACAGACTTCTTGCAAGATCTCCCCATAACCTGGAACCAGCTTCTGCAGCCATACAAACCCAATAAGCAAGGCTCCAGGGGGTGGGGAGGAGGGTCAGCACCTTCCAGTTTTGCCTCAGGTGACAAAATGGGAGAGGCCACCCCTGCCCGCCATCATAACTGGTGATATCTCAAGCAAGTTCTAGGATTCCACAGAAATGTTCCAACGTAACAAGAATGCCCATTAGTGGTCACACCAGAAACACTTCTCCTTGAACTCTGGTGTGCTTTCTATACTGTTCAGTGTGTCAGAATATTATTTCAGCTGGATGTTTTCATGGGATAGTTTATTTTGGCCAACCCAAGTAGGGGGTACGGTTTGCATATGACGCCGTGTGTTTATACTACTGCTACTATCACTGCTAGTAGTATTTCCACACCTATTGCTGTGTTCTAGTTTCTGGGTTTCGAATGGCTTTAAGCAGCTGTATTTGAGCACGGTGGAAAGGCTCTTTCTGCTTACATGTTCATCGCTCACCCATTAATAGAAGTGAGGGGCAGTTTAGGGAGAGAGAATCTTATAGGGTTCACTGACGACAATGCCCAGAGGCTTCAATTCGGAACCAGCAGCCAGACTTTCCTGAAGGACTGGAAGAAGTGTATGATATATTTGAAAGACAGTTGTAATCAATAGACATTGCTTATAGGGTTACAAGAAGTTTTGTGAGGAGAATTATATCAACTAATGCAAAAGGGATTAAGTATAAGTTTATTTAGATTTTGGATTTATAGCTATAATTACAGTCATAAAATGCAGAATTAGAAATGATTTTAGAAAACCATTAGACGGGGTTGAAGGAAGTCTTAGGCTGTGATAGCCAAAGATTTGATTTGATGGTCATGAGATGTTATGCTGGAAAATATGTGTAAAAACCAATAAAAATGACTATATATTTTTTAAAATGTCCAGAGGCTTCATGTAAGCAGGAGAGATTGGCTGTTTTGCAGCTGGCAGTCGGGTTTTCATCTTAGAGAAAAGGCAAGCAAGAGACAACATGATAGAAGTTCATAAAATTAAACACGACATGGAGAAGGTTGGGTCGATAAAATGGTTTTCTCCTTCTCTCATAACTCTAGTACTCGTGAACATCCAAGGAAGCTGAACATTGGAAAATCTAGGACAGAGAAAAGAAAGGAATTCTTCATACAATACAGAGCTAAACTAAAGAACTCACTCCTATGAGAGGCAGTGGTGGCCATCAACCTAGATGGCTTTAAAAGAGGCTTAGACAAATTCATGAGGGTGGGGGGGCAGCTGTCAATGGCTACTAGCCATGCTGCGTATGCTCTGCCTCCATAGTTGAAGGCAGTAATGCTTCTGAATAGCACTTGCTGGAAATCACAGGAGAAGAAGGTACTCTTGTTATCAAATCCTCCTTGAGGGTTTCCCACAGGCATCTGGTTGTCCATTATGAGTTGGGCCATTGGTCTGATCCAGTAGGCTTTTCTTACATTCTTATCCAGGGGTCAGCAAACTTTTTCAGCAGGGGCCCGGTCCACTGTCTCTCAGATCTCGTGGGGGGCCAGACTATATTTTGAAAAAAAATAAAAATGAATGAATTCCTATGCCCCACAAATAACCCAGAGATGCATTTTAAATAAAAACACACATTCTACTCATGTAAAAACACATTTATTCCCAGACTGTCCACAGGCTGGATTTAGAAGGCGATTGGGCCGGATCTGGCCCCCGGGCCTTAGGTTGCCTACCCATGTTCTTATCTAACTAAAGGAAAAAACAGGGAGCTCTCTGATTTCTACACTAATAAAATAGAAGCACAATGAAGAGGACCAAGCCACATAGGATATGGGAGGTTGACACCTCGGTGTTCTCTAGTTGTGGGTTGTTTGCCTTCCACTTATTTAGCCCCAAAACAGTTGGGCTAGGAGTGTGGTTGTTTAACACTTTCCCATGTGCTGTTTTCTGGATCCAAGTTTCTCCACCAAAGTGGGGAAATGCAAGCACTTTATAAGTACCAGAATATATAGTTTTCTGCTACAGGGGTAATGAGGGAGGAGCAATTAAAATCTGGGAATCAGAGTGAGGGAAGGGGTTAAGTGGCCTCTTCCTCAGGCGCTGTTGCACCAATTAAAATCAGTAGCTTTACCGATGGGAAAAAAACTTTTAAAAATGCATAAAAAGATCTGACCATAGATCTCACTGAATTATTTACATTTGGAGCAGTCTTGAACTTGTAGGTCATTGAAGTCATGTTTCATATGGACTAGAAACCTTTTCTTTTAAAAAAAATATTGATATCTTCTGGATGCTGAATTTTGCACCCAGTTCCATCATGGGATGTAAAAATCTGAAACAATAAACAAACAAATACAGTGTTACCTTGGGTTACAGACGCTTCAGGTTACAGACGCTTCAGGTTACAGACTCTGCTAACCCAGAACTTTGCTTCAGGATGAGAACAGAAATCGTGCAGTGGCAGTGTGGCAGCATTAGCTAAAGTGGTGCTTCAGGTTAAGAACAGTTTCAGATTAAGAATGGACCTCCGGAACAAAGTAAGTTCTTAACCCGAGGTACCACTGTAAATAGGATATATTTAAGATTTTGGTGAGCATAAATAGAAAGAAAAGAGAGCCACAAACCTTCAAAATGGCTGTGTGGAACGGCAGCAGTTTCTACAGCTTTGTGCTAAAATAACCTCTTTTCTCCCATTAAGCATTACCAACCTGACGTTATCAACTGGTTTAGCTTGAGTTCCCATCTTCAGTGGAGCAGGCACTCCCCAAGCTGTCATTCACTGAGTACAGCATGTGCAAATGTTCTTGTATGTTTCTGTCATTACATTCTTATCATCCTTTGAAATATTAATCTGCTGCAGAGGGAAGGAGGGAGAGGGAGAGATGTTTGATGTCTTTACATGCATTTATCACTTCTGGTATGGAAGTTTTCAAATGAGTGAAGCATCAAGGGGTAGCCACTAGGCAGGACTTCATACATGTATAAATATTTGACAGTTCAGCCAGGTATTCATACACTATGTTCTGCCAAATGTTCCATAGGAAGTACCCCCTCCCTCCCTACACACAAGCACTTCCCCTCCCACCAGCCTCCTAATAAATTTGGTGTTTTTTTAAATGCAACTGCTGTCACCGTCTTATTTCCTTTCTCGCGCACTATGTCAATAAATACATAGAGGAACATAACATACAAACAACACAACTCTGGTACAAGGTCAGACTGTGCCCACTTCTTTGGAAGACTGGTAATAATGTTGTTACCCAACAAAGCCCTGTGTTACACCCAAAGGCAGTGTAATTGCAGTGCTATTTTGTATCATGCAGCTTTTCAGACTGATGAAGTGTGTAGCGAAACCTGTAATATATCCGGAGAACAGATCTCCTTTTGCCCACTTGCGTTATTCTCACCAGGGTGGTGGCTTTGATTTGCTTTCTTGTGATTGATCCATGCATACGGCTTTGTGTTTCCAACTCAAGGCCCATTAAAGAACATCTCTTCCAGTTCAGTCTTTGAAAAACAGCTTTGAAAAACATTTTCATATTCTCCAGTGTGCTACCCTTGCCGTTGTGGCGGCACGGGGTTGCCGTTCTGTCACTGGACTTACGCTATTTGTTGAACGGCTCATTTATCCAGTCTGTATAACGTTTACTGCACATGTAACTTGTTAAGATAGAGTTGTACATCTATCCATTCCATGTTTACATTATCTCCAGGCTTTGCCTTGCACATGGCACCTTAGTGTGTTTGTTGTTTGAATAGTCATAAGTCTATCTCTATTCTAGCTATTATTCTAGTAAATTTGGTTTTATACTTATAAGCCAGTTTGTGGTGTTGTTCTTTTGTTGTAAAGCCTATTGCTTGCCTTCTCATTCCACAAAGTGCATTGCAGGTAGCATTGTGATATGGTACGTGATTTGCAATCCTTTAGCATAGATGCTTCTTCCACCAGAGAGATTCATTTCAACATCTGAGGCGAAACAGGAAGGTACTGCCTTGCGTGTCGTTACCACCCTCCACCCCCAGCAAAGTCTCATTTACAGGGGTCACGTAGCCGTGGCTTCTGACAAGGTCTCGGGAGACATCATCTCCAACATAATCTTGAGGGCCTCTTGAAAGATCTTGCAGGACATTTGCAAGATCTCAGCAGAACCCAGAAGCTGCCTCAGCCACTTCTCCTTGCTTCTCTGGTGGTGGCGGCGAGGGAGGCCCATGAAGATGCCCCTTGAATTCCACCGCCTGAGGCCACTGCCTCAGTCTGCCTCATGGATGGTCCAGCACTGCTTGCCTGCTCACTTTGATTCTCAGGAATGACTGTCTTAGTAGTGCTGTATGCTCTAGGGTTTCTTCTTATATCCACTGTGGTCCTACCTGTGCTATATATTTAAAGCAGTATTATAGCACTTTAAACAGTCATGGCTTCCCCCCCAAAAAAAAATCCTAGAGACTGTAGTTTCTGAAGGGTTTGGAGAGTTGTTAGGAGATGCCTGTTTCCCTCACAGAGCTGCAGCTCTCAGAGTTCCCCAGGAAGAGGGATTGGCCATTAAGCCATTCTGAGCCACACAAAATCACTCAAGGAGGGTATGGAGGAAGACCGCTTTGAGAGGTGTGGCTTGGGGAGGAGAAATGGACTGGAGAAAGTCCTGAGGCCCAGAAGGAGAGGCTGGACAGCTGCATTTGGCACCCAGGGCCAACTGTTCCAGCCACTTTCTGTAACCCGTGTTAACATTTTCCTTCATATTGACATCAGCAACTTTCAGACGCTCTCCACTTCAGTGCTTCTTTGAGCTTTGCTATTATATTTTAGAGCTGAATGGGCAAATATGGGTGATGGGGATTGTCACATTTTTCTTTCAATGAAAAAAGGAGGGGGCAAAGAATGGTGGGAGATGAATTGCAGTGGAACATTGAAACACAATGCGGAATGGAAAACTCTTCCTTCTTGCATCCTTAGTCTTTGGCTGCAATTGCAAAGAAACAATTTGAACAGTCTTAAAGCATGTTTCTGGATCTTCCTCAGCAAGCACAGCTTGAATTTGACGCCTTCAAAAATTTGGGACCCCATCCAGGCCTGTTGGGATTGGTTACATGCTGGGACCGATCCCCATTAACAGCACTGAATTTAACCAAATCTACTGCAAGTTCCAGGGATGCGGGTGGTGCTGTGGGTTAAACCACAGAGCCCAGAAGGTCAGCATTTCAAATCCCTGCGACAGGGTGAGCTCCCATTGCTCGGTCCCTGCTCCTGCCAACCTAGCAGTTTGAAAGCACGTCAAAGTGCAAGTAGATAAATAGGTACCACTACGGCGGGAAGGTAAATGGCATTTCCATGCGCTGCTCTGGTTCGCCAGAAGCGGCTTAGTCATGCTGGCCACATGACCCGGAAGCTGTACGCCGGCTCCCTCGGCCAGTAAAGCGAGATGAGTGCCGCAACCCCAGAGTCGGCCATGACTGGACCTAATGGTCAGGTGTCCCTTTACCTTTACCTTTTACTGCAAGTTCCACTAGGATAGTCAGGAATCATAGCTGCCCCAATTCATGGAGGGTAAGTCTAGCAATAGCTCCTGTCATGATAGCATGGTGCTGATAATGCCAAGGTTGCAGGTTTGATCCCTGTTTGAGATAGGTGCATATTCCTACATTGCAGGGAGTTGGACGACATGATTCTCAGGGTCCCTTACAACTCTATGATTCTGTATGCAACCTCCAGCCATCAAATGGAAGTGCTTGGGAACAACTGCAGGAGAAGGCTGCTTGTGGACTAAGAAGAGGCATCTGGTTGGCCAGTGTAGATAACGGCATCTAGGATTAGATGGACCAGCAAGATTCTACTTAGGTTCTTACATTGCCTGGGAACCATTTATGCTGCAAGATGGAAGCAAATGAGAAAGAGTTTGCAGGAGGTTACCGGCAGCAAATATTATTCCAACTTAAGTGTTCTATTTTGAGAACATATAGCAGCTTTTAAATTCACACCGCTGATGGGTGTTGGGAGATTAAAACATATACTTCTCTGTCTGTCTTCTGCAGCAGGCAAACCTGTAGAGTTGACAACCACCGCAACTGGAAATTTCTAGTTGTTGTTCAAAAAAGAGCATTTCCATCCTCAGTTGACACCAACATTTTCACTCCCCCACCCCTTCGGGGCTTGAAAACAATTCTAAATGCACTTACCTGTGAATTTTTGAACCGCCAATTCCTTATAAATAGTAAGGCACCGTCACTTCTGAAAGGACAAATCTATCACTTTTCCTTCAGTGATAGTGCTCCAGGCATTTGCATTTCAAAGAATCAAGCTGAATTAATTTCAGACGAAATGTAAATAAGGCACCTGGATGCTAATCAAGAAAGTAAACAGCAAATTTGGATTTATTTTTTTTCATGAATAAAACAGCATGTTAAGGAGGCAGCACCCTGGCAGGACATCTTGAGCTGTGTGTTCCTACAGGATTATTTCATTAACATGGGGGTGTAAGGGGAAAGGTGTGAAATAAAAGGAGGAAAGGTTCCTCCCATAACAGCAAATAAGTTTTAAGAGACCCTTAACTATATAATTCTAGGTCACAGCTGGAAACCTGTGGCTACAGCTTAGTGGCAGAGTATCTGCTTGGTGCACAGAACTTCCAAAGTTCAATCCCTGGCATTTCCAGGCAGGGCTGGGAGAGAATTCTGTCTAAAGCTCTGGACAGCTGTTGCCAGTCTGTGTGCAGACTATCAGGGGACTGCCATCAGAACAGGGGAGGGCGGCAGGGGGTCGTTGGGATACAGAGAGCCTCCAAAACTCCTGAGGAGCAGTTCCTCTTCCAGCGGTGGGGAAAGCCACACCTCCAGTGGAGAAGAGAGGGAAGGGGCCAGCCAAGCAAGGAAAGGGCTCAAGGATGCTGCTGAGAGCTCCAGCGCCTCACCTCACCAGGCTGGCCAGGAGGGACACACACCACTTCCGTCGCCCAGCTTGCAAGGAGGGGAGGAGGAGGCTTGGGGTGCTGAAGTTCTTATGTTGGGGGAGAAGCTGGAAGGGGCCACTCCCGGGTTCTGCAAATGACTAAGATGGACATGAACTTTGTGGATCTGCACTGTAAATAGTTTGCACAATAAAACCTGTAAAAGACAGATCGGAGTCCTGCCTGGTTACTCACGAGCAACCACCACCAGCATCTGACAAGACTATACTGAAGTAGATGGACCAGTGATCTGACTCAGTACAGTGATATCTCTGGTTAAGAACTTAATTCATTCTGGACGTCCGTTCTTAATCTGAAACTGTTCTTAACCTGAGACACCACTTTAGCTAATGGGGCCTCACGCTGCCAGCACGCCGTCGCCGCACAATTTCTGTTCTCGTCCTGAAGCAAAGTTCTTAACCCGAGGTACTATTTCTGAGTTAGCGCAGTCTGTAACCTGAAGCGTCTGTAACCTGATTGCTGTTGTCCAGCATAATCTGAAGGGTCACTAGTCCGTCCACCCCTGGTATAGTCAGTGTCAACTCCAGCATTTTTTAGGGTCCTCAGGCAAGACACTCTCCAAGCCCCACACCTCAGCTGGGAATCCTGATTGCAGCAGGTGGGAGCCTTTCTTGGGTGCAGACCCACCAGTATACCTGAAGGAGCATCTCCACCCACATCGTTCAGCAAAGACCCTGAGGTCCAGCACCGAGGGCCTTCTGGCAGTTCCCGCACTGTGAGAAGTGAGGTTGCAGGGAACCAGGCAGAGGGCCTTCTCGGTAGTGGTGCCCGCGCTGTGGAACACCCCCCATCAGATGTCAATGAAATAAACAACTACCAGACTTTTAGAAGACATCTGAAGGCAGTCCTCTTTAGGGAGGCTTTTCATGTTTGAAATAATAATAATAATAATAATAATAATAATAATAATAATAATAATAGCAATAATAGTAATATTATTAATAATAATTTATTATTTATACTCCACCCATCAGGCTGGGTTTCCCTAGCCCCTGTGGGCAGCTTCCAACAAAGATTAAAAATACATTAATATATCAGTCATTAAAAACTTCCCGAAAGAGGGCTGCCTTCAGATGTCTTCCAAACGTCAGATATTTGTTTAGCTCTTTTATCGTGTTTTCAGTATTCTGTTGGGAGCTGCCCAGAGTGGCTGGGGAAACCCAGCCAGATGGGTGGGGTATAAATAAATTGTTGTTGTTCCTGCCTTTCATCCAGGAGACTTGAGAAATTCAAGAGGAGGAATCCTAAATTAATACTACCTCCTCAAAATTCCCCATTGTTTCCTCCTCCTTCCCCTTGCCTGGCCAGACGATTCAAGCTTTCTGCGAAAAAGGTTGCATCTTTGTTAACTTCCTTTAGCTGGCTAAACTGTTCCCTCTGCTGACGGAACCAAGGAACAGCTGATCAGCCAACCCAAATGATGTTGACTACAGCTTAGACTAATTTGGGTGGGGGCAACAGCAGGTATTTCAAAGTAATCTGTCCCATGACAAAATGTTCTTTTAAAGAATGGAGGAACAGAGAGCAAATACATCACATTTGTATTTAGTGCAAAACAATGGAGATTTGACCTCCAGAAAGGGAAGATTCTGTGTTTCACTTCATATTCTGTTTTCTGAATGTCTGAGGCTCCCTCTGCACCATACATTTACAACTATATCATACCAATGTAAATCTTGGGTGCTGACCTAGTTGGGATTTGAACCCTGGTCTCCTGGGTCCTAGTTTGACACTCTAACCACTACGCCACACTGACAGCCTGGCTCAGCAAACCTATAGACCCCCAGAGGGTATTCCAGAGGCCAACAGAACACTTTCTCCCTATCTCCCTGAGAGTTCCGACTTTAGAGAGGGCACTTCAATGTTGGATTCCCCTCCCACTAAGAAATTCAGTTTGATATGCATTTTCAGTATACAGTGGTACCTCGAGTTAAGAACTTAATTCGTTCTGGAGGTCTGTTCTTAACCTGAAACTGTTCTTAACCTGAGATACTATTTTAGCTAATGGAGCCTCCCGCTGCCGCCACGCCGCCGCCGCACGATTTCTGTTCTCATCCTGAAGCAAAGTTCTTAACACGAGGTACTGTAACCTGAAGTGTCTGTAACCTGAAGCATCTGTAACTCGAGGTATCACTGTACGTTGCTTAGTAGTAGTAATGCAAACCTACCTAATTTGCACATCCTGTAAGAACATGCAAGTCAAAATATAGCCACCCTTCAAAATTCTCACTTCTCCTGAATGTGTACAGAAAATGTATATATTGGGGGAAACTGCTTGTTAAAATGTGTTTATTAGGCAAAAAATTGCATAGAAAAATGTGTATTGCTGGGAGAAACTGATGGATTTCTGTGATGACTTGTTTTTTTCCAATGCAGACTATTGTGGAAAGGATGTGACATTGAAATTAAGATGAGAAAGATGAAAAACAGAAACAGAAGCAGATGGATTCATCCATCCCTACACGCCTACTCCAGTTGCAACAGAATCACCAGCGGTCCTTCTCAATGACATCAGAGCTCCAACTTCACCAGCATCAAAAAGCATGTGTGTTCTGTGAGTGAATTAGGGGTGGGCAGAGAATGCAAAGGATGCAGTACCTTCCCAGTACCATGACAAACCCTCAAACTGGAAATTAAACCACAGCAGCCTTTGAGCTGGCGCCTTTTAATTCCGTCTCATTGTTTCCAACAGGAGGGGGGAAGAAGCAGGAGATGAAAAGGAAGAAGAGGAAGAAGGCCGAGCCCAGGAAAAGATGGAAGAGTGCAAGCCACAGTCAATGAGAGTCCAAAAGGGCATTGGATGAGATGGAAGAGCCAACTTTGGTTCCCACATTCCTCAGTCCTGCATCCTGAAAGAGCCCAGGGTCACTTGCCCCTTCTACCAAAAGCAATGCTAGCCAATATTTCCAAAGCGTGTCCTTTAATGTGCCCCATAGTGTAGCTTCTGGTTGCTGCGAGGCTATTAAATGTTGGAAATTGGAAATGACAGCACACCAGAACCACCAAGTCCTAAAGTGGCCTGTTTCTTCAGTTTCCAGGTGTAGCTGCTATAACAATCTGGTTTCAGGGGACCGGAACTGATATCATTGGTACAGTTAGGTCATCTTAGAGCTGCATTTTTGCGGGGTGGGGAGGACCTTTTAGAAGGGATTACTTCAACTCACAACAAAACTTGATAAGCCAGCCCTGCTGTGTTTTGGGAGACCTCCTGCTCACCCTGAGTGGGATGGGGGAAGAAGTTGGTTGAATTTGGATTTTAACATGAACCTACCTAGGTTGGACTTTCAAAAACAATATGCAAACTGAAACACAGCTGTCCTTCAGTACCTCTCAGATTTAGTGAAGCCATCCTCCTGCCAAATAATGCATGCATGCATTCAGAAGTGTTTAGTGGGGGAAAGTGTGCCAAAAAGATTATGCAATATACATTGTTGGAAATGACATACATCACAGTATATGAAGTCAACTATCCATTGTCCTTGGATAGACACAGGAGAGAAATATAATTCAGATTGCATTTAAAGGTGAACCTCCCCAATTCACACTTTTCCGAACTGTTCACAAACAAAAACACAGCCGTTCATTGAAATCTACCCTTCTCTGAATTTTGCAAAGCAGTTCTCCAGCCAAGTAATGGATACAACAGTGCATGTGTTAGGGTATATTGTGCATATAAATGCATATATTTGTGAAAATGGCATGGAAAGAGGCTTTATGTTAGGAGAAATGGCTTGCCCAAATGTGTACACAAGGCAAAAATTGCATACAAAAGCGTTTATATTAGGAGAAAATTGCACTAAAATACCTACAAGCTTTGCTGAGGACTTTTTATTTAAATAAAAATAAAAATGGCAGAGTGGTGGAGAAATGTGGAGAATTCAGCTTAAGGTGAGGAGGGATGAGAAACCATGAAAAATAGACCGATCTGTCCATTCTTAGACATATGGCCTGAAATCCCATCATAAAGGCACCACTGCCCAGAATAGCGGTCCACTCTACAATGGAGAAACCACACATCTTTTGTCTTGCTCCCCAAATCATTACACAAACACTCAAGGAAAGACTCCAATGTGAACATTTGTGTTTATTTTGTTCCTTTTTATAAATGGGCACAACACATGAGTAATAAAAAAAATAGACATTACCATTACAGTGCTACATTGGCAAAGATTATTTTTTAATAGTTTTTTTAAGGTTTTGGCCATCGACTCTGGACAAAAACAATTAAACATTTTTATTATTTTTATTATTATTTGTTTCCCCACCCTCCATTCATAAAACAGACACTAAATAGCAATTTCAGTACTAAACTCTAGAAGAGTTATGTACATACAAAAAAAAAAAAAAAGATTTTAAGACATGTTTTACCTTTAAAAATATTTACATGCATTGCTCCCCCGTGTTAGCAGAATAGTACACAACTTGGTATTTTGCCTAATGTTAAAAGTTTACCATTATCCCATGATTTGTAGCTCCCATAAGAGGCTTGCGGAGGTATCTATTTGCTTGTCAAAACACTCCAGGAGGCAATTTTTTGGGGGGTGGGGGTGGATATCAATGCTTTGTTTTTATCTATTTATTGAAATTTTATACACATTGGGTTCCTATTTACAAGACAAGTGGGGCGGATTTTGTCTTTGAAGACACAGAAAACAATGAGGTTGTTCTAGCAAGCAGGCTGCTGCACTGGCAATTATTTTAAAAAAGCAGTTTTATAAAACAGTGTACAGAAAAGGAGTTGTAGCTGACTTCAGGATGCAATCCTAGCCAAGTCTACCCAGAAGTAAGTCTTATCGAATTCAGTGACTTACACCCAGGTTAAGTGACGCTAGGATTGCAGCTTGTCATACTCAAAGCAGGCCCATTAAAATGAATGGACACGACTAGCTGAAGTCCATTCATTTCGGTAGCTCTACTCTGGGTGTAACTTAGTCAGATACCACCCTCTCTTTTTTTGCTTTTAGTCTGATTTGATTGTCAATTGTAAAGATATTATATTCGATCCCAGCCACAAACACATCTACCAACGCTGCATCTGTGGCACTCCAGCTCTGGAGGCCTTGGGGAAAGAATCGAGGAAACTCCCACAGACATCACTAAATCTTGGGGCAATGACAATGTATTCAAAGTTGAACGCTAAGGGCTTGCACCTGTTATGACCTTCTGGATAAGCTTGGTGGACTTCAACTCTCATGAGCTCCAGCCAAAATGCCCTATGATCAGAGATGATGGGAGTCCAATAACACCTTGAGGTCATCAGAATGAGGAAGGCTTCTTTAATCAGATGTATCAGGAGTGGAGAACCTTTCACCTTCCATTAGATTCCAACCCATACCAGCTCCATCCATGGATGATGGAATTTGTAGTCCAGCAACATCTGAAGGGCCAGAGATTTGGCTCCTATATAGTGTTCATTGTGTGGCCTGGCCATGAGGCATATTTAGGATTCTGTCTGCTCCTACATTAAACTCAGTGGGATTTATTTCCCAATAGACATGTGTAGGATTGCACTTTAAGGAAGTTGGGGTACCATTTTTAAAAAAATGCTTCATGTTCCAAACTTTATTGATTTAGATATAGGAACACAAGATGAACTTTAACTGAGCCACCAGGTGAGGTGGGGGATCCCCAAGTTTGAAGAAGTACAAAGAAATATTTAGGGAAGGGGAACACAAATGGAGAAATGATATGAGCAAGAAAGACTGAACATTGCTGGCTAACAGTCAGAGAGCTGGAAAAGGAAAAAAATGGGAGTAGTGAAGAAGTGGGCATAGCTGTCTGGCCAGAACCCTGAACAGAAGCACTCCACACTGCAACATTTTGTTACAGGTCCTTGTGCATCTTAATAGTGATTTTGACCTCCTGGAAAAGGAACTGGAGCTTCATCTACCCTTTTTAGTCATCTACTCAGCTGGGCGTCTGTGAAAAATTTAGATGTCCTGGTGCCCACCAATATAAACAGGGTTCTTCCTTGCTTATGTACACATTTTAAATTAATATTGTGTGTGTATCTATATGTACATACAAAAAACATGTACATATATACATTAACTACATACATATACATACACACATATGCATACACACACCGTAACATATTCACATCATCCCCACAGTCAAACCTCTGCCAACTGGAGGTGGTTTGTAGCCATTCGGTTGGGTTGTAGCAAAGCCCCTTGGTAAGACTCAAGCAAAACATTATGTAATAGGAGTGCAGTGACCTTTCCCAAGAAACTGAAGGCCTTTTGAAGTCTTCAAACTAGGAGAAGAGAGCATCCCATTAATCTTTAAGTGGAGCAAAATTGCCAATTAACTTTGGTTGGTGGGATGAAAGGAGATCATGCTTTGTTGCAGAGATCATTTTTGAGTGGAAAATTTCAGCCAGTATCTAGAGGATCAAGATAAAGGATCAAGAGGGGAGAAGGCAGAAAGCACACAAGAGCTGGCAACACTGGCTGTCGTGCAACCACCAACCTTCATCATAGAAAGTCAATGGATTTGCAGGAGAAGAATATTTTACGTTTCCAGTAAGAACATTATTTAGATATTTGATTGCTAGGGAAATATAACTGCTTTGCAATAAAACAGAGGTGGGTAAGTTTTGGCCCTCCAGATGTTGCTAGACTACAACTCCCATTATCCTTGACTCTTAACCATGCTGTCTGGAGCTGATGTGGCTTATAGTTTAACAACACATGGAAGGAACCAGGTTCCCAGTCTTTGCAATAGATGCATGCTTTGAGAAAGAGCATCTAAATTGTGGAGAACGGATCCGTTTTTCTCCACATTGCAAAGGCACCAGAACACTGCAGACCACTATTTCAAAGCCAGAAGAATCTCAGGAAGAATTCAGGATGTTGGACTGGTTTAATTCCAGTTTCCCTTTGCCTGTTCACTTTGGCCCTTAGAAAAAGGCTAACAGCATAATCAGTAGTCCCAGGACAGACAAGTGTTCAATGAGCTGTGTATGCTTTGGTCATTAAAACTGCTCAGATGTTATATAAACAACTTTTGAGAAGCACTTCCAAGTATTTGTGAGTTGCTTCTGCTGATGTTTATTCCATTTCTAATGGACCTATCAGGATCACGTAGAACTAAGGTAGGCAAAGTGGTGCATCTCCAGTTGTTGTTGGACTCCCAACTTCCATTAGCTCCAGCCAATGCTCAGGAATGATGGGAGATGGAGTCCAACAATATTGGCATGACACCCTGTTGCCTACCCCTACAGTAGAATGTTTGTGAAGAAGACATTTCCTGGTATACGCTTTTTGTCTTTGATGAGCCAGGGAGTGCAAGCTCTAGCTGCTCAAGGAACTGATTACAATATACACCCTCCTTTGTTCAAGGAGGAAGGTCCTCGTCAATGTACAAAGCACTTGAGATCTGCATTCTTCATTTCAGGGAAGGAAGTCATTCCTGTTTGAATGAGTATATTGGAATGAATGAGGACTACTGTGTGGATCTCTAGGCAGAATGTCATGCTTCACAGTATGCTTTATTTGGATTGCATTCCTTTATCTTTTAATGCCTTCTCCCAACCAGGTACCTTTCAAGCTAATATCCTCCCTGACCATTGGCCATGCTGGCACAGTGGCACACTCAGAAAAAGGACATCTTTGGGTAACATATCACTTTTGTTTCAATTTCCTCATTTCACTGAGCTGAGTTTTAATGGTGTTGTGGTGTAAACACACAGAGAGAATCAATCAGTCAGTCAGTCAGTCAGTCAGTCATAGAGATTGATGAAGTTCCTTCCTCCAATCTAATCAGCCATGTTTCTATATTTACAAAGAAGCCCCTTTTCTAATGTAGTAAGGGAGTCAACACCTGTAGAAAATTATTTTTGGAACTTTGTGTTGGATCATTTCCATTAACTCTACCACAGGAAATAGGCCTGTTGTGTTGTCGGACAACAGTGGCAATAGCAAAGTTTGGTGTCCATGACCAAAATGTGTCTTTGATTGCTACCTGCGTTAAGAGGCATCCTTATTTTTAAACATGCACTGTTTCTCTGGGATTAAACACATATGGGCATCTCCCCTGCCCCCTTAAAAAGTAACTGTTGTAATGCTCACCTTCTGTCACTAGGTGTCACTAAAGTGCAGCTGTGTTCAGCCTTAGCTTATGGAAACAACACTACAGTGGCACCTAATAGAATGTGCATACTCTTAGAAAGAAGGACAATACCTTGGAAACAGCTGCTGCTTCATTGGCTTTTAGGAGGACCTAATAAACCTCTCCAGTTTTCCAAGAGCCACTAGATTTTTTACAAAGAGAAACAACTACAGAAATAGCTGCATCAGACTGAAAGTGTCTACTGGTGAGAATTGCTACTCCAGAGTTATGGCAATATGCCCTTTTCATGAGTGTGAGTACCAATAATCAAAACTCACATGGAGCAAAGTTAAACTCAGATCCATCAATGCATAAACTCACCCAGAGTCCCAAAGTGTCACAGATACAGCAAAAGCATTGCCTAGTTTCTGCATTTATAAAAAGAGAACTCCATAATAAAATCAAGATATTAAAGAGAATTTTAAAAATCTTTTTTTTTCCCACGCATGAGATTTCAGGCTTTTACTGCCAGTTACTTAGTCTTTGTCTCCTTTTCTGCACGCAAACCAGTAGGACCTTGCAGTGCTTTGGATACATTACAAAGGCTGAAGTCTTTAGGCACAATTATCTGGGAGTGAGCCCCATTTGAATGTAGTGAGGCTTATTTCTGAGTCAGCTTGCATGGAATTACACCGGAAATCAGTGTAAAAACCATTAGAAACCAGACACAAAGATGCTTCTCAAGAGTTTCTAATCTGCATGCATGAGGATAATTGGTGTAAAGCTGGAAGAATTTTAAAGACACCCAGGAGTTCAAAGGAAAAGTGACAAGATTAATAGTCATGGAAGCGTTGGGTTGGAGCCAACTCACTTCTACTCAGAGTACATCCAATGAAATTAATGGACTGAAATTTGTCATACCCATTAATTTCAGTGGGTCTACCCTAAGAATGATTGACATTGGATACAACCACTGAAATTAATGGGGGGTTGGAACTAACTCAACAGTAGCCAATGTGGTTCCCACCAAATGCTGAATTCCAACTCCCATCGGCCTCTGCCAACATCAACAATGGTTTGTGATGATGGGAGCTGGAGTCCAATAATATCTGGAATGTACCAAATTGGCTACCGCTGGGCTAAACTGATTTAGTAGTTTCAATCACAAAAGCTCAATGATGCTGTTTTCATTTGCTTTGAGATATTAACATTCAGCAGGAAATATAACCTACAGGTAACCAATGCTGTTGGACTACAACACCCATCATCCCTGACCATTGGCTATGCCGACTGGGGCCAATGGGAGTTATAGTCAGGCAGCATTTGGAGAGCACTGTATTGGCTAGTGCTAAGCTGACCAGAAGAAACATGAACAATGAGATTTGTAGCTGTAATAGAATAATAGGATCGGAAGGTTATTGCCAAGATCTGCTGATTCAGCTAGGCTGGAATGAATTATGGTTATTCATTGCACAACCTGAGAATCTACCATGAAGCCAGTTCCTTCAGCACATGGGCGACATTTTCAAAGTTTTCTGAATGGGAGACCAGCCCCCCTTATTCACACGCACCAAGGCAGCACAGTGCTCGCTACGAGTAAGCAAGACAGGCAACTTGACTCTTTGGAACCAATTCCTACATGAAGGCAAACTGCCAACCTCATTCCCCTCCCATTGTTGATTAGTGTAATGGCAATATTGATGGTGGGTTGGGGTTGACATATCTGCATTTGTTTAGCATTACCACCTTGGGTTACCTTTAATTTCAAAATCGAGGGAGGGATTCCAATGTACTCTTGCTCCCCCCCCTTGCCCCCCCCTTTTTGCCTTAACACAGAGAACAAAAATATTGTTGGGTCAACTTTGCTCTCACTGTGGTTTGCTGTGGGGGGGGGGTATGATCTGTTTGCTGTTGTTCATAGATGCACTTTCTCCATCAAAACCTCCAGAAACAGACAGCTACACAGCTTCCCATCCTGAAACACCCCCCCCCCCAATTGTTTCTAGAACAATTTTTTTTTCTCCTTGGCATCTATCATCCTGCATACTTACCTGGGAATTGGTCCCGCTGAACTGAGTAGGCATTCTTAAGATTGCAGCAGTTCTCTTCAGATATTCAAAATAGCACCTGAAGGCTTAAACCTTCAGCCCTCCAGCTGTTTTCTGACTACAATTCCCATCATCCCTGACCACTGGTCCTGTTAGCTAGGGATCATGGGAGTTGTAGTCCCAAAACATCTGGAGGGCCGAGTTTGCCTATGCCTGGCTTAACCGATGCAGCAAATGGCAGGTACCACACCGCACATCCCCAGTGTGCCCTGCTCCCACACCCTCCTCTCCCAGCTTTTGCACACTGAGCATGAGGTTTTGCTTGAACATACCTTACATGGAGTTGGACGGTTGGTACATCCAGTTCAGTATTGCCTATGGTGGCAGGCAGCAGCTTTCAGGGGTTTCAGATGGGAGTCCTCCTCATCGCTACCCAGAAATGACAGGGACTGAACCTGGGACTTTCTTTCTGCATGCAAGTAAGGTGCTCTACCACAAAGCCATGGCCCTTCCCCAATAGTTAGAATCCTCAAAGGTTAGAATCCCCTACACACATCTCAGTGGGGTATCCTGATTGCACTAAATGTGTAAAAATCAGAGGTATATCCAACACTCATGGGAACATTGTGGGCAGGACCTGCATGCATGCCCCACTCTAATCCCAAACCCTATCCATATGAACTCAGAAGTAGGTCCCATTGGCTTAAAGGGGGCATACCCCCGGGGAAGTGTTGATATGATCACAGCCTAAGTTAAATGTATTTTGCTGCTATAAGTCGGCTGTCTTAAACAACAGCTCCCATCATCCCCACCCAGCCAATGGGAATTGTTGTCCAAAACACCTGGAGGGCACCAGGTTAGCAAAGGCTGCCATAGGTTCATTCTGCTACTTCCTTTACTGGTTTTGCCAGCCTGCTTTTCGAAAAGTTAAACAGAGTTCCCAGCTTTCCTTTGTATATCCAATGTGCCAAGCTCAGTAGCAACTTTGTGGCTCAACTCTGAATCTTCCCCTGTTTACTTACATATCTCTGAACTGTGACCATCTGGCCTGCTGCTCCAGCCAAGGTGTGTGTACAGCATTCAGTCAATGCAATTTGAATGGGCATTTGCCAATACATATTGGCATCTTGCAATAGTGATGCATAAAACACCCTTATCATCCATTGGTGGTTTCCAGTTGCATTTCCCCCACCCATATTGGGGGTTTTTTTTAGTACCCTTGGCTTTCTGATATGTAAGAGTGAACATTTGTCTTTACTTGCCTTCCTTTTTATTGCATACAGTTCAATCGCCAATTTATCCATTTGGTCCCTCCGTGGCATTTGGGCCATAGGTCATCTGCCAATCTGTGGGTCGGCACTATTCCCTCGCCTACGTTGCCAGTGAAAATGTGACATCTGCTTAAACAGGGAAGGTTTGGGTGAAATGTCACACTCCCCAGCTTGATGCTGACCTACAAATTCCTGCTTTGGAGATGCAGGTTTCACCCCAACAGTTGAGCACTGGTGTTTATTAACTTTTTACCACTTCCATTTATTTACAGAGTTATATGGAACCAAAGATCTGCTGCAGCAGATCATGGACTCATGTTGTCCTTCTCCCTTCCCCCATATTCCCCCATACCCTTATAAAGAAGGAAATGACCCACACCACTGGTTGAGAAGTGTGACACATTATCTATTTCCTACAGACTTCAGAAAAAGCTTGCCTTTTCCACACGTATCCCTGTTTTCCCACAAATAATGTCTTAGAAAAGTGTTTCTTGGTCATCTGCCTGAGCTTGCAATGCCATGCAAGTTGAGTCTTCAAGGTCACAGTGAAAGCCAGCTGAATGAATCTGGGCATAAGGTTTAACCGGAAACCTCTGCAAGCCTAGGATGGTCCTTCTGTAGGGAGATAGTTTCAAAGTGGTGGTTGTGAGTAGGAATGGGAGGAAGGGAGGTGCTCTCCGCAAGGAAACAATGCACAGCTGGGAAAAGGTGCTCTCTGTGGACCATGTGAGATCTTCAATGAAGCAATTAAAATGTCCATCACAACTGACCGATTGCAGGAGGGAGCTGTGAGCAGCCCAGACGATCAGATGTTGCATCTCCTTGCACTTGTAGTCGAGTGGAGTCAGTCAAGTCAAAAAAGATCTCGCCTTGAAGAGTGCTGCAAAGTGCCAGACACCAAAACGGACCGCCTCATTTCAAACAAAAGAAGTCAAGGCTCTAGACCTGAGGGAGGTGTGAATCGAGACCGTTCCTGGCAGAGGTGCTAACTCAAGCGTTCATCCAGCCAGGAGTTCACTGTTTGCGCCACACTCTGATGCTTTCTGATTCAACCTTCCCCTTTCCTTTTTAAAAGCAAATAACATACATGATACTTTTTTTTAAAAAACTGTCGGTTTCTTCTAGGCTTCTTTGTTAAAATTCACAGACTTGATTAGAAAGAGAGAGAAAAGAGGCTGGGTGAATAATAAGAGAGATTTTTTTTTCTTTTTTGTTTCTGTTTCTTAAAAAAAGGACGGCATCGGGACAGAAAAAGAGGTGGCGAGGCACTGATTTATGCATAGAACTCCTCCTGCTTGTCGGGTTTTTGGTATGTGACACTCGCCTGCTTTGGCTCCTCCAAGGTATAGCTCCCCTCGTCCTTCTTTTTCATCCGGTAGATTAGCAGCATCACCAGGAAGGCAGCAAAGAGAGCGCCAACAACCCCGCCCACAATCACAGCTGTAAAGAAGACAGCAAAAGATGCAGAGTCAGAAAGGTAGCCCAATGGTTGCCATTAATTTGATGCTGAATTGATTTTAGAATGAATTGATTTTAGTATATATTTCAACTACCGGTACCGTATTTTTCGCTCTATAAGACGCACCAGACCACAAGACGCACCTAGTTTTTGGAGGAGGAAAACAAGAAAAAATATATTCTGAATCTCAGAAGCCAGAACAGCAAGAGGGATCGCTGTGCAGTAAAAGCAGCAATCCCTCTTGCTGTTCTGGCTTCTGTGATAGCTGTGCAGCCTGCATTCGCTCCATAAGACGCAAACACATTTCCCCTTACTTTTTAGGAGGGAAAAAGTGAGTCTTGTAGAGCAAAAAATACGGTAATTGATTGTGATTTTATGTAAACTGTGTTACTTTTACTATTGTTAGCCGCTCTGAGCTTCGGCTGGGGAGGGCGGGATATAAATAAAATTATTATTATTATTATTATTATTATTATTATTATTATTATTATTATTATTATTATTAGGATGTGCCCCTCCTCCAGGACAGGGGTGGAGCAGCTGAGGTCCAGGAAGTTCAGGCTCTCCTGAGGCCATGCCCTTCCTCCCCCAGGGCTACACTCCTCACCAGCCTTGTTTTGCACCCTCCTTGGGCCCCTTTGTCAGGTTGAAATGAAATGCGTCCTTGAACTTGGACCATTACTCGCTTGCCTGGATAGCAGGATGGAGATGGGTGTAGAAACTACAAAGGTAACATTTACAGTCCTTGTTCAAAACTGGCTGGGATTGAATGGGGAACCTTCTGTGTGAATATTCACACACCGAGCTTTTTGGTCCCTCGCTATCTGAGGCAGCACCATTTCAGAAAAAAAAGTGGGGGTCCTATTCCAGAATGCTCCCCTGGTATACCTTGATTCTCAGTGAATTCGAGACCACCTCCTGCATGCTATTTTCTATTTACATGGAGAGTGTTTTGTTTTTTTGTTTTTTTAAAAAAAGTGGGCAGGGGAGGAGCATTCAAAATGGCAACACACACACACACACACACACACACACACACTGCAATCAGTAGTGGTACAATCCATTCTAGCATGTCAAAGCCTTCTCTACTGCATTTGTAAGTTATATTCAGATGTGGGAAATATTGCTTTGGTTTTGCTGATCTTAATGCTGAGACTTCCAGTGTTCCTTTTCCACTGCAGTACCTGTTATTGAACGGTGGTTTTTTTATTGATATACCAGCATGTCACACTAAATTTCATTTGCCACTCACCCTCCTTTTCCACATATGCGTGTTTTTTGTTCCCCCGTGAAAAAAACAGAAAAGAACTATAGACCAGTATACCACCCCAAATTCTGTCCCTTTACTCCTGTGATTTTTCTGGATGAATGTTTGGTTTGTTTTTCCCCCTGGAAGTTATTAACCTGGAAATGAGTGCTAAACTTTTGCTATATTCCACTATATTTCCAGAAGCAGTTTTTATGTCTCTGGAAAGCTCAACGACAATGCAAAAATTAACAGTTCAGGAAATGTCAGGGAAACAAAATAAACTGTCCTATGAATGCAGTCATAGACTAGATTGTAAAGAAACCTATGGAGGGGAAGATACCTATTACCTGCTTTTAGCTGTGGCTGCTAAATGGAACCTTCAAGTCCAGTGGCAGCATGACAACCCCTTCATTCCAATTGCAGACACACACACACAAAATGCAATTGGAAGCAGTCAGGGGATTGCAAACTGTGAGGAAGGGCTATTGCCTTTATGCCCTGCTTCTGGGCTTCCTAGAATAATCTGATTGGCTGCTGCAGGGAACATAATGCTAGACTGGAAAGGCCATGTGAACTCACCCAGCAAGGCTCTTCTTAACGTTCTTCATTTTGTCATCCAAAAGACCGAATTGAAATAAGCCGAATAATGAATTGGTAAGCAAGCAAGCAATTGGGGACACGTGGTGGGCATGTGGTCAGACATATGGCCTGAAGGAACGTGGGGCCACCACCTTGCTAAAGCTAAACAGGTCTGGGTCTGCTCAGTACTTATTTGACTGACCACCAGGAAACCACATCTACATTGTCTTGGGTTCCACCATGGCATAAAGGTGGGATGGAAAACATCAAAAGACAACTAACCTGCTTTTTTTAAAAAAAAAAACACCTCTGCTCAAAGACTAGATAGATAGATAAATAGATAGATAGATGATAGATAGATAGATGATAGATAGATAGATAGATGATAGATAGATAGATAGATGATAGATAGATAGATAGATAGATAGATAGATAGATAGATAGATAGATAGATATAGATAGATGCAAAATGCATACCAAGACTGTAGGAATGGGTTTCCCAAATCTAAAATCTGACTGTGCAGTCAGTCTGAAACAGGCCCCAAAATCCCCATTTTTCCTTCTCCATTAGCTAAAATGCATTAACTTGAGCACTTGAGCTCAATGTATGACAAGAACCCAGCTGTATAAACAGCCCTCTCCTTTATCAGTACGTGACGCTTAATGAATGGCCTTGCCAGTTCCAAAGTGGAGACAGGATGGCAGAGCTGGGACTTATCTTATCTTGTGTGTTGTAAATATCCTGACACAAATCTTGGGAAACCCATTCCTACAAGACAGAATCAGTAAAATGTAATTATAAAGCCATTTTAAACAGGTATGGGGAACCTTTGGTCCTCCAGATTTTGCTGGATTATAACATCCATCATCCATGCCCATTGATCATGCTTGTTGGGGATGATGGGAGCTGAAGTTCAGCAACATCTGGAGGGCCAAAAGTTTCCCAGGCCTGATTTAAAACACCCATTTCACCTCAAAATAAGTACCTACCTATGAGGACCTCTTTCCTTTCCAGGATGTTTTTCTGGGGGAGCTGTGCAGCCGAGTTCCCGGATTCTATTGTATTGTCTACAAGCCCCGGCTCAGCATTCTTCCTCAGCACGGGCCCGGCTGCTGGGGTAACCAGGGCAACCACTTCATTGCTGAGCTCCGTCTGAGCTGCCACCTCCTCCTCCTCACGGATTTCAAAGTCCCCGCTGACGGGAACTTCCAGTTCGTTATTCATTGACGTGGAAGGGGTCACATCCAGAGGCTCTCCCTGCGAGAGAGAACAGAGACGACTGAGAGAGGAAAGAAGGGATGCTCCGTTGCCTTCATGGAGCAAGAAAGAAGACGCATCTATGGCAGGAATGGGGAGACAAAGGTCCTCCAGTTGCTGCTGGACTCCATCTCCCATGAGTTATCTCTCGCTTGGATACTGCAATGAGCTCTATGTGGAGCTGCCTTTCAAGGTGACCTGGAAACTACAACTAATCCAGAATGCGGCAGCTAGACTGGTGACTGGGCGTGGCCGCCGAGACCACATAACACCAGTCTTGAAAAACCTACATTGGCTCCCAGTACGTTTCCGAGGCACATTTCAAAGTGTTGGTGTTGACCTTTAAAGCCCTAAATGGCCTCGGCCCTGTGTACTTGAAGGAGCATCTCCAATCCCATCGTTCTGCCCGGACACTGAGGTCCAGCGCCGAGGGCCTTCTGGTGGTTCCCTTCCTGCGAGAAGCCAAGTTACAGGGAACCAGGCAGAGGGCCTTCTCAGTAGTGGCACCCGCCCTGTGGAACGCCCTCCCACCAGATGTCAAAGAAATAAGCAACTATCTGACTTTTAGAAGACACCTGAAGGCAGCCCTGTTTAAGGAACCTTTTAATGTTCAATAGATTATTGTATTTTAATATTTTGTTGGAAGCCGCCCAGAGTGTCTGGGGAAACCCAGCCAGATGTTTGCCTATGCCTGGCTTATGCTAATATGTTTCTGTTTGGCTACAACCTGTACTTGGTTGCCTTATTAATAAATCTGAAATTTGTTTGCTAATTGATTATTTAGAAGCGTTTCCAAACCACTAAATATTTCGTTTAATGATGTCTAAGCAGTGTACACTATGTAAAACAGAAGCACAATATCTGTTAAAAGAACCTAAGAGCATAAAAGCCATGGTATAAAAACATACAAAAGCAAATAAAATGAGATAGGAAGGATCCATGCACATAGAACAGGTTGCAATCTGGTGCAATCAGGGAAAGTCTGGGTCAAAAGAGGCCTTCATAAGAAGAAGAGAAGAAGAGGAGTTTGGATTTGATATCCCGCTTTATCACTACCCGAAGGGCTCTCAAAGTGGCTAACATTCTCCTTCCCCTTCCTCCCCCACAACAAACACTCTGTGAGGTGAGTGGGGCTGAGAGACTTCAGAGAAGTGTGACTAGCCCAAGATCACCCAGCAGCTGCATGTGGAGGAGCGGAGACGCGAACCTGGTTCACCAGATTACAAGACTACTGCTCTTAACCACTACACCACACTGGCTCTCTGCTGAGGCAGCAGTAATAGGGAAAGGACCATAGCTCTGTGGGGAAGAATCTGCTTTGAATGCAGAGGGTCTCAAGCTCAGTCCCTGGCATCTCCAGCTTGGGCTAGGAAAGACCCTGTCAGAAATCCTGGACAGCCACCATGGTATGACTCAGAAGAAGCAGGCTTCCTGTTTTGCGTTCCTCTTACATGAAACCGCAAAATCTAGGGCAGGATCTAGCAGAGGCCAATTCAATAGGCATCTCTATGTGGGAACAACCCCAAAAACGACAGAGAATGAATTAGAAAACTTTTTTTGAAATAATAACTTCACCTTCAGCCCTCATCATTCAGTGGTTCTTTAACATAAGAAGATTCTACCACCCACACTGCTTTTCTGAGTCAGACTCTGCACTTTTATGAGAAAACTGGTTGGAATCCCTCTCTCAAAGCCGCTCTCATGCTCTTCTGATTTATTATTATCCTGGGCAAATAAGAAGAGGCAAAGTGAGGGATCTTCACAGGGAGCATTTTTTGAATGGTGTGGAACTGCCTGTTACAGACATTGGCCGGCAGGGGGAGGCAGAGACTAATGACTTCTGGACACACCCACCCTGAAATAAGGCTTTGCATGTCAGGAATCCAGGGCATCTGGTGTGTGTGTGTGTGTGTGTGTGTGTGTGTGAGAGAGAGAGAGAGAGAGAGAGAGAGAGAGAGAGAGAGAGAGAAGTTGTCCTGTGAAAATAATGACCCAAGAAAAGTGAACCCTGAAGGAATCAGCTGTCTCAGGTGAAGGAGACAGGATATTAGAAAGCAAGAGTGGCATTTTAACAAATAGGTTTTTGGAAAAATGAAGAAGGAAGGAAGGAAGGAAGGAAGGAAGGAAGGAAGGAAGGAAGATGCCTCCATGCAGAGGAATCACCTTGAGCCAAAGACTGGGGTCTCAGTGGCGTGTGTAATGTCACACGCGTGGCGTGCAGTGCACAGCTGCGACATTGCACGCACGACACGCATTGCACACCTGTGACTTCACACAAGCAATGCACTTATCACTGGGAGGAGGCATGTTGTCGGGAGGAGGCCTTGCCCAGTCCCACACAGCTTCAATGGATATAGCTCCTTCTCATGCACACTAAGGGAGCACCTGTATTCGATGCTGCGCTTGGCTCAGCAGTTTGGCCTCTTCCACCCCCTCAATATATGGGGGGTGGGGTGGAGCCCCCTGCTAAGGAATATTGAGGGGGCTGAAGATGCCCCTGCCCCCTAGAGTAGGCACGCCTGCCTCCGTGTAAGAGTGGGGAAGGAAGCCCTCCAGATATTGCTGGACTACAACTCCCATCATCCGTGGCCAACAGCCATGCTGACCGGGGCTGATGGGAAATGGAGTCTAACAACAATTAATAATAATATTATGCATGTATGCATGGGAAATGTCACTAAGGGTTAAGATAAGGCTCGTGTGAGTCATGTGCCACATCTGTTGTGGATCCACTCCTTTTTTGGAAAGGCAGGCCAGCCTTCAAAATGAATTGTGCTTAAGAGCAATGATTCCTTCTCGTTTTCAGGAAAAACAGAGTGCAGCCTGCTCATCCCTTCTGCAAATTGCCTCCATTTGCCAGGAACAATGTTTCAAGTTTGTTGTTGTTATTGTTTTTTAAAAAAAATTATAAAGTTTAGTAAAGAAAGCACTAGGAGAGCTTTCTACAGCTGTCCCCAAAGAATCTATGGTGGTGTGTGTGGGTGTGTGGGTGTAAAATCCACACCCTTTTGTGTCAAGTACATGTGTGTAAGCTAGGATGTTGTAGTGTAGAGGGTGGGGGAAAACCGACCCTCCAAATGTTGTTGGACAACAACTCCCATGATCCTGGACCATTCGTCTTTCTGGTTGGGGCTGATAAGACTTGGAAGTCCAGCAACATCCCTACCACGGATGTAGTGGCAAGAGGGCTAAAACTAGGAGTGGAGAGAGCCAGGCTGAAATCCCCACTGATTCATAAAGCAGACTGTGTAGCCTTGGACCACATAGCCTACCTCACAGGGCTGCTGTGAGGATGAAACCGCAGCGCCATATGAACCTCTGTGAGCTTCTCAGGAGCAAAGTCTGGACAAAATGATAATCAGCGAAATAACAAAACCACACCCAGCACTTTCAATCCGGCTCCTGGGATTCTTTGTGCTTTCCCACAATACATCCCAGCCACGACCAACCAAAATAGCCTCTTTCTTCATATTTAACAAGAGCAAACAAATGCCATCATCCCTATTTTGCAGATTGGGAGCCCAGACAAAGAGAAGGATTAGATTTCTCTGCGGCACCTGTTGTGTCTCTAACTTGCCAGATTGTTAGAAAGAGGATAATGTGCTGTGCACCAGGAGGGCTTTGAAACCCAGAAGATCCACCCAAAAACCAGCACAGCAAACAAAGCTGCCATGCGCTGAGTCAGGCCACTGGTCCATCTACCTCAGCATTGCCTACACTGACTGGCAGCAGCTCTCCAGAGCTTCAGATAGTATATGAATCATAGAGCTGGAAGAGACCCCCAGGGTCATCTAGTCCCACCCACTGCAATGCAGGAATCTCAGTAGATGAAGAGCAGTTGCTCTACTCCTGAGTCACAGCCCTCTAGCCATAGATCAGGGTGATTTCTCCCCTGCCGCCCTCCTCTAAATGTTACAGTCACAATGCTGGAATCACAGCTACAGTCCAACAGTCAACTGGTGGCATGACTTTGGGGAAGAAGTCCAGCCTGACTGCCTGAAAAGAAGAATAAGAAGGATGTCCCCAAGCACAGCAGAGCTGGCTTACCACAAACAAGTCAAGTAATACACATTACTATTGAGGTAAAGGTAAAGGTGAATGACCCCTAGATGGTTAAGCCTAGTCAAAGGTGACTATGGGGTTGTGGCGCTCATCTCGCTTTCAGGCCGAGGGAGCTGGTGTTTGTCCATAGACAGCTTTCTAGGTCATGTGGCCAGCAGGACGAAACCGCTTCTGGCACAACGGGACACCGTGACGGAAACCAGAACGCACGGAAATGCCATTTACCTTCCCACCACAGCGGTACCTTTTTATCTACTTTCACTGGCGTGCTTTCAAACTGCTAGGTTGGCAGGAGCTGGGATAGAGCAACGGGAGCTCAACCCATCGTGGGGATTCAAACCGCTGGCCTTCTGATCAGCAAGCCCAAGAGGCTCAGTGGTTTAGACCACAGCGCCACCCGCATCCCTTACATATTAGAAGCAGGACACACACCAGCATGGTGCCTGTGAGTGCAGATGTGGCTAAAGCAACGTTCCCTGATGCCTACGAGGTTCATTTCAGCCAGTGAAATAAGGCTTAAGAGAGGCATTCTATTGCCACTCATAGAATAGGGAGCAGCAGTCAAAAAAGTTTGGCAAACCCAGGTCTGTTATTAGTATTAACTGCACTTCACTACCAGGCCCCAGAGCAGGTTACAAATCTAAACTCATGGTCATCCAAAGAAATGAATGATGGAAGATTCGGGACAAGCAAAAGGAAGTCCTTTGTAGGTCAGCTATAGAATTCACTCCCACAAGATGGCCACTTTAAAAGGGTATTAGTGAAAATCATGGATGAGAAGGCTACTAGTTGTGATGTCTATATTCTGCTCCATGGATGGAGGCAGTAGACCTCTGAATACCACTTGCTGGGAATTGCAGGTGAGGCGAGTGATGTTGAACTTGCTGGCTTCCCATGGGCATCTTGTTGGCCACTGTGAGAACAGGAATGTGCTTATATGGGCCACAGACCTTATCTGGCAAGCTCTTGTTTTCTTCTCCTGCCCTTTGCTTCAGAGAGGAAAATGTATTGGGCTAGCCCTGTTTCTGTTCCTAGGAGTCACTTATTGGATTCTGTGCACTTCCATCTAGGCATAGGATCGGCCTTTTCAATTGTGCCACCCCTCCATTTTCGAATTTCCTCACCAGACATCCTTATCTAGCACCTACTTCAAGATTCCAGGTGACAAAGGTTTTATTCTTTTCAAGCTTCAGCACCATTTAACCGGGATCTGTTGTTTTGGGGTTGGCCGGTTGGTTGGTTTCTAATGCTGGAGCTGTTGGGTTTTTTTGTGATCTAACTAAATTGGCTTGTGTTCCACCAGTACTGCTTTTGATTTCTGCTGGAAGCCTCCTTGGTGCCCAATGCAAATTCCCCACCTAAAAAAATTTTTGGTTGGATTAATTAAAAACTATTTGATGGTGACAGCAGATCTCACACTATATGTCTGTATTTTTTAAAAAAATCAAATTAACCTAAGCACTTACTCTGCCATTCTCCCACTGCTATTTCTACCTCCACGGTTGAGCCTCAAACTTGGCCCTCAAGAGTGTAGAGGGCACAGAGAAGGTGTTAAGAAACCAAATCAACTGGAGTAAAAAGGTGCTGTGCTCTCAGTGGAAGGTAGGGAAAACGGCATCATCCACAACCCTTCAGAAAAAGAACCTTGGGTTGTATCCAATGTTAGACCCACTGAAATGAATGAGCATGACTAAGGATATGTTCAAATAGGAGGAATGTTACATTAGTTTTCCTGATTATAATGCTAGGGCTTCTGCCTGTTTTCTAATGTTCTTTACACACTTCAGGACCTGTTGAGCTATGGAACTGTGGCTTTTTGACTGGCATACCGGCATGACACACTAAGTTTCATTCGCACCAGTGGGCGTGGTGTGACACAACAATGAACATCTTTGGGCATCGCTACTCCCCCATCCCTTCTGCACATGTGCGCTTCTGTTCCCCCACGAAAAGGGCAGGAAAGAATCGCAAACATTATTCCGCCCCCAAATCCGTCAATTTACTCCCACAATTTACATCAACCAGGGTTAAAGTCTGATGTGCAACAAAAGATGATATTTGAAATTAAGAATGCCGGCTTGTTCTTAAAACAAATAAGTGTGCTACTTCTCCCCCTGCACTTTCAAGAACCGTTATTTATATTTCTCTGCAAATTTAGTCAACTGGTTTACAATTCAGGTGGTAGCCCTAATACACGTGTGGAGTGTTTGCTGAACACCATGCCATTTTCCTGGTTAATATTACAACCCCAAGCTCTTCTGGATTGAAATTTTAAAAGGCAGTGCGCAGTGCCCATCTTCCCTCCCCAACAAGGCTAGGATCATTTTTAGGGAAGAGATTTCATCAGGAAAATGACATGCAGGGGGAAAAGTCATTTACCAGGACTGCTGCCCTGAACCCATTTGCCCCCACCATCCTGCAACTTCCTTTAACTTAACATTTAAATAAACATAAG
This sequence comes from Podarcis tiliguerta, assembly GCF_965153285.1. Taxonomy (NCBI): domain Eukaryota; kingdom Metazoa; phylum Chordata; class Lepidosauria; order Squamata; family Lacertidae; genus Podarcis; species Podarcis tiliguerta. The sequence goes on from NC_139541.1 coordinate 66,010,365, forward strand.
ACAAGAAGAACCAATTACAGACTGTCTGCGCCTTGCGCTGTTTAGCCCTTCTCCCTGTCCTGAATGCCTTTTTCCACCTGGCCTGGGAGGGTGGGGCCCTGACTGACTCCAGCTAAACACCAAGGCTGCTGAACAGACTCCTGGGATGGAGTATTGCTTAAGGGCTTTGGGGGCGGGGGGAATGGTTGCTGTTATTGATATTAAATTTTTGTATCTTTATTTTTAGATCTTTTTGTGATTAAATGTGGAAATTTTTACTCTGCTTGTGCACTTTGACAAAGTTTCAGGGGGGGAAATTAAACGCCCCCATCTATTGCCTCCTTGCAACTTGCCCTTTTGAACCTGAGGGGGGATCAAACGGCAAGTTTCTGATCTAAGGAACTCCTCCTGTGGATGCTGACTGCAGCAATAACTTCTTTGGCCCATAAATCAAAGAGCTTAAGCCTCTCATCTTGGCATGAGAATATGTGGACTCTGGCTACTGTCAAGAAAATAACTCACAAATTACATATTTCTAAGCGTAAGGAAGACCCAAAACCTTTCTGTGTTGTTTGGTGTGTGATAAATTCAGAAAACTCTTCCCCCACCAAATTGTGCAGTTTGACTTCCATGATATGTTCTACTGCTTTTATTTTTCTGCATTATTCGTTCTCTATTTCTTTGGGAAAATATCCCTGTGCTGCTCCTATGTTTTGTAACTTTGGTGATTTTATATATATATATATATATATATGCTTTCGTAGATTTTCACGGGTACAGGAATGCAGGTTTTGGTGTCCTCGGGTGTCTTCCCGTGTAAAAGTTGGGGTGTCTAGGCGACGTTTCGACGAGGTCTCACTCGTCATCTTCAGGCTGGTGCTTTCGGCTTCTTGTTACTGGAACAGAGCAGGATCTCAGTGTTTGAGTTCCTATAAATACTGTTGAGGAGGTGTGGTGTATAGCCTCCAATGTTCTGGGCAGAGAGGAGGTTCCCAGGCTAGTGTGCCTTTTCTTCTTTTGTTCCTTAATTACTTGAGGGATATCTTGAGTGATTTCTTGAGTGATTTCCTGAATCCCACTTAGGTGGGTCATTAGGTGTGGATTAGTTGCTAAAGCCTTCGTGTCTTGAACTCTTGAACTTTGTGAAGAGTTTTTCTGAGAAGATGGCTGTACTGCACTTGGTTGTGCTCTGGCTTGGCTTCGTGTATAGGGGCGAGCTGTGGTTTTGTGGCTGGCACAGGCCACAAAACCACAGCTCGCCCCTATACACGAAGCCAAGCCAGAGCACAACCAAGTGCAGTACAGCCATCTTCTCAGAAAAACTCTTCACAAAGTTCAAGAGTTCAAGACACGAAGGCTTTAGCAACTAATCCACACCTAATGACCCACCTAAGTGGGATTCAGGAAATCACTCAAGAAATCACTCAAGATATCCCTCAAGTAATTAAGGAACAAAAGAAGAAAAGGCACACTAGCCTGGGAACCTCCTCTCTGCCCAGAACATTGGAGGCTATACACCACACCTCCTCAACAGTATTTATAGGAACTCAAACACTGAGATCCTGCTCTGTTCCAGTAACAAGAAGCCGAAAGCACCAGCCTGAAGATGACGAGTGAGACCTCGTCGAAACGTCGCCTAGACACCCCAACTTTTACACGGGAAGACACCCGAGGACACCAAAACCTGCATATATATATATATATATATATATATATATAGTATGTATTTTTGTTGCTTTGTTTGTATTTTGTATTTATGTTCATAGAAACATAGAACAGTAGAGTTGGAAGGGATCCTGAGGGTCATCTAATCCAAAGGAATATCAACTACAGCATCCATGATAGAGGGCTACCCAACCTCTGCTTAAAAACCTTCAAGGAAGGAGATTCCACCACTTTCTGAGGGAGTCCGTTCCACTGTCAAACAACTCTTACCATCAGAAAGTTATTCCTGATGTTCAGTCGGAATCCCTTTCTTGTAATTTGGAGCTTGCTCCCTCTTCCATGGGACATCCCTTTACTTAAGTTAATAAATCACAAGAACAGCAAGCCATACCTGGACTGGTTCTGTAGGTGCTGTAGAACTTGAGGGTTGGGGCAGTGTGGTAGTCCTCTCACTGCGGTCTGGCTCCCGAGAAGTGCTTGGCTTTGGCACAGCCCTGCTCTTCGTCACACTGGTGGTCACCAGCGGAGCTGTGTTCAGTTCCGTCCTGGCAACTTCGGTGGCCGTGGTTGGCGTTTCAAGTGTGATCGACTGCGTCGTGGCTACAATGGTGATAAAGGGGGGCAGGACTCTCAGGACAGTCGTTGGCTTGGACATGGGCATCGTAGCAGAGGTGGTGGTGGTGGTGGCAGCAGTTGTGGCGGTGGTGGTTGCAATAGTACTAGCGGTAGCAGAGGCATCAAGGGCTGTGGTGCTAGCAGTGGTACCAAGCGCTTTCCGGATGGTGACAGCCGGTGCTTCGGTCACCCTGGGGATGTAGAGGCTGCTCGTTACTGGATCAGAGGTGGCTTCCTCCGCAGGGAATGGCGCAAAGGGGGTGGCTACTGGCTGCACAGAGGTGGCGGGCAACACAGGGGAAGTTGTAGGTAGGGTGAGGGGTGCATCTGTGTTGAGCCGCACAATGGTCTTGATCCCAGAGTCCTGCTCAAAATCTGTAAGGGAAGCAAAGGTTAGGATCTGACTGCTCAGAGTCACTGTAGGGACACAGGAAGCTGCTGTCTACAAAGTCAGCCATCTAGCTGAGTGTTTCCTACACTGACTGAATCTCCAGGGATCCAGGCTGGAGTCTTTTTCAGCCCTACCTGGAGGTGCCAAGGATTGAACCTGGGACCTTCTGGATGCAAAGCATGTGTCCTACCACTGAACTAATGGTCCTCCCCATTAATAATTTTATCCACACTGTGCTTGAGGCTTCCCGCCACTGTTTTATTTGCAAGCTACCTTAATAGGGTTTTTGGCCTTTAAAAGTAAGCCTATAAGCATTTTAAATAAATGAACCAGACATTTAGTAGGATGAGGAGAATAAATGCATTTAATGTTCTTTCCAATGTTTGCTTCTGGAAGGCTAACCAGCTGTCTGCTTCTGAATTCCAAAAAAATTACATTCAACATCTGGGCTTTTTTCTCCCTACCACCATCACCAAAACACCCCACAAGTTTTCCGTAATAACTCTGCCACCAATATAAATGGAGAGGAAGAGTGATGTATTCTATCCAGCCACACTCAGTAGGTCGACGTCCCTCCTTTTAAGGGTCTTAAATATGTACTCACATCCTGAGCCAGAGCCTGAGTAGAGTTCCTCGATTTCATCAATTTCTTCATCCTCAAAGGAGTCATCATCTCCAGAGCCTTCCAGGTCAATGGGCCGCTCATAATTTTCATTCCGCCAGTGCTGGGCCTGGGTTCAAACATCAAGAAAAACGTACTTAATACTTTCCAGTGCAGCAACATGCGCATAGAATAAGAGTCAGCATAGGCAGTAATTTTGGAGCCCAGGGGCGCAGGCAAGCTGTCTTATATTGAGCTAGACCATTGGTCCATCTAGTTAAGCACTGTCTACACAGACTGGCAGTGGCTCTCCATGGTTTCAGACTGGGGCTCACTCCCAGACCTACCTGGAGATGCCAATGAATGACTCTGGGGAGAAGCAGAGTCTCCACCACTTAGCAAGAGAGAAAACATACACAGGAGCTGCCATCATGCCTTACCAAAAGGGTGGAAACCTGTTGTCCTTCAGATGCTGTAGGACTCCTGACTTCCATCAGCCCCCTGCCAGCATGATTAATGGTTAAGGATGGTGGGAACTGGAGGGCTCTAACCTCTAGGGAGCCACAGATCCCACCCCCCTGGTCTTGACAGTCAGTTGGTGGTTTACAAATTCCATGTTAGCAGCATACGAAGCTCCCATTGTTCTAGGAGCATTTTGCAACAAGGAATTTCATTAGCACAAGCAGTTTCTGAGCTCTGGGCACAATGCTGTGCCTAAGATTTCAGATTAAAATGGCAGAGTGGAAGGAAAGGAAGGCCTTTTTCTGCCTCCCCACTTCCAACCACTCTCTGACGATTGGAGAAAAGACCTTCTTAAGAATATTAGCGGGGCGGTAGTTGAAGGACTAGACCATGTGAAAAATGAACATGATATTTTAGCTGTTGTTCATTCATTTCCAGCTTCGTATTCTTGTTATTTAAAAAGTGAGCCTATACATTCTGTTGTTGCTCCTATTACCTAGGTTTAAGGTGCCATTTAGCTCCTAGTGTTCATATCTCAGTTTCTAACACTGCATTTTAGTATATTACAAAACAGGAGGCAGGTAAAACCACAGAGTTTGTAGAAAGAAGAAAAATGTCACAGCAGAAAAACAGTACTTAAGAACACTTGTTGTTGTTAATAATTACATTTATTACTTGCCCTTCATCAGCAGAGTCCAGGTCAGTTACAACAATTAAAAATTGAAAACGGTTTAAACAGAGCCACAGAAATAAGGAAGGCCCTGAAAACGCACATCTCAAGCATCAAAAGAAGTGAGCCTTCAGAACATAAGGAGAACCCTGTTGGATCTAGCCAATGGCCCATCTAGTCCAGAATCTTGTTCTCACAATGGCCAATGTGGGAAACCAGCAAGCAGGACTCAAGCACAAGAACATTCTCCCCTCCTGTGGCTTCCAGCAACTGGTATTCAGAAGCATCATTGCCTCCATCTTAAGTCCTACAGTATGTCCAAACAAAGCACTCTGGCTTTCTGCTCCCCTTCCTCGCCCTGGATCGAGCTTATAGCATGGCCACTAATCTTTCAGCAAAAACCACTGCTTGGGTTTTACCGTAAAACAGGGGATAATGCCCTTTTAAACACTGTACTGTGAAATTCAGCCATGTGGCTTCCAGCTGTAGCTTTGCTGAGATTGCAGAAGAAGCAGAAGCCTGGGCAGTCCAGCTGTCACCCATTTAGCACATGGAGCTGTGAGGAAGTGGGAAGGAGTCTATGTTTAAGCAGCGAGGTTCCCCTCCCGGGTCCTGTCAGCGCTATTGTCAAATCAGCAGTCAGCCACCTGGATGGCGGCAACGAGATCCCAACTTCCTCCTCAGAGGAGAGTATGCTCAGCTTATGCCGAGGAAGCAGAAAGTTGGGGGGAGAGAAACCAGCAGAGAGGAGAAACCACAGTGGTGGCTTGTAGACATGCCTTGAAAATGTGTTCTCCCTTTTTTAATTCCAGAAGGATTTTTATAATTGATTTCTGCTGTTTTGAATTGCAGCTGGTTGAACGGTGCTGAGTTTTACAGCTGGAATTTTTTGAACTGTGTTTGCAACAAAGTGGTGGCTTTGCACTAGTGCAGAGGAGGCAAAACCTCAAGCCAGGGGGCCAAATGAAACCCTCTGGATCTCTCTATCTGCCCCTCGTGACACTTGCCAGGTCACACAGCCTATCCTGAGGCCACACACCTCGCCAGCCATTATTCACACGGCCCTTGAGTGCTTCTGCTTGGCTTGAATGGTTCCTTCAGAGAAGGGCAACCAAAAGTGTTATGTACTGAAGTTCTCACCCTGGGCCAGCAGGGGGATACTGTAGATAGTTATGCAAATAAGGGATCGAAAATGACGTTCAGTGATTGGATAGTTTTAGAAAATTGTTACAGTTACGTTTTACTGGAGCTCTATATAAGCAGGCTGGCTGAACCCTTCAGTGCAGTTCTGTTCTGGCCTCTGAATAAACAAGAGCTGTTTGAAGAATCGCTGTGCCGTCTGATATGTTCACCCACAACTTAACAAAAAGGATCAAGGGGATGGAGGGACTCCCCTTTGAGGTAAGGTTGCAGCGTCTGGGACATTTTAGCTTAGTTAAAAGGTGAGTGAGAGAGGAGATGGTAGAAGTGTATAAAATCATGCATGGCATACAGAAAGTGGGGAGAGAAATGCTTTTTCTCCCTCTCTTAACACTAGAACTCTTGACCATGCAATGAAGTTGAATGTGGAAAGTTTCAGGACAGATGAAAGGAAATATTTCTTCACTCTGTGCAGTTAAACTATGAACATTTACTCCCACTAGAGGCAGTGATGGCCACCAACTTAGATGGCTTGGACAAATTCATGGAGAATACAGCTATCAGTGGCTATATAAGACCATATAACACCGGTCCTGAAAGACCTACTTTGGCTCCCAGTACGTTTCCAAGCACAATTCAAAGTGTTGGTGCTAACTTTTAAAGCCCTAAATAGCCTGGGCCCAGTATACCTGAAGGAGCGTCTCCACTCCCATCGTTCAACCCGGACACTGAGGTCCAGCTCCGAGGGCCTTCTGGTGGTTCCCTCACTGCGAAAAGTGAGGTTACAGGGAACCAGGCAGAGGGCCTTCTCAGTAGTGGCGCCTGTCCTGTGGAACGCCCTTCCATCAGATGTCAAGGAAATGAACAACCACCTGACTTTTAGAAGACATCTGAAGGCAGCCTTGTTTAGGGAAGGTTTTAATGTTTGGTGTTTTATCATGTTTTCATGTGTTTATCATGTTCAACTCATGTTGGGAGTGGCTGGGGAAACCCACCCAGATGGGTGAGGAATAAATTATTATTATTATTATTATTATTATTATTATTATTATTATTATGCCATAATGGTTTTGGTCTGTATGCACAGTTGGAGGCAATATGCTTCTGAATCCAATTGATGGAAATGAAAAGGAAGGAAAAGGGGCAGAGGCAGAATTGTGAGTGTGAGTGTGTGAGAGAGAGATGGAAAGAGTGTAGGATGGTGAGCAAAGGAGGGAAGAAGTGTGTACATATGTGCGTAAGAGAGAGGGGAGGGGATGTATGAGAGAAGGTGAGCATGTGTGTGAGAGAAGGAAAGAGAAGGCTCTTAATCAATTCAAAACGCATTATTGTCAATTACAAGGACAAAGATAACAAAAGGTGGGATGGAGTGACCTCTTCCAGCTGGAAGGGTGGTTGAGAACAATCAATCAGATGAAAAGTGCGCAAGTTCCACACACACAAACACAGACAGGGCTAAATTTGATTAGTGTGGAACGAGGCAGTTTTTCAAGAATTCTGCACATAAACGGACCAATGCTTGACAGGCGATTGTCCCTGGGTTGTGACAGAAAACATGATGGTAACCAGTGTAGACAGAACAAAACTAGCACTGTATGTTCCACAAAATAGGCTCCAGATACAACTATTTATCAGGCTGGAAATCTTATTTTGCATGAATTAAGCCCCCTGAACATTTTTCAATGGTAGCCCCACATGGGATGCATACCAATAGTTCAGCCTAGAAGCGACAAAGGCAAATGTGACAACAGACAATTCTGCTTTCTCGAGGATGTCAAGCACAAAATCAAGTCACATTACAGTGGTACCTTGGTTTTTAGAACAATGGATATCATAACTGCATGTAAGAAAAAAAAATAATTTTATTTTCATCATCTACAATACTGTCTTATTCATTTTGCAGTACAGTACATTGATTATTGCTTTCATTTTATGGATCAATGACCTCGTTAGTAAAATTCATGTTAATTTGATGTTTTAGGGGTTGTTTTTAAAAGTCTGGAACAGATTAATCCATTTTGCATTACTCTCTATGGGAAAGCATGCCTTGGTTTTAGAACGCTTTGGTTTTGGAACAGACTTCTGGAACAGATTAAGTTTGGGAACCAAGGAACCACTGTACTGTGTCCACATAGGTAGTTAGGAAAAGGGAGAGAGATTGCAGAAGGGTGTGTGTGTGCAAACAGAAGAGCATCTTTCTAAAGAGATCATGTTCCTATGCAGAAGAAACGGTAAATCAGCAGTATGCATCCCTTAGAACACCTTTCCTTCACCTGGTGCTCTCCCAAGTGTTTTAGACCCCAACACCCATCAACCCTAGCCTGCATCACCAATAGTCAGGGGTGATGGGAGCTGTAGTGCAGCAAATAAATTGGGTGGGGGGTCATGTTGGGAGTAGGCTGATCTTCTACCACCTAAACACAGTGTGCACTTTTTTCATTAATATTTCACCTTTCTAAAAAAAAATAAAAAAATAGCAATTTAATGAGTACAAAGGCATCCATTTTCAGTTTATCATCCTAGCCAGCGAATACAGGAATTGCAAGATTTGGGATATTGCAGTTGACCTTACATAAACCCTAACAGCATTGTGGGGGTTTTCGCCACTGAAAACAAAGAGAGGAAATGAACCGCTTGAATGTCAACAGACCAGCCCATTGCACTCCCTTCAAACATTCTAACCTAGCCACCTACCAGGAAAGCCAGTGGGATTGGCAGAGACTACAGTTGTGCTAAAATATTCATGGTCTAGAAGCATGTGAACTGGAAGATGTGCTGTTTGCATGCTCACAGAGAAGGAAATAAATGATCTGCTGGAGGAGAAGGACAGCAGTTTTCAAAGAAGATCTGGAGTCTGTGGAACACACAGCTTCTCCTCTTATCTAGGGTACATGGAGATGTCATTTAGTGACACATGGGAAAGCTTTTCTTCCATGATGAATAGTAGGCATGGGGAGAGGGATTTGGATTGGAACATAGAATTATAGAATTGTAGAGTTGGGAGGAACCCCAAGGGTCATCCAGTTCAACCTCTTGCAATGCAGAAATATCAGCTAAATCAAGGGCCAGCAACCTTTTTCAGCCGTGGACTGGTCCACCGTCCCTCAGACCATGTGGTGGGCCAGACTATATGGGGTTTTTTTTGGGGGGGGGGGGGGATGAACGAATTCCTATGCCCCACAAATAACCCAGAGATGCATTTTAAATAAAAGCACACGTTCTACTCATGTAAAAACACGCTGATTCCCGGACTGTCCGTGGGCCGGATTTAGAAGGTGATTGGGTCACATCTGGCCCCTGGGCCTTAGTTTGCCTACCCCTGAGCTAAAGCATTCAGGACAGAGGGCCATCCAACCTCTGCTTCATAAATGCCAAGAAAGAAAAGTCCACCACCTCCCGAGGGAGTCCATTCTACTGTTGAACAGCTCTTACTGTCAGGAAGCTTCTCCTGGTGTTTCGTCAGAATCTCCTTTCTTATAACTTGAATCCATTTGTTCGAGTCCTGCCATCCAGAACAGGAGAAATCAAGCTTGCTCCATCTTCAACATGACATCCATTTAGATATTTGAAGACGGCTGTCATATCTGCTCTCAGTCTCCTCTTTTCCAAGCTAAACATACCCAGCTCCTTCAACCATTCCTCATAAGATTTGGTTTCCAGATCCTTGGCCATCTTGGTTGCCCTCTTCTGCACACATTCCAGCTTGTCAACAACCTTCTTAAATTGTGGCGCCCAGAGCTGGACACAACACTCCAGGTGTGGTCTGTCCAAGGCAGAATACAGTGGTGCTACTACTTCTCTTGATTGGGACCCTAAACTTCTGTTGATACAGCATAAAATACCATTAGCCTTTTTTTGCTGCCACATCACGCTGTTGAGTCATGTTAGCTTGTGATCCACTAAGACCCCTAGATTCTTTCCACACTCTACTACTTCTGCTGATGCACCCTTGTGCCTTCCCCTTGTGCTACTAAATGACATCTCCATGTACACCATGTACCCATGAATTAAAGCCACCCTACACCCTTTGACACCCCCAGTTTGATTTGCACCCCCCTGTGGTGACTGTGAAAGCAAACTCGACTGTGTAAGGACAGGTGGCAAATGTGGCAAATCTCCCATCTTGCCTGGCCTTAGGCTTGCTCTCTGCTTGGATGCAGATATGCAGGCAATTCTCCCCCTGCTCCATTCAGAGCTGTTTGAAAGTCTAAACTTTGATTCCTGCCCCTGTACTCTTCTGCAAGCTTGAAGTCCAGCCTGACCTATAGACTCCATTTGGAACAAATCCTTTTAGTCTCAAAAATACATTTCTGGGTGGGAGGTATCTTAACATTTCTCCAGCCGTTTCCCATTCCTTACCATAAACATTCAGAACATAAGAGCCCTGGTAGATCACATCCAAAGTCCATCTAGCCCAGCAATCTGTTCTTGCTGTGGCCAACACAGGAGCCAACTTCTAGGGGCTGTGGGGGCTTTGGCCCCACAATAAAATATTTGAGGGAGCCTGGCCCCCACAAAGTTGATGGGCATTCCCATTCAAATAGTGTGTGTGCACTGCATCATGCAGTCGATTATGCGGGGCGGGGCTTACCTGGGCTCCCACAATATTTTAGTCAAGTTGGCACCCCTGGTGGCCAACCAGATGCCTCTGGGAAGCTTGCAGAAGCAGGACTTGAGGAAAATAGTGCTCTCCTCACTTTCAGTTCCTAGCATGTGAGGCAGAACCTAGCCATCATGGCTAGGTAAAGGTAAAGGGACCCCTGACCATTAGGTCCAGTCATGGCCAAATCTGGGGTTGCGGCGCTCATCTCACTTTATTGGCCGAGGGAGCTGACGTACAGCTTCCGGGTCATGTGGCCAGCATGACTAAGCCGCTTCTGGCGAACCAGAGCAGCACACGGAAACGCTGTTTACCTTCCCGCTGGAGCGGTACCTATTTATCTACTTGCACTTTGATGTGCTTTCGAACTGCTAGGTTGGCAGGCGCTGGGACCAAGCAATGGGAGCTCACCCCATCGTGGGGATTCGAACCACCGACCTTCTGATCGGCAAGTCCTACGCTCTGTGGTTTAACCCACAGCGCCACCCGCATCCCTTCCCCACACCCCATCATGGCTAGTAGTCATGAATAGCCTTCTCCTCCGTGAATGAGTCTGATCCTATTTTAAATCTGACCAGGTTGGTGGCCATCACTGCATATTGTTAGGTGATTAACATAGTTTTAACCATGTGCTGTGTGAACACAGGAAACTGCCCTATACTAAGGCAGATCCTCAGTCCGTCTAGTTGAGTACTGTCTACACTAACTCGGCAGGATTCAGGTATGATTCTCTCCCAGCCCTACCTGGACATGCTGGGGAATGAACCTGGGACTTTCTGTATGCAAGCAGATGCTCCACTGCTGAACCATTGTCCTTCCTTGGACTTCTGTCTCTGCTGTAATTTCTCTCCTCGCATGAATACCCCACCCCAAAAATCTATCTGTGTATTTGTAAGAAGAAAAGGGTGTGATGCCAATCTATCCCTCGCAAACTCGGAGGGAGATGGAGCTCATCACTGCAAGGATAAGTGTGCGGATGTAGCAAAGCACTGAAAATCCAGAGAGGGAGGATATCAATAAAGCCAGGTTTTAAAATACAGATAGATGGACTGAGGAATCCCACCGGGATACCATCCTAATAGTCACTTACATGACAACAGTAACCATAGAAACCAATTCCTCCATCCTAATGGCTGTGCACTGATCTCCTTTTCAGACTTCAGAGAAAGACGAGGGAGAATGAACATCATTTTGAAGTCAAGAGATATTCTTGAACACTTTGATGTCTAGCTCCGCTTCTACGTACCAATAGGATGACCTTGGCTATCCCTGCTTAGCTCCTCTAGGAAAGTCAGTTCAAGCTGAGTTGGTTTGATGGAAAGCAAACCCATAAATGCTTCACGGAGGATTGTGCAATGGCAGAGTCAAATCAACATTAAGAGGGGGAGAAACCTCTAAGTCAGTTAGCCTATATAGCCTAACAATTAGTTTTTGACAGCAATCACATTCAGACACTTTGAGACATTTTAACAGCACAAAGCACTCACAGAGTAGCCTTCGTTTGCAATTCATTCTCGGTTTCTGGATGACTAAGAAAATAAGGAATCCACAACACCCTTAGCATTCAAATAATTTCTAGGTTACTGGAGCAGCCTTTGCCAATCTGGAGTTGTTTGGATACCCCCTATCCCCCTCGGAGCAACAATTCCCAGAATTCACTGGGAAGTCAGATCAACTGTTAAACCCCTTTGTAGCCCTGTGAGGGTAATAGGGGTCCCTTCACAACTCTCAACGCATCCTCAACAAACTACAGTTCCCAGGAAGACATGACGGTTTAATATTGTATGGCATGATACTGTATTGGTATGATATTGCATTGAATGTACAGTGCAGATGGGGACAAAATCAATTCAAATCCAAAACAGATTCCAGCTGGGATAAATATCTTAGAAGGCTTGTTGGAAAAGGAACATCTTTAGCAGGCATCAAAAATGCAATGGAGAAGGCACCTATCTGATATGCAGTGGGAAGGAATTCCAAAGGGTAGGTGTCACCACACTAAAAGCCTGATTCTGACATTGGGCAGAACAGGCCTCCTGACAGATCCCAACTCCATTCAACCATGGTGGTTACAAGAGATGGTGGTCTCCCCCTGGACTGCTGCAATCTCCTTTACCCCACAAGCTGCACCATAGAAGCAAAGGGCTCTTATCAAATTTGCATGTGATGATGAACTACATGCAGGCTGCATGCTAATTCCTACACAGGCATCTCTTAACATGCAAAGCATGTCTTTCACTATGGGACCCTGAGCGGTAAGAGCTTAGTGACAGAAGACATGTTTTGCATAAACAAACGCAGCAGTTTAAACCCTAAGTATTTCGTTTTATTAATTTATCTACAACATTTTTTGACCACCCCAATCAAGAAAGACGTCTGGACCACCCAGTCAACAAAGTTCCTAATCAGTTCAATTTCCTGCCTAAAACCCAGAACAAGTAGCAAAATAAGGTTTAAAACCCAGCAGAAATAATCTGTTCCAAGGGCAAAAATGGAAAAGGTTTAGGAAAATTGAAAGGTATTCATCTGAAAGGATTTTAATGTAGGCACCAGTTGAGCTTTGCGCGGGAGGGTATTGTGTCACTACAAAAAAGGTTCTCTCCTTTGCAACCCCCCACCTTGCCTCTTTAGGTGTGAGGACCTCTAATGACGCTCTCAAGGTCCAGCCAGTTATATCTGGGATGATCTTTCAGGTAACCTGATTATCTCTCCAGTTGAAAGCTCTGAGACAGCCCGGCTAAGAATGCCGTGTTTGATTCAGTGCTAGTCAGAGCATGGTACTGCTTTGAGCAGAGCAATGATCTGGCTCAGTATAAAGGTAGCTCTTTATTAGAGGAACGGGACACAGCTTGGCGATGCACCAGATGATGCTCAATGATGCAAACCAACTGCCGGCTCCCAAACTTATTCTGGATCACTGCAGGGCTGCTACTAAAAATATCGTCACAAATAGATAGGTGTAACATGATGGCCACAAGTGGCGCTCACACCCTCCTCCGCTGAGAACAGGGGAATCTCACACCATCTCGGGATGAACTTAGAATAGAATGAAAATAATTAACATTTGGGCAGCACAGTTGTGCAACTTAGGTCTGAACAGAACAAGACAATGAGAAACATCACCTCTGCGAGACATGCAGGCAGCAGAGTGCCACTCGATAGCATTGGTGCTGTCTTTTGAACAAGAAAGAGTAAAATATAGGATCTACCACCATGGTGGGCTGCTTGTGGTCCTTCCAGATGTTGTTGGACTCCAACTCCCATCAGCCCCAGCCAGCATGGTCAATGCTCAGGGATGAAAGGAGTTGTAGTTAAGCAATGTCTGGGGCCCCTCAAGAGTCCAATGTTGCATAAATCATTGGGGTGAATCAGGGGAAGGGTCTAGCATCACGTTCTGTGGAACTACCCATATAGTAGGGTTACCAGACGTCCCCATTTCCCGGGAGAGTCCCCGGAATTGCAAATAAGTCCCTGGACAAATTCCATCCCCGTAATGTCCCCGGATTTCATCTAATGTCCCTGGGAAATGCAACAGCAGCAGTCTCAGCAACCTGGAGCAGTTGGCTCTGGCTGGCTTCAGGAGCTGCTCGGAAGTCCCCATATGATGGTGGTGCAGGGGCTCTAAGATGCAGCTTCTGGGTTGCCTCCACCTTCACTGACCCTAGCAACTAAGCTGTGAAGGGTGGCTACATGCTGCCTATTGGAGCAGCCTCCCAACTCCTACTTGCATGCAAGCAGGAACGGTGTGGGGATCTCTCAGCTGTGAAGGGAGGCTTCACGCTGCCTATCAGAGCTTGCGTGCAAGCAGGAGGGGGCAGGGATCTCTCAGTTAGGCAACGGGAAGCCTCCCTTCCCAGCTGAGGGATCCCCATCCCCTCCCAATGGGAAGGGAGGCATCACGCTGCCTGAGAGATCCCTGCCCCCTCCTGCTTGCATGCAAGTAGGAGTTGGGATGGGGCTACTCCAAAAGGCAGTGTGAAGCCTCACTTCCCAGCTGAGGGACCCCTGCCCCTCCTGCTTGCACACAAGTAAGAATGGGATTGGGGCTGTTCCGATGGGAAGGGAGGCATCGCGCTGCCCGAGCCTCGCTGCCACCGCTGCTCTCGGCCCTCTTTCTCCGCCTTCCATGCCTGACCCACCACGCACTGCTTCCCCACCACCACCGAACAACCAACAACTCAGGGGCTGCCCAGGCTCATGGAGAAAGGAGATAGAAGCCTCAGAGGAAGAGGAAACGTGGCGGTTGAAGTCAAGGCGGTGGCCGCCCCTCTGCCCCTCTGCCCCTGCCATTGCTGCAGCATCAACGTCCCAAACATGTAGTATTTAGAAGAAGAAGAAGAAGAAGAGGAAGAAGAAGAAGAAGAAGAAGAAGAAGAGGAAGAAGAAGAAGAAGAAGAAGAAGAAGAAGAAGAAGAAGAGGAGGAGGAGGAGGAGGAGGAGGAGGAGGAGGAGGAGTTTGGATTTGATATCCCGCCTTTCACTCCCTTTAAGGAGTCTCAAAGCGGCTAACATTCTCCTTTCCCTTCCTCCCCCACAACAAACACTCTGTGAGGTGAGCAGGGCTGAGAGACTTCAAAGAAGTGTGACTAGCCCAAGGTCACCCAGCAGCTGCATGTGGAGGAGCGGAGAAGCGAACCCAGTTCACCAGATTACGAGTCTACTGCTCTTAAACACTACACCACACTGGCTCTAATTAACATGTCCCTGGATTCATTGAAAAAAATCTGGTAAGCTTACAGTATAGCTCAGCTTGTAGCAGGGTTGAATACCACACACAAAGGCCTCCTTGGGGCAAGGGTTCAAGGGTTCAAGTCCCCCTGAGAGCAAAACCCATTTAAGGGGCAGAGGGAAGCTTGTTGAAGTCAGTGGTAAAACTTCCATGAAAAAGTTCCCTGGTTCAAGTCATCTAAATCCTGGCAGCTCCAGATAAAGGCTGGGACAGGCTCTGGTTCGAGACTCTGGAAAGCTGCTGCTACAGACCAGCCTTCCCCAACCATATGTTTTAGACTGCAAATCCCCTCATCCTTGACCACTGGCTTTGCTGGCTGGGGCTGATGGGAGCTGTGGTCCAAAACATCAGCTTGAAGAAGACCAGTAAAGATAATATATAGCTGGACCAATGCTCTAACTGGGCTGAAAGCAGTTTCCTCTGCTGTTCCTGTGGGACAGTCATAAGGCAACAGATTCAACAAAAAGAAATGTCTGCTAATCTTAACACTTTTCTGATGAGGTAATAACTTTCACTACAAGACACCCAGAACCAGCTAATTGGAACAGGGCATGCAGATAACTGTGGACTATACAAGCTGTTTGCAGTATTTTCAGGTACAAATCCTATTAAAATCTGCTGGGGGGAAATGTCCATATGGTAAAAATTAGTCTGCAACGAGTGTGCTTTAGGGGAAAATATATATCTTCTATGGCATGTTGAATTAAAAAAAAAAAAGTTAGGCAAATCCTAAGTTGGTATATAATACAATGGATATAAATAGATAAAATTGGCTTTATACACTTCCAAATTTATCAGGATTTATACACACACACACAACCCTATAAAATGCTGGTCACATGCCTGTTAACACCACATTATTTCCAAACTTGCTCTGTTCTCTCTCCTGGGAGGAGATGTGAAGAAGTCATCCACTGCCCCCCTGGCGTTAAAGTGAGATGAGGAATGACAAATGAGCAGCCTGACTGTTGGCACAAATTGCATCAGACCGGCTCTGAGATTTATTCTCGGCTCCGAGGTTGGAATATAAGATTGCCACGAACAATTCATTTCCCCAAGGATCTAGTTCTCTGGGAGTCTTTTAAAATAAAATAAAAATCTCCCTGCCCAACTCTTTAGAGTTAAGTCGCAGCTTTCAAATACACAGAGTTTTGCTACTTGGACTTATTCATAGAGAAATAGTAGAATTCATTCTAATTTGAAGGTTTACCTTTCCTTTTTATTTATTTCTGGTAAATAACATTATTAGGGCCCAAAGCATACAAAAAACTATGCCCAAACATTATAGCCCCTGAGGCTGCACTTGGCTCAGTATTCTGTCTGTTCTGGCAGGCTGTGGCTCTCTAGGGCAGAGGTGGGCAAGGGCCACATTGCCTCATAGGAACCTTCTGAGGGCCATATGCCAGTGATAGGCAGGCAAAAGTGGTTGGTGAAACCTATGGGACTTTAATCTTTGTACAGTAAATAGGTGTTTCTAATCCAGGCATAGGCAAACTGGCCCTCCAGATGTTTGGGACGACAATTCCCATCATCCCTGACCACTGGTCCTGTTAGCTAGGGATGATGGGAATTGTAGTCCCAAACATCTGGAGGGCCGGAGTTTGCCTATGCCTGTTCTAATCCAACAATGTCTGGAGGGTCATAGGTTCCCCTTGCTACATGAACCCTTTGCACATCCAGCAGGGCTCATTTTGTGAAAGCTCATGTTTGAAAGTAAACTGGAGAACTGAACACATTAGCAACCCGTTCCATCACTTTCTGGTTGATGCAAAACTTCTGAGCAATGACAGAAACGACATAGTGTTGATTATTGCATTCATTACCCACCCATGCATTCATTTCAGATGGAAGTCGGGCAAATCAGCCCTTGCAATCTCACGCTGCCAATTGCTCTCAAAATTAGCCTATGCCGTGACTGTTAAACAAAACTTGCAAGGGCAAACGCTTAACTGTGCAGGCATTGAACTCTGGGATGATGTGTTTGCTCATAGCCGGCAATATGATGCTCTTGGCAGAGCGTGCTCATCTCAGACAATTGGAGTCCTTGTCCAAGAGAAGAGACGGCTTCCGCCACCGTAAGCCACCAACATGGCGGACAAAGGGCTCCTTTGAACCGACAGCACAATGCTGTAGATTTCACCACACTTCAGTGAAACATATCAAAGCGTTCAGACAAAGAAATACTGGGAGATCCATTTCTTTAATGTACGTATGAGTAATACCCAGCAAGCTGGAGCGACTCCAATGTTCTAAGCAGAGGCAAAGAATTAGCTTTTCCATTAGGACATTTTTTTATAACAAAGCATGACTAACATGGTCGCATTGCTTTACTGTTCCGTATATTTAGCCAAAGGTCGACAAATACACCTGACAGTTCACCACTGGCGAGTACATCTTTTAACCTGGCGATTATAACATCAGCGAGAAGCTATCAGCTCACATTCGCTAGACTTGAGCAGGGTGTGATGGTGTGAAGGAACTGGATTCTTATGAGGTAAAATGGGTATGTCAGGAATGCTGTTATGATATGAAAACTGGTATGAAAATGGTTAACTATGGGAAGAAGGGGAGGGGCTAGTATTTTACTCCAGGATAAAGCCAGTAAATATACAGTTCATGTGGGTTTATCCGGTAGTCTGCCAAGAACCACCAGATGAGGCTGTTACAGTTTCAAAGGAGGTCTCTTGGTTAATAACTTGCCAGCTATTGCCAGTTATTTACAGTTATAGGAGTTAACAGCAAAATCCAGCTTTTTTTATGGGTCAGGAGAATTCAAAAGGGCTTACTAAATGGTGATTCGTCCTTCAGTGGACATTCTATTCAAAATGTACTGGTACTCAGTTACAGGCCAATGAGGGTTTAGAGCTCCAGGGAGATCCTGATTGGTCAAAGGATTCTAACTGGGATGAATATAAAGGTGGGCACAGGACCGATTGCTGGTAGTTCTGGGAGGTTAGTTGGGGATGAGGGTTGAAAAGAAAGGGAAGGCAAGCTGAGGAAAGACAACCAGTCAGGAGGAGGAGTCTCAACAGGCAGTTATCCAGGATAGCTTTTGGCCAGAGCGAAAGCAGCTGACATTAGGTCACTGGAAGACTTCAGAGGAGGCAACTGTGATATCTTTGTGGCTGAGTTATGGTCTTCAAGTACCTGATCAGAAAGAAGACTTCAGTGGAAAGCTGAAGGAAGTCTGCCAAGGGGAAGGCAGCAATCTTAAGAGGAGGATTCTGGTGTGAGTGACAGCCAAAAAACTCCTAGTGAGGTTCTCCAAGTTCCTGTCAGTTAACTAGGAGATGAGATAAGGGGGAACTAGCTTTGCATAAATATGACAACAAGGGTAAGAACTTAAAGAATTCTGGCAGGATATGGCTCTGTTCTGCCTCCGTGGTTGGAGGAAACCGTGTGCTTCTGAATGCCAGTTGCTGGAAATCAACTTCATTGCTTTCTTCTTGTGGGGTTCCCATAAACATCTAGTTGGTCGATAAGAGAGAAGGATGCAGGACTAAATAGGCATTTTGTCTGTTCAAGCAGGGTTCTTTAAGTATATAGTTACCACTTTTGAAGCAACAGCATCAGTTTTTGAAGCCACAGTAAGTGGCTGACTCATATTTAAAGCAGCAGCGACCTATCAAAGCAAGTTGATAGGTCAGTAAACCCTTGCTGGACCTAGCAAGGAGGACCTCTGATAAAGATCCCTGGTCCATCTAGCTCAGTGTTGACTACAACGTTAAGCGGCCAACCTTTTCTGGCCAGAAGGCTGAGTTCACTCTGGGAACTACCTGCCACCAGTCAATGTGACCACGCCACACTCTCAGATGCAGGAAACAACAACCACCCCTCCTCAGAAGAGCCATACTCCTCAGATGGCCAAAGGGGACAATTTGCACACACACAGCCATCAGAGTGCTGAGCTGCATGGATAAGTTTAAGCTCCCCACCGCAGTGCTGTGCCAACTTTTGTTTTCTTTTTGCCAACACCGGTAAGATCGGGGAGGTGAGGAAAGAGACATTTGATGGGAGAGAGGACCTGATGTTGTCCCCAGGTCAGGTGTTAGCCACGCCTGGTCCATATTAGCTGGCAGTTACCCTCCAATGTTCCATGCAAGATCCTTTTCCAGCCATACCTGGATATGCTAGGAACTGAACCTGGGCCCAGCAAAGCATGCTCAGCCTCTGAGCTACAGACCTTCCATAAGCAGCCAGACATGAGTATATATTTGGAGGTAAGGTAAAGGTAAAGGGACCCCTGACCATGAGGTCCAGTCGTGACCGACTCTTGGGTTGCGGCGCTCATCTCGCTTTACTGGCCAAGGGAGCCAGCGTACAGCTTCTGGGTCATGTGGCTAGCATGACTAAGCCACTTCTGGCAAACCAGAGCAGCGCACGGAAACGCCGTTTACCTTCCCGCCGGAGCGGTACCTATTTATATACTTGCCCTTTGACGTGCTTTCGAACTGCTAGGTTGGCAGGAGCAGGGACCGAGCAACAGGAGCTCACCCCGTCGTGGGGATTCGAACCGCTGACCTTCCGATCAGCAAGTCCTAGGCTCTGTGGTTTAACCCATAGCGCCACCCGCTTCCCATATATTTGGAGGTAGCATGCTTCAATTATTATTTGATTAACTACATTTTTATCCAGCTCTAGATGATGAAGATGGCTCACCATCACCACCCTTAAATCCTCACAACAACCCTGGGAGGTTGCTGGGTTAGGCTGTGAAAGAGAAAATGACCAGTCCAAAGTTACCCAGTGAGCTTCAGGGCTGAGTGGAGATTTGCATGGGGAAATTTAGTCCAGCCAACATATCATTACACCTCACCAGATCTCTAATTTATGCCTGCACAACGCAATACAATGTTCATTAGAAACAGGCACGCCCTGTCCTCCTAAATTAACCTAATCCTTATTTTAAAGAAAAGCTGGCATTTGTTTTATAGTTATTGTATGTGGTGGAACTTATTTATTAAAGCCTAGTATTAAATGGCACATGTAAATTATTGGGCTATATACCCTGGGGTTCCCGAATGAAAGTCAGGAAGAATGGTTTGGTCCTTTGAATATTGTTCATGCATTTATATTTCCATTGCACCATGGACTGTAACACTATTTGTTATGCATAATTGATTGCAACAGTATAGGATTAATTTCACAATGGTTGACTAAAGAACCAAGCTACGCATTGCATTAAAGGCCTGATTTCATCTGACATTATCTTTTAATGTATGTAGGTGTTTTTACCTCATGCAATTAAAGTCACAGGAGTTTTTTGGGGGGGTCACTGGCCAGCCCTACCCCCCACCCCGGGACATCCCTGAAGGATGCTGTGCTTGTGGAGAGCTTCACAGATCCCTGGTTATGCAGGGCTCTAAACCGCACTGGGAGCTTCTGATTACAAGACACTGCCTACTGCAGGAATTTTGTACTTTTAACGTGGGGGACTGTAAACAATAGGATGGTAATGTAGAAGAATGACAGAATTATCAAGTGACCATGAGGGTTATCTGGTCCATCCCCCTGCAATGCAGGAATCTTTTGCCCAACATGGGGCTTGAACCTACAACTGAAATATAAGAAGAAGAAGAAGAAGAAGAAGAAGAAGAAGAAGAAGAAGAAGAGGGGGAGGGGGAGGAGGAGGAGGAGGAGGAGGAGGAGTTTGGATTTGATATCCCGTTTTATCACTACCCTAAGGAGTCTCAAAGTGGCTAACATTCTCCTTTCCCTTCCTCCCCCACAACAAACACTCTGTGAGGTGAGTGGGGCTAAGAGACTTCAAAGAAGTGTGACTAGCCCAAGTCACCCAGCAGCTGCATGTGGAGGAGCGGAGCCGTGAACCCAGTTCACCAGATTACGAGTCTACCACTCTTAACCACTACACCACACTGGCTCTTAAGAGTCTCATGTTCTTCCAACTAAGAATGGGGATTGTGGTCAAAGCAACAATGTGCCAGAGGGGCCAGTGCCGCCGCCATCAGCCTCCCGCCACATGTGATTTTGATTGCATGTAGAAAATGGATGCCTAAATATGGCTGGTTTGACCTTTTAAAAAATAAAATAAACCATGGGTGAGGTTGCATACATGCCCAGTCAGAATAGGGACCATGGAGAATGTGTGGAAGATTGTTACAACCTTTTCTCTCCAAAGTGTTCATGGGGGAAAACCCACCTTAAAGTAGATGCTTGTTGTGGGACAGAAAAACTGCAGTTGTGAAGCTCCCACAAGAAATCTAACTTTTTATAAAATCAATCAATCAATCACAGTTCTCATCCTGCGCTTCTGATCTCTATGTTTCTCTTTGTACAGCTTACAGTAATTTAAAAGACTCAAAACTAGAAACCAAAAACAATGGCTTTATAATTGTATTTGATAGTTAAGGTAGATTTATTTTTAAAGCACATTCTTCAGAGAAGACATCTTCCTTTTAAGGCAAAAAAACTTGCTGGGATGAAAATGTCTTCACCAGCTGAAAGAGGTCAACTGGATAAGGGAGTTTCTTGAGGAAAGGTGTTCTATAGAATTGGTGCAGCCACCAAGAAGGCCCCGCCTCTAGTTCCAATGAACAGTGGCCTCAATCACAGATGGTATACAGAGCAGGGTCTTTCCATTTGACCCTAATAAGATTGATACTTCCTTGGGTTCCATAGGAGGGAAGGTGGGGTATAAACATGGTAATAAAATAAATAAACAAACATTGGACAGGATGATTCTGTGTCTCCTATGGCTCAGGGGCTATAGGATTGCAGGAGGTATTTTACTACACGGGAACAACCTTATACAGAGTAAGACCAGTTGTGCATCTTGTTCATGGAACCATTGAATTGTGGGGTTAGAAGAGATCACAGCTAAGAAAATGGCCATCCAACCTCTTTTTAAAAACATCCAATGGAAAGTCTACCACCTTCCGAGGTACTCTGTTCCACTGTTAAAAAGCTCTTAGAGTCAGAAAGTTCTTCCTGATGTTTAGTTGGAATCATTATTCTTACAACGTGAATCCACTGGTTCGAGTCTTACCCTCTAGAGTAACAGAAAACAAACTTGCTCCATCTTCCATGTGACAGTTCTTCCCCTATTACATATTTGGTCTACACCAGGGTTTCCCAAGCTTGGGTCTCCAGCCTTTTTGGGACTACAGTTCCCATCAACCCTGACGACTGGTTCTGCTCGCTAAGGATGATGTGAGTTGCAGTCCAGAAATGGCTGGACACCAAGTTTGGGAAACCCTGGTAAACACTTAATGGCAGGAGCTCTCCAGTATTTCTGGCAGGCTTCTCCCCAGTCCTACCTGCAGGTGGCTGAGCCTACAGCCTGCACTCACCCAAGTTGGCATGCAAGCCGTGCTTCATAAAGAGAAGAAATGGAATCATTTGAAGCTGTAATCTGGATGCTTTGAGTGCAATAGCTACTCACGTTAAGATGCATACCTAAAACAGAGCAAAATAAAATCTTCCCAGAAGACAACTGTCAATAAATGGAGGTGTTATCAGCCAGTGGGAACTGCCACCTCATTAAAATTGAAGCGTGGTAAGAGTGTGCATTCATGCACACACATGTTTTAAATTGGAACGTTTTCCATTTGACAACAAAGTTGCCATTCTTTTAAACATATGCTGTTTCCCTTCAAAGCACAGTCCATTAGTATTCTCCCAAGGCAAACACAGCCTTTCTGCAATGAGAGAAAATCCTGCCAAGAGGAAATCTACAGCTTTTCTCTCTCTCCCCCACCTCTTCCTCTCTTTTTTTCTGCACAGCAAAGAGATGGCATTTTCAAGACAATAAAAAAGGAGGTCACAGATTTGGGAAAGTTTCCTCTGCTGGCTTCATCTCTGGAGCAGGTTGCTTGTGCAAAGGAGGAAATTCAGCCTCAACACAAGCTTTGTTAAATGTAACTTGCCCAGCTAGAAATGTTCAGACTAAATAAGCTGAATGAAGGTCTGTGGGTCCATGTGGTGAGCCCAGCATAAGGGGAGACCATCAGTTATGATGGGCGCAGTGTGCTCTACGTGGAGCTGTGATTGAAAGGATTTGGAACCCATGTTGTTGTTGTTTAGTCGTTTAGTTGTGTCCGACTCTTCGTGACCCCATGGACCAGAGCACACCAGGCACTCCCGTCTTCCACTGCCTCCCGCAGTTTGGTCAAACTCATGCTGGTAGCTTCGAGAACACTGTCCAACCATCTCGTCCTCTGTCGTCCCCTTCTCCTTGTGCCCTCAATCTTTCCCAACATCAGGGTCTTTTCCAGGGAGTCTTCTCTTCTCATGAGGTGGCCAAAGTATTGGAACCTCAGCTTCAGGATCTGTCCTTCCAGTGAGCACTCAGGGCTGATCTCCTTAAGAATGGATAGGTTTGATCTTCTTGCAGTCCATGGGACTCTCAAAAGTCTCCTCCAGCACCATAATTCAAAAGCATCAATTTTTCGGCGATCAGCCTTCTTTATGGTCTAGCTCTCACTTCCATACATCACTACTGGGAAAACCATAGCTTTCACTATACGGACCTTTGTTGGCAAGGTGATGTCTCTGCTTTGGAAGCCATAATAACTGGTGGAAAATTTGGAAGCTAGGCTGACTACATGGCATTTTACTAGCTTCTCCAAAAGAATATCATGGGGGACTTTGTCAAAGGCCTTCCTGAAATCAAGATAACTACATCCACAGCATTCCCTTGATTCAACAAGCTTGTAACTCTATCAAAAAAAGATGACATTGATTATTGTATTGTATTGTATTGTGGCTACAACTTAGTGGTAGAGCATCTGCTTTGCACACAGAAGGTCTCAGTTTCAATTCCTGGCATCTCCAGGTAAGGCTGGGAAAAGTCCTACCTGAAAACCTGGAGAGCTGATGCCAGCCAATATAGACTTTTCTGAGCTATATGGACCAGTGGTATGACTCACTAGAAGTCAGCTTCCTATTCATAGAATCATAGAGTTGGAAGAGACCACAAGGGCCATCGAGTCCAACCCCCTGCCAAGCAGGAAACACCATCAGAGCACTCCTGACATATGGTTGTCAAGCCTCTGCTTAAAGACCTCCAAAGAAGGAGACTCCACCACACTCCTTGGCAGCAAATTCCACTGTCGAACAGCTCTTACTGTCAGGAAGTTCTTCCTAATGTTTAGGTGGAATCTTCTTTCTTGTAGTTTGGATCCATTGCTCCGTGTCCGCTTCTCTGGAGCAGCAGAAAACAACCTTTCTATTCCTCTCTTGGCTCCTGGAACTTCCATGCTACCTCTCAGCTTCTGGCACTGCCACAGACTCCTGGGTGTGTCATCTACCTTCCTAGGCTTCCTTTCCATAACTGGAGTTATATATGCGTTTTTAACACAGCAAGACAATTGTTTGTGCTTCATCCAGGGCGATGCAGTCTCCACCAGGGCATAAGAACTGAAGAGGAGCCAAGGAAGGGGAAACCCAACACCAGAAATATTAGGACAGAGATTTGCATACAGGAATGCACTGCACACACCCAGATGCAAATTTAGAAACAATTGCTCTTCATTTAAATAGCAGGCAAGGCTATGAGTTGGCGACCTCTGTGCTTGCTCAGTCTGCTCCCCCGGTGCTAGTTGTTCGTGGGCAACTTCAAGGTCCCTGCTGCTCTCCCTTATGATGCTTCATCTTTAAACTGGACTCAGATCACACAGCCCTTCATTAAACTGGACAGCTCTTCCCATGGAGAGCAACATCAAATAGAAGACTGCCCCCTGAGAGCCCTTCAAATAGTGGATTGCATAGAAGGATACATATCTACTCTATTAAGGGGAAGAACACTGACTTCATGGCATGCATAAATGTATAAACCCACTCTCTTCACACCAGTTCTTAGTCATCGTCCCCCAAATTATAAACACCCAGATACTTTAGCCACTCCTCCAAGGAAAATGTGTCCTCGCCCCATCATTCATTTAAGCTTGTCCTTTTTTGCACCTTTCCTATTATTCAGTGGACTGACCAGAACTGTACACACCAGTTGAGCTATGCCAGCTATGCTAGTGGGCAAGAGCCTGGCACAATCAAAGGCATCCTTCCAGAAAGAAATTGAATTACTCAATGGCAGGCAAAGCTCCAACTTCCATGGCACTTATGACCCGTTCATCTCCGCAGACTAACACTCCTCAAAGACTCACTCCCAAGTGCTTCGTGTTCAGAGTAGTCTGGGGAATGAGAGCAGAGACGACGCCACCATGAGAACAGGGCACAGCTACAGGGAACTGTCCCTTCTCTCTGGTGGGCCTTGCAGGACAGATCTTGTACATGAAAGAAAGGGGAAATTGGCAAGACCCCGCTTGATTTATTCTGCATGGAAACATAGGGGTCATTGTGCTCAGCTGGGATGGGACACGCTAAAGAACACTAAACCATCTATTACCCTGTTTCTTGTGTCCCAATTCCTTCCTTTTTATTTATTTATCTTTTTTTTAAGGGGGGGGCAACAAGAAAGCTCAGCTACTGGCATGACACCAGACAGAAAATTTCAGGCAGTTTGCCTCAATGAAAGCAAAGTCTAAGAATGGATGCTAAACCACCTCCTTCTAAGGATCTAGCCTTCTGCTAGGATGCTACTGTTGTGGTTCCCTCTGAGCCCTTTGATCCAGGCCAGAGACCCATCTGCACTATATATTTAAAGGGGTATCATTACATTTTCACTAATCATAGCTTCCTCCAAAGAATTCTGGGAACTGTAGTTTACTAAGGAAGCTGAGAGTTGTTAAGAGACCACTATTTCCAGCACGGAGCTACAATATGGGAGAGGGGTTGACTGTTAAACTTCTCTGGAAATCATAACTCTGTTATTCAATAAGATTTTCTTTGAACATAATACTAAAAAGCTTGCAGAGATGAAACCCAGAACAAGAGGAGCTAGATAAACAGGAAGGGAAGGGGTCTGGGTTTACAAAGGACCTGCCAAGCCAAAATATATGTGGGTGGGACAACCAGCAAAGACACATTCACCCAGCTAAGCTTCAAAACAAAATTAAAAAAATCCTTCCAGTAGCACGAGACCAACTAAGTTTGTTATTGGTATGAGCTTTCGTGTGCATGCACACTTCTTCAGATACACTCATACCAATAACAAACTTAGTTGGTCTCTAAGGTGCTACTGGAAGGAGTTTTTTTATTTTGTTTTGACTATGGCAGACCAACACGGCTACCTACCTGTAACCAGCTAAGCTCACTTATGAAGCCTTTTTTACCCTGTACAGTGGTATCTCGGGTTACAGACGCTTCAGGTTACAGACTCCGCTCACCCAGAAATAGTACCTCAGGTTAAGAACTTTGCTTCAGGATGAGAACAGAAATCGTGTGGCAGCGGTGCAGCAGCAGCGGGAGGCCCCATTAGCTAAAGTGGTGCTTCAGGTTAAGAACAGTTTCAGGTTAAGAATGGACCTCCAGAACAAATTCAGTTCTTAACCCGAGGTACCACTGTACCTCCTTTACTCCTCTTTGGTCTTTGCAAGGGAAAACCAGAAGCTTTCTGGTTGCATCATCACCTCTGATTCCTGGTCCTCCTGAAGGTAGGAGGACTTCACCAAGCAAGCAGGGAAGGGCTATAGCTCAGTAGTAGAGAATCTGCTTTGCACCCAGAAGATCCCAAGTTCAATCCCCAGTATCTCCTAGTAGGACTGGGAGAGAACCCTGCTGGAAAACTGCTGCCACTCAATACTGAGCTAGATGAACCAACTCAGTATGAGGCTGCTTCCTACTTTCCTATGTCAGATGAGTGAGTGGTGGCAAATGCCCAGCATCCCATCCAGTACACTATGGTCAAGCTCTCCAATTGGTCTCCCCCCCCCCCCAAAAAAAAAGAAAACCATTGTGAGGAGAGTTTATTTGTTTTTAATTGGTCTTTTAGTCCACGTTGGATTGGACCATCATCCTCTCCCAAGAAGCCTTTTCCATCCTCTTCTTGAAACCAGATTCCAAATGGAGCCATTCCCTCCTCCCTTACATTTGCTTGAGGAGCAGGGAGGGAGGTTATGTTCTAAAAGATGCTGCTGTGAGTTATGTGCCATCCCTGCTCAGGGAAATCTTTCAACAGCTTCGGCCTGAATGAGAGCAGGGGAGGGTGAGTGTTCTCTGGTTTTCAAATGGAGTGAAATGTAGGACACATTTATTAGGTGTGAGCAACTTGTCAGAGCTGTTGCCTGGGTTTTGTGGGGTTTGTTTGTTTGCCAACCCCAAGGGACATGCTTTTTTTGCTTGAAAGGAACAGAATCAGATTCACATTTTCATTGACTCAAAGCCTGCACTCCTTCTTTCCGACCAGTTGCGTTAACCTGTGACAGAAACATGATAAAAAGTTCTGGTGCACCAATTTATGGTGGAAGAAGATCCTCTTCAGGCAGATGCATGAAATGTTACTCTCAGCGGACAGAAAAGTCATGTTGGACTTTCAAAAAATATGAAGTGCTCCTGTCCAGAATTGCCACCAGCTGGCCAAGTCCTCTTCTGGGATACACCATTACACACATCCAACTACTGGTCAGAATTTCATGCCCAGAGAACATTTTGCAGCCCTCACTATTATCAGCTCCTTGCTTTTCCCTAAATATTCTTTGGTTCTTCTTCAAATATGGGGTTTACCTAAGCATCATTTGACCTGCAACAAAATATTGCGCTGTGGATGGAGCGCCCCTGCTCGAACTTCTAGCCAGCCATGCCCTCTCTTCCAGCTGCTGCATTCTGTACCCATTTCAGTTTCTAAACCATCTCCAGAAACACCTGCACCTGGATTAATCTAACCTGCATGGAACCAAGACATGCATCTCTACATAAGCTCTCCCTAGATAGGCTAGTTTGGCAACAGCAGTCCTAAGCTGGTAAAGGGCACTCCTCACTATGGACGACACGTTGCTCCTTTTGAGTACAAATCCATGCATGCTTACCTAGAAGTAAACTCCACTGAACACAGCAGAAGGTACTTCAAAGTAAACACACACAGGACTGCATTGTTAGAACCTATTTTCTTCCCTGCTGGGGACGCACTGCAATGTTCTTCAGCTTGAAGAGCACCATCTGTTCAGATTATATTTATAATAGATACCCTCTGTGATTCAGAAAGCATCTACTGATTGTTACAGAACTTGGGCCCAGTACTTCTCCAGGCAAAGTGATCTTTTCCATTACAGCCACATGGATGAGCCACGTACAATAGCCTCCTTCCCCCTTTCTTTAATTCAAGGTGGCAACACTCCTATTAGTTATCAGGAAGCAAGAGGGTCACATCAGTACATTTATTACTTCCTCTAAGGCTGCAGAAACACATTTTTAAATGAAACAAGCTAAAAGCAGGGCTGCATCTTCTTGTTGTTGTTTTAAGAATCTGCATGTGTGAATGTGGGCCACGTTTTTTCTAACTTCTAACAGATCTAGTTGCTTAGGGTCTTGTGCATTAAAACAATCTAGCACCTGAGAATATCAGCCCCTCAGACCCCATGAAGAAGTCTTGGGTGCTGCAGGGAGAAACAAGCTGGTAGCTGTCGATCTAAGTTATGGATTCAGAAATGAATGCTATGGTGTTAACTGGTGGTGACAGCTGCAATCCAATTAAGGCAGTGCAGCTTAATTAAACCATTGTAAATAGAGACTTTAGCATTACTGGTGATTGGCAGGCTCGGTAACCCTCCGCAACAGTGAGATGGCCTGGATCCAATGAACTACTTTACGGAACACCTCAGGGCTCACACATGCCCAGTGCAATCTTTGAGTTCTTGCAGCCTTTCGACACTACGTCCACTTGCCACATCTCAAGCAGCTTTTGAAACTCTCGATTTCAGAAATGACATGGCTACAGGGCACAAGGGAACTGCTTTCCCAGAAACAGGAGTCCAAAGAACAGCCTGAGCAGGAGACGTTGGCCAAGATGGAGCAGGCCAGGTTGCTGGCAGAGGAGGAGAGCCTAACGTCTGCTTGGGTGCAACAACTTGAGTTTATGGTGGACCTTCATTGCCACCTGGAGCATGAAACTAACAAAAATGACCATAGGTCAGTGGTAAAGTGTCTGCCTTACAAGCAAAAGGTCCTATGTGATACTGGAACAAACTGGGGCAGGTCACGTGGTTAAGCCACAATCACAGCACATAGAGTGTGTTTGGCTTGTCATCATCTGCTTCCAGGTCCTGCACACATCTCCATTTCATGATGCCCTGCATGCTTTGACTGAACTCTTGTTTTTACTAAGATGTTGCTTTCCCATTGTTCATTTATTGCATTTCATAGAATTTGTGTTGCTTTCTTTTGTTGCGTTGCATATTGTTTCATTGTTTTACTCATTCCAGGTTGAACTCATACTATATGCTGTCTGGGGAGTGGCCCCGTTCTTCCCAGTATCTAAAGCATGGGGTATAAACTGGCTCTCTGGAATGAGCAGCCAGTGTGCTAAATTGCTGTCACTGCTCTTATATCGCAGACCTGCCATCTTTCCCTCCATCTCATCTCATTTCATATCTCACCCACTTCTGTTTATTTGAACCCAGGTTGAGCTGATCCCTTCCCCCTCACATGACAGAACTGATTCCAGAGCTTTGTCTGACAGATCTGGAGCAAACATGGGGAATCTTTGGTTCTCTGAGTGTTGCTGTACTATGCTTCCCATCACCACCCCCAGCAAGCATGGCCAATGGCCTGGGATGATGGGAGTTGTATTTCAGCAACAAGAAAGAAAGAAAGAAAGAAAGAAAGAAAGAAAGAAAGAAAGAAAGAAAGAAAGAAAGAGAGAGAGAGAGTTTGGGGGAGGAAGCTTATTTATTTCCTTTTGTTCTTGTTTTTAATCATGTCTTTTGTGTTCTCATTTTGTTTTTTTATGTTGTGAACTGCCCTGTGATCTTTGGGTGAAGGACGGTATACAAATTTAGTGAATAAATAAACAAAGCACAATAAAAATAGGGGGCCATGGGTTCCCCACATCTGCCCTAGAGGAAATACATTCAGTTTAATTGTGTTTAAGCTTACTTTATCTATTTAAGAATATTTAAAAACAAATTCTCCTGGGTGATACACTGATTCAACTATATATAAAACATGACTTTAAATACACTGACCATTATAAACAACTATACATTAAGCCATCACTAGAAATAAAGGTAAAAATCAATAAAACGTTTAAAACAAATGCAACTAAGCCTCAGTTTCTAAGCTTCTGGGTTGGCAGTGATCATAAGTTTTTGCTAAGATGCATCACTTATACGAGCACCCCTTGAAATATTCACATTCTTTCTTTATCACTTCCAGACTGACACCTTCCAAAAATGATTTTCTTTGCAACTCTCAGTTAAAATTGTAGCTCTGTGAGGGAAATAGGGGATCTCCTAACAATTCCCAGCACGCTTAACAAGCCACAATTCGCAGGATTCTTTGCGGGAAGCCGTGGCTGTTCAGAGTGCAATGATGCTGCTTTAAATGCATAGTGCAGATGGGGCATTTCATCAAGGGTCCTATGGCTGCAGTATTTATTTATTTTTCTGTCACTGTTAAGGAATACAGGTATTTCTTTATTTCTCCCAGTATCGGTTTCAAGCTCTAGATCCAACTCCAGAGAGAAAGAAAAAATTCTATGGATGCTTGTATGCTGTTTCAAGTGCTCCATGTAAGAAAACCACTCCAAAAGCATGTCAAGCAGTTGCGTCCTTGAATAGGTAAAAAGCTGCTTTTCCTAGAGACTTCTAAAAAAAAATTAAATGCCAAAGAGTGGGGAAAGCTCTCCAGTCCAAGATGACAGCTGAAAGGTTCAACTGTAGCACCCAGACTCTTGCACTGATCCCGACACCACCATTAACATTGTTCTGCAACATCATAGCTTTTGTTACAATGAACTGGAAACATGACTGATGAGCTCCGTTTTAAGAATGTAAAAGACCCCTGGATGGTTAAGTTCAGTCAAAGGCAACTGTGGGGTTGCGGCGCTCATCTCGCTTTCAGGCCGAGGGAGCCAGCGTTTGTCCACAGACAGCTTTCCAGGTCATGTGGCCAGCAAGACTAAACCACTTATGGCACTACAGAACACCATGATGGAAACCAGAGTGCACGGAAATGCCGTTTACTTTCCCGCCACAGCGGTACCTATTTATCTACTTGCACTGGCATGCTTTTGAACTTCTAGGCTGGCAGGAGCTGGGACAGATCAATAAGAGCTCACCCTACCTCGGGGATTTGAACCGCCAACCTTCTGATTGGCAAGCCCAAGAGGCTCAGTGGTTTAGACCACAGCGCCACCTGGGTCCCAAGAATGTATGTACAGATGGAGGAACTTTCGCTATTGAACTGGGGGGGAGATGTAAGAAGGGTGCGGTTGCCTGTTCATAGCACTGCCAGCCCACATGTTTAGCTTGAAAGAGCAAATAACAGATTGTGAGAGAACAAAGCTGCACGCCGAACTCCCTCAAAGCCACTCTGCATTTAAATAAAGAGCTGGCTGCATAGGCAGCTATATGCAGAAGGGACCACATGCTTAGCATGTAGAACATGGGTCAGAAAACTAAGGTCTGCGGGCCAGATCAGGGCCAATTGCCTTCTAGATCCGGCCCACCGCGTGGATCGCCAGCACGCGTGTTCTCTTCCTCACATTGCGGTACTTTTCTCCTCAGGGACGCAGCAATCTTGTCCCACGCCAGGGGCCGTCGACGGCAGGAGTCAGCTCGCTCACCTGCCCGCCTCAGCAGGGTGGCACTGTGAAGGGTGTGTGGGACGCCAGCTGCCAACTGCTGCTGCATTTTCCTCCTGCTCCTCCTCCTTCTCCCTCAGTCGGCCCTTCCTTCCTTCTCCACACCCCTTTTCCACGCCGCTTCCTCACACCTGCCTCCCTCCCTCCTTCATTCTTCCCATGGTGTTCAGGTGGGTTATTGCAGTGGCTCTAAGGTCTTCTTCTCTGCGGTGCCTCTCAGGAAGCAGCAGCAGCAAGTGGTGGTGGGTAAAATCTCCAGCGATGCCCCAGTTCCCCCACCTCAGTCTGCAGCTCCTCCGCCGGGGCTGCTGCTTCTGTCTTCGCCAGCCAACGCAGCCTCCTACCCCGCCACAGCACCTGGCTGTCTGGAGAAGCCCAGCTGCAGCTATTGGGATGACAACTGGGACAGGTAAAGTGAAGCATCTTCAGGCCTCTTTGCGGGTGGGCGAAAATTGTTCATTTCCACACACATACCCCAAAAAATATAGTCCAGCCCCTCCATAAGGGCTGAGGGACAGTGGACCAGCCCCCTGCTGAAAAAGTTTGCCAACCCCTGATGTAGAAAATCCAAGGTTCAATTTCCCACACCTCCACAGATCTCAGGGAGCAGGAAGATAAACAAAGGAAAATAAGAAGATCCCTGCAGTGTGAGGACAAAGATCTATTTCGTTCTGGATCCTGCATCCCAACCAGATATTTTTGGTCCGATTGGGGAAGACAACATGATGCGTTCCCAGTGATATCATGGATGCTTTAGCCAAGATTCCTGCATTGCAGGGGGTTGGACTAGATGACCCTTGGGGTCTCTTCCAACTCTATGATTCTATGTGGGACTCCAACTCCTATCAGTCCCAGCTAAGCATGGTCAAGGAAGATGGGAGGCGTTGTGAAAGGAAATCCAAAGGCACCACTTTGGTTACTCTCAGATTAGGTTTATATCCCAACTTTTGATCAGAGCAAATCCTCAAGGAATCTTACAATATGAACTAGATCTGAGGGCCATGAGGCACATTTGCAGACTGGAGGAACTGTTGTGGGCACAACACAGGCACACACAGAACACCTGTTCTGCTGGCTATAACAGACTGCTTCTTTCAAGCCTTATTCAACAGGGTGGGGAGATGGAGGGAGGGGGCCTTATGGGCACCAGGGATGGCCTTGATGATTGCATGTGCATCAGTGGGCACTGTGTGAGTAATCCCTGCAAGAGGCTGTAGCAGCACATGCACACCTGCAACCCTGATTCCCCTGGCCAGTGGATGAGAAACAGTGCCCCAGGTCAGTTAGGAGAAATTTGCACTAAGATGCTGACAAACTTTCATGATGACTTTAAAAATAAATAAATTCACAAACCAATGTGCAGAATGGAATCTGAGTTGGGAAAACGAGAAAAGTAGAGTAATTGAAACTGGCAGATTCGCCCTACAGACAATACCCCTCCCCAAGAGCAGGCTGAGAAAGCCCTGGTCCAGATTCCCCACTGTGGTGAGAGGTGCTGTATTTTGCTCTTTTCTTTTCTTTTTAAGTTAATATTTATTAGTTTTTGAATAGAATTTCCAGACAAAACATCTCATCTCATCTTCTACATCTTTTTGGCTGCTTTAGCCTGAGACTTCCATCAACCACATCTAATGATTTTCCAACATCCTATCTAAACGTGTATTTTGTTATTATATCAATTGCTTTTAAACATTATTATCCTAAATACTCTCTTCCTTAGTCTTTTCTACAATATTTCTTACAAGTCTCCGTACAAAACTTCTTGTATTCCTACATACGTACTCAGCTGTTAATTGTCTTTCAAATAGTTCGTAAATTTCTTCCAGTCTTTCAAGAAGCTCTGTATTTCTGCTGAAATCACAGTAATCATTTCTAAATTAGTGTCTACCCATAACAATCAGCATACAGAAATGTTTTGCAAACTGGTGCCCTCGTTCGTCCTCCTTTTTGGTAAATGTGCTGACAGCCACCCTGAAAAGAGGACCAGGTCTCTGCCACCTTTAATATTTACACTGAAGAGAGATTATCCATTTGATACAGCTGATGGAAAGTCTCCGGCAGAATTATTAAAGTTGCAACCGCCCTGTCCTCTTTTGCATATGGTCAAACTACCTGTGAGGAAAAACTGCTCATCAAGCCAGTAGTAAGAGACAGGTCAAATATTGAGCTTGAATGCTAACATATTCCGCAGCAACACTTGGTCAGTGAATGACTGTCCTAGTCCCTTGGGAAGTCCAGGACAGGGACAGACAGTGAAATCCTTGGCCATTAATTTGGATTTTACACTACAGTAGCAGACCAGAGGCTCCAGTTCTCCTCTGGGTGCTGCTTTCGCTGCCAGAATTTACACTTGGTATAAAGAAATAATTGACGCCACTGTGTCAGATGCAGTTGACACAAAGCCCGGTGCTTTTAGAGCCAGGAAAACCACAGAACCAACAGCCAAGCCCTTCTGAGAGAAGCTCTGTTCCAAAGGATTGACCTCCTAAAATCAAATGTAACTCAAGTTTAGACAAATCAGCCTAAATATATAAAACCTTCTTCTGCTTGCTTTGCCCAGCACAGGCCCAAATAGACAGAGGGCTAAGCAAGGATTAATTGATAGTGGGAAAGATTACACTGCAGCCTCAAAACTAATGCAGATAAGCAGATTGCAAGTGGGGCTAAAAGTTTTTTTGATTTTTCATTCTCCTCCTCCTTCAACTGTTCTTAAAGGATGTAGCAAGGTAGAGAGTTTGCCTAGAGGTGATTAAAGCTGCAGTCCTATACTCAGCTGGGTGTGAAGCTGTGTTCACATACCAAATACTTACTGTTTTTTCCAGGGCTGGATTTTTAATCTGTGTCCATATGACATAATTCTGTGCACTGATATAAAACTTGTTTGATGCCTGCTTCTCAGATCAGCTTCCCAATAATTAGAGTCCTTAAGTCATTCCCCATTCTGTCACTACCCAAGGTGTGAACATCTTTGCAGAGGGTAAATTATCTCTCCACCTTGTCAATTCCCCCCCCCCCAAATTAAAACATACACAATGAATCCAGCTCTAATGAAGCCAGGCTGATGCGACCAGCTTAGGAGAGAAAGAGCTGTGAAATGCAGGGGTGTGGGAGAATCAACTTCAGATTTGGCTTTTGTAACGAGGAGGATTCAAAGCCATCCTCCCTCGGGCAAATCTCCACCTTTTAATCATTACTGTCACCACAGATCACGCAACACTCATCCTCCAAGGCTGTTGCAAACTCTAATAAAAGCAACTTTGGTATTCAGAGGCTACACAAAGGGGAACAGGCAACTGGCAACTGTTCCCCCCATGGGAGATCTTACACAAGTCTCTACACTTTGACCTATCTTAGGACATTACAAACCTTATTTAGGGTGAAGGGTGCTTGTGTCTTACAAAGATGGGCTTACCCCATCTAGCAGGGACATTACGAGAGGACACCAGTCATAATAACCATTATCCGACTTACTTTCTCTCTGAGGCACCAACTTTATCTAGTCCCATTGTGCTTAACATTTTACACAATAGCAAGTTGCAGAGGTGTTAAAGCTGCCTGAGTCCATACTCTACAAGCTGTTTTGCACACATACCCCAAACGGAAAACCTTATGCATGCACTGTTTAAGCAGAATGCATTTATTCAGTGCTATTTTTCTAGAAAAAGAGGTGCTGGAACTCACCACGAACACCTCCCTTGTTCTCTTATAATGGCAATGGCACCTACCTGAGAGGTGCCAGAAGTGAGTTATGGTGAGTACTAGCTGGGGGGGGGGTGGAAGCCCTGCATTAATTCCAAACTAGAAAGTGCCATTTTGACTGTCTCCTCCAATCAGCGAAGGGCTGCCACCCAACCGCTTGCCCTGCACGGTGCAAACCAACCAAGCACAAGTCAAAGATGTGCACAAGCCCAACACATGCTCTCAGTTTCCCCACATTGAAAATGCACTCATAGCTTCCATGGAAGGCTTGCTTTTCCTTCTCCCCAGAGGTCTTTGCTAAAGGAGGCTGGGCACTGAACATGCATCACTTAAAGCAGTGGTGGCCAAACTTGGCCCTCCAGCTGTTTGGGGACTACAACTCCCATCATCCCTAGCTAACAGGACCAGTGGTCAGGGATGGTGGGAAATGTAGTCCCAAAACAGCTGGAGGGCCGAGTTTGGCCACCACTGTGTTAAATGATCATCCTTAGATGAAACTTGTGATCATGTGGACAGGAAGCACAAACTGGTTGCCACTCCTCTCTTCCTCTCTTGCCACTCTTTTCAAGTAAGGACCGTAGAACAGTGATACAGCATGCAGAAGGTTGCAGGCTGTATCCTCAGCATTTCCAGGTAGAGCAGGGAGCCAAACCAGCTTGAAACCCTGGAATGCCTGACTGTAAGTGTACACAATACTGAGCTAGAAGGACCAATGAGTCTAAGGCTTATAAGGCAGCTTCCTGTATGTCAGCTTTCTCCTGACTGAAGTGCAGAGTGTTTGAGGACCAGGACATTTGCAGGGAAACCAAAATGCTTGTTTACAAAGCTATTGTACTACCAACCTTACCGTATGCTTGTGAAATGTGACCACTTATAAACACCATCTTCAACTCCTCAAAAGAGTCCATCAAAGGTGTCTCTTAAAATTTCTACACATCACTTGGAAAGACAGGTGAACTAATGCCAGTGTACTGGAAGGAGCAAAGATCACCAGTGTTGAAGCAATGATTTTTCAACAGCAACTTCGTTGGACTGGTCATGTTGTGCAGATGCCTGATTGTCGTCTTCCAAAGCAACTACTCTATTCCGAGCTTAAAAATTGAAAACGTAGTGCTGGTGGTCAACAAAAGACATTCAAAGACTGTCTCAAGGCAAATATTTAAAAATGGAGTATAAATATCGACAACCAGGAAACAATGGCCTTCGAGAGCTCCAGTTGGAGAACAGCCTTTACCAAAGCTGCTTTGAAGATGCTCAAACTCAAGACGAAAGGGAGAAATGAGCTAAGAGGAAGGCACACTTGGTAAACCCTCACCGTAATCAACTCCCGCCCGGAAATCTATGTCCCCACTGTGGAAGGACGTGTGGATCCAAAATTGGCCTCCACGGTCACTTACGGACTCATTGTTAAAATCGTGTTCATGGAAGTCAATCTTACTCAGCTATGAGTGATCACCAAAGAAGAAGAAGAAGATGCAATACTGGGCTAGAAGGACCTAAGAGTCTGAGTTATATAAGGCAGCTTCTTGTATGTCAGTGCTCACAGAGGTTTCAAGAAGCCCAGGTGTTCTGAATATAATATAGTCCATTAAAAGCAGCAGTTTCTTCATATTTTCCGAACAAAGAGCTTCCTCTCCTTATTATACCTGAAGCATAACAGGCATATTAAGAAATCAGAGTGCAAATAAATGAAGAACCAAGTGGAGGAAAAAAAATGATAATGACAAACTGGTAACAAAAGAGTAGATAATTAAACAATTATGTGATTGCTAATTGAACAGCTAATAATTAGACAAAAAAAATAAATCATGATGATTTAAATAACAAACATAATTATAGTTGTAGTTAGTAGGAGGGAGTTATTTGGAGAATGCTTTTTAGTTTGTAATTTATGATTGAGAATTAGGGAAAACATTGTTTTCATTTATTTATTCAGTGCATTTATATCCCACCTTTTACTCCAATGAGCTCAGATGTGGTGTGTGTGGTTCTTCCACAACAACCCTGTGAGGTAGGCCAGGCCAAGAAGCAGAGACTGCCCCAAGGTCATGGCCAAGTGAAAATTTCGACCTTCATCTCCCAGGCTCTATTCTGACACTCTAATCACTATGCCACACTAGCTTTGTACCATAGTCCTATTTCCTCATAAAATAGAAAAAATTGATAATAACTAATACCCCTTCTTCCGGCTATTCCACAGTTCTTAAAACACAGCCCATTATTACTCCAATCAATTTACTTTAAGAATCCAAGCTCTCCTGCTAAAGGTGGCCAACGCCCATAATTTAATATATCATTCCCTTATGTGGGGAGGTTCCTTCTGTTTTAAGGTAACACATACACCCCAAATTCTTAAAATGTGCTCACCCCCTCAAAGTCTCCAAATCCTCTCCACCCCCCATGTTCACAGGAGATGAACAGTCCCCCCAAATGTGGAAGGTGTGATATGCAATCCAGTTTTAACTCCTAGCAAGTTACAAAATTTAAAAACCAAAAAATGTGATTCACTCTACTACGGTCTCACTGAACCAGTACTATGCATTACTAAAAGCCCTGGGCAGAGGGGAACACCTCCTCTTGGGTGGTATTCAACAAAGCTTTACACATAGTAGACCCACGAATCATGCTGGAACCTAACCATTAATTTCAATGGGTCTACTTTTGAGCAAAACCTAGTTGAACACCTCCCCCAGTAAATGAAACACCCACCCACCCAAGTGACAGCATTAGAACCTGCATGCCAAATTCCCAGGAGGCAAGCCAAGGTATCTGCATCTATACTTTCCACTTGCCAACCATTCCTATATTTAACACACACAAAATACCCTTTATCTAATTAGCAGCCAACGCTAATCTCCTCATTGCTTCAGTTGCACAGTGTATTAAAAGCCATTGTCAAAGCTTTTGCTGTCCTCCCCACACCTATTCTTTTGTCTCAGGTTTTGTCTCCAGGTGTTTTTGGACTACAACTCCCATCACCCCTCGCTAGCAGGACCAATGGTCAGGGATGATGGGAATTGTAGTCCAAAACAGCTAGAAACCCAAGGTTGGGAAACCCTGGTCTCCACTGATTCACAGCAGCTCTCCAGGGTTTCAGACAGGAGTATCTCTTCCAGTCCTACCTTGGAGATCCAGGAGTTTGAACCTGGGACCTTTTGCATGCAGAGCAGATGCCCTACCACTGAGCTATGGCCCCTCCCTAAATTTCAATGGAGGGCTACAATCTGTGCTAGAGTAATGCACACACACACACCAAATCTGGTTTAGAATCAGTGGTGTGTGGCAGAACATTTTCCAGCCCCCCCCCCTTTACCCACAGCTATTTTTTCCCTTTCATAAGTTCATTAGTAACAATGATTGGATGCCAATTGCAAATACAATAAATACCAAGCAAGCTTGGCAGCTTCCACTTTGTTTACTGCAGACAAGTACAATAAACACACTAAATTAGATCACCCTCTAAGGCGTCAGGAAATTTTCCAATGCAAACTGAACATTTCCCCAATGTGAATCACCCCATGTAAATTACCCTAATTCGCAGAGGGAGAATCTCCAAATGAATATTCAATTTTCTAGAGAAACAACAACAACAACAACATATCCCAACTTACAAATGGAAACTAGGTAAGTGGAATGCCATTTCCAATGAGCAGGATAAGACCCAGTTTTACCCAAAAGTAGATGCAGAGTGTGCATAGCAGGGGAAAGATGGCAAAACCTGGATCTCTGGAACTAGGTTACCTGCCCAGGCTGCAAAACTCTCTTGGGAATAAAAATGCACTCAGGAATAAAGACTGAAGTTTCAAGAATCTCTCCATTGGGGGAGTCATATTTCTTCCACAGATATACAGTTTCCCCACTTTTGGAGATCACCTTCCTTCATTTGCATGATCATTTATGACTCCTTGATGGACAAGACCCTTCTTGTCTTCCCATTTTTGTTTACAGAAACTTTTATTTGTACAACCTGCCTGCCCTGAATGTCGGTTGGAATAGAAGCGGAATAAACACAGCATCAACCCTCCCTCCGTGTCGACCAATAGGGTACATAAGAACGAGTCATCAGCAGCCAGTAGGTACCACAATGATGCTACAGTCTGCCAACACAGCCAGCCACGTATGCACTAACTAAATACCCTGTGGGCAGAGTTGGCACAACAGGAACAGCCCACAGGAAGACTTCAACCTTGAAATGTTATTTGAAAGTGTGGATCAAGCTTTCTCGGACGCAGTGTCTCCCCTACAGCATTGGACTACAACCCCACTAATCATTGACTATTGCCATGCTGAAAAGGGGCTGAAGGAATCTGGAGGCCACCAGGTTGAGAGAAGCTGGTGCAGATTTTAAAAAGCTCACTCATTTTCCGGGTGTTTCTGTTTTGTTTTTGCAACAGACAAGAAACAGGCAATTATCACCACCCTGATAATTATACCGCTCTGAGGGGAATAGGGGTCTCCTCAGAACTCTTAGCACCCTTAACAAACTACAGCTCTTAGGATTCTTTGGGGGAAAGCCACGACTGTTTAAAATGGCACCACAGTGCTTTAAATTTATGGTGCAGATGAGGCCCTTGTTTCAGCATGGAAATTTGATTACTCTCCCTTTTCCGGCAGCTTCTAATTGAACTGCTGATCAGCCATGCCATGTTAGTTTTGATGTATTTTGACCGCATCAAATTTTAGATTCAGTTGTTAGCTATGCGGTGAGGTGGGTTGTCCCATGACAGGAAAGAAACGTGAAGTACACAGATTTTGGCAAATGAATAAACAAAGGAAGAGTGTGTATACAGAAAACTGTCTCAATAGGATGCCCAACCTGAATTTTGCAGGACTGCATTTCTATCATGGTTTACAGACAGAAGAAGAAGAAGAGTTTGGATTTGATATCCTGCTTTATCACTACCCGAAGGAGTCTCAAAGCAGCTAACATTCTCCTTTCCCTTCCTCCCCCACAACAAACACTCTGTGAGGTGAGTGGGGCTGAGAGACTTCAAAGAAGTGTGACTGGCCCAAGGTCACCCAGCAGCTGCATGTGGAGGAGCGGAGACGCAAACCCGGTTCCCCAGATTACGAGACTACCGCTCTTAACCACTACACCACACTGGTTCTCTTGGATTCCATTTTTGAAGCATCTTGACTGACTGACTGACTGACTGACTGATTGCACTAATATCCCACCATTTCCTCCAAGGAGCTCCAGGTGACTTAGATGGTTCTCCCCACTTCATTTCATCCCCGCAATAACCTTGCAAGGTAGGCTAGTCTGAGAGGTAGCAAACAGCCCAAGTGAGCTTCATGGCTGAGTGGGGATTTGAACCTTGGCCTCCCAGGTCCTAGTCCAACACTCTAACTGTTATG
This sequence comes from Podarcis tiliguerta, assembly GCF_965153285.1. Taxonomy (NCBI): domain Eukaryota; kingdom Metazoa; phylum Chordata; class Lepidosauria; order Squamata; family Lacertidae; genus Podarcis; species Podarcis tiliguerta. The sequence goes on from NC_139541.1 coordinate 66,050,928, forward strand.
TCACACTGCCTCTCAGATTCTGGAGGCATGCTTTAGAATTTTCCCCCAGGAAAACTGAATTGCAAAACTGCACAGTGATACAGTGGGAATCCCTAATTAGCTCAACAGGGATGCTTAAAGACACAGCAACCCCTAAAATGTCTGTCACCATTGAATACCTTCACTCACAAAAGGTCTTCAGGCAAAACAAAACTGCAGCCCCTAAAGCAGTGGCTTGGAAGGAAATCAAGTTCTGTCTACTTGCCGAAAGTGGTGAGGACATACTTGAAAAGGTGAAATGGTAAACTGGATTTCTTTAATATGCTTTTTGAAGAAGAAGAAGAAGAAGAAGAAGAAGAAGAAGAAGAAGAAGAAGAAGAAGAAGAAGAAGAAATGGGAATAGTGCATGATCAAGATATGTCCTGTCCTGAAATCCAACTGTAGCTCAGTGGAAGAGCAAATGTTTTGTATGTTGAAAGGTCCCTGGTCCAACCCCTGACATCTCCAGGTAGGGATGGGAAAGATGTTGTTGAACTCCAGATCCCATCAGCCCCAGCCAGCATGGTGAATGGTCAGCCATGATGGGAGATGTAGGACAGTGTCTCTGACGCCCCACCATCACTCAGTGCTGGCCTATTTGGACCAATTGTCGGACTTGGCATAAGTTCCTATGTTCCACTTCCTATGTCCCTATTTCAATCATCCCTAAAATAAAATTCTATCTGGGTACAGGTCAAAAAAGGGGGAGAAGGGATGTTATAACAATGCCATAGATAAGCAAGCCTCTCAGCAAGCATAAATGCAAAGCCATGGAAATGTTTAGCTAATCTCCATGACCCTCTGACCCACCCTCCCTTCCAAGAGACTCAGAAACTCTGGAAAGCAGGACTCATGAGGGCAGACTTCCCCAACCAAGACTGCATTCATGAGCTGTGCTCCAGTTTACCAGGAGGCAAAAGTGCTCTCAGTTTAGCCGTCTCAGTAGTGAGAAACGGTTCTCCCCATGTGCTGCTACAAACACCCATCTTGCACCACCCTTTTCAAGGCACCTATTTCATGCAACACTTGCAAGCATCCACAGCGCATCATCGTCCATTCTCAAGGAAACGGTTCCCATGGCAACCAACCTGCCGCATTCTAAGAAAGCAGGATTTGGGGTGGGGGGAGCGGAAGGGGAAGACAATGGAAGTCGTAGCCTCAGCGCCCAAATTGGTGGGGAATTGATGCTTGGCAATGAAAGCCTGCTGAGGCCCATAGACAAGGAGTACACAGGTTTGGTTTTGCTCCATAAGGGAGAAAGCAGGCAGGGAATCATATCCCAGAACTGCAAATGAGCCTTCATTAGTGGTGGTGGAGAATTTCATTCACAGTTCCCGAGCTTACATACACAGAGTGATCACTGTGTTCCAACTGCAGTTCTCCGAATTTTGCTACAGAGTTCCGATTTTTTTATTTTTTAAAAAAAAGATGTCTAGAAAGGGCATATAAAATGAGTATTTCTCTTTTTTGGGGGGGTGTAATTTGAATGTGAATGCATTTTACATTTAAGTATGAATACAGTGGTACCTCGGGTTACATACGCTTCAGGTTACAGATGCTTCAGGTTACAGATTCCGCTAACCCAGAAATAGTACCTTGGGTTAAGAACTTTAGCTCAGGGTGAGAATAGAAATCGCGCGCCAGCAGCGAGGCGGCAATAGGAAGCCCCATTAGCTAAAATGGTGCTTCAGGTTAAGAACGGATCTCCAGAACAAATTAAGTTCTTAACCCGAGATACCACTTCATATTTTAAGCAGGTTTTAACATTTAAAAGCTTAAAAGGGTGGGTGGGTGTATTTAAAGGTTTCCACCTGATGTCAAAAATACCGCAAGGCAGGTACCAAGCAAGACTCTCTCGGGAGCGATTTTCACAGCTCAGTACTATCACCAATTTCTTTCTCCAGCAGCCACCCACCACATCTCACCTGGCAAGGACAGCAAGAGAAGGGCTTCTGAAGATGGTTTCCGTAAAGGGAAGGGCCATGGCTCTGTGATAGAGCATCTGCCCTGCATACAGAACAGGCACAGGCAAACTCAGCGCTCCAGATGTTTTGGGACTACAACTCCCATCATCCCTAACCACTGGTCCTGTTAGCTAGGGATGATGGGAGTTGTAGTCCCAAAACATCTGGAGGGCCGAGTTTGCCTATGCCTGATATATAAGTTCCCACGTTCCATCTCCACCACCTCCATGTACAAACAGGGAGAGGACCATACCTGAAGCCCTGCCTGTCAGTGCAGATAGTAATGATCTACTCATGGACCAATGTTTCTGATTCAGTATAAGGCAGCTTCAAATGTTCTTGTGTTCAGTTCCTGTGTACAATTGGGAGGAGGTGATCCTACAGGTATCCTGGTCTAAACTGCTTAAGGCTTCATTGGTCTTACCTAATGCTCTGTATCAGGCCCAGAAATGGACTGGAAACCAGTACACATGATGAAGAAGTACCAGTACAATGTGATAAAAAATCACTCAGTCCCTTGCACCTAAGAAGAGATTTCAGATCAGTTCCAAACACGTTGCAGTGATCCAAACTGGAGGTGACCAGATCATGGATAACTGGGCATGAAACTGATGCGCTACCAGTGCCAACTGATGCACTCAGCATCCAGATTCCATGCACGCAACACATCCCTGCCTTTATAACTTCTTCTTTTTCCCCCTCCCTAGATATCACTGGCCTAGGCAGAGCATCTCTGCTGCCAACATGTAATGGTAAATTTAAGAGGGGGCAGGGAGAATGGCTGGCACATTGCCAGTTTAGCAGGAGATGCTAGGCAGCCAGCGAGACTGATAATGACTGCATCGCCAGCCTCCGTACAGCCCTCTCCCAGCCTCCTAATTGCTGCTTAGCAAGCAACTGAATTACTACTTTGAACCCAAAACAATTATCTTCAGATAAATGGAAAGCAGGAGCTCCTTTCAGTCGCAGGGCAAAAAACAAAAACAACCAATTAAAGGGAGATGGGGCAGGGATGCAGGCTGTTATTGAGAACACCGAGGAGATCAGGAACCTCAGTTGGCATAAATTCCACTGGACGGAAGAAAGGAAGGAGAAAAGGGAGACAGAGTCTTTATAGCTTCCTCAAAGACAAAGGCCAAATTTATCCTCACACAGCCGCTGGGTCAACCACATCCACCTGACCGCAGCAGGGCTTCAGGTTCCAAACCACCTAACTGTGACCAAAGATGAATGAAAGGCTGGAGCTGTCTGAAGATCCAAAACCAAATCAAACCCGGCCTACTGGCTTGGTTGCTAAAACACACAATTAAAAGGCTAAGAATGTAAGAGCAGTTCTGTTGCATCAGACTATAGAACCATCTATTCCTGCACCCTGTTCTCACACTGGCCAACAAGATACCTCGCAAGGAAGCTCGGAAGCAGGACCTGAATGCAACAGAACTCCTGCCAATTGTGCTTCCCTGCAACTTGTATTCAGACACACATGCAGCCATGGTGTTGATTCAAACATGATGACATAGCACAGTTTAAGACAGGGTTTCCCAAATGTGGGACTCCTGCTGTTTTTGGACTACAACTCCCATCATCCCTAGCCAAGAGGAGCAGTGTCAGGAATTATAAGAATTGTAGTCCAAAAACAACTGGAGATCCAAGTTTAGGGAACCCTGGTTTAAGGACAAAAGATGAGCCTGCTGGATCAGGCCAATAGCCCAACGACTCCAGGATCTGGTTCTCACTTTCGTAAACTAGATGCCTGGGGGAAGCACACAGCAGGATCTGTGCTCTCTCCTTCTGTGGTTTCCAGCAAGTGGTATTCAGAGGTGAGCTGCCTCTGGCAGTGAATGCAGATACAGGGGTCAGCAACCTTTTTCAGCCATGGGCTGGTCCACTGTCCCTCAGATCTTGTGGGGGGCCAGACTATATTTTGAAAAAAATAATGAACGAATTCCTATGCCCCACAAATAACCCAGAGTTGCATTTTAAATAAAAGGACACATTCTACTCATGTAAAAACATACTGATTCCCAGACCGTCCCTGGGCTGGATTTAGAAGGTGACTGGGCCAGATCCAGCCCCCGGGACTTAGTTTGCCTACCCATGATGTGGCTACCCACTGTGGCTAGTGGCCACTGATAGAAAAAGTCATGGAGGACAAGACTTAAAGCAATCAAAGTTGGTAGCCATCACTGCCTCCTGTGCAAGCTTCAAAGTTTAACTATGTGCTGTGTGAAGTACAGTGGTACCTCGGGTTACAGACGCTTCAGGTTACAGACGCTTCAGGTTACAGACTCCGCTAACCCAGAAATAGTACCTCGGGTTAAGATCTTTGCTTCAGGATGAGAATAGAAATTGTGAGGTGGCAGCAGGAGGCCCCTTTAGCTAAAGTGGTACCTCAGGTTAAGAACAGTTTCAGGTTAGGAACGGACCTCCAGAACGAATTAAGTTCTTAATCTGAGGTACCGTTCCTTCTTTTAGCCAATAAACCTTGGCTTGGGCTGTTGCTCTGTCCTCAGAGACCCACAGATCCTCAGAAATGGCAGGAAAAATGAGAGAAACTGCATAACTGCCTCCGGATGCTACTGCCACTACTTATCCTTCTTGTGCCCTCCCTCAGCAATTTATTCCCCTCAGATGCCTTATTTTTATTTATTTAATACAATTCATATACTGCTTAACTGTTTGGTTTTTTTTAAAAAAAAAACACTTCTCCTTTCAAGCTGCCTGCCTGGGCTGCTCCTACCACACTTCCTGCCAGCCACCACAATTTTCTTGCCCTCTCAGTATCACCGTCACCTGCTGATGATGTCAAACACAAGCGCCATGGCCCACAGCCATTCCATGTTGGCCCTACAGGGCTTGCAGGGGTGGGGGACGTTCCAACTCCATGCTCCAGCTCACTTGGATGCAACAACGAGTTTCACACATCTCATAAACATCCACTCAACCTGCATGCCCAGTTTCAATTAAATGATAAAAAATAAATATAGTCCACTTGCAAATGAACTGGCAACAGAAAAATAAAAATTCAAGCAACCTAAAGGAGGAAGCCCAGTAATCTTGGAGGCACCGTGTGGGATCTGACAAAAGGGGAGAAAGCAACTGAGTTGAAGGGTCAGGGAGAGAAGAATCCACGTATAGGGGAGCCTGCCACTAGAAGCCGCAAGTCATCAGTAATTGGGCCTCTACGATGGTTGGGAAATGCCACTGCCAGTTAGCACTAATCCCTTTGACGGATTCTCCAGGGAGTTGGCTGCAGATGCTCTACTAACCCAATTTCTGTAACTCTAATACAACGGCAGGAAAAATGCGACCCATCTCTCCGAAGCCAGCTCAGTCCCCATCTCTTCTGCTTCGGTGGTGTGCAGCTAGGAGTGGCCGAAACATTGAAGAAAGTTCCGAGATTTTGAGATGGCAGAAGGAAAGCATGTCTGTTACCTGTATTATAGTGCAGGAAGAAAGATAACCCTCTGCATATGTATTGCCATTATCTCTCCCAATGTCCCAAAACACAGGAAAAATGAATGACTAGGCTACACACACACACACCCAAAAAAATTCAGCTGTGCATCGTAAAGGTAATTTCAGGTTAGAAGCACCTCTAAGGGTTAGAAAGCTGACGGCATATTCCCAATGGGGCAGATGAGCTCAGCACAGGTCCTTTGGAGCCAACTGCATGTTGGACCCATCTGTTCACACACTGGAAGAGAGAGGCAATCAACAACACACAGGCCTTTTCGGCCGGGTGGTGTTGCTCTATAAGAAGATTAGCTCTGTGGGCAACAAGCTAGTCTGCTTTCAAAGGGCCCAGATTCTGATTTTTTATTATTATCATGCATTTTCTTACATTCATATCCCATCATGAAAACCACAGCAGCATGCCTGTTGTTCTCAGGCAGTCAGCCAACATCACAGCTGACAAGCCCAGGACCTGGTGGGGTGGCCGGGCATTTAAGTGAAGGCAGAGACAAGGGAGTCACAGGAGGTGAAGCCAGCTTGGTGTGGCTTTCACCCCACCCATAAGTGCCGCCACTTCTGCCAGGAGTGTAGAAGCGCTGCCACTATCAGCACCAATTTGGGGCAAGATCATATCCGTCTGGGACAAGATCTTGCCTGAAATCACACGAGATCTTGCGGAGCATGCAAGATCTCACACGATTTTGAGCAAGATCTTGCCTCAAGTCACTGTCAATTGTGGTGGCGCTTCTCTGCCAGTGGCAAATGCGGCAGGGCGCATGGTGACAACAGAGCAGGCAGCATCAGGGCAGGTAGGTGGTGGCGGCAGCAATGGAGGCAGCAACACAGTAAGGCTGCACTCCCCATTTTGCCTCAAGCAGCAAACTGCTTTCAATGGAGCAGTTTCCCTCCGCCAAGCCTATTGATACTTCTGGTCTTGGGCTTCCAGATGACATCATTTTGGCTAAGTACAGAATGGCACACCTAGCTGGAACATTGCAAATGGAGGGCAACGATTCAGTAAACGCATCGGATACCATTGCCATTAAGAAAAAACTACATTTAATCTAGCCTTTGAAACCACTGGTACTCAATGGTCCTAATCTCAAAGTTTCTTTTACTTTGTTGATTGATTTTACTAAGTGCAGTTAATATCTTTATGCCATCTCAAAAATAAAAAGCAACGTGTTTGTAGACATACGGTACTTTGCGTATTTGTCAGGGGTTCAGGAGCAGAGTCACAGGAGAGGGAGGAAACGGAGAGCGAGGGGGAGGAGTCCGAAGGAAATGTCAGCTACGACAGTAGTCCGAGGTCTCTGAGTCTCTCCAGTGACTCGGAGGATTCACAGAAAGGGGCCCCCATAGTCAGGGCAAGGGGAGTGCCCAGGGGGACACCTCGGGAAGAAGGGGCCAGAGGGGACTCAGAGAGTAGCAGCTGGAAATCCGGACCAGCGTCCCCCCCAGAGGGCAGTAGGGGGGAGGAGTCCAAGGCATCGGGATCAGGGAGCGCGCAGGCAGAGGGAGAACGTGAGGCAGGAGTGGCCACACCCTCGTCAGGGAGTGAGGAAACGGTCATCAGGAAAGTTAAACGCGCGCGCGCGCCAAGTTCAAATGTACAGGAGGGCGGCAAGGTGGGCAGCCCGGGTAGGGAGCCAGGTCCTAAAGCCCGCCGAAGAGAGGGGGAGGAGTCAGAGGGGTCAACGTCTGCGTCAGAAGAGTCCAGGAGGGAAGAGACCCCGGGGGGTAGTAAGACCCAGAGGAAGAGAGAGAGAAGGAAGAGGTGGAGTAAGATTAGAGTCTTAAACTGGTGCACAGGGGGCGGAGACTCAGACAGAGCTTCGCCGGTCTAAAGTCCAGACGTAGAGCTGGGACGCTGAGACTTGGAAATGGAGACTATTCTTCAATAAAGACTTTGATACTGTACTACCGGCTAGCGTGGGTCCTTGGTGAGCTGGGACCCGGAGCCAGCTCTGACAGTATTATTTTTGAAGAGTGCTATGGATTGCCTGAAAAAAACACCTTCTCTTGGAAAGGGCCACCAAAAATCATCAAGGGGATGGAGCGGCCCTTGCATGAGGAAAAGATGAGGAATTTCGGGTTTTTTAGTTTAGAGAAGAGGTGACATGTTATTGTTGTTGTTGTTGTTTAGTCGTTTAGTTGTGTCCGACTCTTCATGACCCCATGGACAAGAGCACGCCAGGCACTCCTGTCTTCCACTGCCTCCCGCAGTGGTCAAACTCATGCTGGTAGCTTCGAGAACACTGTCCAACCATCTCGTCCTCTGTCGTCCCCTTCTCCTTGTGCCCTCCATCTTCCCCAACATCAGGGTCTTTTCCAGGGAGTCTTCTCTTCTAATGAGGTGGCCAAAGTATTGGAGCCTCAGCTTCAGGATCTGTCCTTCCAGTGAGCACTCAGGGCTGATTTCCTTCAGGATGGATACGTTTGATCTTCTTGCAGTCCATGGTTCCTCAAGAGTCTCCTCCAGCACCATAATTCAAAATGTTATAGACACAACTAAAGTTTATAAAATTATGCACAGCATCGACAAAGTTCATACAGAACAGTTTTTCTCCCTCTCCCTTAAAGCTAGAATTTGTAGACTTCCAAGGAAACTGAATGTTTGGAACATTCAAGGCAGACGAAAGAAAGAAGCAGTTCTTCAAACGGCACAATGGAGCTCTGGTGAATAACTTGGTGGCTTTAAAAGAGAATGAGGCCAATTCATTGTGGCTTGGCCTATCAGTGGCTGCTGGCCATTATGGCTATGTTCTACCTCCACATTGTGGAAGGCAGCCTGCCTCTGAATAAAAGTTCCTGGGAATCCCAGGTGGGGAGAGTGTTATTGAACTTCCCATATGTATCTGGCTGGCCAATGTGAGAACAGGATAATGAACTAAGATGGCCCACTGGCCTGATCAACAGGCTCTTTGTACATTGTGCTCTTATGCTCTCTGCTTTTTGCATGGATCCTGCATGTTTCTTTCTTCGTTTACAATGTTTCTGTAGTACACCATAACACAGATTTTTCTGGGCAGTTTCCAAGATATAAAACTGGAGGTTTTGTTTTTGTTGCTGCTACTGGGTTGGTTGGTTGGTTTAAAAAAAGAGTTCAAAATAAGACAGGGTTAATACAGATGAGAAATTGCCCCATTGCTGTTCATGCTTCTGCGACCACAATAAAGCTCCAACACAATGATATATTTCGCTAAGCTAAAATCTCTACTTTTGCTTGTATTAAGCTAAAAAGGCTGTGAAAAGCTGTATTGCATAACGCACTGTTATCTGAATTCATTGCCTATTCCTCACATCGCACAGTGCCAATGTAACCATATGTCAACGGCACTCATGTTTATCCTAACTTCTGATTATACACATATTCTGAATTTTCCAAGGCTATTTGAGGGAAGGCGGGGTGGGGAATAAGGCTCAGAACATATACTGACAGTAGATTTTTCAGATTGTGAGCCTGTGGGAAGGCACTTTCTTGCTTAATTGATTGTATGAAACTGCTCTGGGAGTCTTTTTGGCTGAAGAACAGGGTGCAAATGCTCTAAATAAATACAGACATAAATAAAAGATTCCTAAAGAGGCAGCTGCCATTTCACTTTTAATTCTCTTCACGTTTGGAACTTTAACCTAAGAGTCTTTTCCCATTAGTTGGTGAATTTGCCACTTGAAGTTTGAAAACATAAGAACTGCCCCAGCTGCATTAAAATCAAAGACCTATCTTATCTACCCACCTTGGCAAACAAGACCACCTCTGAGATGAACAGAAGCAGGACATGGAGGCAATCAACCCTCTCGCCTTATTGCTCCCCAGTAGCTGGAATTTAGCACCAAGAATCAAGGGTTGGGATGCGGGTGGCGCTGTGGGTAAACCATCAGCGCCTAGGACTTGCCGATCACATGGTCGGCGGTTCGAATCCCCACGGCGGGATGCGCTCCCGTCATTCGGCCCCAGCGCCTGCCAACCTAGCAGTTCAAAAGCACCTCTGGGTGCAAGTAGATAAATAGGGACCGCTTACCAGCGGGAAGGTAAACAGCGTTCCGTGTGCTGCGCTGGCTCGCCAGATGCAGCTTGTCACACTGGCCACGTGACCCGGAAGTGTCTGTGGACACCGCTGGCTCCCGGCCTTTAGAGTGAGATGAGCGCACAACCCTAGAGTCTGGCAAGACTGGCCCGTACGGGCAGGGGTACCTTTACCTTTACCTTTATCAAGGGTTAGGAATGAAGAACCTCACTCTCCTGAGCAAGTCTCCACATTCAAAAGTGTGTGGAGCAGCAAATAAATGCATTTATTATTATTGCCTTTGCACATTAGAGTACTTTTAACACACACAACCTCACAGTCCTCTCTCACTTGTCCATTTCAAAGGATGTGATAGATTCCCTACAAAACAGGAAAGCAAACTTAGCTTGATATTTTTTGATCCTATTCCAATTTATCTAGACCTAAATCCTTCGTAAATGTGCATTCTTCTTCTTCTTCTTTGGTGATCACTCGTAGTTGAGTAAGATTGTCTTCCACAAACACGATTTTAACAGTGGGTCCGTAAGTGACTGTGGAGGCCAATTCTAGATCCACATGTCCTTCCACAGTGGGGACCTAGGTTTCCAGACAGAAGTGGGTCATGGTGTGGGTTTGCCAAGCATGCCTTCCTCTTAGCACATTTCTCCCTTTCGTCCTGAGTTCGAGTGTCTTCAAAGCCCTTAAAACCTTTGGTAAAGGCTGTTCTCCAATTGGAGTGCTTGCAGGCCAGTGTTTCCCAGTTAACGGTGTTTATATGTGCAATATCCAGAACTGGACACAGTGCTGAGCTCTTTCTAGGCTCAGGTTAAAGTACTGGATTTGATCTTCAAAGCCCTGGAGCATTTAGGACCAGGTCTGCATGAACTTCCCTGGGAGCTCTGACATCAGGACATATTCTATGTCCTGGGGAAGGCTGATGCTCAGCAGTAAAGCCTTTGCTTTACACACTGAAAGATCCAGGTTAAACCCCTGGCGCCTCCAACTATGTCTGGGAAAGAGTCCCCTCTGAAAGAGAGCTGCTGCAAGTCAGTGTCGGCATTCCGTAGCTTCCCCATGTCCTGCCACTGAGACCCATTGGATTCAGTGGGTGTGACATCCAGTCCTCTATGTGTGCAGAACTCTTAAAACACAAAACAATTCTGTATCTAAAAGAACCTTAGGACAGGCCTATCCACTTTCGAATGGCAATCGGTTGGCAAGGGTTTTGTGCCCTCTTCCTCACAGTGTCTCACAAGCACAAGCCCAGCCAGCACATGATATTCAAGGCTTTGATGATGAGGATGATGATGATGATGATACTACTAATAATAATAATAATAATAATTTATTATTTATACCCCACCCATCTGGCTGGGTTTCACCAGCCACTCTGGGCAGCTTCCAACAGAATATTAAAATACAAAAGTCTATTAAACATTAAAAACTTCCCTAAACAGGGTTGCCTTCAGATGTCTTCTAAAAGTCAGATAGTTGTTCATTTCCTTGACATCTGATGGGAGGGCGTTCCACAGGGCAGGTGCCACTACTGAGAAGGCCCTCTGCCAGGTTTCCTGCAACTTGGCTTCTCGCAGGGAGGGAACCGCCAGAAGGCCCTCGGCACTGGACCTCAGTGTCCAGGCAGAATGATGGGGGTGGAGACGCTCCTTCAGGTACACAGGGCCGAGGCCGTTTAGGGCTTTAAACATCAGCACCAACACTTTGAATTGCGCTTGGAAACGTACTTGCTTTGCTTATTTCTTGCTTTGCTTATAAGCAAGATCTTCCAAACCCCTGCCCTAAGCCGAATGATTCCTAGTCACCTCCCTCACCGCCACTCTTCTCTCTCCCCTTGGTTTCTTCAGATTAATCGTTATTGGATGGAATTGGGGCAGGTTTCCTGTGGCGGGCTCATTATAGCCATAGGGCCAGACACCCCTGGCAGCACCGTGGGGAGGTTGCAAGGCTTGCTAACATTCCTTCAATTAGCCGAACACTGTCAAGTACTTATTGGCACAGTCAAAACCACACAGCTGCCTCTCACTGCCCCTCTGCACCCGCTCCCAGCCGCACCTTTGGAGGAGAATGGGGTTCTTAATTGCTGAGGTTGTGCGGGAAAGGTGTCAGAAGTGCACAAAGTCATGCAGCAGGGAAAGGGGCAGAAGGTCATGAAAAACAACCACAGGACCAGCGGCAGCACTGGGGACCCATGACAGCAACCTCCGCATAGAGCCCTCCAGGAAAAATAGGTGTGCTATTAAATAACACACTTTAAAAGGGGAAAAAAAGAGTTCATTCTCTTGCCTCTTCCCAAAGTTTGTGGTAGCTTTAATAAAATGTTTGTAATGGGATTGATGGGAAGCAGAGACAGAAAGCCAGGACAAATTCATTATTTGCAGTTAGGGGTGGGAGTGTTAAATGTAATTTGGGGGGAAAGTTTGTCAAAACAACAGCAGCTATTTTTGTTTGGAAGGAGAACAGGAAGATGCCAGAAATAGAGAAATAGAGTGCAGAAGTGAGATCTGCAACAAAACGTTGCAGTGCAGAAGAAGAGGAGTTTGCGTCAGAACCCTCCAGGGTGGTCCAAGGCTGTGGGGAGCTGAAGACTCATGACTATTTCTGCAGCAGGGTCCCTGTCTCCAACATCTTAGAGCATGGGTAGACAAACTAAGGCCCAGGGGCCAGATCCAGCCCAATTGCCTTCTAAATTCGGCCCGTGGACAGTCTGGGAATCATCATGTTTTTACATGAGTAGAATGTGTCCATTTATTTAAAATGCATCTCTGGGTTATTTGTGGAGCAAAGAAATTCGTTCTTTATCTTTTTTCAAAATATAGTCTGGCCCTCCACAAGGTCTGAGGGACAGTGGACCAGCCCCCTGCTGAAAAAGTTTGCTGACCCCTGTCTTAGAGCCACCCAATCAGCATTAATGAGGAGCTTCTTAGCTCCTAAGAAGGGGTCTTCTTGCCTCTTGATTGGATTCAATCTGAGTGAAAGGAGAAGAATCCACCATGGAGGGTCGACTCCTAGGGTCACTCTGGAGAAGGCAAGTGGAAAGTTGGTGGAGTTGTACTGTATGCGCCAAAGGCAAGTATTGAGGGAACACTGAGAACACAAGGTTCTTCAGTTTCAAGAAAAGACTGCACCATTTCTGTTTCGTACAATGGAATTTTGAGGAAAGCACAACTTAACTCATTCCGAGAGAATATACGGGAGCACTCAGAATCATTTGCCCATGTACCTGCAGAGAAAATAGTAGATCTAACTGAAAGGCATAACACATGAAGTTCTGCACTGATCATGGCAATGTATCCTTGGTTATTGTTATTGATATTAATTGTATGGTTACTGTATAATCTCAGAAGGGGAATAGCTGTGATGGGTGTGGTTGTGAGGAGCCGTGGCTGCGACTATCCCGAAGGGACCTTGCCCTTCGGAATTTGCCACTACATTACCGGAGCCCTAGACTTTTTTCACCAACAGGAGTGCTGCTTTTTTCTTGCTTTTTGAAAGGAATCTAGCCAAGATTTCCCCTTTAAATCCCGTTTTCCTACGTCAATGCAGGATGAAATGTTTAAAGCTAGATTACACTCCTAAAGCCCACTTTTGCCTGGAGCTTGCAACAGGGCACACTTAAAAGAATAGAAAGGCCGAAAAACTAAATAACTCTTAATCCACGCTGTGAACAGATGTTGAGATGGGATGCTGATGTCGATACGAATGGATGGATTGCGGTTTTAAAAGGGAGCTGGCATATCTCAACTGGCTTCACCATATCCTCTTGATGATTCTGCCATTAAATTAGTGGGTTCCTGTTTTTTTAAAAAATAACACAGGGCTGCCATCGAAGAGAAACAACGGACAGCTCTGGAAATGGACCTTCCTCCTACTTTACATAATGGGAATCACAACAGGCAAGGTTTTAACGGCAATGCTGCCCTTGGGTTCCAATATGACTTGAAGGAGGCAGCTGGAGGCAAAAGAAAGAAAGAATGAAAACTCATTTTCTCTTATCGATCCGCAAGATCAAGCTATAAGCCATCCTATTATCGCCTGTTAAAATGGAAAGCCTGGGAAAGAACGGTACTTGCAGACCAACCTGACTTGCCAGGACAGTTTGCAAAACACTGAATCGACATGTCTGAGAAACAGTCACTGCAAGACACTGGCTCAGCTCTAAAGATGGCCCATCTCTGACAACAGGAGACTGTTTTCCAGCCAATCCCCTTTTAAAGCTGCCCAAGTTGGTGGCTACTGTCATGTACTGTGGAAGAGAGTTCCACAGTAGAACTAGGCACTGTGAGGAAAAAAGTCTTTTTAACTGACTGTCCTGCATTTCCCAACACTCAGCCTCACTCTGGAAGGGCCAAACAAGTCGTGGAGTTGCAAGAACACAGAGAAAGCCTTGCTAAATCACTCCAAATGACTATCACTTCCAGCGTCATGTTTCTGTCAGTAAACAGAGTCCAACCCACCTGCAAGGCAGGAATGTTTTGCCCAACGTAGGACTCAAACCTATAACCCTAAGATCAAGAGTCTTGTGCTCTACCCACTAAGCTATCCCAGCAAACAGAGACTTAGTATGAAATAAGAAAGCCTTTGCTTACTGAAAATGCATTCTTGGACAGGAAAGGCTTCTATAGTCCTAGCTGACTAACCTGCCCCTTTGTCCTCAGAGAGAGAAGGTTCCAAGATGATCTCAGAACTCATGGTCCAAAAAAGAAGGATGAGAGAGAGAGGCAGAAGTAAGAGAGGATGCAGCCTAAGAAATAGCTTTCGAAACTCTGAATGACAGGTCAGCACAGAGATAAAAAGTGACAGACACAGGTAGGAATCTGGAGGTCTCCTATTCTGTTTTAATTCCCACACAAACCTTTCTAAGCAAGCTGAATGGCTTCCAACAGTTTCCCACATGGTTTGCATGCAGAAGGTTCCAGGTTCGATTTCTGACATTTCCAACTTAAAAGGATCAGGTAGCAGGCAACAGGAAATACCTTGGGCCTGAGACGCTGGAAAGTACTGCCAGACAGAGTGGACAATGCTGTAGTTGAACAAATTAGTCTGATTTTGGATGACAGAGGTGGGTGCTGAAAGAGAGCCTGGAGGCTCCCTTTACATACGACAGCCTTCTCTAACCTGATGTCTTCCAGATGTGCTGAACTACAACTCCCATCAACACTGATGATTGGCTACAGTGGCAGGGGCTGGTGGGAGTTGCAGTCAAAAAACATCTGGAGTATATCAGTTTGGAGAAGACCACTATATGGTAAGTATGGGTGGGAGAGACAGACAGACAAGACAGAGACAGACAGAGATCACTGAGAAGTATAACCATCTTCATAATCACAATTTCTTCATGGGAACAGGAAAACACCACTTAACTGAAACCTGGCAGATGTTCCCATAAACTACCATTCAAAATGCCTGCTTCCCATGTTACGCGTGCTGTTCAGCATTTCCCTGAGTTGAAAAAAACAACAAGCCATGTCCTTGGAACACATACAAAAACGGGTGGTTGTTTGTGAAATCTGTGTTAGAACCATTCTTTTATTTACACAGACAGCTGCCAAGATGAAGACATCACAGGAATCTCATAAGGACGCAACACATGTCCCGCTTATCTGTTTCTGAGCTCAGCCGACTGAGATTCAATCGCCGACAAACCTTCTTTTGCACCTGATTATCTGGCTCGGAAGATTGTGCTAGGAAAGTGAAATATCTGAGATGGACACACAAAAGGCAACATCAGGCAATACATCTCCCCAATCCATTGCACAGAAGTGGAACGAGAGGCTGCTCACAAAACTCTCATTTGCTCTGCATCCCGTGTGCTCCCAAACACTGGTTTGGCAAGAGGTGTACACATGACATAAGCCACAATCCACATTATCTATCTTCTTGTTTCTTATGAAATGATTTTGATGCATTTCCGCCAAGGCCAGCTTCAATCTGAATTAAGGAAAAGAATGAGTCAGCTGTGTTCCAAACAGGCAATCGGTGCCCAGCCTGGGAGTGTCTTCACTCCTTATCCACCAAGTGTACCAGCTCTGTCTTCAATGTCCCCACAGGAACATAACATTCAAACACAGACTAATAATGCATCCAAAATCCAATAGGGCAAATGCAGGCAGCTGGTTTCTCAATGTAAACTCTAGTCAAATATGCTATGCATTTGGGGTTTTGTATGTCAGTGTCTTATTTAAAGGTTACCACATTGGGGGAGGGGTTCTTCGTTATTATTTTAATGAAACTGATTTGATTAATATATTACAAAAAATTAAATAAATCCAGAAATGGAAAAAAAAATACTCCACCCACCCTCCCTGGCAGGTGAAGTCTGCACCCAAATCTGAAGTCCGTTCTAGCTCACAACCTATATCCAGATTCTAGAAAAGGTAATGCAAAAAAATAGTCAAACCAATAAAAAATGCTTATGTGAAATCCATTCTTCACCGTATGCATAATAAAACTGTACCATTCTACCGTAAATGAGTCATTTCATTTTATACTTTGTGCCATTCTAAGTTTATGGGCGAGTTTCTCAACAACTGCCAGTTTCCAGACCTTATTAAACCAATTCATCGGAGAGGCTCCTTCCATAACTTTCCAATACCCAGTTACAATAAGTCTTGCTGCAAATAATAGATACCCAGCTGGCAGCTTATAATGCACATCTGCATTTTACACACACACACACACACACACACACACACACACACATAAATTAACAAAGCCAATTCTGGGCATTTAACTACTCTTTGTCCAGTCATTTTGTGGATTTCATCAAATGTACCTTGTCCCAAATTTGGCTAAATGTTACCACGTGTGATCGTGCAGAGATGCTGGAGGCAAAAGACGCACACACTTGCTCCCCTTGACAATGGACCAGTTCAGGGAGAGCTGCTGCCTATTCTGTCCTGAAGCAAATTTGCAGGTCTACTTCCGTTGACAAAGAGATGACATCTTAATCATCCTTGATTCCCAATAGACAAAAAAACCCACCCGTATTCCACTGCTAAGGATGCTTCAGGCACTTTCCTGGAGAAGCTCTGAAATGCACCATCCCCAACCACAATGATGTAGAGCAGGGGTGGACAAGTGTCAGGCTTGATGGATAGGCTTCGTTTTGGATTAGAAACCCTGAGGTTACTAACTAGCAGGGAGGGCCATAGCTCAGAGGTAGAGCGTCTGCTGTGCATATATAACATGGGTAGGCAAATTAAGGCCCGGGGGCTGGATCTGGCCCAATCGCCTTCTCAATCCCCCCCACGGATGGTCCAGGAATCAGCGTGTTTTTACATGAGTAGACTGTGTCCTTTTATTTAAAATGCATCTCTGGGTTATTTGTGGGGCATAGGAATTCATTCATATATTTTTTTCAAAATATAGTCCGGCCCCCCACAAGGTCTGAGGGACAGTGGACCGGCCCCCTGCTGAGAAAAGTTTGCTGACCCCTGATATATAAGGTTCCCTGTTTGATCTCCAGTGAGGGCTGGGAGACAACCCTGGAGAACTGGTGCCAGTCAATGTAGACAAATACTGATCTAGGTGGACAAGTAGAACTGACAGCTAGGTGCCAAATAGTGGGACCCAGGGGAGGCAGAGCCATATGCAAAATGGCAGCC
This sequence comes from Podarcis tiliguerta, assembly GCF_965153285.1. NCBI lineage: Eukaryota > Metazoa > Chordata > Lepidosauria > Squamata > Lacertidae > Podarcis > Podarcis tiliguerta. Next base: position 66,067,995 of record NC_139541.1, read on the forward strand.
CAGAGGCAGCGCCTTACTGCACCCCATAAACCACATACTGGGATGAGCACCTTAAGCACAAATTTACATTTGACTTACTAAAGATCAGGGACACGGGTGGCGCTGTGGGTTAAACCACAGAGCCTGGGACTTGCTGATCAGAAAGTCAGCGGTTCAAATCCCCGCGATGGGGTGAACTCCCGTTGTTCGGTCCCTGCTCCTGCCAACCTAGCAGTTTGAAAGCACAAAGTGCAAGTAGATAAATAGGTACCGCTCCAGCGGGAAGGTAAACGGCGTTTCCGTGCGCTGCTCTGGTTCGCCAGAAGCGGCTTAGTCATGCTGGCCACATGACCCGGAAGCTGTCTGCGGACAAACGCCGGCTCCCTCGGCCAATAAAGTGAGATGAGCGCCGCAACCCGAGTCGGTCACGACTGGACCTAATGGTCAGGGGTCCTTTTACCTTTACCTTACTAAAGATCAGGGAGCAGGGAAGCATTTTTGTCATTAAAAGCAACTGGGGAACAAAACACTCCTCCTGATCTAGTGCAAATCTGGTCCTGTGGTGTACCCGAAGATCCCTATCTACTTTCTGCCTACCCCAGGTTGGAAAGAAACTTCCTTTGACCATTACTCTCCAGGTCTGAAACCTTCTTTTTTTTTGCATCCAGTAAATGCCACTTCCTTGCTCTTGAATGACCCACTTGGGGACCAGGGGGAATGAAGCACCCAATGAAATAAAGGTCCACAGCCCATCTCTTTCACTGCCCTTCCATTCACTCTCAGTACATAACAGGAAAATTGGTACCCATATAATTCTATTGCACTTTCCGGGATAGATCCAGCTGGAACAGGCCCACTGGAATGAAGTTAATTAAATTAGGTCTACTGGTGTCAGCGTGTCAACTTTGGTGAATTTTAAGTCTCTGGCTCTGCTTCATTGTAAGGGATAATCGCCTCCTTGTAAACCAGCCATGGGATGCATTTCCTCATGAGGAACTTTCTGGGGGGGGGCGCGTGCCAGTGATGGGTGAGGCAGATATGACTCTTACTTTGTATATTCTAGACCAGAGCAAACTTTTTCAGCAGGAGGCCGGTCTACTGTCCCTCAAACCTTGGGGGGGGGGGGGCGGACTATATTTTGAAAAAAATAATGAACAAATTCCTATGCCCCACAAATAACCCAGAGATGCATTTTAAATAAAAGGACACATTCTACTCATGTAAAAACACGCTGAATCCATGGGCCGGATTTAGAAGGCAATTGGGCCGGATCCAGCCCCCAGGCCTTAGTTTGCCTAGACTATGTTCTAGACTTTAAAAAAGGCAAAGGCTTCAAAATTCCACCAGAGGGAGGGGGAGGGAGGGGGAGGGTGGGAGGGGGAGAGAGAGAGACCCATCTTCCGTCCAGGCAAGGAAAAGGTATTCTCACACACAGTTCAGGGATGTCTCCCAGCCATGCAAAACTAGTTGAGAGCAGCACAGAGCAGGCTGGTGAAGGTGTGGCCTCGGGAAGGCCAGTCAGGGAGGCCTGCAGGGCCGCATCCAGACACTGGCCCCGGTTTCCACCCCAGCTGCTGACATATGAGCCCATGCTCTGCACCACACTCGAAGATATATACCTACACAAAACCACATATGGCAACAATTCAACCAATCCCCCACCTGGCTTGCCTCCAAGATGAACTGTAATGACTGTAATAGAGAAGTAACTGGAAACCTATTGTCTGCTTCCTTTCTCCCCAAATGCCAAGGCATCGTGCCAAGGAATCTGCCTCTCTGGCTAGCCAATCTCCTCTTTTGCCACATCGCTTCGCCCTCCCTTTGTGCCAAAGCATCTGCAAAAACTAAAGGAAGGGGCTGAGCCTCCCGCCCCCTCGTAATTGGACCAATGGGAAGAAGCATTCTTTCTGAATCAGTGGTTCTCGTATGAGAACTTTTGCCTTAAAGCTGGGTCGAAAGGGCCCCCGCTCACCCCCTGTTGCAAATCTGGGGTGGGGAATGATTCACTAGTTGTAGCAAATTTGCGGGCGGTGGCAGCAGCTTTTAACACCATTGTTAATTATCAAAATGACTAAAAATTTCAAAAGACGGTACTGACAGACACACAAACAAACAAACAAACACACACACAAGCACACTGCTCCACGTAGTACAGGTAAAGAAAGGTAAAGGACCCCTGACAGTTAAGTCCAGTTGCGAAGGACTCCGGGGTTGAAACAAAATAAAAAAATTCCTTCCAGTAGCACCTTGGAGACCAACCAAGTTTGTCATTGGTATGAGCTTTCGTGTACATGCACACTTCTTCAGATACACTGAAACAGAAGTCACCAGACCCTTATATATAGTGGGAGGGTGGGGAAGGGTATTACTCAGAAGGGTGTGGGACTCTGGGGTTGGGGTGCTCATCTCGCTTTACTGGCCGAGGGAGCCAACGTTTGTCTGCAGATGGTTTTTCCTGGTCATGTGGCCAGCATGACTAAGCCGCTTCTGGTGAAACCAGAGCAGTGCACGGAAACGTTGTTTACCTTCCCGCCGGAACAGTACCTATTTATCTACTTGCATTTGGTGTTTCCTGCTTGGCAGGAGGTTGGACTCGATGGCCCTTGTGGTCTCTTCCAACTCTATGATTCTATTCTATTCTATTCTATTCTATTCTATTCTACTTAGATGCGCTTTCGAACTACTTGGTGCGCAGGAGCAGGGACCGAGCAACGAGAGCTCACCCCGTCGTGGGGATTCAAGCTGCTGACCTTCTGATCGGCAAGCCCTAGGCTCAGTGGTTTAGACCACAGTGCCACCCGAGTCCCTATGTAGTACAGAGCTCCCAAAAAAAACCTGTCAATCCTTCACCAACGGAGTCACCAACCTTGTGCCCACAGACACTCACCTTGGCACCAAACCAAGGATACTTGCAACTCCTAATTTTATTTATTTTTAAAATGGAGGGGGGGTGCCTGTTTTTTTGCCTGTGTTTTGTTTTGTGGGGGGAGGCTGTGTTTTCTTTACTGTTGCTTATTGGCATCTCTGGCATTGCCAGTTTCTCTTCTGTGAAATGGGTGTCCTGTGGTGCCCTTGAAAGTTTTGCAAATTTCCAAAACCCTACTTGGCAGGGCAGGTGGGATTCTTAACAACCCTACACGCAGCAAAGAATTCTAGAGCAAAGAACCGTCTCCCTGGCCGCAGCTAAGTTGGCAAGCAGAGATGAAGGAACGAGCGGCCTCCGTTCCAGGAATATGGTACAACGTGGAAAGTTAAGATTGTCACCAAACATGACAGGTGGACAATGGAAGAAGAAAGCAGACGAGCTGGTGCACCCTCATTGCCAGACAGCCCTATTAGGTGACTGCTATGACATGAACAAAAAAAAATCAGCATAACTTTCCCTGAGCTTGTCAAAAACCATATAATAAGTTGCAATGGGCAATTTCCTCTGGGCTCAGCTCAGAAAGTGCTCATTATTTATGAGCGCTCCCAGGGCTTTCTTGGGAAAGGTTTGTCAGTTTCCCAAGAGTTCTCTGCTGGCTCATAAAGTTGGGTTTCAGATCTGGATGTTGGCAAACAAAGATCTGCCAAGAAACCCACAGAGAACATTGACCCGGAGTTCAGCCACTCCAGGTTTACATGTCTCTCCTCACCACACCCCAGTTTTATCTTCAAGTGCAGAACCTTGTTTTGCATTCTAAGCCGGGGGGGGGGGAATTCTTGGAGGAACTGCACTTCAAATGTGATAAATCCAAGAAGGGCTGGGCTCAAAGTTTAGCAGCAGCAGCCCTCAACCCCGGGTGATCCTCCCTCTGGACTTGCCTTAAGGCAGTGGCTGGCACTGGGAAGTGAGCTGGTACATCAGGAATTCCGGGGCATTATGGAAAATTTGACACTACATAAATCTTCCAGCTGCTGCCTGCAGAGAAGCCCACTTCCACAAGAGCAAGCAGGTAGGAGGACCAAAAAGGAGTCAGTGGCTACAAGACATTTTACTGCAGGAGTTTCCCATGAGTGCTAACATCAGCCCACTGTGTTCCAAGCAGGAGAACTCCTAGGCCACATTCTCACTGTGCAGTTAAAGTACTATGATACCACTTTAAACAGTTGTGTCTTCCACCAAAGTATCCTGGGAGCTACAGTTTATTAAAGCTGCTAAGAGTTGTTAAAGGTAAAGGGACCCCTGACCATTAGGTCCAGTCAAGGACGACTCTGGGGTTGCAGTGCTCATCTCGCTTTATTGGCCGACGGAGCCAGCGTATAGCTTCCGGGTCATGTGGCCAGCATGACTAAGCAGCTTCTGGAGAACCAGAGCAGTGCACGGAAACGCCATTTCCCTTCCTGCCGGAGCGGTACCTATTTATCTACTTGCACTTTGATGTGCTTTCAAACTGCTAGGTTGGCAGGAGATGGGACCGAGCAATGGGAGCTCACCCCATCGTGGGGATTCGAACCGCCTACCTTCTGACCGGCAAGTCCTAGGCTCTGTGGTTTAACCCATAGCGCCACCCACGTCCCGCTGAGAGTTGTTAGGCGACCCCTTATTTCCTTCCAAGAGCTATAATTCTCAGAGTTCTGTGTGAAGGGAGATTGACTATTAAACCACTCTGGGAATTGTAGCTCGGGAGGAAGGGGGATAGGGGTCTCCTAACAGTTCTCAGCACCCTTTAAAAAAAACCACAGCTCCCATAATTCTTGGGGGGAGGGGAAGCAGCCATGCCTGTTTAAAGTGCTTTAAATAGTGCAAGGCAGAACATCGTGAACTTGGGCAATGACATTAGTTACAGGTAACAGATAAGGAGTTCAAATCAAGCCCGGGACTAAACAATACACCATGGCTTGCACTTTGCACCAGGGCAGAACCGTACAAAAGCTCTCAGCTCAAGGCAAGTTGTTTCCATGAAACGGAATAGTGACTCCTGACCTTAAGCCACCTGATTGTGTTGTGGCAGGCAGTAGGCAGGGAGAGAGAGCTGGCGTATTCAAGAGAGCGAACAGAAAATGACCTGTGTTCTTTTTCTTATTGGGGAAAATGAGCTAGCTGCAGCTTATGTGATAAGAAAGCGGTCCCTTCCATCTGTGCCGGATTGAAGACAGACTGAGCCAGACACCTAGGAAAAAGGAGATAAATAGTCGCCGCGGAGATTGCGGAAGTCTATTGCACAGATACACACACATACTCCTTCGTTTCTGTATTTTGCCATAAAGTAATTGCATCACTCCTGGAAGGGGAAGCATATGCTTGCTCATCCTCAGCCGAATAGTCCCTGAAGGACACGTGTAAGCAAATTTTAGAGACCTGCCAAGAGGTTACAGCTAATCTCTCTTAAGAGTTAAAGTGACAGGCTGATCCTTAAGCTCTGGATTGAAGCAGTTTGGAAGAAGAAGCAAGCAGACAAACACAGGAAGCTGCTCTGTACCAGGAAAGGGCTCCGCTCCATTCAGCTTAGTACTGCGTACACTGACTGGCAGCAGCTCTACAAGTTCATGGGCAGAGGACGGTCTTCTCTGTTCTCTGATCTCTTTTATAAAATGAAGATTTCGCAGATTAAACCTGTGACTATCGCAGCTAGTTGTGCTTAGTCAAGCCATCGGTCCGTCTAGCTCAATACTACCTACATTGGCTGGCAGCAGCTCTCCCGGATTCGAGGCAGGGGTCTTTCCCAGGGTCCCAGCCCTACCAAGAGAAGCTGGATATTCATTTTTTTAATGCAGTTTTTTATTACACTTGTTTTTATGCATTCATCTTCTCCTATCTGGTTATTCATGGACTTCCCAACCTATCTTTCCTTGATATCTTATCTTACCCTCTTTGGCTTGCCACAACTCATTGGATTCCCCCCTCTTTTCTCCTCTATTCTTAACTCTAGTTGTTCCCATTCGCTTATCACTATCTTTCTATCTGTATTTCTTATTTTAGCCGTCATAGCAGCAAGTTCGAGATAGTCTTTTATTTTAAGAAGTCACTGGTCTTTGGTCAGGATATTCAACCTGGGGCCTCTGTATGCCAGGCAGATGCTCCACCGCTGAGCTAAGCTTTGGGTCCCAGAAATGTGTGATGCTGGCATCAGGCGCAGTTTGCAGCTGCTGCCCTCGGTCAGCCCTTTGAGTCCAATCTCCCACCAGTCCCCAAGTGGCCATGATCACAGACTTAAAGCTTGTTGGCTCAGTGCTGCAGCAATGAACAAGGTGGGGAGGAGAAAGAGCACAGCAGCCATCTGGAATTTGCTTCCCGCCACCCACCCAAGAACAGGCAAATCTTTGACTAAACAAAACTCAACACCCTCCTACTTGGTTTTCAACTACAGTGAACTTTTTGAGAATCTTAAAAAAAGAAAGAAAGAAATGTTCAGGGGCATTGTCCTCTCCTTCTGCATTTCACTCTGAGGGAAGGTTTCCAGGAAAATCCAAGTGTGAAGGAGGAAACATCTCCCACTGATTCATCTCACTTAATATTGTCTACACGGATTGGTAGTCGCTTACAGCAGGGGTCTCGTCTGTCTCCACCTGGAGATGCCAGGGACTGAACCGGAGGCCTTCTGCGTGCAAAACAGGTTGCTCTACCAACCGAGCTACAGCCCCGAGTGCATTTTGGTGGGGAGAGAAACGGGTCCAAGGGCTGCCGTCACTTCTGACTCCACGTCTCGCCAAAGGCTCTCACAGCCTCCTCATCACTAATTCAAGGCACCTTCTATTCCTGAAGGAAGTCCTTTGAAGGAGAAGAGCTGTGCAAAAACACTCCTCCCGGTCACCTTGAGCCTGAACGAGACGCATACCTTTCGAGAAATGCAACTGCACATTAGCAAGGAGGAACCTGAAGACATGACAGGAATAAAGGAAAAGGACGCAAGGAGTACTTGGTAGCCCAGAAACCAGGTACGGTCAGTGGCACAAACACAACAAGGAACCAATGAAGGATTTCCCACCCCCCTCTCCCAACAGGGCACCTCCTCAGGTCTCTGACTTAGCATCAATTAATCAATATGTCTAGCTCAGTGTTTCTCAACCTTGGGTCCCCAGATGTTGTTGGACTACAACTCCCATCATCCCTGAGCTCTGGCCTTGCTAGCTAGGGATGATGGGAGTTGGAAGCCAAAAACATCTGGGGACTGAAGGTTGAGAAAGGCTGGTCTCGCTGATCCTTTCATGGATTGATAAGCATTTATCGGAGGGATACAGGGAACTGATTATTGACCCATCTAAGCCCAGGGGTGGCTATCCAAGAGATGACCACTGTGATGTCCCTCCAGATGTTAGTGGACTGCAACTCCCATCAGTTCCCCTCAGGATAGCCGATGGTGAAGGGTGATGGGAGCTGTAGTCCAACAACATCTGGAAGACACCCATCTTGGCTGTTGTTTTTATCTGTAAGCCTCCTGGAGTCCCATCAGGGGGGAAAGTGGGGTATAAAAAGTGAGGTTTGGTTACCTCTTGGCTTTAAAAAATGTTCAGAGGGGGAAGATGTAGCAAACGTTGTCTGCTGTTTAGCACACTGAGCTAACTCTGAAATTGACTTCAGTCTAAGAATAAAGGGTTTGGCTAAACATCAGAGAATCTACCTAGGCAGTGATGTCTCCATTCACTTGTTGCGAACCCGACAGATGATGTAATGGCAGTTAAAGAGACTCCACTTTCTGCCAGCATTTGCTTACCTAGCCAAAAGCTATCAAGCAGTGATTGGTAAGCTCCAACAGAGACTGAATTATCCGTTTATTTTTCTTGCTGCAGGGCGTATTGATTTAAAATCACAAAAGGCCAATTTAAATCACTGATATAAATTAAGTTCCCCCGCTTTGCAATTCATAGTTTTCCTGAACGTGGATGCATGTGAATTTGGTTGCTGCTGCAGTTAAATCAAATCTGTTTGCAAAATGAATTAAAGCAAGCACTATTTTAAAAATATCTGGCCTTGTAGGTCATATGGCTTTTGCATGTAGATGAATCTGTTCAGAGTGAGTGAGGTCATAATTATGTTTATTACTTTATTTCCAACAGTTTGCATACCTGTTAATTCAGAGTCATCTATAATTGGTGTGGGACGCAGGTGCCGCTGTGAGTTAAACCACTGAGCCTAGGGCTTGCCGATCAGAAGGTTGGCGGTTCGAATCCCCACGACAGGGTGAGCTCCCATTGCTCGGTCCCTGCTCCTGCCAACCTAGCAGTTCAAAAGCACGAAGTGCATGGGAATTCATTCATTATTATTTTTTCCAAAATATAGTCCAGCCCACCACATGGTCTGAGGGACGGTGGACCATCCCACAGATGAAAAAGGCTGCTGACGCCTGCTCTAGGGCATCAGAAATTATTCTGATGCTCACAGGGGAGGGGGGACTTCCTATGCAAATTGCCCTTGTTTTCAAATACCAGATTTCAGAAAATTTTCCTATGCAAAATCTTCCGGAAAGCCCGTATCTAATAAAGCTAGGATGCCACTGTTGCTTGTAGGAGTTTTGCAGGTGTGCTTAGGGAGAAACTGTGGAAGAATAAATCAAAATAAATAACTAACGTTCTAAATAGCTAGTTCAAAATGAGTGGAGACAATCATATTGAAAGAATGTGCTTTTGGATGGTGCAAACAGCTGTATATGCTAAAGAGGGGTTTGCCCTCACTTCTGGATCCTCTACCAACCCTCCTGGAAATTCAGCTAGCTTGTTCAAGGGAAACACTAATTTGATGTGTTTAATTAAATTTTCTCCTAGAGAGTAAGCATGCTATGACCGTAAGCTATTAAAGAGATAACCATTCCTGGGGAATATGCCCCAAGGGGACTGCACCAGCCAAGGGCAGCCAGGTTGCAAAGTGGTGACCTTCCCCATCAAATTTACCCGAAGGCTCATCTGACAGGAAGCATTACGTTTCATAATGGGCAATCTGCAGATTTAAAAGGCTGCACAAACTATGCCTCCTGGGCAAAGATCTGAGAAATGACAGACACGCCTCCTGCTGAGCACGCTGAATGGGACTCCCTCCAGCCCAGCATAGCGTAAAAAAGCATCTATCCAGTGGGATCCTCGCTTGAGGGGGGTGGCAGCAGCGGCTCAGTGTCTTAGCTCTAAAGGAACAGGCTGATATCTAGGTGCTGGTGGGCCAAGCAAGACACGGCATTAATTGTGTGTGGACAATTAACATGCACGGCAAGCAATTAACATGCATGGTTCTTTTAAAATTGAAATGGTGTCTGCTGGGGGAGGGTGCCAAGCAAGTTCAAGACCGAAGCGTGGTGGGTGGGTGGGTGGGTGGAAGGGAGAGTTTAAACCAAGGGCTGGAGAACTTTTTCAGGCTCGTATTCCCTTCTGTGGGCCACATTCCAGGTGGTGAGCTGCAGGTGCAGAGGCGGAAGTGGATGTAGCAATAGGTGAACATTTTACCCAGTTTCTATACATCCCTCTTCATTGTCGGCATCCGCCTGTCTTGAGAGACAATGGAGTGTGCCTCTGAGGGTGACAATGGAGTGGACCTCGGGGGGGGGGTGAAAACACTGCATTGACCTCTCTGGGGCGCAAGCCTGGGCAGTGTGTGTGTGAAGGTCCTGGGCTGCCTAGATGACCACACACACACACACACACACACACAACCCCTTGGACTTGATCCTGCAGTCCAAAGGAAAGCAGAACAGTATGTTTGGCACAAGCTTGGCTGCAGGAACTGCCAAAAGGAGCTGTACAAGGAAGGGCCGGATTTAGGTTTGATGAGGCCGTAAGCTACTGAAGGTAATGGGGCCCTTTATATGCCCAGCTGTCCTTTGTCAACAACAAATTGTCACTGTTTTTTGTGTTGAATATATGCTATATGGTAACTTATGGACCTAATACGTATCGAAAGCCATTTAGAACATTGTTGCTGTATGTAGGTTTTATTTTATTTGTTTTTTATCTTATATTTTGGAAATGTACATCCAGGTGTTTTTTTCCTTTAAATTTTTTTGGGGGCCCCCAAGAGAGTGGGGCCCTAAGCTACAGCTTGTTTAGCTTATATGTAAATCCGACACTGATACAAGGCATCATCCAACCATTTTAGGGACTCCACATTTGTGTAGGATTTAGTCCTTAGCCTTGTCTTCTCCCAAAGATTCCTGCAAGGCAGAGGGGTGTAGGATCAGAGTTTTCCATCTCTGAGATGGGCAACCTTCCCACAGAGGTTACAGCCTGGAGAGCTCAGCTGGTTAGAGTGTGGTGTTGACAATGCCAAGGTGGCAGGTTTGATCCCCATACAGGACAGCTGCATATTCCTGCATTGCAAGGGGTTTAACTAGATAACCCTCAAGGTCCCTTCCAACTCTACAATACAATTCAACCTTGCAGGATGCAACAAAATCTATACTTTGTAGGTGCCAGACACACCTTTCTGGGAAGGGAACTTAGGGACTGGCCAGAAAGCCCTCTCCTAGACCACCACCGCCTGAACTTCTGAGGGTATTGGAACTACCAAGAGAGTCTGTTTCCGCCAGTCTTAACACCCGAGAAGTTCTGTAAGGTTAGCTGTTGGTTGGAAGTTGTTAACGTGTTGATTTGAATGTATACAGTGCTACCTCTGTTGCCTAAAGCAATTCGTTCCGGAGGACCATTCGACTTCTGAAACATTCAACAACTGAGGTGCAAAGGGAAGTCAGCAAAGTCAATGGAGAAAAAAGAAAACGAGGCACATTCGAAAACGGAAGCAATTACTTCTGGGTTTTCAGCGTTCGGCTTCCAAAACGTTCGGCTTCCAAGATGCTGAAAAACTGAGATACAGTGGTACCTCGGGTTAAGAACTTAATTCGTTCTGGAGGTCTGTTCTTAACCTGAAACCATTCTTAACCTGAGGTACCACTTTAGCTAATGGGCCCTCCTGCTGCTGCCGCGCCGCCGGAGCACGATTTCTGTTCTCATCCTGAAGCAAAGTTCTTAACCCGAGGTACTATTTCTGGGTTAGCGGAGTCTGTAACCTGAAGTGTCTGTAACCTGAGGTACGACTGTACCACTGTATTGTGGTATGTTGGTCACAGGAATTATTTTCACTTTACACTGCTTTCACTGTTGCTTCTTTGCCACCTTGAGTATCTGGAGTTGGCATTTTAAAAGCTATAAACAAATGTGCAGGACTGGGCAAAGGCACACTCTTGTCAGGAAGCGATTCATGCCACGTGTGTGGGTTCAGCTTTGCTTTCCCCCCTCTCCTTTCTAGTTGCATTTTGAAGCCTGTGGGATTATTTCAATTCTAAATAACCATTTAAGGAGAGGGCTTGCAAAGCTGCTTAGAAAGAGTAATGCTTTTGGAAATTACAAGAACACTCAGCTCGCGCTGCACTGGCAGCCAGACAAAACAGAAATATCAACATGCTCAGCGCTAGGCAGGAACAGTCCCATCCATAATGGAGCAACACGCTTGGCATCCGTCCTCCAGTGGCCTCTCCTTCCCTGTTTGGAAAAGGTGTCAAGAGATTCTGAGCCAATGGGAGGGAGGAAAGCTTCTTGGATATGACATGTGCTTGGCATGCAAAGGTTTCAGGTTCGATCCGCAGAGATGGCTGGGGGGAAATCTCTGTCTCAGACCTGGAAAGACGCTGGATGTCAGCATCAGCAGCACAGAGCTAAATGGACCAGTGTTCTGACACAGTACATTTTATTATTATTATTATTATTATTATTATTACTACTACTACTATTATTACTATTACTATTATTATTATTTACCTGATTTATATCCCACCCTTCCTCCCAAAGAAGCCCCAGGCAGCAGGCAGAATTTTAAAATGAAGGAAAAACTTTCTAAAGCAGTTGAAACATTCCAAAATGAATTGTGATTGGAAACATCTAAAAGCAGCTGCAGTGAGAAACATTCTTCTACCCATTGATGGCGGGGTTGCCAGGAACAGTATTTTTCAGCCACCCAACGCAAACAGGAATGTTTTCACATTCTTCCTGAAAGTTAATAATGATGGGAACGGGTGCATCTCACCAGGGAGGGCATTCCATAACTGGGGAGCCACCCTGAAAAGGCCCTGCCACAGCTCAGCGCCAACCAGGTATGGAATATTTATTCAGTTTTTTTCTTATATGCATCTCCCTCCCCTCTCCCCATCACTGAACACAGGTCATTTCTTGCAGCCACTCATTCTGGCACTGCCAAGACCTGCTTAGCTTCACCAAAGGGTGTGATCTGTGTTGCCCAATGCTCTAAATTCCTTCCGATGTGGAGCAAAAGGAGAGCAAAGCCTGTCAAGAAGTCATTTGCAATTCAATGTCACCCTCTTTCAGGGGTGGGGGAAGGAGAAGGTGCCAGAATCTAGTAGGCTACATGGAACGCAGATGTGCGTAGGAGATACTGCTGGCAACGTAATTTTTAAAATAAATATCTATGATCCTTTGCCGTCATGTTACCAGAAACCATTTCGGTCCTTAATATTTTTTATTTAGGAGAAAGAGCGTGCCAAGGGAGAGAGGCATTCAGCATCTCTTGTTTGTTTGGATCCAGATTTAATTGCCAGCATTTGAAAGCAGCACCATGTTCCCAGATGCTTTAAATTGTCTGGTGTGTGTGCATATTTTTTATTGTTTATTGAAAGGGGGGAGTGGCAGGAGACATTCTCATCTCCCTCTTTGTTTAAAAATGGGCCATTTAATCCTCAGTATGCGATGCCAGGCTTATGCTTCCATAAGCATTTTTTTTAATGGACCATTTTTCACTTTGTTTCCTGGTGGGAAAGGCTGCAACTCCCCCAAGATTTTGCCGGTTTAAATCAGGAGGGGTGGGGAACCATTTTCTTCCCAAGGGTCACAATCCCTTCTGAGCAACATTTCAGGGGCTGCACAACAATGGTGGGCAGGTCCAGAGCGAAAAGTGAGAGGAGCAAGAAATGTAAATTTTATATACATATGCATGCATGCATAATTTTATTGCCATGCTGCCTTTCTGTAGTTGAAACCATGCTCAAGGTGGCTCACAACTTGAAAAAACTGCACAATTGCAAATACAGTGGTATCTTGGGTTAAGAACTTAATTGGTTGTGGAGGTCCATTCTTAACCTGAAACTGTTCTTAACCTGAGGTACCACATTAGCTAATAGGGGATCCTGCTGCCGCCGCACCACCGCTGCATGATTTCTGTTCTCATCCTGAAGCAAAGTTCTTAATCTGAGGTACTATTTCTGGGCTAGCGGAGTCTGTAACCTGAAGCGTATGTAACCCGAGGTACCACTGTATAACAAAAGTAGTCGTAAACAATCAACAGAAAAAGTACACAAGCATATTGGACCATTTCCACATAGATCATATATTTAAGATCTAAAATAAAGGTACAAAAAACTATGACAAACACAACAAAAACCCCTAAACAGTTCCCCAACTATACAACCTTTGTATACAATACTCGTTTCTACACATGCTCACACACCCCTCTTTATCCACCAAGAAAGACAAGCGAGTGGCGTTATCAGAGTTCACGAACACCTTTCAGCCTTGCAAAAAGCACTCAAGGCCAGAAACCTCCCTGATGATTCCATACCCTCCAACATTTCTCCAATGAAAATACAGACATCCCATTCCATAATGATAATCGTACTATTTATACCCCACACATCTTACTGGGGTTGCCCCAGCTCTCTGGGCAGCTTCCAAAATATATAGAAACATAATAAAACATTTTAAAAAATTTAAAAAAACTTCCCTATATACAGGATTGCCTTCAGACGGCTCAGGGGTTGGATAACTCCATACCCGCCAACGTTTCTCCAATGAAAATAGGGGCATCCTAAGGAAAAGCGGGATATTTCAGGGATCAAATCAGAAACTGGGATGACTTCTCTAAATCAGGGATGCCCCTGGAAAATAGGGGCACTTGGAGGGTCTGTGATTAAGATCATAGAAGGTTAGAGTTAGAAGGGACCTTGAGGATCATCTACAGGGAAATAATAATAATAATAATGCAGTCATACCTCATGTTGTGTCCGCTTCAGGTTACGTGTTTTTGTGTTGCGTCCTGCGGCAACCCAGAAGTACCAGAATGGGTTACTTCTAGATTTCACCGCTCACGCATGCGCAGAAGCACTAAATCGCACCGCGCGTGTGTGCACACATGGTGCTTCAGCTTGCGTCAGTTCCGTGTTACGGACGAGCCTCCAGAACGGATCTTGTCCGTAACATGAGGTTCCACTGTAGTAATATATTTATACCCCGCCCATCTGACTGGGTTTTCCCAGCCACTCTGGGCAGCTTCCAACAAAAGATTAAAAGTACATTAAAACATCAGTCATTCAAAACTCCCCTAAACAGGGCTGCCTTCAGATGTCTTCTAAACGTCAGATAGTTCTTTATTTCTTTGACATCTGATGGGAGGGCATTCCACTGGGCGGGCGCCACTACTGAGAAGGCCCTTCTGCCTGGTTCCCTGTAACTTCGCTTCTCACAGGATTGAACCTGGCATTATCAGCACCATGCTCCAACCAACTGAGCTGTCAGCTCAGCTCATCAGAGGCCCTTCTCTGGGTATTCCTATTCAGAGATTAAGCTAGCTGTAAATGGGAAAAACATGCTTTTCAGATGTGAAGCCTTGTATATGGAACACTCTCCACCCCATCAAAAAAAAATACTCTGCATGAACCAAATATAATTACTGTTTTGACACCAGGCAATCCCCACCCTTTTTTTAACCCAGGTCTTTTTAAAATGTGCTATCACTTTCAGACGACCTGTTGATTGGGCATCTATCCTGATTTGCTTGCATACAACTTCCCATCAATCAAACATTAGCTCACACTAGCCAGTGTGGTGTAGTGGTTAGGAGCAGTAGACTCGTAATCTGGTGAACTGGGTTCGCTTCCCCGCTCCTCCACATGCAGCTGCTGGGTGACCTTGGGCCAGTCACACTTCTTTGAAGTCTCTCAGCCCCACTTACCTCACAGAGTGTTTGTTGTGGGGGAGGAAGGGAAAGGAGAATGTTAGCCGCTTTGAGACTCCTGAAGGGGAGTGAAAGGCGGGATATCAAATCCAAACTCCTCCTCTTCTTCTTCTTCTTCTTCTTCTTCTTCTTCTTCTTCTTCTTCTTCTAAAATGACTTTGATTCACAAGAGCCCACAGTCTAACCTAACTTAAAAGGCTGCCTGCCCACATACAGGTCCATGCAATCATTTAGATCATATACAGAAATTCTACTCAGGGCACCGCTCCCTAGAGTGGGCAGTGGTCCCATAGGGCAGTGGACCTGAAAACAGGCTTCTTCTTCTTCTTCTTCTTCTTCTTCTTCTTCTTCTTCTTTGTTGTTGCTCTTTTTCTGTAGAATGGTCTTCCTTCGGCCATATGTGAAGCAGCAACCTCCAGTGGCTTCACAGGTCTTGTAAAGATTTATCTTTTTGCCCAGGCCTTCATTGATTCATGAGATTAGACCATGATTTATGGTGTATGAATCCCCTGAATTTCTGTTTTACTTTATATGCTTTTATATAGTTTTATTGGCTTTAGGTTGTATTTGGGGCTTAATGGATATTGTTTTTAATAGTGTACATCGTGTATCTCACTTAGAATTTTTTTAAAAAATATATTAAGAGGTTTAGAAATGCTCTTAAACTAATGAAGCAATTAATTAATTGTGACAGCCTAAGTTTGCTGGTTTGCAACGGAATCCCTCCAGCAAAAGAGTGTAGAAGTGGCTTTAATTTTACCTGTTCCACTGCTTTTTTTAATATTGTTTTTATTAAAGGTTTTCTTGCGTTTCAAACATACGTACATTGTCTCTATTTTCAGATGATAAAGTCCTTTCTGCAGATCAGTTATTGAATCATTGTTTTGTAGCAGGGGAAAAAATGTGATATTTGAGTTGTAGCCCCTTCAGAAATTTAGGCTATTGAAAAGGTGGGTAAAAGTTTTTTGAACAAATAGATCATGACAAGATGAAAAAGGAATTCAAGGTTCGGGTTAGGAGGGTGACTCATATGTTTCACAGCTGAAAGAAACTGCTACCTTCACTTACACAAGGCTCAAAGAGTTTTATATATTCAAGCCTGCAAGCTCTGGGATCACTAAGGTTGGAAATTTCCCCTATTTTTTTTTCCAAACTAAAAGTGCAACTCCAAGAAAGTTTGCTCAAAACTAAGGCCTCCTGAGTTCATCAAAGCATACTCCCAGATAAGTGGTTATAGGATTACAGCCTAAAGTAGCAATCCTATTATTATTATTATTATTATTATTATTATTATTAAATTTAAATACCGCTCTATACCTGGACGTCTCAGGGCGGTTCACAAAAAAGGTCACAATATATTAAATAAAAATAAAAACAATAATCCAATAACACACACACACCCAAAAAAGAGCCACATTTTAAAGGGCATAGGATGTTGATTAGGTCAGCCAAAGGCCTGGTTAAAAAGGAATGTTTTTGCCTGGTGCCTAAAGGTGTATAATGAAGGCGTCAGGGAGAGCATTGCACAGATGGGGAGTCACTGCAGAGAAGGCCCGTTCTCGTGTTGCCACCCTCCGGACCTCTCAAGGAAGAAGCATACGAAAGAGGGCCTCAGAAGATGATCTCAGGGTCCGGATAGATTCATATGGAGAGAAGCAGTCCTTGAGCCATTGTGGTCCTGAGCCGTTTAAGGCTTTATAGGTCAAAACCAGCACTTGGAATTAGACCCAAAAACTAATTGGTAGCCAGTGCAGTCAGACCAGGATCTATGTAATATGTTCAAACCATCTTACTCCAGAGAGCAACCTGGCCACTGAATTCTGCACTAGCTGAAGTTTCTGAACTGTCTTCAGAGACACAACTACGTATAATGCACTGCAGTAATCTAACCTAAGAGTAAGCATTCCATTTAATGGAACATACTTATTAGTGGGACGCGGGTGGCGCTGTGGGTAAAAGCCTCAGCGCCTAGGGCTTGCCGATCGAAAGGTCGGCGGTTCGAATCCCTGCGGCGGGGTGCGCTCCCGTTGTTCGGTCCCAGCGCCTGCCAACCTAGCAGTTCGAAAGCACTCCCGGGTGCAAGTAGATAAATAGGGACCTTCTAGCGGGAAGGTAAACGGCGTTTCCGTGTGCGGCTCTGGCTTGCCAGAGCAGTGATGTCATGCTGGCCACGTGACCCGGAAGTGTCTCCGGACAGCGCTGGCCCCCGTCCTCTTGAGTGAGATGGGCGCACAACCCTAGAGTCTGTCAAGAATGGCCCGTACGGGCAGGGGTACCTTGACCTTTACCTTTACTTATTAGTAAACAATTATAATATCCCCCTGTAAGCGAAGGACTGTTTGACCAGACAGTATGGAAACCTGGGGGAGCCATTAAAAGCCCATTCCAGCATTCCAGTTGTACTTAGAAATCGACCAGAACCCAGTGTCATTATCTCAAAGCTGCCATGACATTTCCCATTCAGTCAAGGCTTGCTGCCATATGCTGAACCAACTACAGTTTCTGAATTGTCTTCAAGGACAGCCCCTGTATGCAACACATGACAGTAATTCAAGTGCATTAAGTGGAACATGGATAACTGTCTTTGTCACAGAGGGTCTGTGTGGGTCAAAGCATTAAGCAATATCTGCACCCTTGTCACTCAAAATTGTCCCGCAACAACCTCTTTGTGTCTGACCAATGTAAGCAAATTTTAAAAAGTAGCCAGCACAACTGGAGTCAGAAACCTGTTGTAGTCAGTCAGGATTGAGAACTGGTGGTTCATGGAGAGTTCTGCTTTCAGGAACAGGAAACTGCCATCTACTGAGTCAGAACACTGTTTCATCTACTTCAGCATTGCCTACTCTGACCGGCAGTGCCTCTCCAGAATTTCAGACATGTGACATTCCATACCTGGAAATGCTGAGGATTGAACCTGAAACCTTCTGCATGTTCTACCGCTGAACTGCTGCCTTTCCTCTTTTGCTCCTCCTGCTAGCTATGAAGTGAAGAAGCACGAGCTGCAAGATTCGAACTGAAAGAGGACTACAGTGGTACCTTGGGTTCTTGAGCTTAATCCATTCAAGGAGTCCATTCGACTCCCGAAACCATCCGAAAACCAAGGCTCAGCTTCTGATTGGCTGCAGGAGCTTCCTGCACTCAAGCAGAAGCCGCGTCGGACGTTCGGCTTCTGAAAAATGTTCGCAAACCGGAACACTTGCTTCCGGGTTTGCGGTGTTCAAGAGTTGATTTGTTCGACAACTAAGCCGTTCGAGAACAAAGGTACCACTGTATTACCAGTCAACCAAGTACCCTGTGTGGCAAACCCAGAGAGCAACAAATTTCGTATGGAACAAGCTTTTGTGGATTTACAGTCCGCTCCACCAGATGCATGAAGAGAAACTTAAGAACCCCCAGCCCCCTGCTGAAAACGCTTGCTCCAGATAGACAGAAAGGGTTATGTCTGACCAGAATAGTGAAATAAGCTGTAATTAGCAGCCACACTGTGTAATCTCCACCAACAGTCTTGGTGGAGGGAGGCTTCTCAAGGGGGTTTCACTAAATCACTGCCTGTCTCTCCATTAAAAAAGAAAAAGGAAGTGAAACTTGCAAACCCCACTTCCCTTCCTCGTCCTGAATGGCTACAAAAGCTTGCTTTATTCTACAAACTGTGCAAAGAAGTGCAGCCCAGAAACTCAACCAGGGCTTTCTTGCAGACAATTAATACATGTTTGCAGTAGGTCAGAATGGCGCAGAGCCAGCACTGAGGACTAGCGGCAGATTGCTTCCTTTGCCTCCGTGCTTCCTTGAACTCAGGATTTCTTCAACCTAATACAACCTGCATGCCCTCTGCCCTCCAGTAACCTCCTCCACTAAATCCTCTCCTGTCCCCAACAACCAAGGTCCATGAAAAAAATGCAAACATTTCTCTCACTGGTGCCTAAAGGTAAAGGTAAAGGGACCCCTGACCATCAGGTCCAGTTGTGGCCAACTTTGGGGTTGTGGCACTCATCGCGCTTTATTGGCCAAGGGAGCCGGCGTACAGCTTCCGGGTCATGTGGCCAGCAGGACTAAGCTGCTTCTGGCGATCCAGAGCAGCACACGGAAATGCTGTCTGTTTACCTTCCCGCCGGAGCGGTACCTATTTATCTACTTGCACTTTGATGTGCTTGCGAACTGTTAGGTTGGCAGCAGCTGGGACCGAGCAATGGGAACTCACCCCGTTGCGGGGATTCGAACCGCCAACCTTCTGATCGGCAAGTCCTAGGCTCTGTGGTTTAACCCACAGCACCACTCACATCCCTCTCACTGGTGCCTAGAGGGGTATAATGAAGTTTTAGATAGACTATGGCCATTAGACATGCTGGCTGGAACTGAGGGGAGGACACCATTTGAATCCCTTGCTCTCAGTGCCAGACCAAACCCTGTGGAGGCCCCTAGGCAGTCGAAATCCTGAGGCTTCCCTCATGCGCATCCTCTGGGCAGATAACACTAAACTAAGAAAGCTTGATTGTAATTTTCTTTCAGGATCAAATCAATATTGTTTTGATTCTTTGTCGAAAGGGCCCCTAAAATGCATGGGGTCTAGATTAGTTCTCACCCAACCGGTGAGGTGACACAGAAAAAAATATTTCCAATGCTTTATTTCTTTGGCAGACAATTTTCCATGGTAAAAAATGCATTGTTCAATAATAACAATCACCATCACCATAATAATAATAATAATGAATCAACACAATACAAATCCAATTAAGAAATCAGAAGGGATACAGTGCCAATTAAATCTTAGCTGTAATTAACTCCTTTCAGGGAAGTATCCCTAAAAAGTCCATATATTTATGAACACATTTCTCCAGGCATGCTAAAATTAGCACATTAACCATTTTCATGGTCTTCTTCAGTTTTTCCCCTTAAAATATAAATACAAGTAAAGGAGAAGTGTATGCTACTGAGTTGCCACATCTTAAAACATTTGCAAGCCTTCAAATAAAAACAATTCCCTAGTAAAGCTTTGAATTCATTTCAATGCAACATTTAATCCACACAAAGTATCCTCACTCCTGCAACATTCCACCTACTCTGAGGGCTTGATCCAGGTTTTCAGCGACCAATACCAAAAGCAAAGCAAAAGCACACATCCACATTCATGGGAAACATCACTCACTGACGGAAAACTTGCCTAATGTTATCACATTATACCATATCAAACCAGAAGCTCATCTAGTTCAGTATTGTCTAAGCCAACAGTTCTCTTACAAATATGAAAGATCAGAAAAGGGAAAGACTTCTTTGAGTCGATGGGGAGACTAGTGTTTGCCTGTCTCAAATTAGACCTAATATAAACGAGATTACCCGGCAAAAGCAAGCTCATGCCTCTCATGGAGTTTGTATACATACAACATGTGTAAGAGGCTCATTTATCATTGTATTTGGGAAAGATTCCTGTTCTTATATAGCTGCATTCTTTCATACTTTCTGGACGTCCCATGATCATATTACAAAGTAGTGGTGTTCTATGTTACAACTCAAGAACTGCTAGGAGTCGTTTCCTCTTGTTTTCCTATGTATTTCTTATCAATAAAAAAAATCAGTATGGTGCAAGTAAATTTTTCTTCTGAAAGTATGGCCCACAGAAAAAAGTTGGAGAACCACTGATAGCAGCTCTCTAGAATTTAGGCAGGTATCTTTCCCAACTCTACCTAGAGATGCCAGAGATTAAAATGGGACCTTCTGCATGCAAATAAGGTGCCATTAAGATAAGGCCCTTCCCATAATTTGTTCCACAATAAGAATACATTGACTTGGTGTTGTTGTTGTTTTGTAAGTATCAACCTGTTGATGAATAAAGTACAGCTGTACCTTGGATCTCAAACACCTTGGTTCCCAAACAAATTGGCTTCTGAACGATCGAAACCCAGAAGTGAGTGTTCTGGTTTTCAAACGATTTCCAGAAGCCAAACCTCTGGCACAGCTTCTGCAGCCAATTGGAAGCCACGCCTTGGTTATCGAACAGTTCCGGGAGTTAAACAGACTCACAGAATGCATTCTGTTCGAGAACCAAGGTACGACTGTATCTTTTTATTGTTTTAATAAAAGTCATCTTTAGCACTTGACAATAGTTGACCAACCCATTTTTAACTGCTCAACTACACTTTGGTACAATATAGTTCCCAAGTTCAATTCCATGGATCTCCATGTAGGATTGGGCATGTTCCTTGTCTGAAATCCTGGAGGTACACTGCCAGTCCGAGTAGGCAATACTGAACTAGATGGACCAGTGGTTTGATTCATAGGCAGCTTTCAATATTCCTATATTCTGAGCTATGGCACTTGTTGGATGGGTGGGAACGGCAACAAGAGGTTGGGCTAGGGATGTGGTGAAGTTACATTTTATATCTCCAAGAGACTCATTATATACATAGATATATACATATATACATACATATATACATACACTTCAACATACTGTCACTCAGATTCATTTCCTGCAAGCTCATCAAACTTCTCAGAAAAGTTTTTTATGGCTGCCTCCTCAGCAGCCCTAAAGTCCAGCCTCTGAAGCCCACACACAATTGGCTCAGCAGACAATGGAAAACAAACATTTTATTGTTCAAAATGGCATGCAGCTCCATCGCCTAGAACAGAATGTGTGCAAATGAGATTCTCCTTCAGAAGCTAACTCCAAGCATCTCACACAAATATTAAAAACTTCTGAAGTTGCCCCTTCTGCTGCAAAACTAGGATAAGTCAGGGACTCAGATTTTTAATATTTTTTACTCAGAAGATATGCAAACACAACACTATCTGCAGGACTAGGGGCTGGTAGACATGCTCTACGGGGAGCTGGCTTCAGGCACCAGGCCCATTGGCGAACCAACTCTGTGCTACAAAGATGTCTGCAAACATAACACGAAAGCTCTTTGTGAACATCCCTTGCAGATGACCGCAGTGCCTGAAGACGGACAGTCAGGTTGTGTATCCACAGCAATGACCAGAGGAGGAATGACCCCTGGGAGGAACGTACAGTGGAGAAACGCCATGGTGCATCTGCAGCAGCACAACTGGATGCCTTCATCTGCCCCAGCTGCAGCAAACCATCTCTCTCCCATATCAGTCTCTACAGCCACAACAGACACTGTAACCTTCTAACAGCTTGACCTCACCTCCATCGTCTCCCGAGACAGATGGGTGCCAACCAAGGGCAGACAGCACTTTTGAACTCTCCATCTAGCTGGCCGCTGTTTGAAACAAGAGACTGGGCCGGATGGGCCCTTGATCTGACCCAACCGAGCCCCTGTCTATTCCTAGGCACCCACACCTTAACTGTAGGTGTTTTTTACTTAGAAACAAACATGTTCAAAGACACATACCCCCAAGAATTGGATGCCAGCCTGAATTACAGAACATTGGCAAAACAGAACATCAGCAAAAGCACAAGGAGAAGTTTGGAAGCTTTTGCTGTTGTTTTTGATTAACTGCAGCTTGCCATATTGTGCCAACCAGGGTGAAGTGTAGCTAACTAGTGGCTAGCAGAAACAAGCCAGTTTCAAAACATGGGTTATGAACCTGACTTGTTTTCTCTAACCACAGTTAAGATTAAACCCAGTTTAGAGAACAGACAATGTACTAAGCTATGGTTGCTCTAAAATGGAAGAGGAGGCTTTCAATTTCCTATTTGCAACTGCTCCAGAAGAGAAGAGAGGGAGGAATGTGCAAACCTGAGAGGATGTATGGTTTTTTCCCCTGTAACACTAAACCATGGTTTAGTGTGATGGCCAAATGCAGACAGAGCCACATCTGCCTATTGCAGCCCCCCTTAATAAAAAATGGAAAAGACGTTTCAACACAAGTTGACATGGTAATGATGAGTAGTACTGAGAAGATACAGTCCTGAACTCTAAGGCTTAAAAGGTAACAGAGTGAAAACCTTACTGCTGCAGAAAATGAGAGAGCACAGCCCACTCAAAATCTATTAACCATGGGTAAAAGATTGTGCCATGATCTAAAGCAGTCCAGTCCAGCAAGAACTGATCTACTTGATTCTCCTGACAATGAAGATCAGGCTCCAAGTCACTGCTTGCACCCAGCTAATTTTTGGAACCCAGCAGACTAGAGAAGGAAGTAAATTCCTGGCCTCAAGGAAGCCAGTCCTGATGTACCTCAGACAGAAAGCGGGGTAGTAATCAACTCCAGCTTAAAATGTATGCAGCTAGACTTAATTTGTTTTCGACTTACCTCCAGGCAAAATGCTTAACCCCTGCTATTAGCTTAACAACATTGCCCATGGTTGGATGGAGAAATACAATATTTTGCTCAGTACGTTAAATACTAGCACAAGAAGGAAGCGAACAAGAGCTAGTTAGATATCTATTATAAGAGAAATGCCACATATAAAACAGAGATTTGCTCCTGAAAATAAAATTACACATCTAATTGCAGATTCGATATCTGGCTTACCAGCCTCATTAGGAAAATTTTAAAAGTTACATCTTATCTCGTTTGAGATGATCATTAAAAAAAATAATTGAGTAGCCCATTTGGTTTTAGATTTATTTTTCAATTGGATGTCTATGACAAAATACCAGACAATGTTAGGCCTGTTTAAAAGTCCATATTTATCGGGTGTGAGCTGCCCCCTCAGTCCTCATTGGGCTGTTTTGGACACAATTTCCCCCCCCCCCCGGTCATTTTATTTTATAATTTATTTATTTATTTATTTATTTATTTGTATTCTGGAAGCCTCAGAACTCCCCCAGTGTTCTTCACTCTTTTACTAATGACTACAGTGTCTACACACACACACACTTTTCTCTTCCCCAATGAGAAAATGAGCCATAGCTTGAAGCAGTGGAGCACAACTGTAATGGTTCTAGGGGTTGCTCGTGCGTAAGTTGCCTTTACTCCTGGCTAGGTTGCATGGTTGAACCCTTTCTGTCAGGACAGCCTCAAGATCCGTGGCTGCCTCAGTCACTGGCAGAATCCGTCAGTGGGCGTTTCTTAAACCGCTTCCAACATAGAAGCTGTTTGACGCCCAGTCTCCTCCCCCGTTGCCTGCGCGAAAGTTTCCTGCGCAAGGTGGGTGTGGGCAACGGAGCGCTCGTGCCCTCTCCGCTGGTCTCCTGCGAAGAGTCCTGGAGCCACCTCTCCGATTCCTCCATCTCCTCCCCTTTCCCACTGGTATTACGCTGATTACCTTCCCCAGCGGATGGGCTATCCCTCCTCCTACTAGGACCCTCTCCACCATCGTCCGGGAGCCTCCTCTCTGCCTCCCGCTCCGATGGCAGTTCCCTGACAACAACCAAAGGAGATACTTTGGCATCCCACCAGCCCAGAGTTACAGAACTGTCAGGGCATGAGAAAACCTCCCCAAGAGTACAGGATGTGCTGTTCAAGGCAAACTGGTTTCAGCATCTCTAAAAGGATGTAAGAGGAGGCCAATGACCCATCTAGTCCAGCATCCTGTTCTTACAGTGACCAACCTGACTGCCTGTAGGAAACCTGCAAACAAGACCCAAGCACTCTCCTCTTCAGCAACGGGTATTCAATAGCATTCCTCCATCCATAGAAACAGCCGAGCCGAGCCATAATGGCTCATAGCCATCAATAGTTTTCTTCTCCATGAATTTGTCTAATCCTATTTTAAGGCCTCCAGGCTGGGGGCCATGACTGCATCCTGAGGGAGAGAGTTCCACAGTTTAACTTGGCGCTCTCATTCCCTTCCTCCCCCACTCCCTCCACAAACACACCAATTGCTCTTAAGGAGAACTTTGAGTCACATAGAAAAACCAGTCTCCTTTATCTTCACCTGAACCAAAGCAATATGCAAACCAAAAAAAAATATAGCCCGTTCTTGAAAGTAACAGTTCTCCAAATTCTGCCGTGCAGTTCTTCAGCCAAGTAATGTGTCCAGAAAAACACAGAGTGTACATAAAGGTAGAGTGTGCATAAAGACATACATTGGCTCCCAGTATGTTTCTGAGCACAATTCAGAGTGCTAGTGCTGACCTTAAAAGCCCTAAACAGCCTCAGCCCAGTATAGGAAGGAGCGTCTCCACTCCCATCATTCAGCCCAAACACTGAGATCCATCACCGAGGGCCTTCTGGCGGTTCCCTCACTGTGAGAAGTGAGGTTACAGGGAACCAGACAGAAGGCCTTCTCGGTAGTGGTGCCCACCCTGTGGAACACCCTCCCACCAGATGTCAAGGAAATAGTAAACAACTATCTGACATTTAGAAGACATCTGAAGGCAGGCCTGTTTAGGGAAGTTTTTAATGTTTGATGTTTTATCATGTTTTTAATATTCTGTTGGGAGCTGCCCAGCCAGATGGGCGGTGTATGTATGTATGTATAAATAAATAAATTATTAAGCTGCCCAGCCAGATGGGCGGTGTATGTATGTATAAATAAATAAATTATTATTATTAATATTATTATTATTATTGCATATATCCATGAAAATGACATACAAATGGACATTATATTCAGGGAAATGTATCTTATTTGGTGAAATTTGCCCTGAAATACTGGTGAATTTTCACAAGGACTTTAAAAAATAAATAAATCACCAAGTGATTTGGAATTGTGCAGAACTGAATTTAAGACTGAGAAAAATGAGAATCTGAAAGAAAACAAAATTCACCCATTTCCCCCCACCCCAGTGCAGCAGACAATTTATCTCCATCCCTCTGGTAGGAATAAAACAACTCCAGCCACTTTCCACAGCTGTCAGCATTGCTTGAAAAGCCACCTCTTTGCCAGCACCAAGTCCCTTCACAGCTGCCGGCCCCTGTGGGGGGCGGGGGGAGAGCGGTCTTCCCATTAACTCAAGCTGGACTCCCTTGGTATCAGTCTCCAGCTGCTCAATGTTTCTCATTGCTTCTCTATGCCACCTACAATGTTTTGTTCTCATGCACACAGGGTGAGGAAGGGTGTGTGTGGAGACATTTGTTAGAAGCTTTTGGAAGTGACTGCAAGACAGATTCCCTCCCCCTCCCTTCCAATCAATAGATTATTACAAGCTTTAATTTGTGGGTGTTTGGGCAAATATCCAAAGGAGCAAGTGGATTTTGGGGGCGGATTTGGGAGGTAATCGACAGTCAACAAACAGGGCAAGTTAAACCCTATCGATATCTGAGTTTTTGTTTTTAAACTGCACTTGACTGAAGTGGATTGTGTATCCAGCGGAATTTTTAGACACTGGTCCCACCACTGAGGTAAACAAGTTATTTCTGCTCTAAAAATATTTTATGTATTTCCAGCTGCTCGGCTGATTTTGTTCCCAGTAACTCCCTGCTTTCCTGTCATCCAGGCTCAGAAAGCCACATTATCTGGGGCCCCACAGCTATTGCAGCCGTTCCTAGAGTACATTACTTCTTTCTGAAGCCATGCGCAGACTTCATAGTGTCGACAAGTCTGAGTTTGGGGACTTTTCCTTTCCTGTGAATGGACAGTTCTTCACGAAAGATGCTTTCCCACAAGCCTCTGGGGCTAGAACATCAAGCCCAGAATCGTTGCCTTCACCCAAAGGAAGTACCTCATCTGCTTATTATTTCAGTTACTGGCAGGTAACATATGGATTTATGACAGAATATTGGAAGCCGACTATTTCTTTGTCTCACTACAGCTGTGAGGGAGAGGTTACGGCTTTCCAAATGTTGAACTCCAGCTCCCAACAGCCTCAGACAGCAGGGTGAGGGATGATGGGAGTTGGGAGTCCAACAAAATATGGAGGTCCACAGGTTCCCAATCCCTACACTGCAGCAATCATGCTAGGGCCCTCGTATTTATGGGACCGCCTCTCCTGGTATGCCCCGCAGAGGACCTTAAGTCCCATGAATAAACATAGTTTAGAGGTCCCAGGCCCTAAGGAAGTCAGATTATCCTCCACCAGGGCCAGGGCCTTTTCAGTGATGGCTCCGACCTGGTGGAATGCTCTGTCCCATGAGACTAGGGCCCTTCAGGATTTAACCTCCTTCCATCGGGCCTGTAAGACAGAGCTATTCTGCCTGGCCTTTAATTTGAATTCAGCCTGATCTTTTATTTCCATTCTCTTCCCTCCCCCTCCCCTTTTATGAAGATTACCTGCTCTGAGACCCCACAGCTAATTCTCCCCTGGCCTCCTCGCTGGCCCAAGTAGGACCAATTCAGCCAGCTAGCCCTGGGGATTATCTAATGCTTATTAGATGGATTTCCCCTAAATTGATTTCTGAACTTTGAATTTTATTGTTATTCATGTTTTAATACTGTTTTATGCTGCTTTTACAATTAAGTGTTTTAAATTTGATGTTAGCCAACCTGAGCCTGGTTTTTGAACAGAGAAGGGTTGAGTATAAATAAAAATTTATTATTATCATCATTATAGAACCCACCTTCCTTAACCTGCCACCCTCCAAAAGCTGCTGGGACCATAACTCCCATCAGCCCCAGACAGGATGGCTAAAGGTCAGGGGTGATACAAGCTGGAAGGCAGCAGGCCTGGGAAGGTGGCATTAGAGAACAAAAAGGGAACAGGACCCTGGATATAGTTTAGGGATTAACAATGCATGGGAGAGACATGGCCTCCACCCCAACCCAGGAACTGGATTTGGGAAAGACAGAAAGATGCACGGACTCTCTCGTGAATTGGGAATGGCCCCAATCAATGGCAAAGCAACTGGAAGATTCAGGACCGATTAAAGGAAAGCACTTCTTTACACAACACATAGTTAAACTGTGGAACTCATTGCCACAGGAGGCAGTGATGGCCACCAACCAAGATGGTTTTAAAAGAGGATTGGACAAAATCATAGAGTAGAGGGCTACCGATGGCTTCTAGCCATGATGGCTTTGCTCTGAATACTACTTGCTGGAAACCACAGGAGTGGTCTTGTGCTCAAGGTCCTTCCTGAGAGTTTCCCACAGGCTTCTGGTTGGCCACTGTGGGAACAGAATGCTGGTCTAGATGGGCCTGATCCAGCAGACTTTCCTTATGTTCATATGTTTGTTCTGGCACACAGAAAATGCAGCAGCCAAATATGGAGAGTGACCTTTTCTTTTCTTTTTCCTTTTTTTAAACAAATGATCTAGGCATTTCCCATCATTGACTTTTGCTAAAGGAAATAAGAGTGCTTTGCAGAGTGACCTCATCGACATTTTAATACAATGCATAAATCAGGCTTTTAAACAGCAGTGCTCAAGTAGACATTAGGGATGAGACACATGGGCGTCTGCCGCTAGAGATCCCCCTTACTTTTTGAAGCATCTAGCTAAACTCAAGTGTTCAACATGATGCCATCCACAAAGGGCACTGACCCTCCACCTTGGCCCAAAACAGATGGCATGGCACAGGGGCAAAGCAGAAGTGCACAGGAAGTTATCTTCAACCTATGTGTCCATCAATCTCAGTAATCCCTCCTCTGATAGGCAGTGACTCTCCAGGGTCTCAGGTAAAGGGTCATTTCCAACACCTGCTACCTGCTCCTTGCAGCTAGCGGTGTCAGGGATTCCACCAGGGACCTTGTTCATATGAAGTATGCGCTCAGCCAGAGTTATGGGCTGTGTACACACCATGCATTTAAATCACACTTGGGAACTGTAGTTTAAGGGTGCTAGGAATTGTAGCTCTGTGAGCAGTACAGTTTGCAGGATTCTCTTTGAGTGATGGGAAGGACGCTCCTTAAATGTGCTTCAGATATATGGTGCACATGTCTCTTCCCTTGTGGGCCATCCAAGGAAGCTGAATATTGGAAGACCCAGGACAGATAGAAGAAATGAATTTCTCTGTTCAGTGCATAAAATGGAACTCCTTCCCACAGAAGGTCACCAACCTAGATGCCTTCAGAGAGGATTAGACAAATTCATGGAGGAGAAGTCTGCTGAAGGCTATTAGCTATGATATCTATGTTCTTTCTCCACTGTTGGAGGCAGTCCTCCTTCTGAACACCAGTTGTTGCAAACCACAGAAGGGGAGAGTGCTCTTGTGTTCAAATTTCACTTGCAGGTTTCCCAAGGGCAGTATGAGAACAGGATGCTGGACCAGGTGGGCCACTGGCCTGATCCAGCAGGCTCTTCTTGTGTACCTATGAAGATGCGCCATTGCCTTTGTCTCTAGAGCATTAATGTCTTATTTTGGACCATTACCTACTCCTACCAAGCCTGCAGCACATGGAAATTCCAGGCATCATCTTCACTGATCCCCAGAGTAAGAGCTGTTTGACAATGGAAGAGTCTCCCTTGGGAGGTTGTGGACTCGCCTTCCTTGGAAGTTTCCAAGCAGAGGTTGGATGGCCATCTGTCATGGATGCTTTAGTAGAGATTCCTGCATTGCAGGGGGGTTGGACTAGATGACTCCTGAGGTCCCTTCCAACTCTACAATTGTATGATTCTATGAGTGGCAGGGGGCAGGACAGGAAAAACACCAACCATCCTACAAACCGAGAAACTGTTAGCTCCTCAACCCTCTTGGCAATATAACCTTTCCCCTATAATATTCCATATTACATGGTAACTTGGAGGAAACAAGGTATGTAAGCTGCCTTAAACTTTCCCCCAGCTGGTGCTGTTGGGACTCTGACTCCCTTCAACCACAGCTGGCACGGCCAGTGGTCAGGGATGATGGGAGCTGTAGTCCTCACAAGAGGGTGGCCAGGTTGTAGGCAGGCTGCCTTAAGCAACCTTCCCCCCCATCCACGCAAGGGACCCGGCTTGTGCCACAGGCAATAATGACAAGGCCCTGCGGGTAAAGAGAAACTAGCAAGAGCTTGAGCGCCACAGAGGCCAAACTGCGTGCAGAGAATCTCAATGGGTCAACCTCACCCCGCTCCTTCCCTTTTAGGCAATCAGCAAGCATCATCTCCATCATTTGCTGGAATGACAGCCAGCATTTTCTTCAGGCAGGAGGCTTGACAATTGAGGGGGAAAGCAATGGCAAGAGAACTGGTCCGGGGCATTGATATGCTGTCCACAGGGGCACATCCCTTGGCACACGCGAGCGCACACACACACACACAAATAGGACTAGCCAGCCAGACTCCCTCCCACACAGAGAACAGAATGGCAGGGAATCAGCTTAGTGAGGAAAGGCAGGGACAGCAACTCCCACAGAAACCGGCCTCCTCCCAACATTTCACTGCAGTTCCAGCAAGTCAGACCAGAGAGAAGAGGGGCGAGGGGGGCGATAAACCTTCACCCACCCTATGGAAAAATCCCACCCAAAATAAAGCATGCAGAAGGAGCAACAACGAAAAAGAGAATGCCCTCTTTATTTGTAACCCTACTTCCCAGCTGACCTTCAAATGACATCTAGATATGGCTTTCACCCACCCCGCCCCAAGTGCCTGGAAGCCCCCCCAAGAATGGAAATCTGGGACCAGGAAGAGCGAGAAGTGCCTTTATTTATTACCACCATCTGACGTGGCTGAACGATTCCTCCGAGGGAAGCTTTGCAATCACCGAGAAGATTAACGGGAGACGGGGGTCCCACCTCTTTCCCCACCCCCCAACAAAGCCCTTTGCAACTCCAGCTGCGTTCCTGGCCAGTTATGTGGGAGGCTGACCCCGCCCCCCTTCCATGGACTAAGGGGGCTTATTCCCAAACAAGGCTGAAACACCAACATTTCTCCCAGAGAGAAGGCACTGGAGGCCCCATTCATAAAATAAATCCAAGAAAGGGGGAGAGAGACACTATAAGGCTGCAGTCCTTACGCGCGTTTACCTAGGAGTAAAGCGCCGCTGCTCTTACTTTCAAGCAAGGCTGCGGTGCTAAAGGCGTGCTTTTCCAGAGAAATATGCCCCGCTGAACACAATCGACTGGGCCTTAAATGCCAAAGAAACTCGCCTGCGCTCTGGCAGCAAGGCGCACGTTTTACCTGGAAGGAAGCCCCACCGGGCGAGAGGACTCGTGGCTGAGCCAAAACTGCCTAAAGGTCGAGCTAAGCGAGGAAGTGGGGGGAGAAAGCGCACAAGACGCGACCCAAGCGGAGAGAGGGAGGCCGCCTCCTTGAGCCAACACGCCCACCCAGGGAGCCACTTGTTTCCCCACGAATGCAAAAACCCGCAGCTGCTCCTTCCTCTCCCCCACCGAGGGGCAGCCAGGAAGGGTGGGGCGGGGCGTGCGGATTGCGCCTAAGGATCCCCCGGGAGGAAAGGCTGGGGGGTGGAGGCAGAAAGGCGAAGAAGCCCCCTGTCAAGGGAACTTGGCACGGCAGGCCCAGGATAGAGGCAAGGCGTCGAGCCGCGGGGAGGAGGGAGAAGGCAGCGACGTAAACCTGGAAGCATTGATGGGAGGGGGGTGCGCGTCCTGTAGGGAAGGAAGCAGGGCCGGGTGCCGTCGAGGGGGCGTCAGAGATGTCACTTACCCGGGCGACGTGGCCGTCCAGGAGCAGGAGCAGCAAGAGCGGCAGCAGGAGCCCTCCCTGTCGGCGGGGCCTCGACGGCAGCAGCCGAGGCATCTCCTTCATGCTGGGAAGGGGCGATCGGGGCGCCCACGGCGGCTGCTGCGGCTGCTACGCCCGTCGGGAGTCCAGAGGGACGGGAGGAAAGGAGGGGGGAGGGAGGGAAGAAGGAGGGAGGGAGGGCGAGGGGGGGAAGCCTTTCCTTTGTTCCCGATGCAACCAGAAACCCACAGCAACGAGGCAGGGGAGGAGGCGGAGGAGGTGGAGGAGGGCGGCAGCGAGCCCGAGGATGCAGGAAAGGCAAGGAGCGCGCCGGCGGCGACGCTGCTGCTGCTTCTCCTGGGCTGGAGAGATGCTGCGAGGAGGAGGCGGCAGGAGGAGGGCGGAGGCCAGGGCTGCGGGGCTCGCCAGTCCGCCGGGCCCACGGCGACGCCTCCCCGGCTCCAGCCCACTCGCACCCCGCCGGCGCCGGACTGCAACGATCAGAGCGTGCTCCGCCGCGGCTTCTTCCCCCTTGCAGGAAACGTGCGCTCCGGAGCCCAGTCCATTCGCTCAATGGCTGCGGGGACAAGGAGGAGGAGGAGGGAGAGGGGCTGTGGCGCCCTCTAGCGGAGGACTGGGTCAGCGGCTAGTGGCCAGGATGTGCCCCCCCGACGCACACAACTCCCAGCGCGCTTTACTTGGAGGCAGGTTAGGGGGGAAGGGGGAGGGGTTTGGAAAGGAAAAGGATCGAGCTCGTTGTGAACAATGTGCAAGGAGGAGGAGGTGGTGGTGTTCCGCACGTTTAGGCTACAGGAGGTGGGGGCGAGTTTGCTCCCCGCCCCCCCCCCCCTTGTTTGTAAACCTCCTTGAAAGGACACCGCTAACACAAGGGCGAGAAACTAGTTTGCAATATGCCATAAGAACGTAAGCAGACCCTCTGGGTCAGGACAAAGGCCCGTCTAGTCCAGCATCCAACCAGAAGCCTGCTGGAAGCCCCCAAGGAGGACCCGGTGACAAGGGCAGCCCCTCCCCTCTGTGATTTCCAGAAACTGGTATTAAGAAGCATTAATGCCTCCGACCATGGAAGGGAGAACATAGCCGGCAGGGCTAGTAGCCACTGATAGTCTTACCTTAAGGTTGCCAGACGTCCCCGTTTCCCGGGGACAGTCCCCAGATTTACAAATCAGTCCCCATTCAAAATCCACTGAAGTTGAAAGGTGTCCCCAGATTCATTGAAAAAAATCTGGTAACCTAATCTTACCTCCCATGGATTTTTCTGATGATATTCTAAAGTCCAAATTGGTCTCCAAAGTGGTGACCATCACTGCCCTTCTGCGGGAGCAAGCTCTGTAATTTAACTATGGGCTGCATGAAGAAGTTTCCTTTTGCCTGCCCTGATTTTTCCAAAATTCCACTCCACTCCCTTTGATCATCTCGGTTGCCCTTTCCTGAACCTTTTTCCAACTCTGCAATATGAGTTGAGGCGAGCAAAACTGTATCCCAAATGCTGTCAAAACGGGGACTCCAGATTGTGTGGGACTCCCAACAACCAACAGCTGCAGCAGGCATGATGATGGGAGCTGTAGTCTAGCAACATTTTGAGGGTTACAGGTTCACTGGAGTTTTCCAGACAGGCTAAAAAATGAGACAACCAAATGTTTCCTATCATGAATGGACTGCAAGGACTGGTAACTGAAACATACAAAAGGCATGGCAAAAGGATAGTGTCCTCCAACAGATCTGAGAGCAATAAGCTAGTTTAGCCAGTACAGGATGGCTCACGTGGCACAAGCAGCTCCTCCAACAGAGGAGAGCAGCAGCCCAGAATTCAGGAGAGTTGGCATCTGTTGCCTAAGGCACTCTGCCAAATGGTAGGGCCGGCCCCTGCAGGAAGACACTACAATGAATGAGAAGATCCCACGTTGCCAAGACTTGATGAAGAATAAAATATTAAAGATGACATTTCCTTCTAGCAAAGAGTACTTGCCTTTTTTGTTAAACCGTGCATTATTTTGTGCTCAGAACTGTCTCTTTGGGATCCTCAGACCTCCTTCTCTGAGGGCCTTAGGATCAAAGAATTGCAGAGTCAGAAGAGACCCCAAGGGTCATCTAGTCCACAGGTGGAACTTGTTTAAATTACTCACTGCATTGGTTCAAAGTCAGTTAGCCAACAGGCAAGGCTGCAATCCTATCTACATTTGCTGGGGAGCAGTCCTCATGTTACAGATGGAGCCCAGACCCCTTAACTGATCATTTACAACACTATGGAGGAGGCATAATTTGGCTAAGTGCTGGTGATTACCTTTCAAGCAGGGCAGGAGAACCTGTGGCCACCCAGTTGCCATTGGACCACAACTCCCTTCACTCCCCACTGTTGGCCATGTTGGCTGGGACAGAGTCACATAGACACATTTTGCATGCAGGAGATGCTCCAGGATATATGTAAGTGATGACATTGCCTGATGCCAGTGCCCATGCAGGGCCAGTTTGAATCCCGACTCAGCTATGAAACTCACTGGGTGATCTTGGGCCAGTCAATGTTGCTCTGCCTAACTAACCTACCTCACGGGGTAGTTGTGGGAATAAAAATGGGAAGGGGAAGAGTTCAATAAATTATTAGAATATATATTTCCCTTACCAGGCAGTTTGTCACACTGCAATGTGAAGTGCTAGTGGGGCCCTAGGAGCCTGCTATCTTGATTTTGTCAAAGGCATATATACATATAAATCAATATATGGACATTTGTGTCACAAACCTGTCCAAGTCCTTTAAGAGCATTGCAACATCCCTGATAAGGAAGTACAGAAGAGATACTAAAGGTAAAGGTACCCCTGCCCGTACGGGCCAGTCTTGCCAAACTCTAGGGTTGTGCATTCATCTCACTCTATAGGCCGGGAGCCAGCGCTGTCCGCAGACACTTCTGGGTCACGTGGCCAGCGTGACAAGGTGCATCTGGCGAGCCAGCGCAGCACACTGTATGCCGTTTACCTTCCCACTGGTAAGCGGTCCCTATTTATCTACTTGCACCCGGAGGTACTTTCGAACTGCTAGGTTGGCAGGCACTGGGACCGAACGACGGGAGCGCACCCCGCCGCGGGGATTCGAACCGCCGACCATGCGATCGGCAAGTCCTAGGCACTGAGGTTTTACCCACAGCGCCACCCGCGTCCCTTACAGAAGAGATACTATCTCCTTGCAAAATTGTCTGCAGCAACTAGCAGTCTCTTCTCTCTCTCTCTCTCTCTCTCTCTTATGTTTAAATTTGTTTTACTTACAAACTGTTCAAAGGTCTGGTTCATGTGCTTTTCCATACAGCATTCAGAAATGTAAAGTAAAACTTGGCAGTAAAACTTGGCTTAGTTACATTGCTGAAAGTTCCTAAATTATTGGTATAGGAACTCAAGAGTGGCTTGTGAAAGTGACACAGTCTGAGCTTGGAGCAACACTCTCTTTCCCCCTGCACCATAACATTTTATTAATTTTCCAGCAATAACAAAAATAAAGTAAAACAAAAACAAACAAAAAATCAAAGCAAAACAGTTTGACTTCCCACTATTCCCTTCCTTGGTTCCATTGTATATCAATGTAGTACATGTCAATTGTAAAATTTTAACCATTTGAATTACTTATTGTCCATTCATAATAAAATTACAAGTAATCTTAAAACCCTGCTAATTTATTAACTGTCTACATTGCTTCTGTATGTATGCAATAAAGTCCTTCCATTCTTCCTTAAATTCGTTGTCATCTCTTCCTCTTAATTTCATTGTCAATTTTGCCATTTCAGCATATTCCGTTAATTTAACTTGCCAATCTTCTTTAGCTGGGACACTTTCTTCTTTCCAATGTTGTGCTAATAATCTTCGTATGGCCATAGTTGCGTACATAAACAAATTCTTTTGTGATCTTCGTAAATCCACTCCTATAATGCCTAGTAGGAAAGCTTCTGGTTTCTTAACAAAGGTTATTTTAAACATCTTCTTCGTTTCATTATAAATCATTTCCCAATATTCCTTAACAATTTTAAGAAGCATTTCTTCATATGTGGTGAGGCTAGCAGTATCTCTCTCTTTCCTACCTGCAAATGTTGGAGACTGAATATGGGACCTTTTGCAAGCAAAGTATGAACTCTACCACTAAACTTCAGGGATTGCTTTGGGGGAAGATTTTGGTTACCTCTGGAGACTTGATGCTGCAGATGGTATCCAAGAGGTTTGCAGTGAAGGAGACCACCAGGATTCTAAAGACTATCAGTATCCACCAATGCCCTCCTCTCTTGGGAGGGCACCAGGGATACTGCTGATGCTTTGCTTTGGTCACATTATTTATGTCTCTTGTTGCATTCAAAATTCTACTACATGTTGTAAGGCACTTAACAGAATGATAAACTTTTAAACTGCTGGTCTTATAAAAATCTAACGTATGGGGCATGGTGGAGTAAACAAGACAACACAGAGCTCAGGTATGTTCATATTTTCAAAGGACCAAATGGAATGTTCACAGATGGAATTGGCTGTAGGAGAAAAGAACCCCACAGAACTTGGTCCCAGCAAAGTTCATGGAGAAGGTCCAGTTGTCTCTTCCTCCTATTCTGGACACTTCCAAAATGGCCGCTGATTCTTGGAAGGAGGACCCCAATGGCAGTTAATCCCAGACAGGCTCATGAAGAGGGGTTGGGTTTCTGTTTAGTCGGAACCAGACAGGTGCCTGGAGAGGGTTGAAGTTTCTCCCCTTCTCTTTCTGACCGTTGTTGGGTGCAGTGGCCACTGATGGAGTCTTCTGTGATCGGGAAGAGCTTGGCTTATGGAGAACATCTGCCTGCTTCTCCACCCCCTTCTGATAATTGTCAGGTGGAATGATCACCAGTGGACTCTGCCATAAGGGAGTGACTCCCAATGGTATCTCCTCCCAGACAGTCTCATGAAGTGGGCCTAGGTGTGTCTTTCCTCCCTTTTGACAGGTGCTAGGGGCAACGGCCACTGATCGAGTATGTTCTGGGACGGAGTGATGCAATGGCTGCTGGGGCAAGGTGGGATTATGGAGAGGGTCCAGCCGTCTCTCCTCCTTACTGCCTTGTGGAGTGGCTGCTAATGGAACTTGCGCTAGGAAAGAGGACCCTTCATCTGTTTGCTCCCAGACAGGTTCGTGGAGAGGACCCGGATACTTCCTCTTCACCTTCTGACAGCTTCCATGTTCAACAGCCACTGATGGAGACTGAGCTTTGAATGAAGAACCCAATGCCTGTTTGTCCAAGGCAGACTCATGCAGCGGGTCAGGCAACTTATCACTCCCAGTCTGATGATTGCACTGTGTAATGGATTCTGGAGATGAATAGCCCAATGGTGGTTGCTCCCAAACAGGTTCGTGGAGAGGGCCTGGGTATCTCCCGCTTCCTTTCTGGTGGCTTCCATGTGCAGTGGCAACCGATGGAGTTTGTGCTCTGTAGGAGGACCTCAATGGCAATTCCACTGGTGGAATTGTCTGTATAGGGCAGGAGTCCAATGGTTGTTGCTCCCAGACAGACTCATGGAGGGGACCCACCTGTCTGTCCATCCCCTTCTGACATCTGCGTGGAGGAATGACCACTGTTGGGATCCAGTCTTGCTCAAAGGAGTTCTGAATTGGATGCTCCTGGACAGCCTCATGGAGAAGACCTATCTCTTGTCTCATCCCCCTTGGATAGCCACGAGGAGGAACAATAACTGATGGCACATGTTCTAGTGGGGAAGAGCCCAGTGGTGGTTGTTCCCAGACAGGTTCATGGAGAGGGCCAGGCTTCTTGTTCATCCCCTTTCAGCCACTGTCTTGGGCAGCTGTCACCAAGGTTGGTGTCTCTTCTGGGAGGGAGGCACCAAGCCAGGTTCTCAAAGAGGAACTGTCTGTCCCTCCCTCCCTTTTGACAGTTGCACTGTGGAATGACCACTGGTGGAGTATGTGCTGGTATTTATTGTGATTCTCTGTGCAAAGCTTGCAACAACTGCCAACATTGTGATGTCATTTGAGTGTGAAGGATTTGGACATTAGTAGTGTCTGTTGGCATTGGTCATTGCTGCATGAGGAGACATGTTGTCATGGGAGATGGAGGGCTGTTGGGCTGCCTTTTGATATGATGCGCCATGTAAGATGAGTAGGAACCACATGGCTTACCAGGGGAATTATTGGCCAGCAGTTGGCCATTATGATCATCACCATTTCCCCAAGCCTAGGCCATTGGTGGTGGTAGCTGTGGTCATGTCCAGCTGTAGGCTTGAAGTATCTTCTGGTGGACATCCGCCTTCTGTGGATCAAGAAAGACCTATTTGGCTGAGCTGGCAGGGCCCTGATCAGATATGAGGGGCTGGGTCTAGCCACCCTTTGACTTTCCCAAAATTCCTTGCTCTGGGGCATTGGGAAGCATTAAAATGTCAATGCTGCTTAGAGTCCTCAGCAAGAGGGGGGAATGCAAACGGGCGTGGCAGGTGTTTGTAGTGGGACCTGCCAGGTTCTTCAGCCCTGGCTGTGATAAATATTGCTTTATGTAGGGTTGCATAATGTTGTGGTTAAGTGGCCGAGGGGTTTTTGTGTCTCATGATAACTGGCACCACTCCTTGTGGCATTTTTGTTTCTCTGTGTAATACAAAAGCATAAATTGGAACTAAATTGGAACTAAACAAACCTTGTATCCTCTAATTTGATGGTATATTTTAACCTACTGCTGCTTCAAGGAATGCATATGACCAAAAGTAATGGACCTTCTGCGTTCACAGTGTGTGATTTATGCACAGTATTGCACAGAACTATGAAGCCACTCCTCCCACTGAAGGATTCATATGACAGCTGACTTCTTCACTCCATCCTGGCCCTAAATTTGGTCTCAATCCATTACAAACTCCCATGCCTGATCCTGCTCCTCCTGAGTAGGATTGCAGGAAGAGAGTCCTTGAACTGGACATTACACTACCAACTCTGGGCTCCTGATCGCCTTCTCCTGCCTCCTATGGATACCTGGGGCCAGTGCTGGGGGATCCAGAACCAGAGCATGGATCTTGAAGTGGGGTAGTGAGCCACTTATGCCTCTTACTCTTGAGGGTATTCTCATTGGCGGCCACTAACACTGGTTGTTTCCTTGGAGAACTTCTTTGAGTTGAGGTCCAGCTGGGTCATGGCATACTCTTTAATGGAATATGGACAAAAGTCAAAGATCTCCTTCTCTAAATGCCTAACCCGAGGAAGGTGTAGCCAGTAGCCATGTGAGAAGGGGCCTTTTCAGTGGTAGATCCTCATCTGTGGAGTGCTCCCCACAGGGAAACATGCCTCAAACCATCATTATCGGTTTTCAAGCTATGGTCTTATTACTTATTCAAGCCTTTTGCAACCAAGCTAACCTCTACGGTGGTGCTCATATTTTAATGAGGTGGGCAGGACTTCTTATGTTTCTGGTTGAGCATTTTAGGCATTTTATATCATACTGGTTTCTTCTTCAGCTTATCTTGTTTTTAACTATTGGATTTTATCTCGTCAAGTCACTTTGGGACTTTCATTTGGGACTAACGAATATAATAAAAGGTCATACTAAAGAAGGACAGAGAGACTATGGAGAAGATGACAAAGTCTATCAAAAAATCTATTAATGGGAATCATGCCCTGGGTGATTCCCAAACATAGGAAGCTGCCTTATAGCACATCTGACCACTAATCCATCCATCTACACTTGACTGGCAACAGTTGTCTGGGGTCTGAGACATGGGTGTTTCCCAGTGTGATCTGGAGATGCTAGGGACTGAACCTGGGATATTTCCCTGCAAATCAAAACACCGAGCAACAGATATTGTTTTGGGAGAAACATTAGTTGCCTCTGGGGACTTGGCACCACAGATGGAATCCCAGCGCAACATACCTCATTGAAGGAGACCATCAAGATGCTGGGAACCTTACAAATGACCCTTCAATGCACTCCTCCATTATGTGTCAGGGACCGTGCTGAGGAGGGCTACAATGAGGAGGAACGGTGGGTGCCGCCTCCTCCTGTCCCTGGCCCTGAATCTCCTCAGGATCAGGAGAACAGTATAGATTTAGAACAGTGGTTTGCAGAGGGGCATAGTTCAGAAGGGAAAAGCTGGGAAATACTGGATGAGGAACAGCTAGGAGAAGAAACACTGGAAGAGAGAGGGTTAACAGATTCACAGCCTCTGGACAGCATCCCCCTTCCCCCCTCCCCACCTTCTAGGAGATCTGAGAAAATTGCTAAACAGAAAGCACAGCGACTATAAGCTCAGGTTATCAGATGTAGAAGTGACATGAATTGAGAGGGATGGGGGTGAGGGGAGTGTAGCCTTAATTGAAAGCACCACCATTCTTAGAGGAAGACATTCATTATCCCTCGTTGTAATTATTAAAGAATTCTAACTGGTAAGAAGACCCAGTTCACTTTGTTCTGCTTATCTACTGCCAAGGGAGAAGGAAACCGATTCCTTGGAGCCTGACATTATGTCTTGGGAGGACACTGGTGATGCTACTTACGGTTCATTCAGATATTATTCCTTGTTTTCACAGAATCATAGAATCATAGAGTTGGAAGAGACCACAAGGGCCATCGAGTCCAACCCCCTGCCAAGCAGGAAACACCATCAGAGCACTCCTGACATATGGTTGTCAAGCCTCTGCTTAAAGACCTCCAAAGAAGGAGACTCCACCACACTCCTTGGCAGCAAATTCCAGTGTCGAACAGCTCTTACTGTCAGGAAGTTCTTCCTAATGTT
The DNA here is from genome assembly GCF_965153285.1 of Podarcis tiliguerta. Taxonomy (NCBI): domain Eukaryota; kingdom Metazoa; phylum Chordata; class Lepidosauria; order Squamata; family Lacertidae; genus Podarcis; species Podarcis tiliguerta. Next base: position 66,107,902 of record NC_139541.1, read on the forward strand.
TAGGTGGAATCTTCTTTCTTGTAGTTGGGATCCATTGCTCCATGTCCGCTTCTCTGGAGCAGCAGAAAATAACCTTTCTCCCTCCTCCATGTGACATCCCTTCATATATTTGAACATGGCTATCATATCACCCCTTAACCTCCTCTTCTCCAGGCTAAACATGCCCAGCTGGTGATGCTACTTACGGTTCATTCAGATATTATTCCTTGTTTTCAAATTACGTATTATTCCTGCTCTTAAAATTCTTCTACTTGTTGTACAGCAGTTAGCCTGACGGTTCATCTCTTAAACTGCTGGAGCAAGACTGATAGAAAATTTGTGCTTTTTTTTTTAAGAAAAAAGAAATAAATAAAATGCTAAAACAAAACAACAAAAAGCCTCCGATGGAATGCTTTGCAATCTGATAAATGTGATGTAAAAAGAAGGGACAGTGGAGAAAATAGGTAGCAAGCATATGCCATGCTCAGGTATGTTCATTAAAAAAAAAAAAAAAGACCAGATAGAATGGCCACTGATGGAACTAGTTCAAGGAGAAGATTTCAGTTACTGGTCCCAGCTAGACTGATGAAGAAGGTCTTGTTTTCTCTCCCTTCACTTTGGGCCAAGGCCCACTTGTGGAGCCACGTTGAGGAAGGAGAAGGAGACCCATAGCAATTAGTCCCAGGCAGGTTCATGGATCGGGCCCGTCTCTCTATTCAGCCGAAACCAAGCAGGAGCCTGGAGGGGGTGCGGGTGTCCCTCCTTCTCTTGTTGATAGCTGACAGGTGCAGGGGCCACCAATGGTGTCTGATCTAGTTGGAAGGAGCTTGGTGCATGGGGAAGGTCCTCCTGCTTCTCCATTCCTTCCTGGTAGCTGTCAGGTGGAATGGTCTCGACTGCAGTCTGCAGGAAGTGGGTGCTTCCTACTGGTATTTCCTCCCAGACACTCTCATGAAGTAGACTTAGCTGTGGCACTTTCGCCTTCTGGCTGGTGCCGGGAGCAACGGCCACTGACTGAGCACGCTCTGGTGGGGAGGAACGCAATGGCTGTTGGCCCAAGGTAGTCTTCTGTAAAGGATCCATTTGTCTCTTCCGGTTGCCTGGGGGAATGGCCGCTAATATAGTCTGAGCACTGCAGGCTGGAATGGACCCTGAAGGTGGCTTCTTCCAGGCATGTTCACGTGGAGGGCCTGGGTATCTCTCATTCCCCTGCTGATTGCCTCCATCTGATGGTGGATATGCTGTGAAGGAAGAACCCAGTAACTGCTGGTCCAAGCAGGATTCATGGAGAGGGTCAGGCAGGGGGTAGGCTGGATTCAGTGGTTGCTCTGAGGCAGGTTCATGGAGAGAAACTTTTTGGTGACCTCCAGGTGCAGTGACAACTGAAGGCGTCTGCTCCCTAAGGGAGGAGCTCAATGGCTGTTGGTCCAAGATAGACTCATGGAGAGGGTCCAGCTTTTCTGCCCTTCCATTTTGGCTGCTGGGTGGTGGAATAACCGCCGGTGAAATTAGTTCTGTGCGGGAGGAACCCAGTGGTGGTTGTTCCCGGACAGGCTCCTGGAGAGGGCTTAGCTCCTTGTTCATCCCCTTCTGACAGCTGCCGTGGGGAGCTGTCACCAATTATGGTGCCTCTTCTGGGAGGAAGGAGCCTAATGACAGACCAAGCCAGGCTCTTGAAGAGGAACTGTCTGTCTTTCCTTCCCTTTTGCAAATGGCTCTGAGGAACAGCCCTTAGTGGAGTCTGTTCTGGGATTTATTGCGATTCTCTATGCAGGGTTTACAACAACTGTCAACACTGCGATGTCACGTGAGTGTGGCTGATGAGTGGGAAGGGGCTTGGGCATCAGTAGTTTTTGTTGACATTGGCCATTGTTGCATGAGGAGGTGTGTTGTCATAGGGGATGGTTTTGATGCACCATGTAAGATGGCAGATTGCCTTTGAATTACCCACAATTCCTTAGAGTGACACCTGAGAGGCATTGTGGGAAACCAGATGCTGACTAGATCCAGATGTCTACTGCTAATCAGTTTGCCAGGACAGAAGAAATGGGGGGGGGCAGGTGTACATAGGTACATAGGAAGCTGCCTACTGAATCCGAGCATTTGGTCCATTTCCCTCAGTGTTCTCTACATGGACTGGCAACAGCTCGTCATGTCTAGCACTTGGCAGAAGTGCTTCAATTACAGGCAAGCCTACTAGGATAGGTTAAAATCTAATAAGCATGACACAAAAAGAAGGCACAATGGAAGAAAGTAGGAAACAAGCAACTGCAAGGCTCAGGTATGTTCATTGTTTTTAAAGGCACCAGATGGAGTAGCCATTGATGGAGTTGGTTCTAGGAGTGCGCAGTCCCACAGGTTCTGGTTCCAGCCAGGTTTGTGGAGAAGTTCTAGGTTCTCTCCCTTCCATTCCGTTGGCTCGCAGCTGAAATGCTCACTCGTGGAGTCCATTCTAGGAAAGAGAATTCCAATGTTACTCACTCCCGGAGAGGTTCATGGAGAGGTCCCCAACGTTTACCCTCTACCTCCTGACCTTTACCAGGTATGACACCCACAGATGAAGCCCGTTCTAGGCAGGAGGAGCCCAGAGGCAGCCGACACCAGGGAGGCTCATGGGGTCGGCCCAGGTGACACCTACAGTGTGGAGTGGTTCCTGGTGAAGTCTGCTCTGGTTGCGAGGAGCCAGGTCCATTGACATAGTCAGGCAGTCTCACCACCCATGGTGATAATCGTCAAATTCAATGGGCTCTGGTGGAGTCTGAAGTAGGAAGGAGGAGCCCAGTGGCGGCTGGTCCCAGAGCGGCTCATGAAGTGGGCCCAGTTGCCTCTCCCTCCACTTCTGGCGGCTGCCATGTGCAATGGCCACTGAAGGAACCAGATCTTTCTGAGAGGAGTCAGCTGCATATGGCGGGTCCTGCAGTCTCCCATTCCACTTGTGAGAGCTGCCAAAGTCAATGGGTTCTGGCGGAGTCTGCAGTAGGAGGGAAGAGCCCAGTGGCGGCTGGTCCCAAAGAGGTTCGTGAAGTGGCCCTAATGCTCTTTCCTTCCCCTTCTGACAGCTGCCAGATACAGAAGCAATTGATGGAGTCTGTCCTGGTTGTGAGGAGCCTGGTGCATAGAGGTGGCTGTACTGTGTCCGTTTCCAGTTGTGAGAGCTGCCAAAGTCAATGGGCACTGCTGGAGCCTGCAGGAAGAGGGAAGAACCCAGGGATGGTTGAGTCCAGATGGGCTCGTGGAGAGGGCCCAGAGGTGTATCCACCCACTTCCGACACCTGCGTGGTGGAATGACCACGGGTGGAACTGGTTGTGTTCCAGAGGAGTCCATTGGTGCTTGGTTCCATACAGGCTCATGGATACGACCTGGCTCTTTCTCCACACCCACCTGATAACTATGAGGTGGAACTATCAGTGATCGAAGCCGTTCTATGCAGTAACCCAATGCCGGTTGCTTCCACACAGACTCGTGGATTGGGCCTGGCTCCCTGTCCATCCCGTTCTGGCATTTGCCATAGGGATTGGCTGTTGATGGTGTCTTTTCTGGAACAGGTGAGCCTGATGATGGTGACGTCCCCTTAGGCTGATGCAGAGGCCCTGGCTCTCTGTTTCTTCCATTCTGATAGCTGCCATAGGGAATGATTATTGGTGGTGTCTGTCGTGGGATGGGTGAGCTCAAAGACGGCGACTTCCCCTCAGGCTGATAACTTTCATAGACAGTAGCCATCGACGGTGCCCGTTTCGGGAACGAGGAGCCCGGCAATAATTCTTCCTAGCCAAGCTCACAAAGAGCGCCTGCCTGACTCCCTCTCCATTCTGACAGCTGTGTGGTGAAGCAGCCCCTGTTGGAGTCTTCCCTGGGATATACTTTGGTTCCCTATGCACAACTTGCAACAACTGCCAACCTCATGATGTTACATGAGTGTGGTGGGTGAGTTTGAAGGAGTAGGGCATCAGTAGTTGACATTGGTCATTGTTGCATGAGGAGATGTGTTGTCATAGGAGATGGAGGGCTGTTGGGTTGCCCTTTGTTATGATGCAACGTGTATGATGAGCAGGAACCACAGGGCTTGCCAGAGTAGTTCTTGAGCTACTGAAGGTGGGCCTGGGTGGTCTTGCTGCTACACCTGGCTTGCTTGTGTTTATGAACTGTGGCAACTATTGCTTCAGGTGAGGTTGCTGAGACTTATTTGTGACGTCATGTGGCACTTGGTCTGGTGGAGCTCTTCTTACCATACTAGCTTGCCTGTATCATGGGCCAAGAGTCAGCTTCACCTGTTGAACAGCAGCCTGAAGGGGGAGAAGGCAGAGTGACTCCCCCTGCAGCTGATAAGCCTTCTAGGACTCAGAGGAGAAGGTGAGAACCAGCTGGCTTCAGCCTTCCTAAGCAGAGCTTCCAGCAGCAGTCAGGTGCTGGAAACAATGCTTGTAGTTCCTGGCTCTACTTTGTTGCTTCCTGCTTGACCCCATGATGATCGGATTCCCTGACCCCTGGACCATCTGACCACCTGGATTGCTGTTCACCTGCCCCAAGGACTGGTCCTGTCTTTGAGTGCTGACTCTGCCTCCAGGCAAGTAGACCTCAGAGACTCTTCCAGTTGGGTGACCTCCGACTCCACTGAGCTCTGCACGTTGTTGCTCAGCAACGGGACTTTGGCACCTAGGCTTTGAGCTAAACAGAGGAGGCCCTTCTCAGTGGATGCTGCTTTGCTCTGTGGGGAAGCAAGATTGGGCCTTCTCCATAGTGGCACCCCAGCTGTGGTGTTCCCTCACCCTGATGGCATGGAAAGGTAACTCTTTGAGGAGCTTCTGCCACCACCTCACCCGGCCTAATGGTAGATTTAGCCAGCCTGTTCTGGATGAGAGAAATGTGCCTTTGCTGTAGTATCTGAGCCTACTTTACTGAACTTAAGTGTGGTATTATTCTCCAGAGTTCTCAAAGGGTCCTCAGCCCCCTCTTAGCCAGAGGACAGAGCCTAGAACTCCTCTTGGTCTCTGCTGTTGGATCAAAGAGCCTTAGCCTGCTATAAGGTAAGACTGAGGACAACATGCATCTTCCCACACCTTCCTGAAACACATTAATCCTTCTCACACTCTTCCCTGGAGATGTGTTTCTGCTTCTTTTCTCCCACCTTCTCTGTGGCGTATGAAGCAGAAGCAACCCTTCCTGTGCATCTACGCTGCTAACCCAGGGGTGGGCAGCATTTTCTCAGCCGGAGGGCCATGTTCCCTACTGGGCAACCTTCAGAGGCGAGTAAGCAAAGCAAGGAATGTGGGTTTCATCTTTCTATGCACCTCTGTGTCATGCCGTTTATCCAGACAAGCAAGTAGACATTCTCATGCTCAAGGGCACATTCCTGCCAGGCACAAACAATCTAGAAAAGTGCAAAGCAGGACTGTTGTGGGGGTGCGGCCTGTGGAGAGTTCGGGAAGCTAGATAGAAAGGCCTGAGCTTCCCTCTCCCTAGTTTAGGCCACTTTCCAACACCTGGGACAAAGTCCACACAGCTGTTGGAGGGGGGGAGCGAAACTCTTTCAATATCTCCTCCAACCTCATCACAGTCTGGTTGTTTGTTTGTTTGTTTATATTATTACCTGTGCTGGTTGGGTTCTAAACCCCACCTTATTTTGATGGGTAACAATATGGATTGTCATTCAAACCACTTTGCAAGTATGTGTGGCAAAGAGTGGTGCACTGAAATGAGAATTAAATAGATAGCAACTGGCACACCATTCCTTGAGATGTATTGGGCCAGGCTGCAACGCATCAGCAAGAACTAGAAGAGAATACCGCTGCTTTCACTTCCAGTACCCAGCCATCTTAAGCCTCATTTGGATACTCAGTTTCACCCCCACAATTAGGATTCTGTGATGTAGAGCAAAGATGACGGTGATTTTATTAATCTCCTTCCAAGCTACTTCCAGGCAATTTACGTAATAACGGAAATACGTTTAAAACAAGACCAAAGACCAACCAAAGTGGACACTTGTGGCAAAGGCCCATTTATCCAGCTGGGAAAATCTGTAGGAACAAAAAATGTCTTCAGGTGTTTCCAGCAGGGGTGAAACTGGGCTTTATTTCACCCCGGTCAAAGGCACAGTTTGGCACACCCCACAGATGCATTTGCTTACACACACGTGTGCACACAGACTGGAAGCTTCAATGGTGCCACTCTGAAGGCTTCACCTGGGGTTAGAAAACCCAGCTAGCCCCCACCCACACCCCATAGCTGCCGTTTCTGGAAAGTGCAGGTGGTGGATGCCTCACTAAATGCCCTGCTCTGAGTTAGACGCACTAGCTAGCCTCTTCATTGCACCCCTGTGCCCAGTCTACCATTTATTTATTTTTTGAGGGTGGATATCCACACTTAGGAGCCTGCTGTACTCATGCAAGTTCCTTGTGCCATTTAGCACCCTGTATGGTTGCCATGTGTGGCAGGGGAGAGTGGTCCATTGGGGCCCAGAGTGCATGGACCTCAGGCAGCCCCCAACATGCCTGCCTGCCTTCTTACTTACATCCAGTTTGGGGCATGGAGCTGATTGTCAGCTTCCTCCTCCTCCTCCTATGTTTCCCTTGGAGAACTCAGCTGAGAGGAGGATGGGGGCACAACTTCAATTACTGTATTTTTCGCTCCATAAGACACACTTTTTCCCTCCTAAAAAGTAAGGGGAAATAAGTGTGTGTGTCTTATGGAGCGAATGCAGGGGGGAGGCAGGCAGGAAAAGCCCCCAAAACTGCACACAAGCTCCGCGCAGCTCTTGCGGGCTTTTCCCCAGGAGGGAGAAGGGACTGACGCGGCCAGTCAGTCCCTTCTCCCTCCTCGTAGAAAAGCCCGCAGGAGCCGCACGCTCCTTAAAGGGTGTGCGGCTCTTGTGGGCTTTTGCAGGAGGTGGGGGAATTGCCATATCTGCGCACAGTCTCTCCTGGCCGGAGAGGTGGTGCAGGGCTAAAGAGGAAGCCAAGACAGCCAGCGGGATGGATCCTGCTGGCTGTCTTGGCTTCTTTGCTCTTTGGGGCTGGGGGGCGAAAATAATATTTTTTTTCTTGATTTCCCCCTCTAAAAACTAGGTGCGCCTTATGGTCCGGTGCGCCTTATGGAGCGAAAAATACAGTAGTTGCTCTGCCTCCCACCACTGCTGGTTGGAGGAGGGCCTGCAAGGGCAATCAAGCACTCCTCCTTTGCACTACTATTGCAATCGCTGGCGTAACACTTCAACTGGGCGTGTGTCACTTCAACACCCGATACCTGTATTTCCTCGCTTGTCTCTTCTCTCCCACCTTCTGCATTGTGTCTGTCAGACGGTGAGCCTGCAGTCAAAGGACCACCTTATCTTTTCATCACAGCATAGCCCCTAGAACAGATTGCCATTTCCTGCTGCTGGCAAATTGGGCTCTGGTCTTTGCAAGCTCCTTCCACAAAACGTATTGAAGGGTTATAGAGCATCTGCTTTGAATGCACAAGCTCCTAGGCTCAGTTCTTGGCATCTCATCCTTTCCCAAAACCCAGGAAAGCCACTCGGGGCTCATCCAGACTTCCTTTTGCACCACGCTTTCCAGGGAAGGTCAATGCTTTAAAGCTCTGTGCCCGAGCATTTCTTTTTTCCTCGGAAAACCCACATCTTACTGCTGAATCAGAGAAAATATCAGTCAGCAGAGAACCTGGTTGACATTGCTCCAATTCAGCTGTTCAAGCGACTGTGTTCCTTTACAATTCTTTCTTGCCTTTGCGGCAGTTAGAAGCGTGAGCTAGGTAATACAGCACCCCCATGTGGTCTAAGACATACGCTGATACAGAGGGGGATAATATGAGAATATAGCTGATAATTTAAGACTATGATAATGTAAGGATATACACAAAACTATTTTTTATCATTTTTACTTTTTTAAAAAATGGTGTTCTCTTTTCCAACAATAAAAATGGTGATTATTCTCAAGAGAAGTTTAGCATCAGGACAGCAGAAGCAAACTGTTTTACTCCTGAGATCTTGATTTGTGTGTATTACAGTGCATATGCTTAGGGTATTTCTTTCTTTTAAAAAATCAGGATTAGCAAGCTCCCATCTTTTGTTCTGGTGTACTGGGAATGAAGGAGCAGTTTTAAAGCATGAAAAGGGGGGCAGAGAGAAAAATAGTGTGTTTCACAAACATCACTACCTAACGCTCCCCCACCAGCAGCTTTGGGGCTTCTTTTGGATGTGAAGCTATGTTTTGTTTTGTTTTGGATGTTTTGTTTTTAACTTATCTGTTGGTGTGCTTTATGCTCACTTAAATTCTGATGCCTGTTAAACAGTTAATTGCTTATTTTTTTCAGTGTTATGTTGTTGTGATATTATGCTTCTTAATGTATTCTTATTGTACTTCTGTACTTAGACTGGGTTTTTCAAGGGCTGCTTTGAGCAGAGACGGCTACATCTGGGGGCAATGCAATATATAAATAAACTGGTTAGAAAGACCATTAAGGCCATGGTCCAAAATTATTACTGATAATATAGGGAAATAGCTGTGTTGAAGAAGGCAAAAGTACTCCAGGTCCATGAATGAATGAAATGCTTTCATTGGTTTAAGACTGATCTTAGTGATGCTTTCTTGTAAAGGGAATTTGTCATTGGTGGTCTTATCCCTCTGGATCTCATTGCCAGCTGGGCTCTGGAAGACTTGTCATTCAGAAATGTGTGTGTGTGTGTGTGTGTGTGTGTGTGTACACACAAACAAAAACCCAAAGAGGAAGAGATGCACTTTTTAATGAAATGAGTGAATTGAAAACTATTTTGTACTTTGGGCTGGAGGGGTGTATTATTGCCTAGTATCCACTGTGCTAGTACTACTCCAGAAAAGCAGATCAGGTTCTGCTGAATATACATTAATGCCAAGCTTTTGCACGATACTGAAGGGTATTGCTGAATTTGTTTTAATAATAATAATAATAAAATTTATATCCTGCCCTCCCCAGCCAAAGCCGGGCTCAGGGCGGCTAACAACAATCAAATAATCAAACAATCCAACATTCTAAAAACATTTCATTATAAAAATTCATTAAAATCAAATTGATGGCAACCGTTAAGCAAAATTCTGTGCAGGTTGCCAGAGGAGGGAGTCAGGCTGCGCCCTGACCAAACGCCTGGTGGAACAACTGTCTTGCAGGCCCTGCGGAAAGATGTCAGGTCCCGCAGGGCCCTAGTCTCTTGTGGCAGAGCGTTCCACCAGATGGGAGCTGCAGCCGAGAAAGTTTTCAAGTCTTTGTTAGCTTTGACAAGTTGCAGCAAGAGGAAAACTTTCCAAACTTGATGAAAAATTTGTGAACCATTCATTCAATAGAACTGTGGTAAATCAATTGGTTGTCAATTTATTTTGGGACCCAATTCAAGGTGCTCATATTAGTGTTTAAAGCCCAGAATTATTCAGGCTCCTTCCCTAGACACCCTCAGGTGCTCAAGCCCCCCTCTGCTGATCTTTTTCCCCCACCACCCTCAGCTGCTCAGGGCTGGGGTGGTCCAGGGTTGCCGGATTAGGAGCATTTCAGGGTCCAAACCTGAGACCTAGGGATGGCATCTTATTTCTATGATTGCAAATTGCTTTTAGCTGTTTCCAACGTTTTTACTTGTGGTATCCCCACAGTGTGCCCAAATTGCTGCTCTGGGCTCTTCACATTTTGCAAAGCTACTTCAAAAATGCTGATGAGCCACAAAGAAAGGAATCTTAATGTTGCCCGCTTTCAAGAACTAGTCACGAGCTATGCTTCTCTTGGTAGCAAGATTGAATTCTCCCATGTTGGAGAGCTCTGGGTGGGAAGATGCTTCTTGCCCGAGAAGACAAGATTGGTTTCCACACCAGTTTTCTGATAAGTGGGTGCAAACTCCAAATGAGAGCTGGTTCCTTCTTTACCCAGAGTAGACCTCACTGCAAACTAACAGGCTGTGCACAATGGAGAACATCAGGCACCATCACAACAACAAGACAACCTCACATACCACATTCTTTTCCTTTTTTGCTCTAGGCTTAGGGCCTATAAGCTACACAGAAGCAAGAGAGCTCAGAAACAGCAAGCCACCTTGCTCTTCTCCAGAAGGCAGAGCCAAGAAAGTAGAATATTTCTCCCCTTCAGGAAGGACTTAAATAGTCCCTGCCTTCTTCCTGAAGAGCAGTTAACCCTTTGCCTTCTGCTCCACTACCCCCCTGACCGAAAAACCACAACTCTGCCTGGTCATAATGTGACTTCATCGTGTAATTCAGGCATAGGCAAACTCGGCCCTCTAGCTGTTTTGGGACTACAACTCCCATCATCCCTAGCTAACAGGACCAGTGGTCAGGGATGATGGGAATTTTAGTCCCAAAACAGCTGGAGGTCTGAGTTTGGGGATGCCTGATGTAATGAATGCTACTGGCATGTATTTTTCTCTCTCCATTAGTCCTGTATTATCTCTCCGACTCTATGCTATAAGCCAGAGCTTTCCAAACTGAGTGCTGCGACACGTTAGTGTGTCACGTGAACGCTCCTCCTGGGGCTGGAAAGGGGTTAGTTTAACCTCCGGTTTGCTAGTAAAACTGAACTACCATGTCACAAAATGATGCATGTCTAAAAAGTGTGTCACCAACATGAAAAGTTTGGAAAGCTCTGCTGTAAGCCCTTAAGAATTTTGACAAAAGACAGTATGTAACCGCAATTAATATTCCATTACAGAAACTACTCGGATCTTAACAGTTCCCTCAAATGACACTTTTCAAGTCAGAAAGAAAGACAGACAAACAGTAAGAATATTTTTGACCTGGTGCACTATATTGAAAATATTCAAATGAAACACAAACCCAGATTCCAAAGTTCTGTATTTTTCAAAATAAAGATCACACATTGTTTAGAGACAATCTACACAAGAGTTACAAAAAATAGTTGCCCAGGCATAAGCATACACAGGTTTGTTAATTATACACATATGGTTACAAGTGTGCTTGCAAAAAGGTTCATTGGAAATATACACAAGGCTCTGTAAATGTACACCGTGTAGTGTTACAATTCTATATTCAAACAAGGAAAATTGACAGTATGTTACATTCACTTACAAGTAGACAAAATGCAAAATACAGTTTATCTTCTGTACAAAAAGGCAAAGTGATTCACACTTTACAAGGTGAAAGGGGAACTCTGATTGTAAAGGAATACTAGGGGGGGGGTTGTACTTTTCTGCACTTTTTTACTGCCACAAAATAAGTAAAACATTACTTTTTCTTTTTAAAGAGTCAAATAAACACTATTTTTGAACTGAATCATTTGTGTAGAACATTTAGAAAGGATTGCTACTCTCTTGACTAGGTGACAAATAAAAAAACCAAGCATTTCTTTTAAACATTAACCAGGCTGTATAAAGAGAACATTTCCTTCAAAAGAAAAAAAAAATTTACTTCTGGTTGAAATTACAATTTACAATATACAACACTATATGCTACGACCATAAAAGGGGTGAATATACACTGAAATGCACAGGGTTTGCTAATTTATTTTCTTACCAAAAATGGGTTTATGTTGATTCAAACTTCTCCACATTTACATTACAGAGGTTTACAAATGTACAATTGTACAATCAAAAGTATGTTCCACTACTAGGGTACATTATAGATACAGATTAGACATCAAAACAAGAAAATACTACAAATTTTTATATATGCAAAGTCTACACCAAGTATACACTATATATTTATAGAAGCAAGACCAAAGTTGAGTTGGATTTTTTTCTCTCTACATGCTAAATAATAATAAAAAAATTGCCTCCGTGTTAACAGAAGAAACAGGAGTAGGCAGTAACTACACACCCATTGTCTACGTTTAAAAACTTCCTTGGTGTGTGTTCTCTCCCGATATTTACTGCTAAGCTTAATTCTTTAGCACGTTAATACTAAGAAAAAGGAATTTTAAAAGTCTCTGAAACTTAAAAACTTATCTTAATCGAAGCTTTAGCAAATTGATTTTTTTTCTTTAATTTATAAACTGTTAAATGCAGATTTGTGCAATTTAACTAAAACTTTATACTTCTCTTTTGAGTTTTGACTAAAAGAGAACAGAACAGGCATTTTCCAAAAAAAAGCTCTGTCTTTAAGGTAGAGGAGTTAAAAATGGGCATTTCATTTAAATTCAGATTAGCCACCCTGAAAGTTTCCGTATTTGAAATAGTTACATCAGTGAACAAAAAAAATGTGGCTTTCCATGTACATCTGTTGCCTATGTACAAGAATTCTATACACCACTGAAACAGCAGGGCAATTAAGTATTTAAAAAAATAATTAGTACATGTTATGCAGAATAAAATTAAAGAAATTTACAAAGGGTCTTTTTGCCTTTTTTCTTTTCTTTTTCTTGTAGTTCTCACGTCTATGCTGAGCAACCATGAATATTTTCAAAGCATATATTGGAATATGAGCGGTTGCTGGCTGTAAATTCCAGGTGGTCACTGGCTCTCTTCTGTAGCTCATTGTTTCAGATGATACCATTTGGTGGTCCACAAATGGGCCCGAGGTCAACCCCGTTTTTCATGTAGTACTTCTCCAGCTTGGCCAAGATGTGTTTTCCATAGGTGTATTTGCGGAGAGTGGCAATGTGGGGCCGGATCTAGAGGGTAACAAGAGGGTTACAGGAGTTTAGGAACAACCCATGCAAATGATGCTCATGAATCCTGAGTAATATACAGAGGACCACTCCTGTAACCAAAGCTATAGGTCATGATGAACCCTACGCATGATTCTGAAACCGAGAAATGTTTGCAAACTGAATTCCTACAGGGTGGGTTGCAGACTGAATCGGGGCACAACGCCTCTGAATAAAAACAAGAGGTAATTTGCTGGGGATCCTTTGTTTCTATTGTGCATTCTAAATAAATCTGCAACAAAGCCCTTGTTTTCTTCTGCACCAAATGTGTACTACAGCTACTACGTTTCCTGAACCTAGTTCATTCTCAAGTGCTATGTAAATGTTTCAAGTGCTCATTAAAGTCAATTAATATGCCTGGGATTGCATAAACACACTTGTGACACTTTAAAGACCAACTGATTTATTGCCACGTAAGCTTTCAAGGTCTAGAACCCATTTCATCAGATCCACAAAAGGCTTCTGTCGCAATAAACCAGTGCTGCAAGGTGACTTCTGTGTGTGTTCACTGTAAAAGACTATCCCTCTGGAATTAAAAACAACAACAACAAATCTTGTGACATGTTAGACAGCAGCAAATGTATTATGGGCTAGAGTCCATTTCATCTGATGCAAGTGTAATAAAAAAACGCACTTGTACTACTGTAGTTATTTATTGCTAATTTCCTCACTAGTTACTGCTACTGACAACCTACTAAGTGTGATTTAGAGGGGGGGGGGACTGAGGAAAAACTAGTTTGCCAATGTTCATCACTCAGAATAAGACCATCTTTCCATGCACCTGTATGCGCTGTCTCCTCCAGAGCTGCCCTGTGTTCTAAGTACCTGTAGAGACTTTGCCCTTGTGGCTCTTCCCGACAATGTATCATTTGCATTAACGCACAAGCAACACCCGGCCCCTTGAGAGTTGCAGTGCTTTTGAACTAAATAGCTTTTCTCCCACCCTTCTTATGACAATGCACAAGCAGAATGATGCAAAATAAGCAAATGTGTGGAAATTTGCTTGCCTTGTATTAATTTATGTAGAGTTCAGGACTCGAGTCACCTTGTTAAAGGTGTATGTAAAATCTACAAAGAAGACAGAATGCTAGCGAGAGAGAGAGAGCAGTGAGAACTTTTACTTCCCTGGAACAAGAGAGTGGAGTCCTCCAGGCCTCTTGGCTGGTCTCTCTAGGACTCTTTCTTCACCTCCCCTGCTCTCTCCCGGCTTTCCTCAGTTCACTACAACTGGCCAGGCCAGCCGCTTACCTTGTGCATGACAATCTTCCTCTGGGCCGGCTCTGCCACATCAATCATTTTCTGTACCACATAGTTGGCGTACTGATCTTTCATCATGGTGTATAAGGCACTGTGAGGGCCATCGTTCATACTACACACCTCGTCAATCAGCATGGCACGCTCAGTGCGGGAGGCGTGCGTAACACACTTCTCCACAACGTTGCTGCAGCAAGGCAAAAGGGCCACAGGTTATCCGGAATACCCAAGCACAGCACTCCAAAAACACAACCACATGCTTCCCAAAGCAGAGGGGAGTTTTATACTGGATCAACAGTATATATTTTAACATTTGAATGGTGGCACTAGCATCTCCACTGCTGTATGAGAATGAAGAGTGGGTAAATAATAGAAATGGCCAAGGCTGACTTTAGTCTTTAGGATGCCTGAAGCTGGATGCAGGCGTCGTTTCTCGTCTCCCTGCCACTCATCAAAATGCATCTGCCGGTAGCATTTGCTAATGTTGGCTCACTGGCATTAGAGGCAGGGGTAGCGAAGACTTGATGCATCCACAAAAGGGCTGGAAACAAGAGGTGTATATACATCCTAGAGCAACTGCTTTATGCCACAGCACATGTGCACACCAGGCACCTTCAACCAGGAAAGCAGGGAAGGAATCACGATGCACAAATCTGTTCTCATAGCTCCAAGCCATTTTGGTGATACCATCTGAACTAAGCCAGTAAGAACTTCAACCAAGACCACACAAAAGCTTTATATTCAAGAGGTTCTTTTTATTTTATCACACACACACACACACACACACACCAATGAAAGCTTGCACCATGGCTAACAATGGCCACTATTTAGCAGCTATGGTAAACAACTGGAAATTAAGTCTCCTATTCTGCTCACATCACACTAAGAAATCCTGTTCTAGTTTCTGTCGTAATTCTTGTTTTTGTGATGGTACACTAAGCTGGATTCTCCCCGCACCCTCTGGTGTAATCTACAGTTGTGCGTGTTTGCGCGTGTTTAGAAAAAACACACCACAAGGAACACACATTACCTGGCAAACTTATGCTGACTCAGGACCAGCACATTGCCTCTAATTTCGGCCACGATCTTGCTTTTATCTTCAGGTCGCCCATGTTCAAGTACATGTTGGATGACATAGTTCCCATACTGATCCTGTTTGGGCAGACAAGCAGGAAGCACATCAGCTCTAATAGAACCTCGTGTATCAGAAATCCTTAGAACTTGCATTTTTTTCTTTTTTTTTCTTGCTCTGTGACATTTGCACTCTGCCTTCCCACCATAAAGAGCCACCTTCAAGGTGGCTTACAAACACAGCAAATGACAATAAAACCTCATAAAACTTTTTTTAAAAAGTAAAATAATAAAACTTCAACACACAAGAAAGAATCAGGAATAACAGAGTGCTCTGTAAAACTCACCAAAGGCCCAGGTAAATAATACCGTCTTAATTTGGTGCCTAAAAGATAGAAGAGGAGGTGCCGCAAATATTTCTGGAGAGGGCAGCCTATAAATGGGGCACCATCACTTAACAGGCTCTGTCCCATGCCACCTCCCACTGCCTAACCCCTCTAGGCAGAGGCAAATGGAGTACAGCCTCTTTCAGAAGATGAGCTTCAGGAACAGAAAGATTTACACGCAAGAATGGTTCGTTGGATAACCTTGTCCCAGCCTGCTTTTAGAGCTTAAAACCAGTACTCTGAATTGAAACTGGGATCAGACTGGGAGCCAGTGAAGACCTTTAAACACTGGTAAGATGGTATGAATACAGTGGAACACAGTTAACAACTTGGTGCCGCATTCTGGAACAACAAAAGTTCTTAACGCTCTTCAAAAACACCTAAGGACATAGCCAAATCCAGTATTAATAACCCACAATGAAAATGAAACTACTGATGTATATGGGAATTTGTTTACGTTCAGCGTCTCCTTCTCAGAGCTCATGGTGGCATACATAAGGTCCCCAAGTTGATATTTCATACAATTACAAATATAAACATTACCTTATATTTTACCCTAAGCATAACTTTTGGCAATCTGGTCCTAAACCATACAATGTACACACATTTTGCATCATGGCAAGAGACTGCTAGTGGCCTTGTTCACATGTGATTGCAAGCCCAATCGTAGTTTAATTATGAACACTCCACACCTCCACCCCAAGCCCAGGTTGTATTATATTCAGGGGTGTGATTGCTACCATTCTGTAGGAGCACATAAATGACAGGACAGAAACAAACTGCAGAATGTGGTATAGGGTACAACATTCGGCTTCCAGAATTCAAAGCTTTTATTTGAGTTTCTAGTCCTTAGGAGCTGTGAAGATATGCTTGTGAAGCAAGTGAGCAATGTAGGCTGGATTCTGCATGTTGTAAGCTGCATTTTTATATTTTATGAAATAGTGGGTTATAAATGTTCAAATAAAAGAAAGAAGCTGACCGAGGTGGCCAAGTAAGAGCATAGGCAAGTCATTCTGGGAGTGTTTTAAAATAACTTTGGTAACAGAGCTGCCAGCCCCAAACACTCTCAGAGGACTTGTCTAGCTTTATTTACAGAATGGAAGATTCCACCACAATCCCAGCACTGTGGTGGGATAAAACAGGCCCTGGAAATCTCTAGAGTCTATTCAAGCCTTAAAAGGCACACGAGCCCCTATGGTTTGCACGCAACCTTCTTTTACTCCCAAGCACTACCTGCACAAGCTGCTCTGTGTGTTGGTGAAGCTCTTCCAGGATGGGGAGAGTCTGCTCAGGTAGACAATGCTCAAGGATCCTCTGAATGACACGGCAGCCATATGGATGGGTAGACAAGGCGAACACCTGAGTCCAACAGACACGAGTGAGGACAGGGGGAAACTCATTAGAGCAGCCTAAAGTTCAACGAACTGAAATATTCCGCAGGACATAAAAGGTATAGTATGTGATGATTATTCAACTAGAGTGAGGCTCTGAAAGCTGTGAAACAAAGCCTGCTCCACTTCAGAACCTTTATTATAAACAGGCAGGTGCCGCTGCGAGTTTAAGATTGTCAAAAACCTTTTCATTGCCCTGATGTATATGTATCGCCAGTTAAAAATTCGTTCAATTCTGGAAAAGAGAAGTAGCTCTTAGATAGGAGAAGCCAAGGGTCTCCAGGGTCACAAACGGGTTCATGAGAAAAAGATAATGCCGCTATACACCTGCTATAGCCTTTGCTCCACCAGCTTTCCTGAAAGGAGCTCCTTTGCTGTTCTTCATTGCTGGAACTCCCTTACAATATACCCATTGCTACCTTTTAAACGTTGATCAAAATCTACCCTCTCCTATATAACTTTGGCTTCAGACCTTCAATTTCAGCAGGGAATTAGGAGCAAGCTTAATAACATTAAAGTGGAATACTCTCTAACGCCTGTTCCCCGGGGAAAATTCAGAGTGGGGTTTTGGGGTGTAGTGTTCTCAGGTCAGGGGCCTATCTTTTTGGCTCACATTGCTCTGTCAAACAAGGAGTACACTATAGATTCTCACAACTATAACCACAACATCCTACAGAAATCCCCCCCCCAAATACACAGACCCTCAACACACTTACCTGCCCCTTAAACGCATCAATGATAAACTGCAGGGACTGGGGCTGCACACATTCAATGCACTTCTGCACAACGTGGTTCCCATTCTGGTCTTTCACACACTTCAACACGTGTCCATCCAGTTCCCGGACCATCTCGTTCTATGGAAGGCGGGGCAAAGAGAGAGAGAGAGAGAGAAAGCACCACCAGAATCGCAACTGGCAAGCAACACAGGGGCAGTGAGAAGCTGCCTTGAACAGGCTCAAATCAATTCTCCATCTAAACCAGTATCATCCACTGGCAGCAGTTCTCTAGGGTGTTAGGGAGAAACAGCCCTTTCTTATCATCTGCAAATTGATCCTTTTATTCAACCTGGGGCCTTCTGCGTGCAGTGAAATGTGCTCTACCACTCAGCTATGGCTCCATCCAAGGGAAGGAACATTTCCATCTATTCTTGCAGTTAGCAAGGAGAGGATTTCCATAGCATGCTGTTAATCTGTGGGGCAGAGAGCAAGTTGGATCTCTTCAGCTGCTGTTCCTTCTGACTGAGAGCTAGCCACTGATCAGCACTTCTCTGATCCGAGAGAGAGGATCCAAAAGGAGGGGAACATAGTTTTAAAAGTTCCTTAAGAAATGCTTTCTTCAGTAAGTTTCTGACAGAACTGATCTGAAAACTCACTCACAGTATTCCTCTCGGCCCTGAATCCCTAGCCCTGATCTCTGCAGGTTTATTACTATTTGCACACTGAAAACAGGTCACAGAAAAGATGCACCATAAAAACTAAAAGAAAAAACAACTCACACACACAAACACAACAAAGGACAACAAGGTAACTCAGTTGAACAACAACATTCAACATCAAGTAGTAAAGTTAAAATGGAAACTTACAATTACCTGCTGGTCTGGAGGGATAAACTCAAGAGCCTTCTGGATAACTCTGCAGCCGTACATCTGCAAAGCCAAGGAGAGGACATGGCCACGGATACGTTCTGCCAAGGCAAGTTTTTGTTCCAGGCTGCCAAACTAGAGGGAATGATAGCATACAGATTAGAATCAAATTAAGACTGTCCTCTTATTTTAAGATGGAAGCAGTTCAACTACTAGAAATAGTTAGCATCGTGGATATGACTCACCTCAAAGAACTTTTGGATCACATAGTTTCCAAATACATCAACCATCAGCTGGTAAGCTGCCTGTAGGATTTCATTAAATACAAGCTGCCGTTCCGCTGGGGTGGCACGTTCCAGTTTAAGCTGGATAAATCTGCAGAGGTTGCAATTAAAAAGAATGGGTTTATGGTTTTATCTGAGTTGAAATTTTGACGAAAGTCATTCAGCTGCCTCACATGATTAATTGAGGATCAGCTGCAAACTGGAGAAGAACCACAGAGATTTCTGGTCTAACCCACTGCCCTCTGTATAAAAACTCCATGCCTATTTTAACTCAGATGAGTTAAATTAGAGTATGCCACTAGCAGAGAGCTGAAGAAAACAAGCCCAACACATCCCGGTGCCTTCCACAAGAGGCATTAAGACACATCCCTAGATTCCCTGCAGATGAAGGGTCCTGGCTGCAAGGAGGTTTCTAAGCACCTTCAGTTGAACATGCTAGGAAGCCCCCTTCAGACCTTGTCCGTCAACATGGGAAGGCTGCAGTGGAGTGAGCATGCCAGAGGACACTACAGGTAAGGTTGATGTTCATATGCCCACTTGTCCCTACATACCTGTGAGCGTTTGTGCAAAAGGGCAACCCTGTGATTTGTTCTCAATTAGCTTCCCCATCTCACCTGGATCCATGCTGATCCTGGGAGAACTCCATGATGTGCCCGGCAATCTCCCTCAGCTGTAGGTTCGGGTACCGGTTATTACGGAAGTCCTCAAGCAGCCTGCTGCGACCAGAGGGCATGACGTCCGACATCCCATAACGCACACGTGAAGGGAAGAGTGTGCTGCTGGGGCTGAAGAGGCTGGAGGCACTGCTTGCGCTGCGATACTTGGCTTCAGCTCCAGGGGCAGCAGAGATGTAACGGCCACTTCCGTTTGGAAGCCCTCCTGCAAGGGGACCGTGATTTTAGTTTTAAAATCCTTGTCGAAATACTACAGTAAACAGGGAGCTGACTGGAAAGAATAACGGCTGTGAATACAATGCATGTTGTTGTTTTTTAACCCAGACTGCAACCAGGGCAGAGCATGGTTTCTCCTCTAATAAGCAGAAATCTAAACACTGCAACCCAAAAGTTGCATGGCTGACTGTTTCATTCAGACTTTTGCATTCCCTTCCTCTTTGTCACCTATGGAGAAGGGATCAAGTGCTTCCGCTTTTAAACTAACCATACTCCCTCCTGACACTACAACTCAGGGAACTGTCTTTTGTTTATACTATGGTTAGTGTGAAAAAGCCAAAATCAAGCTGCGTTATAGATCCGTTTGTTCTTATTAACCATAGTTTAACTATAGTTCCTGAGTTTAGACATTACCGGGAACTGTAGTTAGCCTAGAAGAAAAAGCTTATTCTCATCTGTGAAAGAGAAGGTGAAAGTGCCTGAGTGACAGGGGTTGCTGTGTCTCATTCTTGATACCACCTTACATCTTGAAGAATGGGTTTAAGATGCACATATTACCTCTTACCCAGTGTCTGTCACATTTTTGCTTTTAAAAAATGCAAGGGTGGAAAGCTTAATGAAGCCCATTATAATGGGACACTACTCCTTAGTGTTAGCTGCACGTCATGACATGTGGCACAGCATATTATTTCAGCCTGCAGCATGATTTATTAGAAACACATGAATAAGGCAATATAGTGCAATCAATTTGTGAGTGGAAAGGCTAGGAAAGACCCTTGCCTGAAATTTTAGAGCCACTGCCAGTCAGTGTAGACAACCCTGAGCTAGATGGACCAATGGTCTGACTCAGTATAAGGTGCTTTCCTATGCTTCTGTTTAAGGATTAACTTCTATAGAAACCACCCCACAAATACACAGATGGCACTTCCTCTTTGTCATTCTTGTAAGTCCAGATTATTTTCCTTACAGTAGATTAAGTGCAAGACATTTGGAACATACCATGTGTGTGTGGTGGTGGTGGTGTAAATAACTCGCAGTAGTTTCTCCACAACAAGGAGGACATGAAATGATGGCAAAATATTGAGAAACTCATCTAACAAGTACATTTGTTGCCCGGGGGGGGGGGGGGACCAAATGTGCTGCTTCTTAGAGCCTGTTTATACTATCATGTCATGCAACATGGACAGCAGGTTTAAATTTTAATTCTGGATTTCTTGGAGGATCAGAAAATCTATTAAACCTTTTCAAAAAATTGAATGTTTTCCATAACTTGTAACCGGGAGATTAGGCTATTAGTGTGAGGTGACACCAACGATTATGAATATATGACATTCAATTTCTTTTAAAATATGCAGAGAGCAAGCCAAATAGGCAACCACAATGGTTAAGCAGTACTTTACCCAAACAATGGGCCACAATTGAAAGCATAGGTTTTCTGCCCACAAACACAGCCCCTTCACTATGAGCCATGATTAAACCAGGAAGCCTCTAACCAATCAGTTTCCCTGTTTCATCTGACCTTGGAAATCATGATTACCAGGCTCTTGGAATAAGGTCAAATATTAAGCCAACTTCATATTGTGGTTTAATAACCTGCCTTCTTCCAAAGCTGGTAATCATAGTTTCCTGGTTGGAACAAAATGGAAAGCTGGTTAAATCAGAGGCTTTCTAGTTTAACTGCAGCTCAGAGCGAAGGGACACGTGGAAACAAAAAGTTCATACATAGCTTGTTCTTGGCCTATCTCCTAAGCGGAGATATGATTTTCCCAAACTGTCGCTCAGAAGCATGAAGACAGACATCCCTATTTCCACCCCACAGCAACAGCAGTAATACCCCCTTACCAAGGTTTAAACTGGAAGAAGATCCGTGGGAAGATAAGGGTGGTGGTGGAGTCTGAGAATGGCCAGGTCCTTGATTAGGCAAAGGCATGCCAACAGGCCCCGGAGAAGAGGAAAACCCAAGGCCATTATAAAAACTGTGCCCAATAGGAGTCAGGTTGCTAGATGTCCTCTTGTACAGGTCACTGCTGCCCGTTAGAGAGTCTCGGCGAGAGCCACTGCCTGTATTAGAGTTTGCAACTGCAAAAGGAAGAAATGGGAGGATAAATCTGATTGGGGCATTGAACAATTGGGAAAGGGAGGATATGGATATTAACAAGGAGAGGTACTACGCTTTGGCCTAGGAGAAGTACAAACAGAAGAAATATGGAGATATTTGAACATGACATTTAAGAACTCCGTAAAGTTAACGGAATGCCCAGGATGAATAGCTTTCTCCTGATCCATATTTTACACTGCACATTTAGTGGAGAGCTGTACGAAACAGTGGGAATAAGATGGAGGAGGGCTGGCTCCAAATCCCCATTTGGCAATAAAACTTACTGGAGGGCCCTGAGCTAGTTATTGCAGGACAGCTGTTTAGAGAAAACGAGGAGGACCATATGGACTAGCACCCCTAAGCTCTTTTGGAGAAAGGGCAGAGAAAGAAAACATTCCTTGGTACATACGTAAGGCATGTGGCAACTGAAGCCATCAGACATGATCTACAGGCAGTAGATTTCTGCTACTGGGTATATCAAGGGCACAACGGTTCAATTTCTTCAGAACTGATTTGCTTGTTCTCGCCCATCACACACAGCCCTCCCCTTCAAGACAACCACAACTCCTACCTGCTGTTCCAAAGCCTCCCAGCGCAGACCCCAGTGTAGCACCAAGGGAACTGCTGCTCCCAAAGCCAAGGGAAGTGTTGGCAGGCTGGGCAGAGCCCTGAGAAAAGAGCGAGCTGCTCTGGGAATTGCTTGTTAGGGAGTTGTTGCCATAGAAGGAGCTGGATGCCAGGTTGCTGGTGGGCTGCTGCTGTGGCTGCGGCTGTTGAGTCCCTAGAGGGCGAAATGGTCCATTGGTCGTTCCTCCTAGACCGCCAGCAGCACCATTTGCTGAAGCAGCAGCAGCTGCAACTGCTACCAAAAAGAAGGAAAAAGGTTTTTTAAAACAAACAAACAAACAAACAAAATGCAATTTGGGAAACCTGCTTATAGTGCACTCCCATTTTACATTTCCATCATCTGTGCCATCATCACCTGCCGTTTACTCCACAAAACAGGTCAGCAATTCCCAGGTGTGCCGCAAAGCATAAACGTAACAAATTATAAAGGTTCCCGTAAACCTGAAGTTAGAAAAGGCTGACTGCAACATCTCTGCATGGATTTACTGCTCTGACCTCTCTCTTTTCAATCAGCCTCCACAGAGGAAAGCAGTTGTGTTGTCTCTCTTAAATCAAGGGTTGCCTCCTTTTCTTTGTTATCAGTTCTGAGCTCGCCCCATCCCAGGCTGGAGGCAGCACTGCTGGGCTGCTCTGAGCATAAACAGCTCTTATAAGAAGCAGATCGCTGAAGGCATAAGTGAAGTGTGCCTTTAATTTCAATTTGAGGTAAAACGTTAAAAAACCCCGAGATACAGGAATTTTTTTAAATTTTGGAATTTTATTTCTGTTACCTTGGCCTATGGCAGCCTTCACCATCTTGTTGCCTTCCACACATGTTTTGAACTACAAACTCCCATGACCCCCAACCATTGGTCATGCTGGCTAGGGCTGATAAGAGTTGTGGTCAAACATCTGGAAGGCACCACAATCGCCACCCCTGTCTTAGTTGTTACCAACAATGCATGGCCAGGCCAGAAGTCCTGCCAGAAGCCCACTGACTATGAATGGTAGACCTTGAGTCCTGCCAGGAGTCCTAGTCTACTGCCATCAACCATTAACATGAATTCACTTCTCGCCAGGAGTCCTGATGTACTATTTTCTCTGTTTTCCTTCAAGTTTACTTCAGGAAGGAAAAAATGGCTCAGGCGCATGCATTTCTGAACTCTGCTGCAAATTCTGATGCTAAGAATTCATCTAGGTTGCCTGCTATTCCCCTGGCAAACCACTTCATCTGTCTAATGGTCCTGCTGCTTCTCTGGCAGTTTTCCTAATGCATATGAAGAAAACTATTATTAGCTTCTCTCTCGTTAGCAATTGGCTAATGCATCTTGGCTTGATTTATGGTCAAGGTATGTTGTTTGCCAGTTTGTGCTCTTTTCACCTCTGGTGGTCTTACTAAACCAGGTGCCCCTCTCCAGATGTTTTGGACTACAATCCTCTTTGATCCCATTGGAAATGAGCCATGTTTCCAAAACATCTGCAGAGCACCAGGTTGGTAAAGGCTGCCTTACAGCAAACATTTGTGCCTATTACCGTCTCTGGCTTTTCAATCACGCCAACATTTTCAGGTACTTGCTTTGTGTTTTGCCATTTCCAGTTTGTAGCAGTATACATTTTACGTAAGCCTTTATTGTATTGGTCTTAAATAAGCTCTGGATGTAATGAAAGGATTTAAAACCTCCCAACTGTCTTTTTTTCAGCTTTCCATAAAATTACTGCCCTCGTTCTGAGACATCCCTTCTTCTAAAATTAAATGTAATTGTATTAGACTGTGTATACAACTGACTGCTCACACTGATGCAGCTTTTGATGGCGCTCCTCACAAAGTGGTTCAGCTGCTTTTACACTAGGATCCTGGGCAGCACTTAAGGTTAAGTCAAGGCCTCGCCTTTTCCTTCCTCTCTTATGTAAATTCATTTACATGTCTAGAAATATTGCCCATACTCTTGACTTCACATTTGTGAGGGTAGTCAAAATCATAGCTGAAACATTTTCTGCTCTGGCTGGGCCCCAGGATGGGGCCAAATGGTGTGGGAAGAAGAGAAACAGCTCAGTCGGTAAAGCATGAGCCTCTTAATCTCAAGCTCGTAGGTTCGAGCCCCACATTGGGCAAAAGATTCCTGCATTGCAGGGGGTTGGACTAGATGTCCCTTGCAGTCTCTTCCAACTCTATAATTTTACACTATTTTATTTTAGCTAGGTTTTTTGAACCACAAAGCTTTAGCTTGTGACTTTTTAGTTTAGTGTGTGCTGTGCCTTCCTAGACATGTAAAATGACACCACCTTCAATGTTCAATATAATTTGAATTCTATAGGAGGGCCATTGCTTCACTGGATTTCTAATACACTGACTGTATCAATCACGAACATACCGAAGTACAGGAAATCACTGCTATCCCAAACTATTATAGGGAGACTTACCTGCTTGTGCTGCTGAGGAATTGATGATGACAGGAGCAGGGGCCACTAGTCGTACCGGAGCTCCTAGGCCATTCCTAGCCCCTGTATTCACCACAAGAGTACCTGTTTGGTCATAGTAAGCTGCAGGAGCCAGCACTGGATAACCTACAAAAACAGGTCAGTTGATCATATTAGAGACTTTACATAACACTCCCCTCTACTGTCTATTAAATGCAATGCCCCCAATGTGCCCGGTGTCCACCGCCCCGAAAAAAATTCTAGGCTCCTTTTACAGCTTAGGAAGATCTGCTGCTACGAGGAACCAAAAGCTCCTACCTGGCATTCCTGCTGCCAGCCCCTGCCCAAAAGCAAGAGCCGAATTCACTGCTGCTGCAGCCACTAATGAGTCAGTTTGCTGGCCCTGTTGGTTTTGATTTGGTGTCAAAGGGCGCTGGCTGGCTCCTCCACGGAGAACCTAAGGCACAGAAAGCAAATGGAGTTATGCAATCCTTATAGCTGGTTAGCCACAGTGGTTTGGGAATATGACTGCCAGTGGCTACTGCAAATTTGATTATGGCAAGCAACAGGAAAAGCCTCTAGTATACACCAAAGGTTTCATACATTCCAATGGCGTTTCAATGGCAGCACAGAGAAACAAGAGGGTGCCACTTTCAAAATAGCTCGTCTGCATTCTGTGCTGCCATGCTACATCAGCGTCATAATTTGGAGGGGACTGCAAACACACACACTCTCCACTAATCATTCCCAGTAAAAAAACCAACAACTTTGTAGGGTACCAAGTACAAAGAAGAAGACACTCACTTTGCTGCCATAGAGCAGGAAGTGAAAAAGCAGCCTCATTGGTTACTAGGAAAAAACAAACACTGGCTACCAAGTGCTGCCAAAATGTGTGGACTTTTGACTAATCAACAATTAACAGACCGAAGCCTGCAATTCTACAAACTTCTGGAAGCTGATCTAATTTAAAATACAGCCTGAACTTCCTTTGGCAATGAATAGCAATAAACTTACTGTATTTTACTCCAGTTTTACCGAGGGAGGTCTTGCAATGGCTATGGAATTTATTGCCTTCTCCATGCTATAAAAATATATTCCTAAATATGCACTCTTGTCTTGGATATATCAAAAGGGGACGGATACATTTTCAATGGGCAAAGGAAGAAACTGGCAATTTTTAACATTGTTGCTGCTTTCTGTTTAAGAAGGTCCAGCTCAGCACACCTGAGTACAAAGCAAGATTCTCATTACCGAACAGCGTTCTCAGTGAGGGCAAGAGTGTCATCACTGCCAGACCTTTGAGGACAACTGGGGTGGCCAAAGAAAGATGCTCTTCTCCATTACTATACACAAATACACATAAACACCTTCTACCTGCCAGCTTTCAGTAACCTATTCCATTGATGCTACACTAGCACAACAGGCACCAACCAACCCCAAATGTCTGAGACAACCCTACCAGGTCCATGGTCCCTAATACTGGGACCATTGTTAAACCCTGATTAATGAGAAACTTTCAGAAGTTTTGTTTATTATTTCTTTCACATTACATATTTCCCTCCAAGGAGCTCAAGATAGTGGTATAATTAATTCTCTCCCCTCCTCTCTCACATGCTTTTATCTTCTTAACAACCCTGTGAGGTAGGCTACACAGAGACTACAACTGGCCGGCAGTCACCAAAAGTGAGCTTCAAGGCTGAGTTGCAATGTGAATGGTGTCTCCACAGACCTAGTGCAACACTGTTAACAGCTACAACACACTGGCTCTGCAGTACTCTCTTGTAGCAAGTTCAGAAAAAAATGAATTCTGATTTGCTAAATTGATCTTGAGACGTTTTTGCTACAATGTAACCATAATCTACATTTTGCAATTTTAAACCCACTTCTTGCCGTACTCAAGTCTTAAGGGTTTACGAACTGTCAGCACACACCCTCTGCTGCCACCACCACCTCAAAGATTTCATCTCTTCCCTGGAGGAAGCGTTCACAGCTTTTTCAAGTCTGTGCTCAGATGAACAGCCTTTAAATCCCCTCCAAGGTAAACTAGGCATGAAAGGGCAACAGAATATATTCATTTGCGCTTCTGCCCTGTTCACATAAAAAGCTAGCTGTGGGAGTCAATTTCTTTTTCTTTTTCTACATGAAATACAGCATGCAGGTTTGGGAAGTGAAACCATATCTTAGCTCCTTGTCCTTTCCACACTGTGATGCACTGCTTCAAGCACTTTTTGGCCAGCTCAACTTCAGTACAGGAAGTGAGACAGATTGCAGAGGGAAAATGCCTGAAGCAGTGCAGCTCAGCCAGGTATGGAGAGGGGACATAATTTAAATTCCCCTCATTTGCATGCTCCCCTTGATGTCAAAAGAGATGAACTCCTCATCCTCTATAGTTTGTGTGTGAATGGAGCAGCCACGTCAATGAAATAAACACAACTGCATTGTGATATCTAGGTGTCTCAGAAGGCCCCTTTGCACCTTTTCCAATTTGCTCATTGATTCTTTGGAGCCTGGAAATCAGAACTCCACATGAGCCGCTAAAGATGATCAACTCAGCAGCCAACAACTGTGCCTCTCAAAACACCACAAAGTCACCCAATACTTTTGGAGCATCTAATATGGGTTTAAGACAGGAATGGGGAACCTGTGGCCCTCCAGGTATTATTGGGACTCCCACTTCATCTCTACCCCAACAAGCAAGGCCAGTGGTTAGGGATGATGGCAGCCATGGTCCAACAGTGTCTGGATGGACACAGGTTCCCAGTTGCTGGTTTAACAGAACACATCACAGAGAATCTACCTCCTTCTTGACTGGCACCAAGTTATGCAGATGAACTAGGACATATGTAAAGGGAGCAGGGGCATCTTAAGTACATTAATCCTTAGGCAACAATTCCGCTTCCTCTTTTCAGCCCTTCCTGCAGCAAGAAAGGCTCATGTGTGCCTGAAAAAAGGCTGCAGACTCAGGCCAATTAATGGCTGGTGCAAAAGCGCACTGGTGCTCACCTGTTGCTGTCCTTGCTGCGTCTGCTGAGCGGTCTGCTGATTTGAGGAATTTGTTGCAGCTGCGGCAGCAGCAGCTTGCTGTTGGAAGAGACTGGCAGGATATACTCCCCAGGGAGCCACTCCATAGTACTGATGAGGGACAACTGCAGGACCTAAAATATCAACAGAGGACTGACTTTATCTCCTGCTGGTGCTTTTGCGTAATTCATTAACAGAACAAGAGCCGTGAAGGGCCAGTGGTTTTGCTGACTCCTCCATGGTGCGAGTAGGAGGTGGTGGAATAACAAAGCTATCGCCTCCATTTCCAATGGTCTGCCACTTTAGGCAGAAAGAGCACTGCAAGTCTTTAAGAACATCATCCACCTGCTCAGATAAAGTATTTCACCTAAGATGCTTGTGCTTCCCATTCATCCAATTGAAAAGTTCTAATTTGGACCTAGCAAAGCTATTCTAGACCATAAAGCTTTTCAGATCACTGTATGTTTACTCAGAAGTAATGTATATTCTTTTCCTACCAAGCCTTTAAACCTTGT
The DNA here is from genome assembly GCF_965153285.1 of Podarcis tiliguerta. Classification (NCBI taxonomy): domain Eukaryota; kingdom Metazoa; phylum Chordata; class Lepidosauria; order Squamata; family Lacertidae; genus Podarcis; species Podarcis tiliguerta. Next base: position 66,136,022 of record NC_139541.1, read on the forward strand.
AACAGACAGGATTGTCTTATTGGTGCAAATATTTACAATGCCTTGCTGGCATTACCCCTATTTGAGATGCATGAATAAAAGGTGGAGAGTGAATATATGTGAATGTGTGTGTTTGTGTGTGTCGTTCTCATACAGAAATTAAAAAATGCAGCTTTTTCTAGCCATTCACACCCTTTTCTGTTGCTGACATTTGACCAGCTCACCATCCTACAAGTCCCATTTGTCTCTCATCCTTTTCATGGTCAAGCACATTTTGTCAATTTATGCCATTTTCTACAGTTTGTTCAGCCAGCAAGTGGGCACTTTTCAGCAGCAGCCTTCTTCAGTCTTTAAAAACCTGAAGCACCCCATGCTGTATTTGTATTGTTATTTCTTCTCTCAACCATTTCATTGGAAAGGTCTTTGCTCCCCACCACCCTCCAATGCTGCTGTTTAGCCTGGCTTGGTTCCCAATTCAGCCTTTGAAAAGGTGCTGGATGGCAGAGCTTTGTATCATTCTGTGGCTATTGCTTGTCCAAACTGCTGCCCAGTGACATTTCAGCATCTACTTATTTATAAACACGCTACATTGCAGGTACTGAAAAAGTGACAAGTCCCTGATGTTTTCTTGCAGTTTATCATAGAAAGCCACAAATTTCCAAATGTTCCCGAAATCTTTCAGGGCAACAAGAGAGAAATATTTTAAAGTAAAATTTGGTTTTTACTTATTTATTTTTTAAATACCCATAACCACCTCGTGTTCATTTACCATATTTTTCGCTCTATAAGACGCACCAGACCGTAAGACGCACCTAGTTTTTGGAGACGGAAAACAAGAAAAAAATATTCTGAATCTCAGAAGCCAGAACAACAAGAGGGATCGCTGCGCAGCGAAAGCAGCGATCCCTCTTGCTGTTCTGGCTTCTGGGATAGCTGCGCAGCCTGCATTCACTCCATAAGACGCACACACATTCCCCTTACTTTTAGGAGGGAAAAAGTGAGTCTTATAGAGCAAAAAATACGGTAATTAGAATAGCCTGGGAAATGAAATCTAAACACAGTACTAAGGGATGGTGTAAAGTGTATAGATGTCCTTAATGTGTCTTTTTTGAAAACATCTAAAGTAATAGCTATGGAAAGGAATCATTTCCTTACTTGTTGTTTTTAGGATTATTTCCCCCCCCCCCCCGCCGCCAAATGGCAACAGTGAGAAGGAGGATTGTAAGGTTGTCAGCAAAAGGCTAACCCCCATGCCATGGTCCTGCCAAAAATTAGCCCCCACCACCCACTCCTCATGAGATCAATTATAGCTCTTCTAAATGGGATTTTTGCTGGGGCTGTAGCATTGGGGGAAAGGGTTAACCCCCTCACCCATGTGGCTGTTATTTTAGACATTTGAAGTAAAATACACATTAAATGCATTCACACATTTAATGTTATGCTTAGTTTGACTCAATGTGTTAGAAGTGAAGGCTACACTTATAATGACTTAAAACTATAAAGAATGACCATCTGTCAAACCCAGCGCTCAATATTAAAGAAATTGAGCTAAAGGTCTTTTCCCTTGTTAACAAGAAATCAGAGGGAAAGAAAATATACATTTACAGAGTGTCAACATGCATATAGCTATAGAGGTGATCTGGCTGATAAACAATAGCTGGACTTTCAAATAGCTTCTGACAAAATAACTCACCATGGACTCCTGCATAAGCTTAGCAGCCAAGGAATAAAAGGAGACATTCTCTTGTGGATCAGGAATTGGTTAAGTTGCAGGAAGCAAACAGAATGAATAAATGGACAGTTCTCTGAATGGAGAGATGTCAAAGGTCAGTCCTCAAGGGACTGATATTGGTACCTGTCCTTTTTAACTTGTTCATAAACAATCTAGAGTTAAGAGTGAGGAATGAGGTGCCCAGGTTTGCTGATGATACTTTGTTCAGGGTTGTTAAAACAAAAAGAGATTGCAAAGAGCTCCCCCCAAAGGACCTCTCCAAACTGAGTGGGCAGTAAAAGGACAAAAGCAAAGCAATGTGAGCAAGTGTAAAGTGATGCATTCAGGCCCCATTTTTTTTTTCATTTCATGGGGTCTGAACTGACAGTGACTGGTCAGGAGCAAAACCTTGGAGTCACAGTAGACAACTCGATGGAGATGCCGACTTGGTGTGCCTTGAAGAAGGCAAATTCCATGATAGGAAATTCAAGAAAGGAACTGAAAATAAAAATGCCAATATCATAACACCATTACACTAATCTATGGCACAACCTCATTTGGAATATTGTGTACGGTTCTGGTTGCCTCACTTCAAAACGGATATTGTCAAGTTGAAAAAGGATCAGAAAAGGGCAGCCAAAATGATGGAGATGGAAAAATTTGCCTAAGAAGAAAGGCTGCAGCATTTGGAACATCTTACATTTTGGGGGAAAGGTGAGTAAGAAGTAACATGATAGAAGTTTATAAAATTATGTACAGCATGTAGCGAGTGGATAGGGAAAGGTTTTCCTTCCTCTCTCATAATACGAGAACTCCTGGACATCCAAAAAAGCTGAATGCTGGAAGATTCAGGACAGATACAACTAAGTATTTCCTCACACACCACATACTATGGAACTCATTCACCCAGGAGGCACTGGTGGCCACCAACCTAGATGGTTTTAAAAGGTGATTTTACAGATTCATGATTTTACAGATTCATGGCTGTCAATAGCTTCCTGCCATGAGGTCTATACTCTGCCCTCCAGTTAGGAGGTAGCAATGCTTCTGAATACCAGTTGCTGGACACCATAGGAGGCAGAACGCTCCAGGCATATGGTCTGTGGCAGTAAGAACAGGATGCTGGATTAGATGGGCCACTGGCTCCTCTTCTGTTCTTATGTACATCAGTTTGATATTGGAGGTCAGGGACTAGTCGCTCATCACAGAAACTGGAATCCAGAATATGACTTCAGAAGAGGACATCCTGTACCTATCCAAGACAATCCACTAAGCCTCTAGGTGATCCTATTCTCCTATCTTACAACCTCTACCTAGCCATGATGTAGTTTAAAAACAGAAACAGTGCTTTTCTAAGAGAAGAGAAATAGACACATTCGTGTTATTGTTTGGCTTCTAGACAGACATAAATATTCATAAGCTGAAATCTATGTTTTGAAATAAGAGTGTCTCCGTGGAGTAATTAGCATCTAGCTACCACACTAATATTTGACACAAGTTGTGAATAAAGCTTATTAAACAGGCAATGTTTAATGTGCCATTTGCCAAAACAGTGAAAACATTTTTATTTTTTTTGTTACACAGTTAACATTTGCCTGGATAATGCAAACAAAAGCCCCCACTTGATCCATAAGACCAGGTTATGTCAAGCAACTTTTGTTTAGGAAGTTATCTGAAGTTTAGAGGGAAAGCTTGATTTTAATTAAATGAATAAAAGATCAGTACTTTTCCCACGGCAATTTAAACCATGATTTAAAATCACCTAGATTTTAATCAAACTCCTCCCACCCCCATCTGTGGCTAGATAAATGAATTGCTAATGCTATTTTTTTCAGATTACCTGCGTGTTTGACTGGGGTGTTAACAGTCTCTAATTAAGTGAGCTGTTGTTACCAGCTGTGCAGAGTATCGAATTAATGTTTGTGTGTATGCTGGAGCGAAAAATGTAATTTGAATTTACTGAAGTAACTAGCTTGCATTGACTGTTTCTAAAGAGGGAGTTGGTAATTTGGTTTTTCCTGGCCAGAAAAAGAAAAGAGATCAGTAGACAGAAGCTGAAAGCATGCTTTTGAACTTACTGCACGCATTCATTACATGCTTTTGTCATCTGTCTTACATGGAGTTCAAAGGTATATGAATAGTTCTACATCCTCTTTTATCCTGGATAAAAATATTGCTCTTCCATTTTATTGGGAATTTGAACCCAAGCCTGCTTAGCTGAAGTTCAACACTCTGTCCCAGAGCTGGATAACCTGTGGTCCTAAAGGTGCTGTTTGACTACAACTCCCATCAGCCCCAGCTGACATGGCCACTGGATAGGGATGATGGGAGTTGTAGTCTAACAACAGTTAAGGAGGGCCACAGGTTCTGCATTCCTGGTCTAGCTACTACACCACACTAACGCACAAGCTGGAGATTCACGGCTGAGCAGGAGTTTGGATCCAGGCTCCAAATAACCAAAGCCACCACTCTAGGCATTCACACAAAATCTCCCACGTAGTCATAATGACAGCACAAACTTCTCATCGTCAAAAGATGATAGATCAGCATGTCACACATTTACAACCCATCCCACCAGCTCTAAAAGGTGGGCACCAGATTGTAATTCCATTATACTGCCACTTCCCCATAACTCCAATTCCATGCTTCTCTAGTAACATATGTATTACTAGAAGGGAAGAGAAGAATGAGCAGCGTTTATCAACCACCAGCAGCAGCTATTCAAGGAGGGCTTCAAGATAAAACTATGCATCTCCTTAAAATAGTTTTAATATTGCAAGTAGGTGTAAATTCATGTCTGGCTCAGAGCAAATGAGTACTTACAAAAAGTTCTCATTACAGAATCAATGTTCTCAGTGAGGGCAAGAGTGTCATCATTGCTAGACATGAGTAAACCAATTGATATAAAGATAAATAGGGCCTGAGATAATGGGATGGGCCTATGTCATGGTAACTTGAGCATCCCATGGTGGTGCTCAAGTAACCAGGTCCTTGGCCATGTTCCATGAAATTTCCTATATTTAAACACATTTTGGGACAGAGCCATGTGAGAAGTGCCATGCTTTCACACCTCCACTTTCCAAAAATTATGGAAATGGCCTCCCAACTGTTGCTGCCTCAGAATGGGGCAGAAATAGGTGGGGTTAATCATGTGCTCCCTCTTTCTATTTCCAATTCAGGTTCAGCTGCTCAGCCTCCCACCCAACAGCTGGCACTCAGGGTAGTGCAGCAGCAAAGGCCACTTTCCCATGCACCCTCCAGCCTCTGGCCAGCCCCATAGCTTCAACTCCAGATATTCTGGCCTGGATTGGGGAAAGTAGGAGAGCAGGAAAAAAACCCCAGCAATTGGAGGCTTTTCAGAGGATGCTCCCCACTTCATTTCAGTTATGCACATGGAGGCCCAGAACATAACCTGTGCTTAAGTGGGGAGATGCCTGTATAACAAATAAAATAGCCCCGTGGCCCCAATATTTAAAACGTGGTTATGAAAATGTCATCACAAGCCCTTTATAAAAAAAAAAAAAAATCCCCTCTACCATGGCGATCCTGCTATTGTTTCTCATCTCCCAGACCAATTTCGCAAGAGAATACTGATGAACGCATACAATCTAACTTATGCTTTAAACAACGTTGCGTATCTGCTGGACATCCATCTGATATTTCATTTTGAAAGGGGATACTTCCTTCCCACAGAAGTGCAACAGTATACAGTAAAGGGATGGGGAGAGAGAGTGTTAACCCCAGCTGTCCAAGCCTTGTGTGACTTCCCGTTTTTATCTTAAGCTTGCTATGGTTTCAGCTGCTTAAACTGTGAAGACGCTCGAACCCAAGACAGCCCTTGCAAGCAAGCAAGACCTACATGAGACCCAATTCACAGGGTCAATTTTGACACGGTGTTCAGTAGCAAAAATTGAGCCAAACAACCACGAGCAGAAGAAAAACAGTGCTATGATAGGTTGGTGCTACAACAGGTCAGTTCTACCATTGTTCTCATGCTGCTACTTGTGCTGCAGAAGCAAAACATCTTTGGGTTCAGTTTTATGCTTTCTCATCCAGTGCTCTACTGCAAGGTGTAAAAACTTTCCACCCATGAGCAGAAAACTTCCCCAACTTACAGCAATATATATATATAGATAGATATTTTTAAAAAATAACCATACATCTCATTAAGCATCTCACCTAACGTTGCAGCTGCGGCAAGCCCTGCCGCATAGGGGTCCGTTCCTGGAGGAGCAGCGCTGATGATGTACGGATTGGGCACAAAGGCAGCAGGAGCTAAACCTGCTGAAAACATACCTGTCAGTAAAAACAAACTTGACTAGAACTGCAACCCTACCAAAACGTGACTGTGTGTGTGTGAAAGATTGCGTGTGTGTGCGTGCGTGTCTTGGAGATTGAGCCGACTTATTTATCATGGAAAAAGACACAGGTCTAAAATTTGAGCTGTAAAATCAGAAGCTTCACTCAGAAAACAAGTGATTAGGGTTGCCGTCTCTTAAGTCTATTAATTTCCATTGACTCAAAAGGTAGCCATGATTAACTGGTGGGCATGAACTGAAGGTGGCAAGTGATGTCTTGGAGGAGTCATGCCCTTCCTCTTTTGTAAGAGAATGTCTATTGTAATACATGTGTACATCATTCAAAAACAAAGCATTTTACCCCCTTTAGAACAGTACCTCCCAACCTGGTGCCCTACAGATGTTACTGCGGCTTCAAATCTCATTAGCTCCAGCCAGCATGGCCAATTGTCAGGGATGATATTGATGATGGCTCAAAATATTTAGGGGGCACAAGGTTGTGGAAAGCCACATAAGTTAATGTTGTTTTTCTCTCATCTGCAGATCTAATTGAAGATGATAACCAAGGTTTCTTTAATCAGATGAGAGCATGTGCAATATACAAATTTTCATGTTCAGCTGTAAGAACTTGAAAGCTTCCTAGATTTTTGTGTCAGCTCTGGAACGCCGTGAAATTGAAAAGATGAAAACCACTTCATAAAAACAAAAATTATTCCAGAGATATCTGGAAATTAGTCACAGCAAACATCACACTAGCATCACACTAACTACTTCTACCAAGAACCTTATTACTCATGTGTGTGTATCTTCCTTTGTGACTCTGAGAATTCTCTTAGAAGAATTCAGAACAATGCAAAGGCATATTAATAATAGACTGGAGAAGTAGGAAGTCCTAAAACAGACAGGATACACACACTGGCAGGATACAAAAAGAAGCAGGGGGACACCATATGGGGACACAATATGTGCACACTGCGAGGCATGCTTTTTTGTGAAGCTGTTTGCACCTCGGAGACAAGCAGCTGTGCAGTTTACAGAGAAGCTTGCCTCTTCAGGAGAGAACATCTGTAGGGAAGTTAGGGGGCAAAGCTCTCGGTGTGAACTTTTCTCTCAGGCATCCACATATCCCTTTCTGGGATGCCAACAACGAATGCAAGGAATATTAAGTGGCAAAACAAAATAACTGAAGGAAAAAACAAGCAAACAGATGCCTGCATGCCCTTGCATATACATTTCAAAATATGCATGACAATATATACAAATATTACAAAATATAGGTTAAATGGTCTTTTGAAAATCTAGCGTAAAATAAATAAAATGCAACACTGACGCTCCTATTATGGAAAATTGTACTGATCACAATTTAAAATGGAATGTAAACCCTGGAGGTGGAAGTGATTATCCTTACATACAGTGTTTGGGTCAAATCCAGGAATTGCTTATTTACTCAACTCTCATTATTAATTGCAAATATGGATGTTTGCCCTTCGACCAAACGCCCATATAAGCAATTACATGTATATCCATTTTCTAATGGTGCAAAGGAAAGAATGTGAGAGCAAGGCAACAAAGAATGTATTCAACCAGTTTTGTTAGGAGAACCAGAAATAATGGGCATTGCTAATCCACGTTGTTGGGTCTATTCAAAGAGGGCTTTCAGGAGAAAAACACGGAATCATTTAACTACAACTTGCTTGAATATTGCAAGTAGCCCATTCATGTCTGGCTCAGAGCAAATGAGTACTTTAAAAAAACTCTCATTACAGAACCAATGTTCTCAGTGAGGGCAAGAGTGTCATCATTGCTAGACATGAGTGAGCCAAAAATATGATGCTCACACCCCGCCAGAGTTACAAACAGTGGAATCTCAAACGTTTCCAACCCCCAATCCCACCAACCCAAGTTCCTATATTACCCCTTGCATTACCCTTTCAAAACAAATGAATGCTGTTTTGAAAGCAACTCGGAGAAATGCTGATGATCAACAGAAGGCAGCCTGGACTCTACTGATAAACAAGGGACTGAAAGACTTACCTATGTGCGGTTGATGAGCAGCTGCCAATGCATATTGCTGTTGTTGTGCTGCTGTCAGTTGCTGAACAGCGAGTGCATTCGGTCTTTGGAACAGCTGAGAAATCAAATTTAAAGATGTGTTTTACAACTCAGTTAAAATTCTCAGTTGAAAGGTAGTTGTGTGAACTTTTCTCCAACCAGGCTAAACTTGGTAGGCACCAGGCCTAGGTCATCCAATTAAAGCCTAGTCAGAAAAGATTCAAAATGTGTCTGGCAGGTTATTTTCAATCCAGTGCTGTTAATGTTATGAATGTTAGCACCTCGTTGCCTCAGAGGGTCACAATCTGCTTAGAGTTACTCTCATATTTCTTTCTCACTTTCCGCCAGTCTAATGCCTGCTTCGAGGGGGGAGGGGCGGGACGTCCCAAGTGACAACTCTGTATGCAGTCATCAAAGAGCTAAGCTGCATATTTTCTCAGATTCATGGCCCTCCTGAGAATGCAGCTGTGGCTCCTGCCACAAAAGGACTGTGCAACGAATGGGTGCAGAAGGATCTTACAGTAATAGAATGAAGTGGAAAGCACATGCAGGGTAATATTTTATAAAATATACACTTCTATAAATTAGCTCTTGCTACACGGATCCTCCTACATTATAGCCAGCAAACCAAAGCTGATGTTCATTTACTGAGCGGAGTAAGCTCCTCAGCTATGATGACCCTAGCTTTGAAGTACACAACCTATATGCTTAACCTATAGTGCAAGTGCCCAGAGCAGTTAGAAATATCAAGGGAGGGGTAAAGGGATGGGGATATCCAGCCGTTTTATACATATCAAAAGAAAAAGTTGCATGGTTGGTACACAGAGGTTATTCCAGGTGCATAGGTTTGTGTGTGCAAACCCATGCCTTGCAGGAGACAGAATGGGGGGGGGGGGATAGGATCCATATTAATCAATGCAAGATCTACCTGTTGTTGAGAATTGTAGTCAAATAAGCCCACAGTTGCTGCAGCTGAATCCACAGGTACCTGAGTGCCAGAGTAATCAAACTGAAGCGGCTCCATGCCAACATGTTCCATGGGATCCAGTGGAACACTCTGGGACTCTATGTTGGAGAAATCCTCCACAGGCTTGGCACCATTCGTACTAGCTAGCTGGGCTAAGCCCTCAGATCCATTCTGGTTTGGCCCTAAAAGATCCACATCATTTGCAGAGTTCTGGCAGTTACCAGGTGTCCGACTAAAGAAAAAGAAAAAGCATCACAAAACAGTTACTCAGAGCAAAATTCTTCTTATTATTTTTAAATAAACACCATCAGTGTCAATGGCAGGACAGTTTTAAAATGAATTTTTTTGAGTTGTGTCTTTTTTCCCTTCCTATCTTTTTGAAACACCAAATAACTCACCACCATCACCTGGCTGTTTTGTATTGTAGATCTATTGTCGTTGCTGCGGCTATAAGCTGTTAAGAGTTCCCTTGTCTCCCACTTTATCCCCAATATCTGCCCTATTAAACTACATCTAAAACTCTAGGGTTGTTGTTTTTTAAAGACCTTGCCTTCTCTTGCAAACAAATTTATTGGCAGCTGTATGAAACACTCACCTTGGAGAGCACCCTTTACCACCCCAACCCATCAGATATGGCAATCTTCTCTCTTCTCCTGAACTTGGAAATGGGGTGATGACAGAGGATCCTCCCTGCAGCCAGTTTGTGGGCTTTGTCGCCTATATTTCGCCTGCCCCAATCATTCACCCCCTCCTTGGTTTGATTCCATATCTCTTCTTCAGTTACCGTCACCCTCCACCCCTTCCAGATGTATCACATTTCCTTTACCCTGTAGCCTGCTTCATGCAGGGAAAGCAGTTCTACTTGTGCAGGTTGCCCTACACCTACTTAGATCATGGGTGTAAACCACACAGGGAGTTAACATGCATAGAAAAGGCTCCCTGCTGCAAAAGTTCAGCTTCTAGTGAATGGAAGGTGCATTCATTCACCAAGTGTTCTCCCTATTCAAATATATACTAGACACTGTACTACACCAACTGTACCCTTCCCAAGGGATTGCCTCTCGTTACCCATCCCCAAACATGTTTCCTGCCATTTATAAATGGGCCTGCTCAGGGAGACTGCAACCCACCTACAATTCACAGCTGCTTTCATGAACAAAAGTTGCATTTGTTTTGCTATTTTGTCTCTGCACTTTTCTTAACTATAGGAAAGTGTGCCCAACCACAGCAGCATATTTTAACACAGATTGGCCCTGAGTCATAAGCCGAGTTCTATTGACAGCATAGCGTTTTCCTGCCTCCTGCTTCAACTCACTGTATCCCTTGAAAAGCCACCTCTGAGGTGTGGAGAAGCCTTCAGATGGGAAGAAAGTAGGTTAGTTGAAAGAGAACCCAGCCTGGCCTGCGTGAGCAAAAATGTGTTCTTTTCAGATCTCAAAGGAACACTAAATAAATGTTGATTACAATTAGCAGCTCCCAAGTGAAATCCAATCCCCCCCCCTTCTGCTCTACTGCTTTCCAAATTACAGTTCCAGTACTTTTTTGGACTCACATATAGGTACATACTTACCTAAAATCTTTTGCATCAGCATCAATTCCATTTTGTACAGGCAATCCATTTGCCTTGTCCATTACGTCTCCCTCTTCCTTCAAATCACCTAATTTATCACCATCAAATGTGCCCTTGTTTTTCTTGTCCCCTTTATCATTGTCGTCACTCTCAGCATCCCTTGGCCCCTGTGTAAAATATAGCACTTCACAATGTCTTCTTTTTTAAAAAAACAGCAACCACCACACACCTCTGAATCAAGAATTTTTACAATTAGCATTTGACATCACCCTAAAATCTGTTTCACCTTTACTGCTATTGCTTATTTTACTGTGCAATTTATAGCGGCATCTTTGATACACTTAATCCCCACCCCTGAATGCACATTCATGTGAATGGAATTGTGCACACATAATGGAAACCCTACTCAGCTGCCTCTCTGACTTTTGAGCTTTCTTCAGAACCTGTTTGCACATAAAAACTAGAACTATCCTTTTCTTCAGGACAAAAGATACAATTTCGGGAGACTGAATTTTGCACCTAATGCCACAATCTGCACTTTTCCTGCATTCCTGCAGAATTGTGACATACAGTCTTGATCTTAATAAGGTAAGTTACTCAGTGTTAATTCTGTTGAATAAACTGTCAGTGCCTATCATAAAAAAGCAACTGGATGTTCACTTCTGGGCCTAGCTACTCTACTCCCTTCCCGTCCCTTTAAAAAACTATCCTGTATCAGCTTCATATTTTGGGCATTTAGAATGTAATCGATTCCCCAACTGTTCCAAAACTGTGGTGAAGAATTGGACATAACAGGAACAGACATAATGATTTAGAGACAGTGACACCAGATATCATCCACTATACTTACAAATCCTCCTTTTCTGAGACAGGAATCCCCCGGGGATGAGCTCAGCACATACTCTACCATGCTAACTCCAAGTCCACCGCTTTCTGATCGTGGGGACAGCACTGAGTTAACCTCATTATTCACATGAAAACCCTGGCCAGGTCTTCTTTGAACCATGATTGGTTGGGAAACAGAATGATCTGCAACAAAAACAAATGGCTATATTTATACATATATCAGGAGCAAAATTGAAGGGGCTCAGCATTAGATTACTGTGCATCTTCAGAAAATGTGCTTCCTAACTTCCTCTGAACAGCTAAAAAGTAAACAGGAGGGAGAGAACTACAGACTTCAAGAAAATGCAGAATTCAAACTAACATCTGGTAACTGATGAAGACAGCAGCCACAAGAACTGCCTTGTAATTACTCATGGGATACCCATCTACATCTTTCTCCAGCTATTTTCATTCATTCTCTCATGCTGCCCCCTTCCACAGAACCAGAAAAAACAGTAACAAAGAGAGCTAGACCTGTCCTCAACTGTCCATTCCACATCCCCCACAAACACAAAGAGATCAGCAAAGCCCTGCATTAAACAAATTTTAAATAGGAGAACCTTGCATATCTAACTGTACTGTACCACTGTTTAGGGATATTATTTACCTCTTTTCTAAAATGTTTCTACTATAGTGCTTTAAGGAGCTGTGAGGAAGAGAGAAAAGAAAAGAGTAGAAAAACTTGCTCCAAATGATTTACGTGATGGTTTGAGGTACCTGATGTCCCCCAAGCGCTGTCTCTCCATTGATCACCCAAAAATATTCCTTTTGGTCCATCTTTGCTTGAATCATCAGACTCCCAAAACTTTTTACCTGGCAAAAGCTGCTGTAAAACAAAATGAGAAATATACCGTATGTTTAAAGGTTATCTTTAAAGATAAACTAAGATATTAGTACAGGTGTTCCCCAAATTTACACGGGGGTTATGTTCCAGGCCCATGTATGCATAAGCAAAAATCGTGTTAAGTGGGGAGCACCCTCTAAACACCCTTTAAATGCTCTCTCTGCTGCTCTCTCTCCAATCCAGACCAAAAATACTGTATCCAAAAATATCCACAAAAACTGAAGCTCTGGGACTGGCTTGGGGCTGGCGGACACATGGGAAAACCAATTTGTGGAGTAAAAGAAGAGATCTAGCTCTGGAAAGGGGGCAAATGCATTATTATTTCGTCCTGTCCTGCATAATAATGGGGATCCTGGTTAGAAAACCGACACATTAATAGCCAGTTTCATTAAGCCATGATGGAAGCACCAGAGGAAGGAGAAAATGAGGTGGAGGCTTCTAGGCTCCACAGAAACATCAAACTGGAAAACAGGGTCCAGGGCTAGACAGACTGTTGGGTCTGATCTAGTGGGGCTCTCCTTTGTTCTTAGGTTTAACAAGTCAGGAGCTGAACAATTGAACGGAAAAAATAAGTCCCCTTTCCCTCATGTTGTATAGACATGTGAGCCTGTAGGCAGGTTCTCTTTTCATTATTTCCGTACCTACATGATCCAGCACATATTAGAACCTTTCAAATAATAAATGACAAGTGAGACCTGCAGTAAAATGTTGCAATGTGAAATGCTCCTGCTCAGTGTTCATGCTAGCCAGCGGTAGTCAGGTAGAGGGCCTTCTTGGTGGTGGTGCCCGCCCCGTAGAACGCCCTCACATCAGATGTCAAGGAAATAAAAAACTATCCGACTTTTAGAAGACATCTGAAGGCAGCCCTTTTTAGGGAAGTTTTTAATGTTCGAAGTTATATTCTGTTTTTAATGTTCTGTTGAAAGCCGCCCAGAGTGGCTGGGGAAACCCAGCCAGATGGGCGGGATAGAAATAATAAAATTATTATTATTATTATTATTATTATTATTATTATTATTATTATTATTATTAAGCTCCATTCCATCCCTGAATCTGCTTCTCCATTTCCCCCCTCTAATACCTATTCAGAACTCTGTGCCCACTTAGCATGCTAAGGGTTTGACAGGGGGATTATTAAGTTATTTTTCCCCCTCTAGCATGCTGATAGCCCTCTCTAGTGTCCCTAGTCATCTTGTTTTGGCTACAATTCTGTTGGCACTCTCTAACTGATTTTGCTATTAGAAGGAAGGGAGATATTATGAACTCCAGCTAAAAGGCCTCCCTAGCCTTCCCCCATCCATACCAGCCTAACTCAGGCCCTGCATACGCTCTGAACAAGAGTAAGTTACATGGGATGCTTACGCCTGGGAAACAGCTGTGGCATGGTGAAGAGAGGCGTTGTCATGCCACAAACCAAGCATTTTACCAACTGCATAGCACCTTTCCATCACAACTACCACAATATATGTCAGAATGGTTTTCCTGTGTATGTTTAGCTGGTGATAAACAACATCAACTTGTAAATCTTTCTGAGAATGACTCTTCCATTGGCAAACATGGAGATTGCTGGCCCTGAGGTCCTGGCAGGTTTCTATTCCTTTTGCACAACACCAGTACATCCTGAAAGTCTACCTCTCACACTCTACCATTAACCAGTTGCCTTTATTCATTATTTTTTTATTTAACATCTTTATAAAGGGCAGAATCAAGCTTCACTTATTCTGCTCACAGTATGCCAAACTGAATCAGAGTCAATTAAAGCACTGACAATGCAGTCCTTGCGGTCTTCTTGGGTTATGAAGTGTTTCAAAGGAAGATACCGTTACCATGGCACATGGAGGGGCCAGAGTTTTACAAATCAAACCCAAGATCTGGCTTATTAAAAACGAAACACCTTCTGGTATTTTTCAAGGTGTGTTAAATTTCAGTAGCCTGGCTATTAAGGCTGTGAACCTGAATAAATATTCGCTCACTATCTTATTAAACCTTTCTCAGGCCTTGGGAACACTTTGCCTCCCTTCCTGGTCTCTTATATTTATTCCTTTCCCAGCTTATATATAAAACCAACTGTTTGTTGTGTTTAAAATTCATGCTTACATTTTATTTTTTAAATAAAAATTATATACTGCCCGACTGTAAAATAAAAAACCTCAAACATTTCATTTTTTTCACTATTATTTGCCTAGCAATCTCTTTTCCAAGCTGACTAATTCAGATAGCATCGTGAAAATAAACACTGGTATTGTTAGGTTTTTCAAAATAGATAAAACTATTTAGTCATTTAGTTAGGTGGCTGGAAACTTTATTCACTGCTTACAGGGTTGACAGCTTATTTCTTCAGTTCCCCAGCCAACCAGCTGCTCTTTTTCTGGTATTCTAAGTCATGCAGTAATCCAAGTCATCCGTTCTTAGGGTCAGATACTCTCTGCCAAACTATTTCCATGGCGAGATATCTATACCATGGAGTCAGCTGTTTGCTACAGGCCCAGACTTTTGGACAGTTCACTTGTTTCTTGGATGGAAAAGATTATCGGGGAGCTACATAAATTTCAGTGATACAAGGTGTTTGCATGCCATGATTATCTTAAACTGCTGACTCTCAGATGCTAAATTTTGAAGTATGACATCAGATACATTCTTAGTGAGCAATTTCTATTTATGATTTTTCATTTCTATGGATTCAATCGAGAGGCAAGCTAGTAAGTCTGCCTCACTGTGAAATTTTGGACTGCCATTATCTGTGCACTCACTCTATAATTATGTATGTGCAAAGCTCTTCAGTGCTGGCAAATGTAAAAGCTAGTACACTAGAAGGTTGCTGGATCATGCCATTTAGATCCTTTAAGGGGCAGAGGGGGGTCACAAACTGTGAGTCTGCCCTGTTCTCTCCCCCTACCAAATCAAAATTAATTCTCCAAATCTTCCAGTGCAGCATATACCACTGTTTCCCGCCAAAGAACTACTTAATTTCCTGTTACTTATTTCACTGTCATCGTCAACATGAATCATATTCAGGGAAATACTAGCAACTACTTTAATTAGAGTGATGATATCCTTTATCCAATTATGAAGCAATTAAGTTAGCATACTTGGTTCTTAGACAAGCATTTTGCAAATCAGTCAGTGGATTTTCTTTAATCTCAGGGTCAAGAATGGACAATGGAGGATTGTGTGGACTTCATGAGCCATCTTTGAATATTCTATTCATATAATCTCCTGCTTTTTTGGTATTATTTCTGGAATAAAAACCCATATACATGTACTCTGCTTTCTGAGCCCCACAACCAAAAGTGGTCTCTAAAGTGGACTCATATATAGCGTAAGGATCTGCATTATTCAAATGATCGACGGGCTGTGATTGATTATCAGTTAAACATCTGGCTAGTTCAGATGACAACCTTGAGCTAGGTTAAGAACTTCTGATAACTTTATCCAGGGATAGTCCACATAAATATTGGCCTATTCCTACCTCTTTTTCTTAATGGTGACACGGACCATTCATAATGTAAGAATATTCTTCACAACCGTGAGTAGGGCAGTGGGGTGGGGAAATTGAAGACAAACTAATTAGCTATTAATTTCATTCACTGCTCCTGCTCAGGCTGCACAGAAAAAGCATTTTGGTTCCTGAAATTCATTCTGATTGTACAGATAAAATATAACTGATAGAATTATACAGGATATGGTATTAGTGTGTTAAAACAGTCAAGATCCAATGATCCCAAGGCATGCACCGCAAAGTGGCAAGAGATGGCTTCACTTGGTTGCAAGTGGCCAATAATCAGATGCAAAATGTACCTGGCTAATTTCGAACACTGGTCTTAATTCATCCACCACGCAAATAAATTTGGATTCACAGCATTCATTATCTGGAGAACACGCTTATCATGCCGAAGATCCCCAGTTCAATTCCTGACATTTCCAATTAAATGATCAGGTGATGGGTATGATCAGAGTAGCTCATACTGAGCTAGATGGAGAAATAGTTTTGACCTGACATAAGACAGCTTCCTGTGTTCATTACTCAAGGTGGAACATCCCTAATGTCTTTCACAATCTTGGACGTTGTTGGACTGCAACTCCCTTCAGTCCCAGACTATTTGGCCATTGGACAGGGTTGACGGGAATTGTAGTTCTGCAACATCTGGGTAGCCAAAGTTGGGGAAGAATGGTCTACACTATACACTGCTGCTATTCAAGTGCTCATTTTTCATTTACACTGCAGCACCAAATGATCATCTCAAATCTCTGCAAGATCCACCTCTCTTTCAAGAATCCATTCTAAATCACAAACCCTGCTTTGTAGCAGTCATGGGTAAAGCGGACCTCCTACACAATTTAAGATGGCACAGATGTAGGTTGGGGGGGGGGGGGCAAAACATATACCATTATAGTATACTGAGTTTTCTATCTCAGAAAATGGTGCGAGAGCACCTTCTATAGTTCCAACTCTGAAAAGACAAACAGGCCTGGGCCAGGGCAGTATCCAAGAGAAAACGGGACACTGTTTGGGCTTACCTGGAAGGAAATAAAGAAAGAAATGCAACAAAATAAATATGTTCACTTACCTCTCCCATAGCTCTTCCTTCCAGAGCAAGTGCTTGAAAATCATGATTTAATTCATCCATAGATCGAACCTATTAAACATTGAAAGATGCAAGAAAAACAGGTGAAAGAAGCTTTGTCACATGGCCTATAAAACTATAAGACAGAACAACTGTACACCAATTCTAAACAACATATAAGCAATTGCATATGACTTGCAGAACATAATTAGGTCTGTAAAGTAAACATATTTTGAAGGGGAGGACACACATGTATACCAATATAACTAATAACAGCAGAACAAAAAAGCATATTTATATATTCAAGTTAATAAGAGAAAATGAGGTTTAGCAGACACAAAGGAAATCAAATTGGAGTTTTTGGACATATAGCCAACCAAAACAGATTATATTAATAAAATTGAAAAAGATTAACCAAAGCCTTCTATAATTCTGCCCATTCTAAAGCAGCAACTAATGAAACATCCTCTACAAAGTTTTAGCTAGAAAGAAGAATTCAGCTATTAGTAGTTCTCTTGAACCATCAGCAATGTGTGTATGTGGGCTGTCAGCCACTAAAGTACCAATGATAAAAGGTCAACCTGTATGTAGATGAACATTTCAACTCTACTATCAAATTCATCCACATCAATTCCACCACTGCTTTAATTCACATCAAGCTATGATTTAATGTGTGAATGACCAGTGTGCTGGTATGCAGCTGAAGCATTCCCAAGTAGCTCTTCACTTGGGAGGAAACAAACCAGAGGCTGACATTGGCATTATTCCTTGTTTCAACCTCAAAGGAACTGTGACTGAGAAGCAAGACAACCTCAACCATGGTTTATTTATTAACATAGGGCTGGATTCAACTAAATAATTGCCCTTGCAGGAGTCATAAATCACACCAGTACAACAGAGCTCTCCCTCTTCTCCCTGCACATGTACCCCCAAATCAGTTCAGGTGGAATTTTGGACGAACTCCCCAAAACACTGTGGGTAGAGATTCCTGATATTCATCACTTTGCATAAGATACCATTCTGGCTGTCATATCTCCAAAAGGAAGTAATACCGGGGGGGGGGGGGGGGAGGCAACCAAAATGATCAAGGGACTGTAACTACTCTCCTACAAGGAAAAGTTATGATATTTGGGGCTTTTTAGTTTAGAAAAAAGTGGGGCAGCAACCAGTCAAAGATAAGAGGCATTAAGTCAGGACCATCAAGAGTTCTGGAGTCATGGGACATATTCAGAAGCTACAGGATTTTTCCCTTAACCAACACACTTTGAATTTGAAAGATATACTGGGCGATTGTTGTTGTTTTTTCTAAAGGGGGAAAGTATTCAATTCAGAGATCTGGCAACAGAGGAAGTTCAAATTATGGGATGAATTGCTCCTGAAATCAGAGGACCATGCTTTTAGTACTCACGAGGCAATATGGTTATGCTGGAAGTAGGAGTAAGAATAGAATAGTCTTGTGCCATATTAGATCATGGTTCAAAATGCCTCCTTTTAAGTTTCTGTTCATGTCAGACTGTCTTCTATAAGCAGCCATGTGCCACTTATTCCCAAGAGGACAATCAGCCTATTGTATTTATCTATGTAAAGCAAGCATGCCAACATATCTTCACCAAAAAGGACGCAAGGCCCATATGGCACAGATCAGGTGTCTGGGTTCAGAAAGCTTTTTGAAGATGTGCACACTTGAGCAACGTGTTTAACCGTGAAAACACTGTAAAACACAGACACAGGCAGGGCCTCCTCTTTCAGCAGGTTCTGACAAATATGGACACCATGTCCCTTCCTTAGCCAAGCCAGGGATATTTCCTGCCTATGATTCACAAAGATGCATGTGATCACGAGTAACATATTAGGTTGAGTTCAAGGGGTTTACTATTTTGAAGGCATTCCATAGCTCTTGTCACAGTGCATTTTGGCAATATGAGATGATCAATTGTGAAGGTACAGCATGGAATGCAACACTGTGTTTCATTGCTTCTCCAAGAAACCCAGAGATGCAACCGCAAAATTCTGTGGCTGCAATCTATACCTATTTACCTGGGAATAAGCCCCACTGAACTTACTTCTGAGTAGACATGTACAGGATTGCACTGAGAATCTTTTTTCTCCTTATGAGTGAAACAGTAAGTGTGACTTTTTAACCACATCTTCATTGAACTTTGATAGAACTGCCAGACACCAGATTAAGATTGCTCTGTAGGCTGCAAGTTGACCAACTCCAAACAGGAATGTTCAGGTTTACATATCAAGAGTCATTTACGTGGACTTCTGTGTTTTGTTTTTCTATAGTACAGAAACAGGGCTGCAGCTGTTTAAAAAATATTTGGTTGTATGGCTTGGATCATGTAATGCAATTATGGGTTATGGAGCAACTTCTCTATGAGGAAAAGTTGCAGCATTTGGGGCTTTGGACTTGAGAGAAAAGGAGAGCAAGAGGTGGCATGGTAGTTTGTAAAATTATGCATGGTGTGGAGAAAGTGGATAGAGAAGTGTCTTTCTCTCATAAGACTAGATCTTTTGGACATCCAATGAAGCTGAATGTTGGAATATCTAGGACAGATTAAAAGAAGCACCTGTTCCTGCAGGTCACTCCCACAGGAGGTAGTGAAGGTAAGCAACCTGGGTGGCTTAAAGGAGAATAGATAAATTCAGGAAAGACAAACCTATCAACAGCTACTAGCTGTTGAACGTCTTGGTTGCCCTCTTCTGCACATGTTCCAGCTTGTCAATATCCTTCTTGAACTGTGGCACCCAGAAGTGGACACAGTACTCCAGGTGTAGCCTCACTAGGGTTAAGTCAATATCTAGTCAAATTCTGTTTTCTCTGCTGATGCCCCATACTTCCATGATTCTCATTTCCTGCGCTTCCCTGGTATTTTGATGTCTATTTCAACAGTGTTTTTGTAGGTAACACAGAAGTTTATAATGCTCCAAAACATACTACCACCAGAAAGAGACTTGCTCTTTATAAACTCACCCTCCCAACACTTCACAAACACTGGTCACATTACAAGTCTTCACTTGCAATAGCAAGGTTAACACATTTCAACAAACTGAGCTCCTGAGCAACAACCATTTACATTTAGGCAAACAATGCACAACATAAAGCCACTTTCCAGCCTGGCTCTCAACCTAGTTGCAAAATGTCATTCAGGAATGACAAGGGTGGTTTACTTTGAAGGGGAGAAAGAACGTTATTAAAGGCAGCAGAATTCCCCTACGAGAGAACAGTTATGGTGCCTAAAGAGATTTTATAGTACAGTGTAATATTGGGCTGCCTTCCCCAACCTGGAGTCCTCCAGATGTTTTGGACTGCAACGCCCATTAGTCTCAGCCAACATAGGAGTTACTTGAAAACATCTGTTTGGCATCACATTGGGGACAGCTTATCTAAGCCATATTGTCCCATACACTAGATAAGGCTTTCTCAACCTTGGGTCCCCAGATGTTCTTTAATGACAACTCCCACCATCCCTGACTGCTAGCCATGGTGGTTAGGAATGATGTGAGTTGTAGTCCAACAGCATCTAGGAACCCAAGGTTGAGAAAGACTGCACTAGATTATGGTTCAAGCAGTTTCTTTTAATTTCCACATAGGTCTTGTACAGAAACGTAGTCCGTCAGTAACCAAGTCCTACAAGTTCCGGAACCTAAAGCAGCAGCAACCAGCCTACTGTCTTCACAAACGTCAAGAACGCAGATTAGTATCTTCCACGAGAGAAAGAGATACTGCCAAACACACCCACACACCCTGTGATAGGAATATCATCACTGGAGAGGATGATGCTCAATTAAGACCTGGGTGTTCAAATGATCAACTCTGATCCATATGATCCTGCTTGAGCACTAAGATCTTCATCAGAGGCCTTTCTCTGGGACTCTCCGCCTTGGCAATAAGCTGGGTGGCAATCAGGGGATGGCCAACTCAGTGGCAACATCCCACTCACAGAATGTCCTCCACAGAGAACTCTTCATGATAAGTTCCTTGTTCTGTTTTAAGTGCTAAATTAAAACCCATTTACTGCTCAGTGAAAGCTCCACCATTTTAGTTTTAATTCTTGAGGACTTTTCAAACAGGCCTCCTATTGAGTGCTTATCTGGTTTGTGTCTTTTTTTACATCTGGATGCTGTTTCTACCTCTTTTGTTACTGCTCTTTCATTTGATATGTTTATACAGTTTATTTACACTGTACTCTGACTTCTTTATTTATTGTGTGGTGCTATGGAAATCATATTTACAAATATAAATCTTCAAAACAAGATACAATTCAAATTCTCCAGGAGGAAAGACAATAACCATCACAAATCATTTTGGAGTGCTCATTCTTTTGACAAACACAAAAAGCACATTCTATTTTCCCTGTGGGGCACTTATTTCTCAAAACACAGCTCCACTTCACATTTTATCATTAATGCTCAGGCCTTCACCTGACCAAAAAATTAAAGAGTTTTATTTTTCAGCAGTTTTCACAAATACTGTATGTGGGCATACTGAAGGCTTACTAAAAAGCTCCTCACTGGCTCAGGAACAGGGTATAGAGTTTTTTTTAAAGAAAAGTAATCATCTGAGCACTTATCAAGTTTAAGTGAATTTAGTGAGGGGAGATCATTTAGCTCAGAGGTGCGGAACTCGGGATTCAGTGGGGGTCCACTGCTGATTACGAGGATGCAAGTTAAGAGACAACTAAATGTATTTATGGATAGGTGTCCCTTTAAATTTGCCTTCAACCACTTTACCCCCCCCCCCCCCCAAATCTCATAAACACATTCAACCCACCCAGACAGGTCATAGGTTACACACAAATACGGATGCACACACAAGAGACAGCAACAGCAGGTAGCAGTAACTCTTCCCTTCGCTTCCTATACAGCCTAAAAAATCCCTTTTATTTAGGAAGGAGCTGGCGGAGACTACAGGTATTTATTGTACTCTCCAGCTTCCACTGCTTGTCAATAGATGATTCAAGTGACAATTTTATCCCCTATGCCATTTAGTCCGTGGGAGTGCCCAGAGGCTCACATAGTGCACACAAGGCATGAGGCTTTTCTTGGGTGGCTGGGCAGATTTTTCTATTTGACAGCCAATTTTTAAGTCTGTCCTGGTTGCTGAGCAGAAACGTTGGCTCAGCAACATGTTTTTTTAAAAGGCATTCCCCAGCTAATGAGCACAAAAGTCTACCAAGAAGCTGGAGAAGAGATGGATGCTTCAATGAAGTGTTTAAAGAGTGCACTTATCCCCACATGGGGAGGGGGGGAGGGGGAGGCACAAGCAGGTACAACACTGACATCTTGCCAACCCAGCACATTAATAAGGTTTACCAGTGCTGCTTTAAGAAGTTTCATCATTTTTCTAACTATGGAAACTAACAATAGTAGTGGGTTAGAAAAGACAAAGGGGGGGGGGGAGAAGCACTGCTCTGCTGGTCCAACTAAGACAGAAACAAGTCAACAAGCATAAGACAATTTGCAAATATATACACATTTTTATTTAAAAGATATAGGAATTATCTTACTGCATTGTCCTATAAAATGAGGCTGAAGAGGCAACAGAATGAAAAATGCTCATGTAGATACACAGATTTTAATAACATTCACTACATGCAACTGTCACAGGGCTGCTTAGCTCATTTGTTCAGTTGTGAAATATTTAACTGTTTACCTGATGTTCAGCATGAATGTTATCCCCAGTAGGCCACCGATGTTTGCTGTTATTATAGCTGCCTCCACCACTTCCGCCTCCCCCAAGCTGCTCACCATGCTGCCTCTGAAAGAAGTAATCCACCATTGCGTCGTCCTGGGAGCGGCCTGCAATCCCTATAGATCCAGGAACAGGGCTGGAGTGGGTCCCTGCTGCAAGGGCTTGATTTGCAGCTGGCTGTTGCTGAGCCTGGGACCCTGTTCCAGATGTCAAAACAACAGGCATGTTGGGATTAGCTGTATCTTGACTGTGCTGTTTCAGGTGGGGGCTGAAGGAGTCCTGCCAGAGCACTGCTTTTCTCTTCAAAACACACGCAACGCTCATTCCACCAATACCTAAAGAGAGACAGGTTCAAAATGCTTAAATCAGCCTGTTTCCTCCAGCCTCTAAAGCATGCACCAGCATAAGCTTAATAACCACATCCATGGCTCCTGGTATCAAATCTCACCATGTCAGGCAAGATTTACCTCCTCAATTACTGTTCTCAAAAGAGTTTCACAGAAAGCATCTTTGGACCCACACGCTCCAAAGCCAAATTATCCTGTACAACCGCTAACCTGAAATAAAATAAAGACAAAGGTGCCAACAGCACTTGTCTTCCGCACTTGAGGTCAAGCCAGGGGTTGTCAACTTGGCTCCTACCGCCCACTAGTGGGCGTTTCAGGATTCTAGGTGGGTGGTAGGGGGTTCTACAGCACAAGCTTAATCCTCCTTCCATCAAGCACTGGTGGGCGGTAAGGAAATTTTACCATAAAGAAAGATGCATTAGTGGGCGGTAGGTAAAAAAAGGTTGACCACCCCTGGGTCAAGCAGACAGTGGGAGAGGGAGGGAACTGCACACAAAGCACCAGTAAAGGTATCAGTACAGTCATACCTCATGTTACGTTTGCTTCATGTTACGTTTTTTCAGGCTGCATCCCACAGCAACCCGGAAGTACCGGAAAGGGTTACTTCCGGGTTTCACCGCTTGTGCATGCGCAAACACGCAAAATGACATCATGTGCATGTGCAGAAGTGGTGAATCGCAACCCGCAAGTGTGCAGGCGAGCCGCTGCAGGTTGCGTTCCTTTCATGTTGCGAATGGGCCTCCGGAACGGATCCCATTCGCAACCAGAGGTACCACTGTATTCCAACTGAAGAGCACAGGGACAGCAAGGAGGTACTGCAGCTCAGTTTAAGCAGCATATGTAGCTCAGTTTAAGCAGCATATGTAGCTCAGTTTAAGCAGCATATACTCTTTTAGCATAAGGTTTCAGATTAAAAATACCTCAGGTAGCAAGACTTCTGAAGTGGGGTGGGGGGACCCTGTTAGAGACCTTGGAGATGCTAGCACTGGAGCTGGCCAGCCTTCCCTGACCTAGTGCCCTCCACCTGTTACTGAACTACAACTGGCATCATCCCTAATCGTTGGCCCCGCTGTCTGAGTCTGGTAGAAGTATAGTCCAAAACATCTGAAGAGCACCAGGTTGGGGAAAGCTGGAGCAGACAGTACTGGGCTAGACTGGCCAATAATTTGACAAGATTACTTGATTTTTGGGCAGTAAATTTTTTATTTATAGAAAAATATTCCCACTCACAGATAAGGCTGGTGCCAAGCTTTATTTTCCCAGGCCTTTGGGCAAATTGCTGGCCACTGGGTTTATTATGAGTTTAACGTTCTACTCAACTTTTATCACAGCCAAATATAACTTTCATTAATTGTGGCTGTAAAACACTTTGGGATTCCTTTTGTATTGATGAGACGCTCAAAATATTTTAAACAAAATAATAAAACTATAAAATGGATGGATGCAATGCCACTGAAATCTAAAGCTTTTCAAGTGGCTGTTCCTAGGAAGCACCCAGCTCCCTAGGCATGATAAATTAGTATGTCCACATTCGCATGTAATGGTAAGGTGAAGATACTGGCTTAATAAATCATACTGCGCAAGTCACCTGATCACTCCCATTTCCCCTTCTCTAACACAAGCGGGTAAACAAACCAGCATGGGAATAGCTTAATGTTACACCAGAAACATTGATGTTTCACTCTAACAAACCACAATCCGTAAATCAACTACATAACATGGTTTAAGTCTGATTAGCAAATGTAGTTTCTTAAAGTGATCCCAGATTCAGATAGTAATGATAAGCTATCCCCTTTCTGATTTGTTCATGAACTCTAGCCAGAGGAAGAGCAAAGTGGGAGCTATTGGGCCGCACACAAACAACTATTTGTTAAGAGCTTGGCCCAAGTTTACACTTTTCAGTGATTTCCCCCTCCCCCATATGATCTAAACAATGTAAGAGGAGTGTGTGTGTCATGTTTTAAGAACACTTACAAAAATCACAGTTTGCTTTATTTGCAATTCCTAATCAAGTGTTTCAATTTAAATACTTTTTGTCACTGGGAAAATATTTCTGAGATATTTATACAGCACATAAAGTTAGCATGTCATACTTTTTTGGTTTTGTGTATCAAGCATCAGCCAGATAAACATCCTAAATTATATCTAAATTGCTTCAGAGTGGTGGTTTCAACTCATCAGAAGATAGCAGCATCTGTTCATTTGAACAGAAGGTGGCTAGTCAATAGTGCTTTTTAGATATTCAGTGTCACATGATTGTAACCATGTAAAGCATGCCAAATAGTGCCACACACAATCTTTCCAAGAGCTATTCATGCATTGAGGGCATGTCTGAAGCAGAACAGTCTACCAAATGCGTATCAACTGTCCATGAGCTGAAACCCTGAGCACTCCAACATCATCACAAAGCTTGGTTCAAAGAATAACTCTTTCAGAGCAATTGCTTAATGACTGTAGGAACCTTTCAAACTGGAAAACACACCAGCTCATGTGCATTTGGATAACTGCATGAAATTGTTCCTTAACACAGAAAGGAAGGTTCATGCCCCATTTTAAACAAGCCATAGTTTACTGTTGCATCCACACTGTCTTGTTTTAACTTTAGTTAGTGAAAACAAGCCAGGATCCAACTAGACTGTGGCTTGTTAACCATCTAGACCAGGGTGGCCCAATACAAGCTCCTCAAGGCCCTTGCTAAGTACCGAAGCTGCAGGGAATTAGAAGGGACTACATGAAAGCTTTGCGCTGGTTTGCTCATGACCACCACAAGCCACCCATCCCAGCTGCAGCTGAGAATCCTCCTCAGGGGTGGGATGAGAATTGGGACAGGGAGAAGAAAGGAAAGGAGCAAGAGGCAGTTTCTCCAGTCATGCCAGCATTGTCTTCCTTGTAGGAGGGAGGGGTAGGCAGTTGCAGGGAATCCCTAACTTGGCCTAGAGAGTGTAAGCGCACATACGGGTTAGTGTGTGTTGCATATTTTGGCAACTGCAATGCTGGGTGCAGGAGAAAGGAGAGAAGGGGGAAAGGGCAAAAAAAAAAAAAAAGTTGAGTGGGACTTCACTAATCTGCCCAGCAGCTGCAGCAGGTTGCTTGTTTGCATGCTCTTTTCCTCTTTCTTCTCCGTCCCTGCCGGATCTTTTGGTCTCTTATTTTTATAAGAATGGCTCTGATCTGTTTAATAAATGAGTAAATAAAATCTACTGATTATGTAATTAATTATAAATATTTAATTAAATATATTAATTGTATATATTGAATAACATCAACACTATTGCTAACACTTTAATTTATGATATAGAAATTTAATTCAGTGTGTGGCTCCAGATTCTGTATCAAAGTACTCCTGCGCCCCACTTCGTTCAAGAGGATGGACCACCCTGATCTAGACTTTCTACAAACCACTGTTCCTAGGGTTCAGACAAAATGGGGAACTGCACTTTGTTTAAAAGCAGAAGTAGTGGCTTCTAAACTTTTTACATCTCCAAAAGGAGAGGCTAGGGCAGGGGTCAGCAACCTTTTTCAGTCGTGTGGTGGGCCAGACTGTATTTTGGAAAGAAGAAAACGAATTCCTATGCCCCACAAATAACCCAGAGATGCATTTTAAATAAAAGGACACATTCTACTCATGTAAAAACATGCTGATTCCCAAACCGTCCGCAGGCCAGATCGATAAGGCGATTGGGCCGCATCCAGCCCCTGGGACTTAGGTTGCCTACGCCTGGGCTAGGGGAACAAACAATCCCAATGCTCATTCAGATAGTGAGAAACCATTAAATTTGAATTGGGCCAGGTCTCCTCTGTGGAATCAGTTCACACATTTAATCTGCAAATCAAATACCAAGCAATGTAACTGAGAGATTAAGTGACCTCTATGCTCATGTGAACTGACCCCAAGGCCATGTTTCCAATTACTTATTGTATTCCATTGAAAGCAGGAGCGCTCATCTTCAAGTAAATGGTAGGGTACCTTGGCAAATTTGACAATCTTATCCTCTGGCGTGCAAAAAGAGGAAGGTGGGTGAGTGGGGAATGTCATGGGGGGGGGAATCACATGGCAGGAAACTTTGGTTTTCCATTACAACTGAAGTGGGCCACTACGCTTGTTGGGTATAAAGTTTGATGCGCAATAGCTTGTTCGTGCTTGTTCGTGCACATGAAAAGTAGTAAATACATATATGTGAAGCAGTACTTAATTTTTAAAATGTGTTAGGATTAAAACCCCACTTTCAAACTTATTTACTTGAAGGAAAGTCTCAATACAGCAAACTGCCCCAGAAAGTGTGCTCTGGGTTGCAGCAAAAACCAAACTGTATTCTGATACAGAATTTAAAAGATTTCTGGTTTGGTTACCCATACGTAACAAGTATCTTACTCTGTAACAAAATGAGGGCAGATGGGAATCTTTATTCAAATAAAATTACTTCAGCCTTCTTCTAGTACGTACTATAATTAAGTACAACACAAACAGAATATTCTAAAAACAAGTATAATCAATGGGCTCCCCCCCCCCCCACTTTGGCTCCTTCTAAATATGGAAACATTGACAGAAAATATAAACAAGTAATCTTCCATTCATAGTTGTTATGTTTATTGCCCACTTTTCTCCTTTAACAACAAGAATTATTATCTGCCAAGCCTTTTTAAAGAAAAGCAATATTTAAAAAACTATACCGTCTTTCAATTTTCAAAATCTGCACAGTAGTTTAACAGAAATAAAAAGCACACTTAGCAGCATAACAAAATCATTAAGGTGGCAGCAAAAAGAAAGAAAGTTATTAAAAGCCATTGGACAATTATACACAACCTAAACGTTCTCTGAAACAATCATGCCTAATCTGCCATCTGCACCGTACTAGCAATAGCACCAGTGGGAGTGTCCACAAAGCAGGCACCACCACTGAAAGCCCACATCTCCTGTAGACACCTTGTAGATATTTTTTTTCCAAATGGAAAAATGTGGCAGACGTTCAACTGTTGTAATGTTCTCCAGAAATGTATTCATTTATTACATTAGTAATAAATTTTCTAAATCAATGCAAGTCAAATTGTGGGGCTGGAGAAGATACAAAAATTATCAGGTCTAAAATAAAAACTTGCAATTGACTTTTCCTGCCCTGATGACTAGTCCAAAGAAACACACAAGTAATTGAAGATACAGTTTAAGCACCCCTGTATTGCACTATTTTAGTCAGTGAAAATAGCAAACCAGATTTTTCAGTGAGTGACTGCCCATGCAGACAGCTTTAAGAAAAAGTGGGGGGGGGGGAGATTGCACAAAGCAAGCTTTATGCTCACTAAGCAATATCTAACACTAGTCAAACATACTAGTGGTATTCACTGAAATCAATGGAATCAAGTAACTTAAACCCATTGATTTCAATTGATCTATTCTGAATACAAGTTTTTTGGCTATTGCCCACTGGCTGTAACAAAAGATGAAAGGAAAGATAAATGGCTAGAAATGGGCTGGAATAGCCCATGTCATCTCATCACTCAATTTTTTAAAATGTGATTTTAACACCATGAATCTAATGTGTATTTCCAGCATTACAGAAGCAAAACTACGCCTAAAACACCATGCCCAGGCTTGAAGCAACACTATGCCCAATATACCATATCCAGGCTTGAAGCAACAGCTCCTCAGTCCAGTACTTTGCGCTCATGTTCAAGAAGTAATTTATTTGAAGCATTTTTATTCCGCTCTTCCACCGAAAGAGGCTCCCAGAGCAGCTTACAAAGTTTAGAAATGTGTCAGTTACAATATACTACACTTCCTCCTGCTCCCTTACAGAACTGAGAGCTGGTGTGATGTAGTTGTTAGAACAGAAGATTAAGACTACACACCCACTAAGCCATCAACATCATCTTAGGGTGCCTAATCTTAGGGTAGGCAAAGTCCATTTTGGCATAGCCAAACGCACAGGGTTGTTGCGGAAGATAATACCAATGGCAGTGAAAGAGAACTGTATAGTGGGGGAAATGTGATAAAAAAAATTAAGAACTGTTGCTTTCTTTTCAAATCTCTGCACTGTGAAGGTAACATTTGTACAACCACCTATGTAGGCACAGCACCACCAACGAATGCTAAATCTAGCATACGTAAGGAAATCCCTAAATGCAAATACACATTTTTGAAAAGGCACAGGGGGAACAGCATGCTGGGAAGTTTAAAACTAAAGTATTTTTATATCACTTCATGCAAACAGAGGACTCTTACACTAGGGATTCCCAGACTCTAATTACCAAGCTCCACACCACTCTTATCTGCTCACTGCACACCTGAGGGATAGAACCCACACTTTGCAGCACAGTCTGTTCATTCAGCCACGATCCCTCTGCTCCCTAACACTACAACAGAATGTCCTATCAATGTACTTTCAGTCAAGCTTCCGGTACTGCAGAGAGAACAAGACAGCTGCAGTGCCACAGAATCAGTAATCTGGAAAGGCCTAAAGACCACCTAAGGGAACCCAATTGTCCAAAGCAGCCTACTCTCTCAGTGTGAACCCACGCCACATGAACATCCCAGGCCCACAAGAGGAAGTTCTACAAAAGGCGACTCTCTCCATTTCTCATCTGCCCAAAAAAGGTTGACAGCAGACCCCCACTTTGAAAACCCTGATCTACAGAAACCTTTCAAACTATAAAGGGTGGTTCAAGTCACATGACCATCACAGTTTATTTCCCCCTCACTTGAATCCCAAGTTTTGTTATCAGCTTCCTATGATAGCTGCTAATTTACAAACAAAAAGGCAGCCTGTGGCCCTTATCAAAGATGCACCCTTCAACATAAACTATATCCACGTTACCAAAAAAGAAAGAAAACATTTTTTTTGTCGTCCTTACTACAGATTGGTAAAAGGAATCACAATGTGTAACTTTCTCTTTTATATAAACTAGAAACAAACTTTAAAACAATTTAATAAAACTGATATAACATGGCATAACAAATACAACTGAATTGCTACATAGAAACTAGCCTTCCAGGGTTAATACCAGGGAAGGAATTAAAAATTGTAATCCAGAAGGTAAATTGCTATCCCCATATTATATTTTTAAGCCATCAAATCCTCCTTTTTCTAGGAAAATTGTCTCTTTGCGTTTGAAGTTTGTTGCCTACAAATTCTAAGACCACAGCCCAACACAAGAGTTAAACACACTAAAAATGTATTTATTTCAGTGAACTGAAGCAGCATTAATTCTGGGCCATGACATAAAGTTGTGATCCTATGTATATTTACCTGGGAGTAAGTGGTGGGAGTCACTTCTGAGTAAAGATGCAAAGGATCAAACTGTACATTCAGTTCTTTGTTATGGTTCTTACATGATCAGGCATGCCCCTCTCCGATAAATAAAAGTCTTTAAATTGATAATATTTCCCATGGGGTTCATATGCTAACAAAGGGCTACCCCTTCCTCTTCCGTAACTTTGTTTCACTTCAGAATGGCTTCACCAAGAACTAACTTGAAGCTAGAAGGGCCAAGGGCCTAGGTGGGGAGAGAAGCCAGCCTTTCATTGTTGCTCACTTACAGATAAACACACAAGCTATATGTATAAAAAACCGAGACAAACCAGGAAATCCATTACTGCATGTATTCTTTATGCCCCTTTCATCCGGACAAAAACAAAAACAGAAATCCCTATACCACCATGCTCGCCCTGAAAAAAACAAACACAAGGGTCCCAAAACAAGCCCAACTAGCTACTACAAAGAAACACGAGCTCCAGAGGTATTAACTCACTGTGGGCCAGGGAAGAGAAACACCCTCCACCCCCCATTGTATAACATCCAACATACCATCCACTCCCCCCAACCGGACACTAAGAAGCTCCCCCCATCCAATGTATACATACATACCTACCCACCCAACCCTGTACACCAGTGGCAGACAAAGTTTAAGTCACGTACACCATTTCCTGTATGCCCTGCTCGCGGACGATTTTAATTAGGCATCACCTACGGACGTTTGAAAATCCTAATTACCTCCCCCTGTTTAATCACTTTTTCCCCACCTCCCTCCCCCAAAGTACTCCCCCTTTTATCCTCCACATCGCTGGAGTTCAATCCTGCACCATGAAATCAGCCACCCCCCGACCACCGCCACCAAACCACCACCCCCCGCCCCCCAAAAATGAAGCATATTAATCACTCTGGCTGCTTGGAAAGACTATTTTAAGCCGAAGTAAACTCTCTTCCCCGCCTCTCCTCCCCACCCCCAAAGGAAAGGAAGGAGGGGAGGGAGGGAATGAGAGAACAAAACCACCCCAGGGGATGGTATAAGCTGCTGCTTCTTTTTTTAAGGTGGGGGCTTTTTCCGGGAAGGGGGGGCTATATAAAGGGAGGCGTCCCAGGCCCCTCGAGCCGCCCCCCCATCGGTCCTTCCTCTCTCCCTCCCCCCCTCCCTTCCTGGAACAACAATAGAGGCCTTGCTTGGACTCGAAAATATGTACCAGGAACAAGCGCGAGGAAGAGCCTCGGCGATAATGCCCGCCCAGGGCCGCCTTTCGGAAGGGCCTCGCCGCCTCGGCCTAACCCCTAGCCCCAATACGGCTCTACCATCGGGCTGCCTGGGGTGCCGAGTCCCGTTTCGGCCCACTCCGGTCCGGATACTCACGGGCGGAACGGTAGGATGAAGATGGATCTCAAAGGCCCCCCCCTCCCCCCGGCCTCTAGCTCCGGCTGCCGCTCCCCCTGCCTTTCACTCCAACAACATGGCGGCCCACTGGGGACTCGGGGCGGCGCGCTGCATCATGGGAAGGGTAGGCTCCGCGAGCCTGGCCGCCGCCGCCGCCGGCTTGCAAGGAAGCTCAAGCCGCGAGCTCCAGAGGCGCGCGGGGCTTTGTTGTGGCCTCGCGCGCGCACACGCACACACCCCGGGGCGGAGGGACCCAGCATATACGTAAAAGGGAAATCGGGGTGCTTGGGTTTGGCTTTAAACAAAACAAAAACACCTTGGTAGCCTGAGCCTTTAGAACTGAGGATGAGAGTTATGATGCACAGTAGACAGAAATACATATAGATGCACATCATTTATTGCTAATACAGAACGTGAACAGTGCGGGGGCCCCCACCTCAAAAAAGCACCCTCTCCCTTTTATACATGCTGCTTAACACTAAAAGACTCTTGGCAACCAAGTCCTCAAGTCAAATGCCCTTTATCCCACCCCCAAAAGAGGCTGTCAACAACTCCCCACTTCCTCCTCCTACTGTGCCTGGAATGGGGTGTGACAGGCAGAAACTAAACAGGTGGAGTTTTCTGTTACTGCTGCTGCTGCTACAGCTACACCCTCAGTCGTGTTCACATTCGGGCATTTGCTTGCTGGATATTTTGTTTGCCATGAAAGGCACAGCAGCCATCCCCGAAGAAGTTGGCAACGCTAACGACCATGGCGAGAAAGGCGCAGGAAAATCATAGCAGGACTATATCCCACCCCGCGAAACAAAATGCACACATATAGCTATGTTGTGATTCTTCTTATACATAAACAAGCCCCCCTCCCCCGTTCTTCTCACTAACAGCAGAAATTAATTCCACTGCAAAACAAAAGGAGTTGTGCTCAGCTAGACTTTGCTCCTTTGGAAAGATTACACGCCAACAACAGTTGCTGCTCTACGGCCATCTGTAACAGAATCATGGACTTATAGAAATGTAGAATTGGAGACTTGGAAGGGACTCCAAGGATCATCGAGTCCAACCCCCTGCAATGCAGGAATCTCAGCTAGATCATACATGAAAGATGGCCATCCAACCTCTGCTTAGAAACCTCCAAGGAAGGAGAGTCTTGTGCTGGGAGTCTACTCCACTGTCAAACAGCTCTTAGTGTCAGAAGCTGGAATCTCCTTTCTTATAACTTGAATTCATTGCTACAGGTCCTAGCCTCTGGAGCAGGAGAAAACAAGCTTGCTCTGTCCTTTTTTCCAAGCTAAACATGCCCAACTCCTTCAACCATTCCTCATAAGGCTTGGTTGGTTTCCAGATCCTTGATCATCTTGGTCACCCTCCTTGGCACACGTTCCAGCTTGTCATTAAGTTAAAGGTAAAGGGACCCCTGACCATTAGGTCCAGTCATGACCGACTCTGGGGTTGCGGCGCTCATCTTGCTTTATTGGCCGAGGGAACCGGCATACAGCTTCCAGGTCATGTGGCCAGCATGACTAAGCCGCTTCTGGCGAACCAGAGCAGCACACGGAAACGGTGTTTACCTTCCTGCCAGAACGGTACCTATTTATCTACTTGCACTTTGACGTGCTTTCGAACTGCTAGGTTGGCAGGAGAAGGGACCGAGCAACGGGAGCTCACCCCGTCACGGAGATTTGAACCGCTGACCTTCTGATTGGCAAGTCCTAGCCTCTGTGGTTTAACCCACAGCGCCACCCAAGTCCCTAGCTTGTCATTAGCCTTCTTAAATTGTGCTGCCCAAAACTGGACACAGTACTCCAGTGTGGTTTAACCAAGGCAGAAAATAGCAGTACTAGGACTTCTCTTGATTGGGACGCTATAGTTCTGTAACCTACTCCCTGCCCATATGCACACCATTCACATGTTCAATAGGCCAGGTTTTCCATCTGCATGTGCGGATTCTGCCTGGCTTTCTACTGGTGTGCCCTAACCTTGCTTAGCTGCTGCTCCTTTGTTCAGTAAGCAAACCGGTCTAACCTGTCCTCCTCTCACCAGCATTGTGCTGAAAAGGCTTTGTCAGCTTCAACGGTAGACATTTAAGCAGATACAGAGAATGAGCATCTGCAAGTAGGTTAAAAAAACACCCAACAGACTCCCATCCTTTCCTGGTGGAACAGATGCCAAATACACATCCAGATTATCTGCAGCACCCTCTGGCATTAAAGTAAACTTCCCATTTCAAAGTCGCATTTAGAAGACAATACACGATGCACACTTACTTTGGAATGAGCCTCAATGAGCTTAATGGGACTTCAAAACAAACATGCAGAACTTAAAGACAGAACTGCTGTTTTCTCTTTTAAGGTGCAATTTAGATCAGCATATGCAAACTATTGTTGATCGACTACAATATTTGCGCTCTCAAGCCCAAAGCAACCAGGATTTCCCTGGCCTAAGGGACAAAGGCCTTAGCTCACTGGTAGAGCAGTAGCAGGTTCGATCCCCAGGGTCTCTAGCTGCTGGATGAGAGTCTGAAATCCTGGAGAGCCGCTGCCAGTCAGTGCAGACAATACTGAGCTAGATGGAGCAATGCCCCGACTGAGTGTAAGGAAGCTTCCTACAGTCAGCAAACGAACCTCTGCATAGTGAGTTGATCAGACTCACTTCAAAAAAAATGCATGCTTTGTTGTACTCTAACGCACAAGCACGTGTTCCCTCCCATCCCAAGGATCATTTTAAGACAATCACTGTTGTTACTTGTGCAAGATATTGGCTACTTTATTCATAAAAGTCGAACACCCAATTTAAACAAAAGAGGGTCCCCACCGGAAATGTATTCCTACAGGTCCAAACGGCAATCATTGTAGACTACAGCTCCCATCACGTACTCCTTTTACCGGATATGAACAATTCCACTGCCTCGGTGCATTCTGGGACTTGTAGTTCCTGTGATTATAAACCGCGGTTAAAGAAACAGTCGCTTTAAAATCGGAGTCCACACAAAGCAACATAAGACAATTGCCGCGTTACTATGCGTGTCTGTCCAGAAAGAAGGTGAGTTCAATGGGGCTTACTCCCCTGGTGCTTGAGTATATAGGAGTGCAATTTAAAGCGAATCACAGAAATGATTCCTGGCTGATTTCCTCTGCAAACACAACAATTGCATTTTTATCATTGTTTAATTATCGAAGGTTTTACATATTTTTTAAATGAAAAAGTACATTTTCTTCTTGAAATAAAAGATCAAGAAACTGAAATATTTTTCTCTGAATAATTTATACTGAGCGGTCAGGTGAAGAAATAAAAGTGTTTCTGCACACCAGGTTGATAGATTGCTATATGTTGTATTGCGGTGGCTCAATATATGTTGTTTGAAATTGTTTTTAATACTGTGTTTTAAAGTTGGGGCATTGACTGAGAGGCCAGCAAACTCTAGAATTGCTTAAGCATTTTTGTTAGTTTGTTTGCTCGACTTTGAGGAGCCACACCCCTCAAAATTATTTCAGAACTTTCTGTGTGTGTGTGTGTGTGTGTGTGTGTGTGATGCATTAGCCAACAGTTACGTAATAATACAATAATTCCTCTAAGCACCTCAAATTATTAATACAGTGGTACCTCGGGTTAAGTACTTAATTCGTTCCGGAGGTCCGTTCTTAACCTGAAACTGTTCTTAACCTGAAGCACCACTTTAGCCAATGGGGCCTCCTGCTGCTGCCGCGCCACCAGAGCACGATTTCTGTTCTCATCCTGAAGCAAAGTTATTAACCTGAGGTACTATTTCTGGGTTAGCAGAGTCTGTAACCTGAAGTGTATGTAACCTGAGGTACCACTGTATATTGTTATGAGGTCTCCGGGATTGCATCCTGTTTTGTGCTTCATCAGAACAAAACGGACAATTTCTCAAATAATGTCACTCATGATTTATTGCATTATATATTACTTAAGATGAACAAAGATTAACACAGATCTGAAAAGTCAAAGAAGAGGAGCTACAGCTGCCATTGTGAGAGATTCTCCATTTTGCTCTGATGAAGCATAGAACAGGATGCAGTGCAGGAGCTGTCATCATAACAATAGAATAATTTGAGGTTTGGAGATAAAGGTGGTGATTGTTAGACTACAGTGGTTAACACACACTCTCTCTCTCATTTTACATGCAGTCTTGCTTTTCCTACATATAAATAATTTCCATGCCATTTTCATTATTTCTACAGTCTTTGTGATCTTGTCTGTTGTTCCTTTTGAAGACCTCCTCCTTTGTGTTGGTTAGACAACAGCTCCTATCGCTCCTAACCATTGGGCAAACTGAATGAGGATCTGGAAAACCAGCAACATCTGTGGGGCCAAAGTCGAAGAACGCTGTTCCACCACATAGCTATGGCTGCTCCTTCAAGGACCATGGCTTGGAGGTCAAGTTGTGCTACTTATTAGGCACCTAAAGAACATAGGTATAACTTTCCAGGCTCTCAGGGAAAACTTTGGCCGCTTTTCAAAATTAAACACAACTGATGTCAGCATTTTCCTGGAACTGGCTGAAGCACTCCTCATTTGTCATTCCTATTGTGTCAAACTGTATGGTCAGATGTCTGAAAATATGAATAACAATGGAGTCTGCGTGGTGTAGTGGTTAGAGTTTCTGACTAGCACCTGAGAGACTAGCACCTGAAGCTTCGCCACTGAACCTACCTCAGGGTTGTTGTGAGGATAAAACGGAGAGGAAGACAACCATGAGTAGCTCCTTGGTGGAAATGTTGGATAAAAAAAATGTGAAGAATACTAATAATTTTGAACAATTCAGTACAAAAGTAACTTTTATGTTTATTGCTCTATCCATTTTTGCCTCTGGCCTTGCCCACAACTTGCATGTGGCCCCTGCGAGGTTGCCTAAGAGGGAGTACAGTGGTACCCTGCAAGACGAATGCCTCGCAAGACGAAAGGGTTTTTCGTTTTTTGAGTTGCTTCGCAAGACGAATTTCCCTATGGGCTTGCTTCGCAAGACGAAAACGTCTTGTGCCTTTTTTTTTTTAAACCACCAATGCATTCCTATGGGAAACCATCAATACACATTGGTGCTTCGCAAGACGAAAAACTCGTAGAACGGAAAAACTCGCAGAACGAATTAATTTCGTCTTGTGGGGCACCACTGTATGGCCCTCAGTCTGGGGAAAAAGTTCATCAACCCTGCCCTATATATCTCACTGCAGTAACTGAAGCACAAATGGCAGATATGGGCTTAGTGCTGTGTTCTTGTCTTTGCTGCGACTGTATTGTATAATAAATATTTTGTAGGTGTGTGTGTGTGTGTAGACAAAGCTACTGCCTTGTATCAGCAGATAGAATTGGCCAAGGCCATTTTTGGCTTCCAAGTGCAGCGGGTCCAGAAGCACCATGAGAGGAACTCTTTAGGGAGAGATTAAAATGTAATAAAATCTGAGTAAGTTCAAGCCTGACGGCTAAGTAGCTGCCAGAAATAAGTGACAGAAGGAGGAAGGTGTCCAGGGGTTCCTGCTTCCATACGCGTTTGCCAGGGATGATTCCCCATTCTCTCTCCAGCTTGGCTACTTTTCACATTGCAAAGATATAGCCAGGATGTCGCACTGCTAGTTTGCCATGTCCATCAAAGTCTGGCAGGATCATGTAGATGAGCAGGGCTTTACAGGTAAATTCTGCACAACGTAAGATTTGTAGTGTTGGAAGGGACCACAAGAGTCATCTAGTGACTAGTCCACCCCCTGCAATGCAAGAATCTTTTGCCCAGTGTGGGGCTCAAATTCGTGACCCTGAGATTAAGAGTCTCATGCTCTACTGACCGGTTTGTGGAACCCAATTGTTCAACAGTAGGCTTTTCCCTGCCCTATCCTGACCCCCTACATATACATTAAATGTGCTTCTAAAACAAAGCAAGCATGCAGTTGGGAAAACCAGAAGTAGAATTTTTTGTATGGAAGGACTGAGAACTCATTCCTATGCATGTGGGAACCGATTCTATAACTCTACGAGCACATCTTATTTATTTATATACAGTGGTACCTCGGGTTAAGTACTTAATTCATTCCGGAGGTCTGTTCTTCACCTGAAACTGTTCTTAACCTGAAGCACCACTTTAGCTAATGGGGCCTCCTGCTGCTGCCGTGCCGCCGGAGCACAATTTCTGTTCTCATCCTGAAGTAAAGTTCTTAACCTGAAGCACTATTTCTGGGTTAGCGGAGTCTGTAACCTGAAGCGTATGTAACCTGAAGCGTATGTAACCTGAGGTACCACTGTACTTCATTTCTATACTGCCCTTCATCTGAGAATCACAGGGCAGTTTACAATATAAAAACACAAAAATGCAGTTTCCAGCAACTGATATTCAGAAGCACGACTGCTTCAGACTGTGTAGACAAGCCATTTTTGTGACTAATAGTCATCAATAGCTAATGCATTAATTCATGAGAGGATTAATCCTGAGGCCCTTGAGCCTCAGAGAAAAAAAGGTGTCCCACCCCTTCTTGAATGAGGAAAGATGACCCTGATGAGTGTTCAAAATTAAATTTAAAATCCTGCATTTGGCACAGCTGGAGACAGAAGAATCTGAAGGGGGAGTGAAAAAAATCACCCATTTTAATCAGTTCAACTGCACAAAATCAGAAAAATACACAAAATTCAAACAGCTATTGTTAAATCAAACATATTTGACGTGTTAAGAGTTACAGAAGAAAGAGAAAAATAATATTTTGACATTACAAATACAATTTTATTTATTAAATAAAACAAAACAAAAAATGTCCAAGCACCAGTGCCAAAATCTGTGAGGGTGTTTTTTTAAAAAAAGGAAAGAGGGAAGATAGGTCCATGTGCAAGGGAGAAATGGAGTTACTTTCTACCAAATTTTGAATTGTGGCAATTCCAAAATCATCCTTCAATAAACAAACACACATGCAGATACACATTTTTAACCACAGGAGATGGAGCGCATTTTCATCCCAAAACCCCAAAACAAAAACTGAATGGATTTTTCACCCATGCTCCAATCTGGTTCTATGATCACAAACGTTCGTATAAACCATTACGGACTTCAGTCTTAGGCTCCACTTATCTGGGACTCCACCCCACCGAAACAAGCAGGATTTACTTCCAATGAAACATTGTATAGGATTAGGGTGGGCTTTATGAAGCCTCTTCTTGAGGGTACCCATTTCCCCCTCCCCCAGTCAGCGTGGGGAAGGAAGAATCTCAGTTTCTCTTGGTTATTCATTTTCCCAATCTTAAGCACAATTGTTCACAATTCTGCATTTTAGCATGAATTTCTCTAGATATTTCCGCAATAAATTTCCCCTAACATAATGCATTTGTTGTACGTTATTTTCACTATTATGTGCACTACCCCCTCAGTTTTGTATGCATTATTTGGTTGGAGAACTGCATCGCAAATTTCGGGAAAGGGCGGGTTTCGAAGCACAGCTGCATTTCAATTCACACATTTCTCCAGGACATGCAAATTATGGAGTCATCCAAACCTAATCCCTCCCACATCCCTAGTAGTTTTCGTAAGATTTGCTAGTGTGGATGGGGGATGAATATAGCTCTGTTTCTGGCTATTCATCATTAATTATCATCACCATCAAGTTAAGCACTGAAAGCATACATTTGTGGAACAAGAGCCACTTGAATCGGTCAGAATCCCAACAGCAAATATTTTTTATATCTGAAGTAACTGCAGGAAATTAACAACAGGAAAACACAAGTGCCGGCCCTGTCATTAGGTAGAGTTGGCAAGCCACCTCAGGAAGCAGGTGCTAGGAGGAGAGCATTGGTGTCAATGTCTGGGAGGGTATCTGCCCTGTCCCTTCTAACTATAGGCCGTTGCCTCCAGATGCAGTAGAGGGCCACTGTCCTGTCACCCATGTTAAACTGATTGAAGTGTCGGAAGTGATTTGACTGACAATCCAGTTGGCTTCTGTATGCAGAATTGGTGGGGCAACCATCTAATTTCTTGCCTCAGGGTGTATAATGTCTTGGGCTGTCCTTAATAAATAACACAGGTCTTTTCGCAATTGCAGGTTCCTCTACAGCTGACCTAGCGCTGTCCTGC
This sequence comes from Podarcis tiliguerta, assembly GCF_965153285.1. Lineage (NCBI taxonomy): Eukaryota > Metazoa > Chordata > Lepidosauria > Squamata > Lacertidae > Podarcis > Podarcis tiliguerta. Next base: position 66,175,634 of record NC_139541.1, read on the forward strand.
TATATTGGAGGGGAGATACATGACAAATAAAGCCCAAGATGGTCTACATTGGTGATATGAAGCTCTGAAACAATATTGGGTTTGGATCACAGAATCATCTCCCTTGCTAGACTCCAGCTTGGCTTTAGGATGAGCACGGATCCGTCCTGGGTTCTGTGTGGTTTTGGCACAGTGTCCCTAGGCAGAACTCAGCCTGTCCAAGAATCAAGTGATATCCCTGTGCACAGTTCTATTGTGCAAAATCAGGGGTGGTCAACCTGGAACCCTCCAAATGTTATTAGACTACAACTCCCATCAGTCCCAGCCAGCAGGGCCAATGGTCAAGAATGATGATGACATGTAGTCCAACAACACCTGGAGGGCATGTTGGTTACCCCCAAGGTAAATGCACACAAGGGTCTCAAGTTAAAGAATCCTCACATATCCAACGAGCCAAAAAATATCACCCTCTCATCTTGGGAGCTGCTGTATCTCAGTGGTTAGAGTTAGAGGCTGCATGCAGATGGTCCCCTATTTAATCCTTGGCATCTCCAGGTAGGATTGGCAAAGTCTCCTGTCTGAAACCAAGGGAAACCACTGCAAATGCGCATAAATAACATGCTGCTAGATGGACTCATTCTAAAGGAAGCTTCCTATGTTCATATCTTCCCCATAGGCATTGAATCATAATAGGCTCTTGGACCATTGTGCAAGTAAACACTGCTTCGGGATCCATTCGCTCCCACTCATGCAAGTAATCCTAACAAAGGCACAACCATTGACCTGGCTGCCAGAGAGGGAGAGAGAAAACAGCTCCACTGAAGTCAGCTTGGACCAATGGCTATTTGCCTCCTTGCCTCCCAGAACTACCTTGCACAGTGGCTACCTTCTGCCTTGTCATTATGGAGCTTTGAGCTAACATTTTGCTTGAAACAGGGCCTGAATTTGCTTAATCTCCTCTTCCTTTCTCAACGCGTGCTCCTTTTCTATCATGCCTGTTAGGTTACCAGCCGCCACTTTGAATTGGAAACCGCCTTCAACGTATTAGCAGAAATGGAGTATAAACAAACACTTAACTTTGCCTTCCCGTAGCTGACATGGCTCTGCTGGCTGAGGCTAATGGAAGCTGTAGACCAGTGATGGCCAAACCTGGCCCTCCAGCAGTTTTGGGACTACAACTCCCACCATCCCTAACTAACAGGACCAGTGGTCAGGGATGATGGGAATTGTAGTCCCAAAACAGCTGGAGGGCTAAGATTGGCCATCACTGCTGTAGACCAAAACTTCTGGAGGGCACCAGGTGAGCAAAGGATTGAGTAAAAGGTCTAGATGTACAAATAGTGTGAACCGGTCTAAGGCAGCTTTCTGTTCTCCTAAGGCACTTGGAGCTCTTCAGCGGAAGATTGGGAGACGCACAAGAATCAAACATAATAATACTATAAATATGCTACTGAAACAACCTGGGGAAGTAATGTGAAGGAGATTTATAAGTCCAGAGAGAGGATATGATGTGCGTGTGGATTTGCAGGGAAATTTCCCTAACTTGAACTGGCTTGCAACAATTTCTATAAGGACTGCAACATTTGCATTAGATTGGGGATGGGAAAACCGGTGCCTTATTATTATTATTATTATTATTATTATTATTATTATCACTATCATCATCGTCATCATCATCCCACCCTTCACCCTAAGGTGAAACACAATGTTAAAAAAGGTTTAACACAACTTACTATCACAGAAGAAAGGTGGGTTCTAACAGTATACAACTCAGGTGTCAAAAGCCAGGGTGATGTGTCTCCAGCAATCGCTGTCTAATGAGGAGGCCAGATGCACCTCTGTGGGGATGGAGTTCTGCAACCGGGGGGCTGCTGCAGACCACAAACACACACATCCCTGAGCTTCTGAGGTTGGTGGAACCAACACTAGGGCCTAACACCCAAAAGGAGGCACTCTTTCAGGTATTTGGGGCCTCAAGTCATTTCAGGCTTTAAACACTAATGTGAGCACCTTGAATTGGGCCTAGAAATGAACCAGCAACTACTTTGTTGTTGGGTTCCTAGCATCATCAGCCCCAGTCTACCTCGGAAGGGGTGAGCAGCAGCTCTTCCCAAGCCATGGTTTAGATTGATTAAAAACTTTTGGACCAACTAAAAAACAAGTAGCCCTGATTAACCTGGCAGTTTTGTTTAAAAGAAGTATTATCATCTTTACTTGTTGGTTTCATGCTTGCTTCATTTATATTATGCTCCCTTTCCTCCAAGGAGCTCGAGGTGATGTTCTGTATGTAGTCTCCCCCCCCCCCCCAAAAAACCCTCCTATTTTATCCTGGCTGCAATAACAATGAGGTAGGTTAGGTTGAGAAATAGAGACCAGCCAAACAACCATGGCCAAATGGGAATTTGAACCCTGGGTTCCCCAGTCCTAGGTCAACTGCACATTGACTTTTTAATACAAATACTTCTTGTTGGTGGCAAGAAGAGGCAATTCCTGTTCCTTTCACCCAGAAAGGAAAATCTCTTCTAATACAACAGCTGCATGGATAAAACATGTTTTCCCCCCTGCTTCAGAACTACTATTTTGCCACATATTCAAATTGAATCAACTTATTACTCAATTGACAAAACCTCCTGCTATTAATCAGTTAAGGATGCAAACCTATGCATACTTATTTGGGAGAAAGGCTGCAATCTGAACGTGGTGCAAGACAGGTGACAGCTCTAATTTATGTCCGCCTTCCTTCCTCCCTGTCACATGATTCCCAATTGTGAATCCCTTTTGATGTTAAGAGATTTCAGGGGTGGTGGTTAGAAGAACAAGGTGCACAAGCATTGAAATTTTCAAACTGAAACTTAGCATTATTGCATTACAATTCATCAGCATTTGCTTTTAAAAAAGTAGCCCTCAAAGCTTTAAAAATAAAATTTATAATAAATTGTCCTAAAGTTGCTTCAAAAAGAAAACTACTGAAACGTTGCTTAAAAAATGTTATTTTGTGCATAATTAATGTTGGTTTCAGTATGCCAAAGAAGACAGGGACTCCTGCACCTTTAATAGTTGCTTATGGAGGAAGCAATTTCAGCAGGTGTAGTTTGCATGGCAAGAAACAACTGCTAACATTGCACGAGCCCTGTTCTCTGTTTGCACCTGATCATCCTAGCTACATGGTGGGGAAACTGCAATAAATTTATCTCGATTATAAAATTCCTTCTCTTTGAGTTGGAGGGTGGGGGCAAGAGTATTTCCTTTTTTTCAGTCCTGAGAATGCTCACCTTGAATCTGATATGAGAAGCTGCTCTGTAACCAAAATTGCTGATAGCCAATAGGGTGAACTCTTCTGCCTCTTCCTTATTTCCATGCTTCACAGTGCAATCTTATGCATGTTTACTCAGCAGGAAGTGCCAGTGGACTCAGTGGGGTTTACTCCCCAGTAACACCTGTGATTGCTGCCTTTTTACAAATCAGATCGGTAGAGAGTGAAGGGACATGAATTGCAAATGAAAGGGAAATGGTTAGCTTGAGATGGGCTTTGGGGAAAACCACAATCTTTCATTCAAAAAGTAAGTCTTACAGCTGCCGCATCCTGCCCCCATATCAGGAGATTCCCACATTCTTTTGTCCAGTTCAGCAGGACAAAATTCTGAGCAGAGTTTTCGGCCAGTGGGGAATATATTACTAGAAGTGATGCTGAAAGCCTGTTCCAGTTGCTCAGCTTGCCCCAGACTGGCTAAGGCAGGATGCACTGCCAAGCATCTTATATCAGGTATATTTGGGTAATGGGGAAAAGAAACTGATGGCACATGGACTTTTCTTCCAGAAATACCAGTTGCAGGCAGGCAAAAGGAGCAGACTTCAGTGTGCGTGCATACACATACTTCAGGTTTATAGGTAAAGGTACCCCTGCCCATACGGGCCAGTCTTGACAGACTCTAGGGTTGTGCGCCCATCTCACTTAAGAGGCCGGGGGCCAGCGCTGTCCGGAGACACTTCCGGGTCACGTGGCCAGCATGACAAAGCTGCATCTGGCGAGCCAGCGCAGCACACAGAACACCGTTTACCTTCCCGCTAGTAAGCGGTCCCTATTTATCTACTTGCACCTGGGGGTGCTTTCGAACTGCTAGGTTGGCAGGCGCTGGGACCGAACAACGGGAGCGCACCCCACCGCGGGGATTCGAACTGCCGACCTTTCGATCGGCAAGCCCTAGGCGCTGAGGCTTTTACCCACAGCGCCACCCGCGTCCCCTACTTCGGGTTTATAGGTCCCCATTTATTGTCTCTATGTGCCATGCTCTAGATATGGGAGATACTCAGCGTTGCAAATAAAGGCTGGCAGTCAGCCATATTATCAGGCCACAGTTATGTTTGGTGCAGAATTAACCAGATGAAGTAGACACACCAACTTGGTGGCCTCCAACTCCTTTCAGACCCAGCCAGGACTGTCCACAGTTGGGAATGATGGAAATTGCAGTACGGCAGCATCTGGAGGGTACCAAAAATTGGGGGAAGGCAGGTCTAGAAAAGTATCTAGCCTTGCAGTTTCTAACCCAACTGCTTAGAATCTTTTTTAGTCTGAGGGCAGGCAACTTTATTGGTGTGGGTGGGTGTTGGCAGTGGTGGGTGGGGCATAAGGCCCAAAGTGGGTGAGCAACAGATGGAACGCCTACCTTTGTACAGTATGCTATGTTCCAGCTGCAAAAAAAATTATAGGTTCCTACATACCCAGCTCTCCGTCCTGCATTAATGCATTACGGCAGTTCAAGGCATTCCTGAGCAAGTACTGACTGCATTTCTCCCACTGTGGAATGAATAACTATTGCTCACACCATCACAAGTGAGATTAGGAGGGATACCTTCCAGCAATCTTTCTTGACCTGCTGTCCTCCATATGTTGTTGGACTGCGGCTCCCATCATCCCTGACCACTAGTCATACAGCCTGGGGCTAATGTGAGATGGAGTTCAACCACATATGGAGGACATCAGCTTCTGGAAGGCTGGCTTCAGGAGACAGAGCTTCCAGGAAAGGCTAGTGCCACTAGGCATCCTCAAGCCCCAGGCTCATCACTTTCTGGGTCTTAAGCACCTGCCCTATCAACGGCCTCGGCCCAGTATACCTGAAGGAGCGTCTCCACCTCCATCGTTCTGCCCGGACACTGAGGTCCAGCTCCGAGGGCCTTCTGGCGGTTCCCTCACTGCGAGAGGCCAAGTTACAGGGAACCAGGCAGAGGGCCTTCTCGGTAGTGGCGCCCACCCTGTGGAACGCCCTCCCATCAGATGTCAAAGCGATAAACAACTACCTGACATTCAGAAGACATCTGAAGGCAGCCCTGTTCAGGGAAGTTTTTAATATGACATTTTAGTGTATTTTTCATCTTTGTTGGAAGCCGCCCAGAGTGGCTGGGGAAACCCAGCCAGATGGGCGGGGTACAAATAAAAAATTATTATTATTATTATTATTATTATTATTATTATTATTATTATTATTCACAGTGTTTGTTATTTGGCTCCACTGATTTCCTTGAGTGGAAACACTTCTCTGAGAGAGAGGAATGGGTTCTATTTTTATTTAACCACAGGAGGTCACATTTTAGCTGTGTACAAACAAAACCTTACTGGAGTGGCTCAGGATGCACATTTGTGTTGGGGTGAGATGGACAATTCTCATGTGAGGGTTTAGTTCACAATTCAAGTGTGCAGAAGTTGAATGTGCACAGCATGGATTGGCTAGTACTTAAGCTATCGCGAATATATCCTTACTCCAACATCCTCAGAACAGCTTTGATATTTTTGTTTAAAAACCCCCCACTATATTAAAAAAAGGAGGCAATGAAGGAGCATGTGGCTGAATATGCAGAAATGGTGATATAAACCAAAAAAGGTAGATAGTTCATCCGAAGGGAAGGGGAAACTGATGACTAAATTGGCAGAATGTTTGTATGTCTGTCGGTCTTTTGTATGGTGAAATGGGAAGGAAGTCAGGCGTACATAGTGGGTATTGAAATAGTATGGGGTGTATCCAATGCTAGTCCTACTCAGAGAAGACCCACTGAAAGTAATGACCATGTCTAAGTTAGGTCCATTCATTTCAATGGGACTGCTCTGTGTATTCAGCTTTACAAGAAAAAGTATGTGTGAAACAATAACTGAGGCTTCCAACCTCAGGATGAGAATTTTTGTAAATAGGAATACATGACTAAAACCACAACTTTAATGTTGAAGAGCTAAAGGAGGAGAACTTTTTCCTTGGAAGCCCACACCTGGGAATATAATGGCATTATGAACATGGCTTGGTAGCGATGACTTTAGTTTGGAGTGACCAGGACTGGCAATGGTGGTCAGCACATGGTGGGAGTGGTGCTCACCTGACCTTCAGCTTAGCGGGAAGAAGAAGAAGGGCAAGGCGGTGGCAATGCCTGTGTGGTGCAAACACACTACTAGAGTCAATCTGGTGTTCTTTATTGGTGCATTTGCACTGCACCACCCTTACCGTGGCCTATGCCTGGTAAGATACAGTGATGCTGGTGATGGGAGGTGAGGCGAGTGCCACCAGCCACTACTGGGAACTGCCTGGTGTCAGAATGAGGCAACTGCGACCAATTCTGAACAAGCTTTTGTGTGTTTGGGCAGATAGATAGATAGATAGATAGATAGAGGCTATGAAAACTTATGGCAGCCTTCCTCACCCTACCATGCTCTCCAGATGTTGTAGGTCAGCAGCATCTAGAGAGCACCAAGTTAGAGAAGGCTGCAGAAATTATTGACCCTGCAGCGTACAGCACTGAGATGTTGAGAAAGTAGGTCACCTGGAGGGAAGAGGGTCCTGTATCACCAATTTACAGAAAGAAAATAAGAAAGAGAAACCAGCTGATGAGATTCTGGCCCTTTGGAAGGCATTGATCGTGTTCCTGGAAATGGTTCTTGGCACCCTCTTGGAAACAGTATGTCTCCCAGTGGTGGCTGGTACCACTGGGACTGTTAGGACAAGGGGACTAATGGTGGGCAGAGCCAGCCACAGCAGGCAGAGCCAGAGCCAAAGACAGCCACAGACAACTAATTCTAGGTTTGGCTCCCGTCCTCCTCCCTGCTGAGTTCTACAAGGGGCAATACTGAGATGAAGGAGGGGCTGGCTGAGGTTGGTGGGGCACCTCCCCTTTTGGCCTAATGGAATAGCTCCCATTGGATTCTCACATATAAACTTGGAAGCACTGGGATGCAATACCAGCTCAGAAATAAACCCACACGTTTGTCCCAGTACGCATATATTCAGTTCTGTCTCCATGATCAAAGAACTATTTTGTCTTCTCCTGCGGTTACCAGGAGTTGGATTTTTAACTGATGCTCATTTAAATAGTGAACGGGATTGGGAAGCCTTGGGTGTACGGGGGCTGGGAGCGGGAAGAACAGATTTCAGACCTAATGAAGCTTCCCCTTTCCAGATGTCAGATATATATCTATCTCACTCTTTATTGCAATGTATGGATTCTCTTGCAGCCTGTGCCACATTGCAAAGCCATTTGCTCAGAAGCAAATGGGACAACAGGAAGTGATCCAGAACAATTAAAGAAAAAAAGAGCAACACTTCAAAACCTGAAAGAGGTCTTCCTTAAAAATAGGGCTTTTCCTTGCCCTCTCTGGAACGTAATATTGCCCTTGCTTGATTTTCCTTTTAAAAAAATTCGCTGGAGTTACCAGCACCACTACAAACACTGGCCAGCAGGTGGAGCGTCGAGCTTCTTTTTGGTTCCTCAGTCTTGAGCAGAGAGAACTTGTGCCAGAATCATCTTCCAGGTGCATGAAAACTCTCTGTGGCCACTCAAATGAAGGAGTTAAAGAGAAAGGAGGGGAGGAAATGAACCCAGGAAGAGTCACTGTGTTGTCTCTGGGCAGGATTTCAGGCCACACCAGATCTCCAGAGGAGGTGACTGCCATTTGGCTTTGGAATCATTTTATCATATTCGGCACCCTGCTTGCCTTGCGTTTTTTGCAAACGTCCCCAGGGGCCAGCTCACTGTAGTTAAGGAAACAGTTATCCAGAGCTAAAAGAACAAAACAGAGCAAAGGCATCAGATTTAGTCCCGGGCTGGCAACAAAGCTTCAGCAATCACCATTAAGGGCAGTGAGTTAAATTCAGAACCATTCAAAAAACCTGAATGAAACAGGGCCCATTCAATTTTTTTCATGCATTCATTCATTCTTATTTATGTACAATATTTTTATATGCTACAAAGTTCTAAGCGCTTTACCTAAAAACTGTTTAAAAGATACACCCAATGGCATTCAATGCAATTTCCTAAAAACGGTATTAAAAATTAAGTGTCGTATCCAGCGCTAGTCTTGCTTAGAGCAGACCCACTGAAATTAATGGAGAGGACTCTGCTAGGCCCATTAATTTCAACGGGTCTACTCTTGAGTAAAACTTAAGTTGAATACATCCCTAAGCGTCAGAGCTCAGGACTGTCTGCGTCAATCTATAAGAGGTGCTTAAAGGCTAACTTGTTTCCAACATCTGATTTCATCAATAATTTGATATCTTATATACACTGGTTTTGATGATCAAGCAGTATATAAATCCGGTTTAAATAAATAGGGTGGTTGTGTTTACACGTGGCTTAGATTGCACGTGGTTCAATATCTCATATAAATTTCATGGACTGATATGCATCCCCTCCCCATTGAAAATTCCACCCTCATATGGACAGTCCATAGTGCCAGTGGCAGGATCAGTGCAGTGTTTAGCGAAGGGGACACATATCATTTCTCTCAACATGGAGGGAAGAGGATCTAGGTAAGGGCAGTGTCTAGCAGCCCCCATGCATCCCTGATCCCCACAAATGAGAGATACTCACGTATACAAAGGCTGTAGCTGCAAGTGTGACATCTTTTGGGGTGCCTGGTAGCCATATGAATCAAATCCCCCAATGAAATCAACTGCAGGGTGAAAAACGAGGAGTAAGCATTCATATCAAACAGCTCAACAGACCAAACCACAAAGGCAGCAACACACAAAACGCAGCAGTGGAGGCTGCAGACACGCCATGCATTTTTAAAGCACATGACCCCTCCCAAAGAATCCTGGGGACCGTAGTTGGTTAAGGGTGTTGGAAAGTATAGCTTGGTGAGTGGGGGCAAACTACAGCTCCCAGGATTCTTTGGGGTAAAGCCATGTGCTTTAAATATATGGTGTGCACGCAAGGGAAGTTACAGAGATTTTTGGTTCTTAACCCAACTTCTTGATTATTATCATCATTTTTGAGGCCCCTTTTCCACCTGGTGAGGTGCATTTGTCTCCCTCATTACTGTCTTTCAAGAGGAATTTTTTTAAAAAATCTGTTTTCTCATGAATTTGATGGCTGAAAGACACTATTTCTGGCAGTCTTGACATTACAGTGGTACCTTGCTACTCAAACGCCGAAAACCCGCAAGTAGGTGTTCCTGTTTTTGAACGTTTTTTTGGAAGCCAAACATCCGATGCGGCTGTTGGCTATTGTTTCCAGGGCACCTGCACCAATCAGAAGCTGCGCCTTGATTTTTTAACATTTTGGAAGTCAAGTGGACTTCTGGAATGGATTAAGTTTGGTGCTTTTGTTTTTGCTATTTGTTTTGCTTTTTTTTGAATGAATGAATGAATAAGTTTATTACGGTCATAGACCAGAAGAAAAGAAAAAAGCATAAAAACAACAGTAGTTTACGAGGGAATGATGGTGTCAATTAAAAGTTGTAAAATTATACATAAAAACAATACACATATGCACACACACCCACACACACGCACATATATACTCATATATGCGCTACAATATATGTGTAGACTTTAAAAAAGGGGGGGGGCTTGTCCAAGGGTCAGATCTTTTACTTTTTTACAACTAATGCCCTCCGCTTGATCGCGGCCGCAGAAAACTTGGCCACTTTCAGTGTTACTTCTGGGTTTTTATCTCCTAGTAGGATTTTCAGCCGCTGAGATTCAGATCGACCTGGGAATTTCTGAACGATAGGGGAGATAAACAGTGACCTGATATCCCCGTAGAGGTCGCAGTGTAACAACACATGTGAAGCCGTTTCCGCCTCCTTCAGACCACATGGGCAAACTCGTTCGGCATAGGGTGTGCCCTCGTATCTGCCCTTTAGTAAGGCAGATGGCAGTACATCAAATCTGGTAAGGGTAAACGCCCGCCTATATTTTGCGATTTGTAGATCCAGCAGATATGGGGTTAGATTAAACCCTTTTCCATAATCTTGGATAGCTGGATATTTATCTATCTTGCTCATATGGTCCTGAAGCTCTATATCTCCTATTCGCTGGCTCACCATCATTTTAGCCTTTTCAAAACCTGCGGCTATAAGTTCCTGTGGGGAAAGCCCCAGGCCCTTCAATTTTTCATAAAGCGACAATCTCCATTTAGACTGGAACGGGTCTAGTAAAGTCAATGGAGCCACTCCCACTGGGAAAAATATGAGTTTTAGCCAGAAGTGAATCTTCAGGATCCATATCCTGGCATTAATAGGGAGTTGACCTACCTCCAGCCTAATGGCAGTGTTGGAGACACAGGTAGGTAACCCTAGTAGGGAGCGGTAAAATTTAGTTTGTACAGATTCCAGGGACTTGAGTTTTTGGCAATTAAATATCTGGGTGCCATACATCAGTTGTGGAAGTATTTTTGCAACAAAGACCTGGGAGGCGGCAGGAACATATTGACCTCCTTTTCTGTAAAAGAATCTTATGATAGCTCTAAAAGATCTTTGCGCATTTACAATGGAATTCTTAATCTGATGGCACCAAGATCCCTTCTCATCAAAAATTATTCCAAGATATCTAAAAGATGTTACTTGCTCAATAGGTTGGTTATTAATTTTCCATTTATGTCGGAGTTTTCTCTTGGGGAACACCATAATTTTTGATTTAGTGTAATTTATTATTAGGTGTTCAGCTTCGCAGTACTCTGTAAGAGCTCGTAAAAGTTTTCTTAGACCCACACAAGAGAAGGAAATAAGTGCCGCATCATCTGCGTACAAAAGGACTGGGATTGGTATATTGTTTAGGTTTGGGGAATGAGTACTTGCTTCCTCCATCTTTCCGACTAAGGAGTTTATATAGAAGTTGAATAGAATAGGGGCAAGAACACAGCCTTGCTTGACACCATGGAAACTTTGGATTTCCTTTGATAGGTTCCCATAACGGTCGCATCTAACACGGATCCGAGTATTTTCATGTAGTCTACGGATAAGAAGCAAAAGACGTCTATCGATGTTTGTGGCATTTAATTTTTCCCAAAGTCTGTGCCGGGGTATCGAATCGAAAGCTGATTTGAAATCTATAAAGGCTACATAGAGAGAGCCTCCTTTCTTTGAGGTGTATTTCTCCACTAGATGTTGCAATACCAGTCCTTGGTCTAGAGTTGATCTATGTGCCCTGAAACCAGCCTGGGCTTCCTTTAAGACGTGCTCCTGTTCCAGCCAGTCCGCAAACTTTTCACGTAAGTGAGTTGCATAAAGTTTGCTGATGATGCTTAAGAGACTGATTGGTCTGTAATTGGCTGGATCAAGTTTACAGCCTTTCTTAAATATGGGAACGATGATTGCCAATCCCCAGTCCTCTGGTATTATTGCTGTTTGATCTATGCTGGTGAAAAGGGTGGCAAGGACTGGGGCCCACCAGTCAATATTGGCTTTGAGAAGCTCAGGAGAGATATTATCTGCTCCCGGGGCTTTTCTATGTTTGAGTGCCTGAATAAGCCTCCTAATCTCCGCAACCGACACCGGGGGCCACTCATCACCTGCCGCACACTGTATTAGTGGCTGTGTCAAAGGCAGAGCTGGATATAAAGATTGGAAAAATGCCTCCCAAGTCCCTGCAGGTATAGTATACTCCACTTCTGAGGAAGTAGATCGCACTCCATTTGCTACCAGTCTCCAGAAGGTGGCCGAATCTCTCTCTCTGGATGCATCTATTAGGCATTTCCATTCTCTTTTCTGTGCCAGGAGTTTTTTGTTTTTGATCAGAATTTTATAGTTTCGTTTATCTTCAAACCAGCCCGTGGGGAGTTGGGGTAAATTGGCAGATCTATAATTCTTGTATTTTTTCAGTAAGTTTAGCTTCATGTCCTGACATTCTTGATCAAACCAGGGTTTGGAGTTTTTATATACTGAAGATTGCCTACTTGGCCTGTTCCTTTTTTCCTTCAGGGAATCTTGAAGGAGTGAAATTAACTCCTGAAATAAATTTATCTTTAGTTCATGGCTAGAGGAAGTTATGAGGTTTTCTCTCTTAGTGAGGAATTCCTTTGAGCATAGCCTACTTGAAATTTCCTTATGCAGTTCATCTGTCCATCTGATACGCGAATATCTGAGCTCCAAAGCTGTAGGGCTCGAATGCTCGATTTTCTCAGCGCAGGATAAATCCTTTCCCGCAGCTACGAGTGCACTTAATGGCAGATGGTCACTGTCTAAGCGCTCCTCCACTTTGCATTCCAGAACTTTGTTTTGAAGATCATACGACACGATTATATAGTCAATTGTGGAGGCGCCATTGTTAGATATAAATGTGAATTCTCCGACCTTCTCCCCCTCTGTACGGCCATTTAGTATAACCAAGTCCAACTTGTTGACCAAGTGTAGTAGGCATAAGCCGGCATAATTGCAGCCTTTATCCTTTGAGACTCTAGCTGGTATTGGGTGGGTTTCCTCTATAATGGGGACTGTTTCGTGGAAATGGGCATACAAAGCCTCATCAGATTGTCCAGTTCTGGCATTTAGGTCGCCTGCCACCACTACAGAGGCATCAGGAAATTGATTTGATAGTTTGTCAAGATACTGTTCTAACTGAGCCCAATTGTTTCTTATCAATCTTTTCTCTCTTTGTGGGGGTAGGTATACGTTAATCAGCAGCAAGCTGTGGGTTCTCCACTGTACTTGCACAGCTGTGGCCAGATGGTCTAGTGGGTCTAGTTTTTTAAATATGGCCCTTAGCCTTGTTGAGATTAGGGTAACTAACCCACCTTTAACTCGCCCCCCTCTAGTACTTAAAAGACCTGGGAGGGAGAACGCAGAAAAACCATTTAGCTCCACTTCACTTGTGCTCCAGGTCTCCTGGAGAAACACAATGTCATGTCTCTGGATGTATTTAGCAAAGGATTGGTCAGAAACCCTCTTTTGCCAACCTGCAATATTCCAAGTTAGCAAGGCAAGGTTGCACGTTGTCTTGCCAAACATTGATCTTAGTCAATTTGCCTTTAAAAGATTTTTTGGGCCTATCTTTTTATCTGTTAGTTGGATTTCATTCATTTTGGCAATGTCCATAGATGTATTGTCGCCCAGGTACTCAATGGAGTCAATTGAAGGGTGCAGCGTGCTAACATTAGTGATCAGAACTCCTTTTTTTGGCGAATCTACCTTGAGGTGTTCTATTTGACTGATACCAAGTTCATCCTCATCCAGGTATCTCATGCTGGTCCAAGAGCGCGTTGTGGTTGTCATAGGGATGGTTTCCTTCTTAGATGGTAGATTGTTGCTGTCCCTTACGCACTGTGTTAGATCTGTTGCTGTCAGGTTTATCTCTGCAGCTGCAGAGGTATTATAAAGGTAGTCTTTCATGGTTGCCATAAGGATGGTTTCCTTCTTAGATGGTAGTTTGTCCCTTGCGCACTGTGTTAGATCTGTTGTTAACAGGTTTATCTCTGCAATTGCAGAGGTATTATAAGAGTAATCTTTCATGGGGTCTGTCTTGGCTTTTTCAGAGAGGTTCTCTTTCTTTAATTGGTCCGTTGCCGGTTCTTCCTCTCTTACTTTTTCCTGAGCATTCATCTCTGTTAGCTTATTTCTAAGGGTCTCCAATCTTCTCAAGATCTCAGATTGGGCAAGGGAAGGCAACAATCCAAACTGATTTATTAATGCCTTTTCTTCTGGATAGAAGTTATCCGTCCCCTCATTAGGCAGTCTCATCTCCTGTCTTAGTTTCAAGGACCCTTGCTCAGTATGTTCCAGTTTGTCTTTTGAGTGTCCTCTCTCCTCCTTTGGTTTACAAGAAAATCTTATCTCAGCTGTCGTAAACTCATCAGGGAACAATTTCAAACATGTGCTGTTTTCAAAGAATCTTATTACCGTTATCCTTTTCTTTAACAGCAAATGTCTTGATCTATATATATATTTAGCCAAGATTTGATCTTTGAAGGAGGCAATCACTCGCAGAGAGTATCCATTGTAGAATATGAAATCTACTGAGGTAATGTCCTTTAATTTTATTTTCCCTGGCAGCATATCATCTAAAGTATTCACAAAATGCACCGAGCGTTCTTCCTGTGTAAGGAAGCCCTTTGGCTTCGGGTAGTTAAGAAATGCTAACTTCCTATCTGCCAACATCAGTTTCCATCCTTTATCCTGGGGCAAGTCTTGCCCTGCTACTGGCTCATCTTGAGATCTGCCATAATCAATGGTATGGGGTGAGTCTTCTTTAATATTTATGGATCCTTGGGGTTTCAGCATAGAGCACCCGGGTAGTGATTCCGTTTCCTCACTTGTTTTGTTAGGCAGCGATGATGTTTCTTTCAAAGACTTCAGCTGGATCTTTTTTCCTGGATCCACACTGTTGTTCTCTCTGCTGCCATGTATAGCAGGTTTGTTAGAGTTTGTTTTTGATTTTGTTGGGATCAGCTTATATAGTCTTTTCCAGCATACTTTACATGCACGCCGGTTTATAACAGATTTCCTTGCAATTTTTATGTTCTTACTTTTCTTTTTAATTTCAGCTTTCTTCTTATGGGATCTCTTACTGATGCCTCGCTTCTTTTGATTTACTTCAATAGGAAATTCAGTTTTAGGGACAGATACATACAACCCTATGTCCTTTCCTTGTTGTAAATGATTTTCCGCTGCTGATCCTTGTGTGCACTTGCTGGTCGCTGGTTGCTTTGTATATTCTGGCTCTTGAGGGGTGGTTGGTGGATTGACACCATGAAATTCTGAGCCTTTAGCTTGGAGGGGATAATTTTCCACTAATGTCAGAAGCAGCCCATTTGTTATTGTTAAGTATTTTTTCATAGCTGCCAGATCCAGATTTATAGAGAGCAGCCAGTCCTGAGGATAGCAGTCATTGTTTTCCGTCTGGGAGCCCATAGATGAAGTCTGGGATTTCTGGGAGTTTCGGGTTTCTTCCTGTAGCTCTGAAGATAATATCTCAGCCAAGACTATTTCATGGGCCAGGCTCATTGTATTTCTATTTTGGTTGTTATTCTCCGTGTCCTGTATTCCTCTAGAGAAGGTTGAGTGATCTTGAGCAGCAGAGGGAAAAGGAAGAGCCTCATCCTGCTTCAACTCAACCATCTCAGCCATCTTTTGCCCGTTTCCATTTCCATTCTCGTTGTCCCTTGTATGTAAAAGGTATTGCGTGATTTTACTCTGTTTCTCATAACACTCCTGGAACAATGGGCTTGTCGCTATCCCCAGGTCCCTACGTTTCTTTCTAGTAAGTACCATTTGTAAATCTTTGTTACCAATCAGGGTTATTCTTCCTATTTCAAAAACTATGCCTCTTAGGAAGTCGAAAGCTCCACCCAGCTATAGACTGAGGTCCAGATTGAGGCAAGATTTGGGATAGCTGTTTGTAGTTTGTAATTTGATAGCTTGTAGTTCGGAGCGTAACACGAACTCTGCAGCTAGTTCGGCGGCCATCCACTATGTGGTGATACTTCCGGACGGTGTTGGAAAACTGGGAATAAATCTCTTGAACACAGGGCGAACTCCCCTCTCCGGCAGCCTCCTTCGACTAGCTCTCCTTCTGCACCGGCGTCCTGTCGCGTTGGGTCTCGGCTCCCCTCCCCGCAGCTCCGGGGATGGCGGACGGCTTCAACCTTCAGCCTCTCACAGCAGGAGTGATGGTATTCCAGCTGAACTGCTTCCTTCTCTCCTCTCCCTGCCCGAGGAAAGGAAGCGGAGGGAAGGGGAGACGGAGGAGAAAAGAGCCTTCGCTACCAGCGCCGCCGCCGCCTCCTCCGATTGCTTTTTTTTGTTTTTGAGACTCTTTCGGTTAATTTGTTTTTGTGACTGTGTGGAACTTAGTTCAGCTACTGATTGATTGATTGTATGACTGCAGAAATGGATAAAAGCCCCCCATCCAAACAATGACTATCATCAGTGGAGGTAAGAAAACAATAATAATTTAAATTTTTATCATCTATAACACTGTCTTATTTATTTTACAGTCCAGTACAATGATTATTGCTTTCATGATGGTCTCTTTAGATAGTAAAATTCATGTTAAATTGCTGTTTCAGAGGTTTTTTTTAAAAAAAGTCCGGAACGGATTAATCCATTTTGCATTACTTTCTATGGGAAAGCGCACCTTGGTTTTGGAATGCTTTGGTTTTGGAACAGACATCTGGAATGGATTAAGTTCAAGAACCAAGGTACCACTGTACTGTTTTTAAAATGTTTTGCAATATAGATACATAGATGGAGCAATGACGTCCCCCTTTCCAGCCTGGTCTTCTGACTTTCCATTCCATATTGTGTGAGAGGCATTCAGAGACGCTTCTGTTACACTTCTAATATTAATTTTGCCATAGCTGAGCTTGAGTCTCTTCTTTTCATAATGGACTGTCTGATTAGATTTGGAATTAAATGAATGACTGTCAAAGCCGAGAGCTCTCTCTGAAGTTTGTTAGGAAAGAGAAACATGCAGGGAAGGACCAGCTTCCGCCTGTATTTCAAGCTCTGCGTAGGATGATACGTATAATTTGCTGCTCCCTAAATGGGTTTTTTCATGTGTAAACTTTATTAATAATTTCATTTGTGTCAGATGCTGCCGTTTGGAAGCTATCAGGAGCAAATAAGCCTCTCCCAGCTTCAAATTTATTCCAAGCAACTTATTACAATGGCCAGGCAGTGTCCTGTTTTACACAAAAGGTTTTAATTTTCCGCTACATCTATTTAGAATGTTATCTGAACATGAGCCACAGGCTGGCAGGGTGATTTGCTTGCAGAAACATTTTCGAATTAACCATGCTAGAGGATACATTCATTGTTCTTTTGCAAACTGGGACTCCAGCCTTCCTCCGCAGGCATCGGAGGTGAATGGCATTGAATGGGGAAATCCAGCCCGTAGGGCTAATGTGGCCCTTCAGGATTCTCTGTGTGGCCCCCAGGACTCTCCCCAGGCCCTGCTGTGCTGCCCCAGTGGTTTCGCCTCATTGGAATGTGTCCTTGAACACAGATACTGCCTCTTGCTTGTCGGGATGGAGAGAATCGGAAGGGGAGGAATGGAGAAACCTTTAGCTTCTGCCTGCTGGAATGTAGTGCCTTTTTCTCTCTCAGAACCTACCTCACAGGATTGTTGTGAGGAGAGAGTGAGGGGAAAACACCACAGGCACCATCTTGAGTTTCTTTGAAGGGTAAGTGAAGTATAAATGTAATAAATAAAAGAAGCTTTTATCTCCCTGTTTACTACCAACCCCACACGGATTGGTACCCACAAAACACAGGGAGTCCATCTAGGGTAGCGGTCAGGGGTAAGAAAACTTTTTCAGCAGGGGGTTGGTCCACTGTCCCTCAGACCTTGTGGAGGGCAGGACTATATTTTGAAGGGGGGGGGGATGAACGAATTCCTATGCCCCACAAATAACCCAGAGATGCATTTTAAATAAAAGGACACATTCCACTCATGTAAAAACACGCTGATTCCCGGACCGTCCGCGGGCCAGATTCAGAAGGCGATTGGGCCGGATCCAGTAGTTTGCCTACCCATGGGTTAATAAGTATGATGGATTTAAATTGGGCAGACCTAGGTTCAAAATGAAGACAGGAGTGCCTGGCGTGCTCTGGTCCATGGGCTCACGAAGAGTCAGACACGACTAAACAACAACAGGTTCAAAATCCCTGCTAGGCCACCAAGGTGGCATTTGAACCATATTCGATTACTGCGTCATATAAACAGTTTGAGCTACATGTCACTCCCTCTACCCCTAACTGGAGTACTCCATAGCCAAGTATCTCCAGTTATTAGTAGATGAAAGGTACTTACAGCTGTCTTCTTCCTCCATAAACACTTTGCTGACGTAGCAGGCGTAAACAAATCCGAAGAGCTTCAAAATATAAAATTATTTTTTGAAAAGAAAAGGGAGGGAGAAAGAGGGAGAAAAGCAAATTATTTGAAAGCAAGGAAACAGCAGTGGCAGTTTGGCAAGAATCAGAAATGGTCAAGATGAGGCTGAATAGCTTAATCAAATTGCACACACAAAATCGCAGGCAGCCACATAGGCCCCCAAGATCAAAACAAGATCAAGAGCAATACCATGATTGGGCCCTACTTCAAAGTGAAAGAGAAGCGAGCCAGTTTTGGAGTTCATTAGCACTCTTCCTCAGCTGGGTATCAAAAACAAAAGCCAGGGATTGGGGCCAGAAAATGCTGGCTGAGATGTATTGTGCTTACTGGGACCACACGTGGAGAATAAATCCCATTGAACTCAAGAGGGGTTTGCTTCTGACTAGGAATGCATAAGTAAAGGTAAAGGGACCCCGACTATTAGGTCCAGTCGTGGCCGACTCTGGGGTTGCAGCGCTCATCTCGCTTTATTGGCCAAAGGAGCCAGCGTACAGCTTCTGGGTCATGTGGCCAGCATGACTAAGCCGCTTCTGGCAAACCAGAGCAGCGCACGAAAACTCCGTTTACCTTCCCGCCGGAGCGGTATCTATTTATCTACTTGCACTTTGATGTGCTTTCGAACTGCTAGGTTGGCAGGAGCAGGGACCGAGCAATGGGAGCTCACCCCGTCGCGGGGATTCGAACCGCCGACCTTCTGATTGGCAAGTCCTAGGCTCTGTGGTTTAACCCACAGCACCACCCGCGTCTCAAGGCATGCATAGGATTGTGCTATTGATCTAGTCCAGAAGAATCTTTTACTTCCATCCACCCACTCTCTCCCCCCCCCCCCATTTTTGTTGCCGTTGTTTTGTTTGGGCTTTTTGTTGTTGTTGAACAACCCACACAATGGATGAAGAGCAGTTATCTCCCGCTTGGACTACTGCAATGTGCTCTACATGGGGCTACCTTTGAAGGTGACCCAGATACTACAACTAATCCAGAATGCGGCAGCTAGATTGGTTACTGGGAGCGGCCGGCGAGACCATATAACACCGGTCCTGAAAGACCTACATTGGCTCCCAGTAAGTTTCTGAGTACAATTCAAAGTGTTGGCGCTAACCTTTAAAGCCCTAAACGGCCTTGGTCCAGTATATCTGAAGGAGCATCTCCACCCCCCATCATTCTACCCAGACATTGAGGTCCAGCACCGAGGGCCTTCTGGCAGTTCCCTCACTGTGAGAAGTGAAGCCACAGAGAACCAGGCAGAGGGCCTTCTCGGTAGTGGCGCCCACACTATGGAATGCTCTCCCATCAGATGTCAAGGAAATAAACAACTTTCTGACTTTTCAAAGACATCTGAAGGCAGCCCTGTTTAGGGAAGTTTTTAATGTGCAATGTTTTATCGTGTTTTTAATATTCTGTTGGGAGCCACTCAGAGTGAATCATAGAATCATAGAGTTGGAAGAGACCACAAGGGCCATTGAGTCCAACCCCCTGCCAAGCAGGAAACCCAGCTAGATGGATGGGGTATAAATTATTATTATTATTATTATTATTATTATTATTATTATTATTATTATTTACTACTGTACAGTCATACTTCATGTTACGTTCTTTCAGGTTATGTCCCACAGCAACCCGGGAGTACCGGGAAGGGTTTCTTCCGGGTTTCGCCATTCGCACATGCGCAGAAGCACAAAATGATGTCACACGCATGTGTAGAAGCAGTGAATCGCAACCCGCGCGTGCGCAGACACGCCACTGGGGGTTGCGCTCTTTTCATGTTGAGAATGGGCATCCGGAACGGATCCTGTTCACAACCAGAGGTATCACTATACTGAATTCCAAAGCTTGCTTGCTTCTCTGTAACTTTCCAATCAGCTTTAACAAAGGAATCGACCTGCAGATTACTATTTTGTGTGTGTGCATTAAATGTGCTGATATCCAGGCTCAGCTAAATCCTGTGGATTCCTCCCCCCCCCCATCCCCCCATCAGGTCTGCAGGCTGAAGGATGCTCCTTGACCTGTTGCTGCTTTTATAAGCTCAGGGGATGGCAATGTCTGAGGGTACCTTTTGCCAGCAATGCACGGTACACCAGCCTGTGCCTCCCAGCTGATCGGCGACTCTGGCCTTGGGTTTCAGACAAGTTCTGCACAAGCCTGGCGCCAGCTAAACACCCCTCTGGGCAAGTTAGGCATCACTAAAATTACCTACGCCTTAAAAAGAGGCCTGGTCTGGTTTACTCTCATGTGCGCTAGAGGTATTGCAATAATCAAGCCTAAGGGTTACTAAAAGAACCTGAAAAAGTCAATGTCAGTCACAAAAACATTTTGTTTCAGTATTGTGTAATACTGCATTGTTAAAATTAATGTTGTATTTTAATTGTTGTAACCTGCCCTGGGACTTTAGAGTGACAGGCAGGTAATAAATTGTGACAACAACAACAAGAAGAACCTGATGCAGATCTTAAATGTTTGAGAAAGATAGATGCAGGAAAGAATGGTTCTCTTTAAGCATCCTAGTCCCAAGCCATTTTCACCAGCACCCTTGAACTGAGCTCCAAGGTACACCAGAAGCCACTGCACACTGGTTAAAAACAGGAGTTGTGCACTCATAATTTAGAGGAAAACAGTACGAGGGAGAGGATCAATTGCTCCCCCACCCCTCCTTCACTGATCAAACAAGGAGCCTCCACAACCGCATTTCGTAAGAGAAACAATATCAATAAAACATCTTCCAGCATAGCTAGCAGTTTGGCCTTAACCTCAAGGTTGAGTTCTGGGTCTGTTGCTTTTCATTCTTGCTTTCCATCCTCTAGGACATATGATTTGCTCTCTCAATACCAATTATTTTTGCACTATGTTCATTTCCCTGTGTGTGTTTCCCTGTGTCTTTGCCCTCCTTCATTTGTCAAAAAAACCCAAAAATTTTCTTGCCTTTGTGCTATTTCTTTTTAAGGATCTCCTTACTTGTATTTTAAGGAACGTCAGCTCAGAAGGATGCCCCACGGAATACAGCAGACTTACTCCTAGGTAAGTGTGCAGAGAGGACTGCAACCCAATTGTTTATCCCACAGTCCATTTCTCAACCTTCTGCATCTTTCATTCTAGACAGGATCACTGTTTCCTTTCTCCCCCCCCCCTCATGCCAGGAATTTAGGAACTGAACTCAACATAACTAATTGGTCTAGAAATGCACTGTCAAGTGTCTGGTGAAGAAATTAATTTTTATTTTGATGACTTTTTTTTCAACTGGGGAATGGGTGGATAGGGCTTGAAGCCCCTCAAATTTATCTACACCTCCAGACTCACCTTCCCAGAGACTGGTTGCTGTTGCTTTTTCATTTCATACAAACTTGCAGGGAGCAAACTGGAGTATGCTAGTAACACAAAGTGCCAGGGAACTGAAATGGAATGCTTGGTTTCTTAGCAGGTTGTTTTTTTTAAGTCGAAAGTAAGTAAGTAAATAACTAAATAAATAAATACAGACATTTTAATATGCTCTTCCTAGCCAGAAGACCTCTCTGGCTCCCCGGACAAACAAAAAAAAAAGGAATCAGAAGCAAACCCATTCTATAATAATCTAGTGTTTATGGGTGTGAAATTTGTTACACACGAGTGGGCAGAATCACCTTCAGTGTCTCAGTTGTTTTTTAGGGATCAGTGTGGTGGAAGAGTCAGCTGGAGACGGATGCTGGTACCACCTACCGCAAGGAATATCTGCATTGCACTGCTCACCACCTCAATATACTGATAATCAAGCAAGCACCCAGTGACTGTGATGACGTGATGGTCTTCGAGGGCCAGATTGGAGTTCATCACCGGGGTCACCAGGCAACCAGGCCCGTTCTCCATCCACCATGAGCGATGCAGCGATGTGTTAAAGGTCATGATGAAGTCTCGGTCCTAAGGAAACAGGACACAGGAAAGCAAGATAATAATAATAATAATAATAATAATAATAATAATAATAATAATTTATTTCCCCAGCAACTCTGGGTGGCTCCCAATAGAATAATAATATTAGCAATAGAAGATCAAACATTAAAAACTTCCCTAAACAGGGCTGCTTTCAGATGCCTTCTAAAAGTCAAATAGCTGTTTATTTCCTTGACATCTGATGGGAGGGTGTTCCACAGGGAAGGTGCCACTACTGAGAAGGCCCTCTGCCTGGTTCCCTGTAACCTCATTTCTCGCAGTGAGGGAACCGCCAGAAGGCCCCCAGAGCTGGATCTCAGTGTCTGGGCTGAACAATGGAGGTGAAGACTCTCCTTCAGATATACTGGGCCGAGGCCATTTAGGGCTTTAAAAGTCAGCACCAACACTTTGAATTGTGCTCGGAAATGTACTGGGAGCCAATGTAGGTCTTTCAAGACAGGTGTTATATGGTCTTGGTGGCCACTCCCAGTCACCAGTCTACTGTAGCTGCTGCATTCTGGATTAGTTGTAGTTTCCAAGTCACCTTCAAAGGTAGCCCCACATAGAGCGCATTGCAGTAGTCCAAGCGGGAGATAAGTAGAGCATGCACCACTCTGGTGAGACAGTCTGCAGGCAGGTAGGGTCTCTGCCTGCGTACCAGATGGAGCTGGTAGACAGCTGCCCTGGTCACAGAATGGACCTGTGCCTCCATGGACAGCTGGGAGTTCAAAATGACTCCCAGGCTGCACAGCTACTCCTTCGGGGCACGGTTGCCCCATTCAGGACCAGGGAGTCCTCCACACCAGCCTGCCCCCTGTCCCCCCAAAACAGTACTTCTCAGTACTCAGTCCTCAAAGCAAGGATCTATGCCACTGCCACCTAGCAACCTAAAATTCTATACATGTGTAGGAAATGTTCTTCCGAGTTGGCGACAATATAAATAAATAGTAGTAGTAGTAATAATAATAAAAACCCTTGTCAGAGCTTCTGTCCCTCCATCCGCAGTAGAACACAATATTGACTGCAGGGCTCTAGTGGCAGAAGGGATTTCTGCCTTGCTTTGTTTACCTGCCAGGACCTTCAATAACCAAGTCAGCCCAGCTTCACAACCAGCCAGCAGAACATATTACGAGACAGCTGCCCCTGTATGGCTGCCTCCTGGCCCTGGCCTTTCAGAGGGAGCTTTCAGGGAGAGATGCATTCCATCCATCTGCCACGATTGTCCCGGAGCATTTAACAAAGGCAACAGAGGTTCTCATGACAAGCTGTGATTCCCAACTACAGGCTCCAGAAACTCAGATCAAATTGCCATGGCTGAGGTCGTTCTGACTCTCTGGAGCCACAAGGAAAAGTAGCTGGTGGCGGAAGTCATGAAGCGCTGGCAGAAGCATATGGAACAGTTTCCAAGTGCCCACTTACAACACCAAATGCATGATTGCATTCAGCAGTGTAATTTTCTATGGATGCTTTGAGCCTGCCAAAAAAAAAAAGCAAAAGCTGAATGTTGCATCAAAATTCTAGATGCATGAATGAATGTGCAAGAGAGTATGAATGAAGAGGCTATTATTCTCCTTGGGCATATTCTACTACTACTACTACTACTACTACCAATTACTATTACTATTGAATGCGAGTGGCACTGTGGTCTAAACCACTGAGCCTCTTGGGCTTGCCAATTGGAAGGTCAGTGGTTTGAATCCGTGCAATGGGGTGAGCGCCCGTTGCTCTGTCCCAACTCCTGCCAACCTAGCAGTTTGAAAGCACACCCGTGCAAGTAGATAAATAGGTACTGCTGTGGCAGGAAGGTAAATGGTGTTTCTGTGCACTCTAGTTTCTGTCATGGTGTCCCGTTGCGCCAGAAGCGGTTTAGTCATGCTGGCCACATGACCCGGAAAGCTGTCTGTGGACAAATGCCGGCTACCTTGGCCTGAAAGCGAGATGAGCACCACAACCCCATAGTCACCTTTGACTGGACTTAACCATCCAGGGGTCCTTTACCTTTTTAACCTAATACAACTATTACCATTACTATTACTATTAGTACCCCACCTGGTCAGATGGGGCAGAGAACCCACTGAGTTCTTCTTGAGTTGCAAATATATCCAGTGAATACTATAATGAACTACTGGCATTTTGAAAGTGGGAACTGCTACAAAACACTGTAGTGTGGAGTGCTCCTGCTTAGGGTTCCAAACACCCCTGCCCTGTTCCAGAACACTCCATTCCATCCTCACCACCTGCAACATTCAGTCCGTATTCTGTGGGCACTGGCTGGCTTGTGGGAGGGTTTTTTCCCACTAGGATTTTTTCTCCAAGCTCTTTTTGAACTTCTGCAAACCCTGATGACACCCCAAGCCTGTTGATGAATCACTCCTGATTGTGAATGGTGCTGTTTTGGGGATACACAAGTCTCCAGTCTTGGAGAATGAGCTACCTATTGATATATGGTGGTGGTTTCCAATCAGTGTGCCATGGTATCCTGGGGAGCCTTGAATGGTGGTCAGGGGTGCTGCAGGCAACACCGGCCTCTGTCCCTCTTTCCTTCCCTCTCTCCTCTGATGTCCCCTTGTGTCTCTGCCTCTTTGTTGCAGCAGCCCTAGATACAAGCTCCCCAGGAGAATGGTGCCTCTGGGGCTGGCCAGGGGGTGCTTCCCAGGCCCCTGTGGGGCAGTGTGAGGAGGCACATCTCTTTGGGGCAAGGGGGGCAGCAACTGCGGCTGCCGAGAGGACTCCCAAAGACAGGGGAGGGGAGAGGAGGCTGAGGGAACACTCCACAAGGGAGGGTCTTTGAGAAAGGGTGAGAGGCTGCCAGCTTTGTAGGAAAGGGTCTCCTGAGCCCCACAGGGGTGCTGCAGAAAGCATGTAGCTGGTTAAAGGAGCTGCAGACTCAAAAAGGTTGAAAACCTCTGGTACTGTATATAGGATCTGCTTAACATGTCCACTTCCTTGCATTTCCGGTTAGGACTGGCAATATCCTCCATCGAAAACCCTGAAGAGCTGGTCAGTCCTGAGCTAGATGGACGAAGAGGCCACAGCTTTCCATTCTCCTTTCTATGCTTCCTTTAGAATGAGATGGGCCACAGATTGGATAAGCAAAGAAACACAAAAACCCCTCTTTCTTGCCTCCAGCAGGGCCTGGGGCCAGTGGTGTAGCGTGGGTTGTCAGCACCTGGGGCAAGGCAAGTAATTTGCGCCCCCTAACCCGGGGCAAGGCAAGTAATTTGCGCCCCCCCGCTGCACTGTCCCTCCCCCAGATAGTCCCTCGCTCTCTCTCCGCACCGCACCGCACGCCTGGCACCCTCCCCTCCACAGTGGGCGGCGACCCGGCGGCTCGGATCGGATTCGCACAGCCAGAACTGCAGTGAGAGAGAGTGAGTGAGCCAGGTAGGGGCAGAGAGCTGCGAGTGCAAGCGCCCCCCCCCAGATGTTGCGCCCGGTGTGGCCAGCCCCCCCTGCACCCCCCACGCCACGCCACTGCCTGGGGCAACTGTGGCTCCCCGGATGGAACCAGGACACAGCCTAAATATTACACACACACACACACACACACACACACACACACACACGTGGGAAAGGCTTGTTCTGAAATATGATAGAGACAGTAGTGCCAGTTTTGGGCTTCCTTCCAGGAACGGCTGGCTCTAATCAATATGTCTGGCCTGTTCGGCAAAACAGAATAGAAAAAGAAGACGATTCGACAAAGGGCTTTCGTTTCACTTTCAAGAGCTGCTTTCATCACAGATACAGCTCCAGGACAAGCTCCATGTTTGAAATCTCTTCACAAAGGTGATTGTCCTAAAAGCTACAGTCCTTCTAAAGAGCATATAACACAAGCCCCCTCCCCCCCGCAATCCACAGGTGCATTCATGATTATTTGTGCTCCTGATAGCACCAGGCTAGTTCTATGTGGTCCTGCCTTCCAAACTGTTGGTGACTGCAAAGGTTTGGGGGCAGACACCCTGCTTGAATTGAAATCAGTGCATGTAGCTTCCTGTTGAAGCCCTGCAACATTTTATCTCACATTTGTTTCAGTGGCGGTGGTGAGTTGCCCCATTTTTGTGGTTCGAGGACCCGACCCCCGCGGAGGAGGAATGAATACACGAGGACACGTGATATATGGTTTATGGGCATGAAAAGGCCACAACTTTATTGGTTACAGCAGTGAAAAGGTATTGGCTTAGGCACTGGATATCCACCGCAGGGGTTGAATCAGGGGTAGGCGGAGCCTGTTGATGCTAATTCAACTATAGGCTCTCCCCTGATGCCACCGGGGGTCGTGCCATGGCCTCCCGCCAAGCAGGCATCGGACAGAATACACGACCGCCAGATTCCTTTAACGGAATACCCAAAATTGAAGGCGTAGGCGATGGCCACACCTAGCCTTCCAACACACCACAACACCATAATCCAATGCCTAACCTACCCACCAATACCACGAAAGTTGTGACGATTGCTACGGGGCAGGCGAAAAAACCAAATGGCCTAATGCCATGTGGAAAAACTCCTACCAGGCCCCCCGCCTAACCAGGGCGACCAACCTAAGGTCCATAGCAAGGTCAAGACCCTAAGCTGAAGGGAATGGAGGGTGGGTGACTCTCGGCGGACAAAGAGAAAATGAGGCCGGGGAGAGGGCTGGCGTGGTAACTTGAAGTTACCTGGGCATGCCCCCCGCCGGCTCCCGATTGGGTGCCGGTCAGTGGGCGGGGCGCCAGCCAGGTAACAGGGAAAGCAGGGGGCGGCTGCCCCCTGCTAGGGGCGGTGCTCGGGCTCCCGCCCACAACCACTCCCCTCCCTTCCAGGGAGGAGAGTCCTTCTTGCACTCTAGTGCAAAAAGTGCCCCCTGCAGATGGCAGCAATGCAGTAACACTGGGGAAGCACCACAGCACAACTAATGAATGTCTGGATGGTCCAGTATAAATCCATCACTAATGCACGATTATTATGTCAGTGGCGTGCTGCAGAATACATTGGTCTGGAGGGGTCCAGGGACTCTCAGGTGTAAGATGCTCCTGGGCACATGATAATCAAAGTGTTCCAGTGTAGCCTCCCAAGTGCATCGGTTCACTGCTGCCTCCAGCCCTTGAGCTCGGCGGTCATGGCTAGTAGCCATCAATAGCCCTCTCCTCCATGAATTTGTCCTATCTTCTTTCAAAGCCATTCAAGTTGGTGGGCATCACTGCCTCCTGTGGCAGGGAGTTCCATAGTTTAACTATGCATTGCATGAAGAAGTATTTTCTTTTATCTGTCCTGAAACTTCCGACAGTCAGCTTCATTGGATGTCCACAAGTTCTGGTCTTCTGAAAGAGGGAGAAGTTTTCTCTCCCTGTGCCATGCCAAATTTTATTAGCTTCTATTGTGTCACCTTTTCTCTAAACCAGGCATGTCCAAAGTCCGTTTTGGGGGCCTAATCAATTTAATCTGGCCCCCGTGGCAGTATATGTCCAGGAGTAAAATTGTAAAGAAAGCTCAACAACTTTGGTCGGCCCTCACGCATGTTCACGTCATCAAATCTGGCCCTCTTTGAAAAAAGATTGGGCACCCCTGCGAGTCTAAACTAAAAAGTTCCCAACATTGCAGCCTTTCTTCATAGGGGAGTCTCTCCCTCCTCTTAATGATTTTGGTTCCCCTTTTCTGAACCTTTTCCAACTCCACAACGTCCTTTTGAGGCGAGGCAACCAGAACTATACACAGATCCACATTTTTACGACCTTAAGTCTGCCTTCCCCAACTTGGTGCTTTCCAGAAGTTTGGAACGACAATTCCCATCAGCTGAACCAGCCGCCACTCCAATCCTGCTGGCGCTTTTGCACCGCACAGCCTCTCTGCCACCTCTTCCTCCTTGTTAGCAACAGCTGCCCACCTTCTGAGAAGATAGTATATTGTTTCTGTCCCCCACCACAAAGAGAACTGCTTCTGGGTGTACCTTAGCGGCACAGCATCAGGTTCAGTCCCCAGCATCTCCAGGTGGGATTGGAAATGTAGCCGGTCCAAAATCCTGGATATTATCTGCTGGTCAGTGCATGCAATTCTGAGCTAGATTGACCAATGTACTCACTTGGTTTAAGGTAGATTCCTATGCTCTTTTGTTAACTGGGGGCCAATTGCCCCCCCCTTTATATATAAGGTAAAGGGACCCCTGACCATTAGGTCCAGTCGTGACCGACTCTGGGTTTGCGGCTCTCATCTCACTTTATTGGCCGAGGGAGCCGGCGTACAGCTTTTGGGTCATGTGGCCAGCATGACTAAGCCGCTTCTGGCGTACCAGAGCAGCGCACGGAAACGCCGTTTACCTTCCCGCTGGAGCGGTACCTATTTATCTACTTGCACTTTGACGTGCTTTTGAACTGCTAGGTTGGCAGGAGCAGGGACCGAGCAACGGGAGCTCACCCCATCACGGGGATTCGAACCGCCAACCTTCTGATCAGCAAGTCCTAGGGTCTGTGGTTTAACCCACAGTGCCACCTGCATCCCTCCTTTATATATAATTTTTATCAAATTTTCTGTTTTACAATTTAGAATATTCATTTGGATAACAATATATCAATGACTTCCCTTCTTCTCTTTCCATGGTTCATTTTGCATATCATAGATCACTGCATATTTTATATAAACTAAACCATTCAGTATTCCATTGTTACTTCCATCAAAACTTATTTACACCATTGAATTTATCTTAAAGCTGCCAATGTTTTCAAGTGTGCACAAATACCCTCCATATATTCAACAAACATTTTCCAGTCTTCTTTAAATGAATGTTCTTCTTGTTCTCTTATTCTGTAGGTTAGATCCGCAAGCTGCGCATATTCCAACAGTTGCCATTCTGGCCAAATGCCTTTCTGTGTAGCACTTTAACATGTATACAAGCACTGAGGAGTGACGTCTGCCACTCCACAAAACATCAACCCTGTTGAAAATGACTTCCTTATGCCAGCATTAAGTAGGGCAGATGCAACTGACTGTGTGATTCTGCTAAAGATCTAAAACGCACAACAACATTTAGATATTTTGCCATCTGCTCAGTAACAAACGCATTGATCCCCTCAAGGAAGATACTCAGAAGGGCTTCTAAAGATTGTTCAGGAAACCATCTTACATCCTCTTATTATGTGACTCTGGAGTGGCTACATGGACAGTATGTCTTACGCAGAACAGTGTGGTGTAGTGATTAGTGTTGGACTAGGACCTGGGAGACCAAGGGTTAAATCCCCAGTCAGCCATGAAGCTCATGGGGTAGCCTTGGGCCAGTCACTCACTCTTAGCCTAAACTACCTTGCAGGGCTGTTGTGAGGATACAATGAAGAGGACTATGTGCACCAGGCATAGGCAAACTCGACCCTCCAGATGTTTTGGGACTACAACTCCCATCATCCCTGACCACTGATCCTGATAGCTAGGGATGATGGGAGTTGTAGTCCCAAAACATCTGGAGGGCCAAGTTTGCCTGTGCCTGGTGTATACCATCTTGAGCTCCTGGGAGGAAAGGTGGGATGCAAATGTAATAATACAGAAAATATCTCTGTCCCATCCACACCCAACTTCCAGTGTGACACACTGGGGGTTTGGACTGGGCCCTAAAATTAATGCATGGTATTAAACTAAGTTTTACTCAGAGTAGACCCATTGAAATGAATAAGCATGACTATGTTAGGTCCATTAATTTCATAATTTACTTATGTCTACTCTGAAGAAAACTTAATTGAATTACCATACAATAAATAGGTATTGATCCAGCACTAAGGTCCAGCAAGATTTTTCCTCCCTTCGACCCACTAGCATTCTCATTCCCTTGCAAACCTTCTCAGCTTTCCCCTAAACACGGAGCAATTCGCTAAATAAAAGTGGAAAGTCAGCCGTTCAGCCCCTTTCTGCCTTCCTAGTAGAACAGCATGAGTAGACAAGGACAATAGAGATTTTAAAAAAGACTGGGAACCATTTATGTTGTATTTATGGAACCAATGTAAAGAAATGGACTCACTAGTAGGTTTTGACTAAACACTTATAACTAACACAGTAAATATAGAAACTTTAAAGCTGAGTTTAAAGTGAGAAGAATATAACAATATTTAATTTAAAGACTATAATATTGAAGAACAGTATTGCAAGCAGGACAAGTTTATATGGGGGAGAAAAAACCAGAAGGCGAAGTTGAGGGAAGTCATGGGGGGGGGAGTGGGAAAATTAATTTGTTATTATTTGTTATGATATGATTGTGATAAAAATGTAAAACCAATAAAAAATATTTTTTTTTTTTTAAAAAAGAACAGCATGAGTATTTTAGACTGGGGATTTAACCATTCATTCCTTGCAGCATGTTCGCATCCCACTAAAAGAAAGTCTTGCTCCTTGGGGAGGAAGGTGCACACGTTGCGAAAATATAAGAAAGAAACTGCCAAACCCTTCGATTTATACTGCACGGCAACATTTCGGATTTCCCCGTCGGCCTGACAAGTCGATTCTGCTCAGCAACATCAGCACCAGTGAGAGGAGGAATGAATTTCTCCCAAATGGCCGTGGCACTTTCCTGACACGCAAGCCACCTCCTGAACTCCCATCTCTATTTGACTGAGCAATCGCAGCGCAAAAATGATGGATGGAAAAGCCTTGGGTTGTCAGGTGGATCAGTGGTTCGAGAAGGGCGTGCACTCGGTATGATTACAGAGGTAATTACCTGTGAAAGGTGTCCGACTTCCAGGTAAAAGCAGATGATGAATGCATTCCATCCAACCCAAAGCACGAGCCACACTGCATACTGGAGAGAAGGAGAGAAAGGGGCAGAGTGACAGTTAACAATATACTGTGGGGTGAGCTGCTCTAAAGACATGTTCTGGCTCTCCATCAGTCTGGGTTTTTTTGTGTGTTTTTTTCAGGGGGAGCCACCATGGTGTAGCGGTTAGAGCAGGGGTCAGCAAACTTTTTCAGCAGGGGGCCGGTCCACTGTCCCTCAGACCTTGTGAGGGGCCGGACTATTTTTTTTTTGGGGGGGGAGAACGAATTCCCATGCCCCACACATAACCCAGCAGTGGCGTAGCGAGGGGGTGCAGGGGGGCCCGGCTGCACTGGGTGCAACATCTGGGGGGGGGGCGCTCGCACTCACAGCTCTCTGCCCCTACCTGGCTCACTCACTCTCTCTCACTGCAGTGCTGCCTGTGCGAATCCGATCCGAGCCGCCGGGTCGCCGCCCACTGTGGAGGGGAGGGTGCCAGGCGTGCGGTGCGGTGCGGAGAGAGAGCGAGGGACTATCTAGGGGAGGGACAGTGCAGCAGGGGGGGGGGGCGCAAATTACTTGCCTTGCCCCGGGTGCTGACAACCCTCGCTACGCCACTGTAACCCAGAGGTGCATTTTAAATAAAAGGACACATTCTACTCATGTAAAAACACCAGGCAGGCCCCACAAATAACCCAGAGATGCATTTTAAATAAAAGGACACATTCTACTCATGGAAAAACACGCTGATTCCCAAACCATCTGCAGGCTGGATTTAGAAGTTGATTGGGCCGGATCTGGCCCCCGGGCCTTAGGTTGCCTACCCATGGGTTAGAGTGTTGAACTGAGTCCTGGGAGACTGGGGTTCTAATCCCCACTCAGCTACAAAGCTCAGTGGGTGATCCTCGGGCATTCACTGCCTCTCACCCTAGCCTACCTCACAGGGTTGTAGCAACCGAAGATTGTGAACTTGGATAAGCTCAAGCAAGCCAGACTTCATCCATTAATGAACATCTGCCCCAGCCTTGTGTTGTAAGATCCAATGACCTTTCCCCGCTTCAAATCCCAACACAGATTATGTTTCTCATGAAGCGGCTATTGGCAAGTTTAAATATTTATCCTATTCCTTCCCTCAGGATCCATTGGTACTTGGAACCAGAACTCAGTGAGACTTTCTCTGGAGAGGAGAAATACATTTGTGTGGCTGTCCTCAGCACGGATCATGGGGAGACAGCACACCCTAAGGACAAATCTGCAAGGATTTACTTCAGCTTGAATAGTGAAAACTGCAACCCCAACTTTTGATTTCTCAGCTTTCTGATCTGGTGGGAGCTGGAGTCAAAACCACTCTGAGCTTGTTGTTGTTGTCAAAACCACTCTGAGGTTGTTGTTGTTGTTTTACAGTCAGGAGATTACCTCGTGTTGAATACGCTTCGAGGTGAGCGCGTTCGAGTTGCGCTCCTCAGCAACCCGGAAGTAACGGAGTGCATTACTTCCGGGTTTCGCTGCTTGCACATGCGCAGACGCTCAAAATGATGTCACGCGCATGCGCAGAAGCGGCAAAAAGAGACGTGTGCGTGCGCAGATGTGACGTCACTACTTACGTTTACTTCTAGGTGCAAACGGGGCTCTGGAACAGATCCCGTTTGTATCTAGAGGTACCACTGTATATATTTATTTCATAAAATGTATGCAACACCTGGAGGGCCACATATTCCCCATCCCTGTTGCTGGGGCTGTTGGAAGTCCAAACAACATCGGTGGGAGTGGGTTCCAAAATGGCTATTCCTGGCTATCCATTGTACTTACCAGTATGAGGTATTTGGATCTGTACTGAATGGTGCCAAAGACACCCAGGATGACAGCCATGATGTGTAAAAAATTAGCCAGGATGGGCACCCACTGGTAACCCAGAAAGTCGAATATTTGCCTCTCCAGGGCTGCGATCTGTAAGAGAGGGAGAGGGGAAGGGTGAGGACAGAGCAGAGGCTTACTCATTCTGCGGCATCTCTCAGAACATGCCCCTACCACATACACACACCAAAAAAAGTAGCAAAGTTACAGGCACATAATTAATGAGAAATCCCACAGACTATTAGTTACAGACAGAGATGTTGGAGTGATTCATTGGCCAGTGTCGAGCAAATACATCACAGCGCAAGAGGATTCATTAGGAATAATCACGGTCTGAAGGGAGGTGTGAGCACAGGAAAGATATAAAAGGGTAAGCAAGATCAAAAGATGAGGGAAGCACTCCAATTACATGGGGAGGAAGGGAAGGAAACAGGGAGCTAATGCTTTGTATCTCTTGTGGACCCCCCCCCCCACCTTAGCAAACGGCTTCAGAAAGCAACAGGGGATATGGCCAAATGAATTTCAGTCATGACAAATGTAAGGTTCTGCACTTAGGCAGGAAGAAGCAGCTGCAAAAATATAAGATGAGGGACACCTGTCTTGCCAGTAGTAAATGTGAAAAGAATCTTAGTAGACCACAGGCTTAACGTGAGTCAACAGTGTGATGCAGCAATGATGTGTACTGAAGGGGTGTGGTCAGGACCAAATGTCACACAACATAATACAGTGGTACCTTGGGTTACAAATGCTTCAGGTTACAGACTCCGCTAACCCAGAAATAGTACCTTGGGTTAAGAACTTTGCTTCAGGATAAGAACAGAAATTGCACAGCAGCGGTAGCGGGAGGCTCCATTAGCTAAAGTGGTCCTTCAGGCTAAGAACAGTTTCAGGTTAAGAACGGACCTCCAGAATGAATTAAGTTCTTAACCCAAGGTACCACTGTACTCACTTCTTTCAAAGACAGCATGGCAAGTTAGCTCAAAGCAGATGATAGCACAGGTTCAATATTTATTTAGTTAACTTGCTCCACTGAACATTTTCACAAATTATCTGTCTTACTGAATAAGATAGAACAGGTTGCATCTGCACCGGATTTGAAATTATTATTTTTTACTTCTGGAAGTGTTTTCACTTATGGAATTGTTTTCACTTACGAAATTGCTTTTAGTTGTATATGATATCATCTTGATACATGAAATTATGCTATTGTTTTTATTGCTGATCCTTTTATTGTGATATCACTCTGAGATATGAAAAGTGAATCACAAATTTAATTATATAAATAACTGAAGTCCAATTCTCTAGTCCTTCATTACAAAGGAAGAACATTACAGAGGAAGAACTAGAGGGCTGACCTTTATTATCCATAAAAGAGGAATACGTCAAAATCCAAAATTTATCACATTGCATCACCTCTACAACCTACCCTGCTTCTCAATTGCATGGATTTCCAAGCCAGCTAACAATATGATAAAACCATCAACATAAAATGAGCAAGCAAATCAAGAACAAAAACTCAATTCTAGTTCAGTAAATGTAAAGGGACCCCTGACCATTACGTCCAGTCGTGGCCGACTCTGGGGTTGTGGCGCTCATCTCACTTTATTGGCCAAGGGAGCCGGCGTACAGCTTCCGGGTCATGTGGCCAGCATGACTAAGCCGCTTCTGGCAAACCAGAGCAGTGCACGGAAACGCCGCTTACCTTCCCACTGGAGCGGTGCCTATTTATCTACTTGCACTTTGATGTGCTTTCAAACTGCTAGGTTGGCAGGAGCAGGGACCGAGCAACGGGAGCTCACCCCGTCATGGGGATTCGAACCACCGACCTTCTGATCGGCAAGCCCTAGGCTCTGTGGTTTAACCCACAGCGCTACCCGCGTCTAGTTCAGTATCACACACCAAACCCCATTTAAAAGCCAGAATCCCTAATTCAGCCTGGTAGCTCACTGGATGGCCTGGGACCAGTCAATGTCCCTCAGCCTAACCCACCTCACAGGATTGTTGTGAGGATAAAAGGTGGAGGGGGAGAAATATGTAAGGCCACCTTGAGCTACAAGGAGAAAAGATGGGACCCAGCAACAGAAAAAGAAGCCTGACAGATGGACAAAAAAGGAGGGTTTTCAAAGACAAGGTGCCAGGACTGAAAGGTTGCCACCTGCTTCACTTGAGAAGGTGGGACAACCACGAGCAGGGCCTCCAACACAAGCAAGATGTTTTTGAGGTCCACCAGGGAAGAGGTGCTTCAGGCAAAACAAGTCACCAGAGGCCACCCCAGGTACCCGGTTTGGGTCCTGAAATCTTAGGGTCTCGGATGCTCCTGACTTGGCAACCCTAGGTACAATAATATATTTTAATAATAATAAACCCTGTGATCTAGTCAATGCACCAACTCTATACTATTTTATGATGGCAGAGACAAAACTGTCTATTTCCTAAAGCTGGGAACCATTGCAGGTCTGTGGGCTGTATCTGCTCCCATCATACAAGGAAAAGCAAGTTGAAAATTACATTAAAGAGTTTTATTCCAAAAGCTCCGAATGGCTGTGGAGAGGGTGGGGGCATCTGGCGTGGTGGTCTGTGTTCAATAGGGCCATTAAGAACCTAATTAGCCTAATCTGGAAGGTGAAGCCGCCTGCACCAGTGATTTATGGCCACTTGTCAAGCTGCTCTCCAGAGGATGGTTGGGTTAGAGGGGAGGGAGGGAGGGTACACAGAAGATTCTGGTTGTCATAGTGGCTTAATGCAGCGGGCTGTGATGAACCGATGACAGGGACGCAAGGATCCCCTTTCTATTTATGGGGGGAAATTTTAAAAAGTACAGTGGTACCCCGCAAGACGAATGCCTCGCAAGACGAAAAACTCGCTAGATGAAAGAGTTTTCCGTTTTTTGAGTCGTTCCACAAGACGAATTTCCCTATGGGCTTGCTTCGCAAGACGAAACGTCTTGCGAGTTCTTGCGAGTTTTTTTCCTTTTTCTTAAAGCCGCTAAGCCGCTAATAGCCGTGCTTCGCAAGACGAAAAAACCGCAAGACGAAGAGAGTCACGGAACAGATTAATTTCGTCTTGCGGGGCACCACTGTATCAGAAGAACTAGTAATATACAGAAAATTAAGTGTTGCATCCACTGCAGTGCCAACTGGGTGTTGCTGGCACAATGGGACTTCGGTTTCCTTTCCTCCCTGTGCAACCCCCAAAACTGCTGCAGAGGGTCCCCAAACTCTCTAGACATGATTCTGATGGGTGTCCTGGAGGACATAGGATAGGATGGTCAGTTGAGCCCACAGAAGTCCTTTGCACCATTGCTGGATATGGCCAAGCGCTATGTTTGTCTGATAACAGCAGCAAGGTCACTTATCCTTTCTAAAGTCTAGGCTGCCACTAGTATCTGCTGTCTGCCTTCCAGATTTCACGTCGACTGCCTGTGTCAGGGCTGAGCCCAGAGCCAGGAATGAAGAGCTAAGTCAGCACCAAAGGGGAAAAAGGCAAGGTAAGGTCAAGGAGCAAGCCAGACAAGGCCAGCACTAGACTTCAGGAGGTCCTTGCCATGGTGTTTGTTCTGCCCACTTCCCAACCAGGTGAGGTATAGTCCTACCTGGACAATGGAACTATAAAATCAATACATTTCAAAGTTCTGCGGGTGGGGCATTACACATTGAATAACTTAAGATAGCGGCCAGTCACCAAGGATGGGAGCTGAACTTGGCTCCCCTTAAAAAATGGCACTGTTGCCCACTGCTGAAAAGCATCCATGACCCTGGCACAGAGGGCAGTAGATTGGGCCTGTCAGCTACCCAAGTTGGCTAACCATTGGTGTGGAGCCATTAAGTCAGAACCAAGGACAGCGGAATACACCAGAAATCAGGAAGGCCTTGTTGCTCAGGAGAGGCTAAATTAAAACAGGAAGCCCTCTTAATGCTCCTTCCTGTCCAGAAGGACCCGGGAGGTCTGGTAGGTCCATGACCTGATGGCACTTCACTGAGAAGCTGTCTCCTGCAGTTCAAAGGTTCGTAAATCAGTTCAACTGTCCACAGATTCTAGCAGTTCCTGACTGTAGACTTCCTTTGATATACAGTGGTACCTCGGGCTATATACGCTGCAGGTTAAATTCGGTTCAGGTTACAGACTCCGCTAACCCAGAAATATTACCTCAGGTTAAGAACTTTGCTTCAGGATGAGAACAGAAATCTTGTTCCCGCGGCGTGGCAGCAGCAGGAGGCCCCATTAGCTAAAGTGGTGCTTCAGGTTAAGAACAGTTTCAGGTTAAGTACGGACCTCCGGAACGAATTAAGTACTTAACCTGAGGTACCACTGTACAGTGGTACCTCTGGATATGAACGGGATCCGTTCCGGAGCCCTGTTCACATCCTGAAGTAAACGCAACCCGTGTCTGCACGTGCAAGGTTCGCGATTTGCCGCTTCCGCGCATGCGCGTGATGTCATTTTGCACATGCGCGAGCGGCGAAACCTGGAAGTAACGCATTCCGTTACTTCTGGGTCACCACGGAGTGCAACTTGAAAGCGCTCAACCTGAAGCAACTTCAACCCAAGGTATGACTGTACTGCTTGTATTAGGACTCACTGTTGATGATCCACAGATGTCACCTTGTGTCACCATCATCCTGTTACAAACTTCTGTTTACCGATGGTCTGATAACTAGATACAAATAAACGAATCTGATCTACTTGGTTACATTATTTGTCTTTGGAAGAATCATTGCTCAGGTGAGCCACAATCACTCCATGCATTTTAAAGAACTCTGATACCACTTTGAGCAGTTGCAGATTCCCCCAAAGAATCCTGGGAACTGTAGTTCGTTAAGGGTGCTAAAAACTGTTAGGAGACCCATATTCCCTTCACAGAACTACAATTCCCAGTGTTCTCTGTGAACAGGGATTGATTGCTAAACCACCCTGGAAATTGTAACTTTGGGAAGCGAATAGGGGCCTCCCAACTCTCAGCACTCTGAACAAACTACAGCTTCCAGAATTCTTTAGGGGAAGTCATGATTTTTTAAAAGTGGCATCATAGTGCTTTAAATGTATGATGTGACTGTGGCCTTAGTCTATCAATGTTTACATTTATATCTTGCCTTTTTCCCATAATGGATGTCAGTGGAGTTCCCACTGAGGTGTTGACCAGACCTGCTTAGCTTCAGCAACATGGCTGCGTCATTGTCCTTTAGACCACACACTGGGACAAGCTTAATACAGCCTTTAGGACAGGAGAGAGTAGAAAGTGGATCAGAATCTCCTGGTACAGCTCTGTGAAATTTGCAGTACATAGTCAAGAGCTTCTGATCCTCTGTTGTTTAACAGCAGCAATGATAAAAAACTTCCACCCTCTTTCCTAAATTAAAGTAAAGGGTAAAGGGACCCCTGACCATTAGGTCCAGTTGTGGCCGACTCTGGGGTTGTGGCGCTCATCTCACTTTATTGGCCAAGGGAGCCGGCGTACAGCTTCCAGGTCATGTGGCCAGCATGACTAAGCTGCTTCTGGCGAACCAGAGCAGCGCACGGAAACGCAGTTTACCTTCCTGCCGGAGCAGTACCTATTTATCTACTTGCACTTTGACGTGCTTTCGAACTGCTAGGTTGGCAGGAGCAGGGACCGAGCAACGGGAGCTCACCCCGTCGCGGGGGCTCGAACCGCTGACCTACTGATCAACAAGTCCTAGGCTCTATGGTTTAACCCACAGCGCCACCCGCATCCCCTTTCCTAAATTAGCCTGCTGGAAAAAACATGGAGGGGAAAAACAGGAGAGGATTTCTGTAAAAGAGAACTATAAGTTTTGTTATGGGACTGAAAACTAACTCCTGTGTTGAACATGAGCTCTCATAGATGCAATTCTGTAATTCTCTCATCCTTCTTTCTTTCTCTCTCATCCCTCAAGCAACTATTGTGCAGCTGGCTTTGGTTGAAAGAACTTAAAATTCTAGGGCGGGGGGAGCAAAACCTGCAAGGCCTGAAGTCTCCCTCTCATTGTTTAAGGATGTTGAAATAGACCTGGAGCTTACAACTTTGTAATTCACAATTTCATAAACTAGCAGTTAGCTTGTTTCTGTGCTTTGAAGGCATTTCAGGTCCCTGCAAGTTGACAGCTGATTGCTAAATGTTCCAGAGAGGAGCAGCTTAGCAGCTCTGCTTGGTATAAATCATCGGTACCAGTACGAAGATGGGGAGGTCAAGTCAGATCTGAGTGAATGTATGATACAGTGGCTTCTACACCTGTCTAATGGGTTGCCCAGGCAGGCAGAAGCTCAGCTCAAACCACAGACTGAAAGAATGCAATAAGCTCTGAAGTTAAGAGGGGTGTTTGTGTGTGTGTGTGTGTGTGTGTGTGTGTGTGTGTGTACATAAGTGTTCTGCTAGATCAAAGCCATTACTGCAACAAACCAGCTTCAGTTTCTGCTTACGACAGTACAAAATGGCCATATAAACAATAATTAGCAGAGTCCTGAGATAACATAGTATTGGCAGTGGGAACGGGGGAGAGTTGTAAACTACAGAAACAGAAACCAAGGGAATTTTAAGACAGTTGTTCATTGCTGGGATGCTTTGCCAATGCATTTCCATAATTTGATTTCCCATCACACCAGTTCTCAGTGTTTGAAGACTGGAAGCAACATACATGAATGGAACGCATTGGGAGGGAAAATGTTAGAGGCAACGCTAGATCCACGGCGTATGGTGATCCAGTGACTTTCTACATTATGGGTTGGACACAAAGATTGCCTTCTCCTAATTGAAAAAGGCCTCCTGTCAGATGAAGGGAACCCTCAAATTGCAGGACTGTGCTTGTATTTATGAGAGTACCCCAAGAACAATGCTACTAAAGATGAGCAGTGGAGAAAGAAGATGCAGACATCTCTACTGTTGGCTTAAGGAACCTAGTGTTTGCCCTCCAGATGTTGCTGGACTTCAACTCCCAGCAGCCCAGCCAGCATGGCCAATGATTAGGAATTATGGGAGTTGCAGCCCAACAGCATGCTGGCTCCCTGGTACTGCTCTACAGTTTACCTAACCTGTGTGATTCTCAAGTCATAAGCCTGCCTTTCCATAACAGGCATACATAGGCCTTTGATGGAAGAGCAGCAGCTCATGTTTTGCATGCTAAACTGTACAAGGCCCAGTCCCTGGGATGCCCAGGGATAGCCAAAAAAGATGCCTGTCTGAAACCCTAAGCTTCTGCCAGTCAAAGCCCTTGATGCTGCAATACAGTCAACCAGCCACTTTGTCTAAAACTCCAAGTCCATTTGTTATTCCATGTCCATGCTATCGCTACTGCTCAGCACCAGAGCAACCTTGAGATTAATTGCACCCCAATGGACTATTATCCTTGAGCTGTGCTATTTCATTTGCCCTATGCCTTGGGCTCGGTGGGGGATTTCATTTAATTAAACTGCACTGGAACTGACATTTCCAAAGCAACAAACCTTCTGGAGCCACCAAAGAGATGCCATGTGCAGTCTCAGCCTCCAAAAACTCTGCTCAACAGGGGTGGCATTAACCCTCAAACTGCCTCACTGGAGCCCCAGCAATCTAACAGGAAGGAAGTTCACTAATAAGAGCTGGAACATGACGATATGCTAACCCAGCCCTTACCCAGTCCTGTTCAATGTATCCATGAGGCTGTTGAGCAAAATGATATGATTTGAAGTGAATTACCATTCCTGTGCTGATACATTGCTTTCCTCCTGAAACATCAGTGTCACAGTCTTGGTTCTAGTTCTGAAGCAGCCTTCCCCAATCTTATGCCCTCCAGATGTTTTGGACTACAACTGCTAGCACCCCTGACCATTGGACGTGCTGGTGGGGGCTGATGGGAATCATGATCCAGGCCATCTGGAGGTCTACAGGTTGGTAAGATGATGAAAGCTGAACCCAAAACAAAGATCATCAGATCTTATGACAGGAGGCTGGGACTGATATTCATTAATTGACTCAGTTTGGCTTCTTTGAGTTTATCCAACTTCACAATCTGGGGTTGCTGCTAGGGATGAGCAAATCAGTTTTATAATTCTACTTTCATACTGACGTGAACTCTCTCAGCTTTACCACTTTTCACTAATGTTTTGTAAATGCATTTATTACATCTGCATATGATCACTTCATTCAGTACACTAGATGCCACTGTTGTGCATTCTGTGAAACTCTGAATGTACATCACAATATTCAGATGCCCCTTAGCTTATTTTTAATACATTGTGACCCACGCTGAGCACTTGGAAATAAACAAAGAGTAACAGTTCGATGTTCTAATCTGGCTGATATAGGCTTCCCTTTGTCAGCCTTTATAGAGGAGGTGATATTCAGGAACCTCCATCAATTGAAGGGGTGAAACTGACCGGAATTCTGCTTTTGGCCAAACCTCTCTGTGACACCCCGAAGAAAATAGGAGGAGATCAGGCAAAACCCTTCACCACTCTTTTGAGTCCCTGTTAGTCAATGCCCCAGCTAAATATCTTATGCTGATGCAAAAATACTTTGGATATTGCTGTTATTATGACACAATTAAAAGGCTGGGGGCTTCATTGTCACCCAAGCAAAGAGAGAGTCCGTGCTTGTACACATGCTGCAAACCAGTTTTCTCAAAGCAGGAAATTAGGTTTGTCTGGCATGATTTGTTCTTAATAAATCTATGCTGGCTACTGATAATAATCCCTCTGTTTCCGCAGGGCGATTACCAGTTAATTGTTTTTATTTGCACTATCATTTTTGCAACGGGGTGTCATACAGCTGGTTTGTACATGGCGTTAAACGATCTTTTAATATAAACTATGCTTTAAGCAGGGGCGCGGGTGGCGCTGTGGGTAAAACCTCAGTGCCTAGGACTTGCTGATCGCATGGTCGGCAGTTCGAATCCCCGCGGCGGGGTGAGCTCCTGTCTTTCAGTCCCAGCTCCTGCCCACCTAGCAGTTTGAAAGCACCCCTAAGTGCAAGTAGATAAATAGGTACCGCTTTATAGCGGGAAGGTAAACGGCGTTTCCGTGTGCTGCGTTAGTGCTGGCTCGCCAGAGCAGCTTCGTCACGCTGGCCACATGACCCGGAAGTGTCTCCGAACAGCGCTGGCCCCCGGCCTCTTAAGTGAGATGGGTGCACAACCCTAGAGTCGGACACAACTGGCCCGTACGGGCAGGGGTACCTTTACCTTTACCTATACTTTAAGCAAGCACGAGCGCTCTGCTTCTCCCTTGGCTCTTGACCGCTTCATGCAAGAGAGGAGAGGTGAAGCTCCTGTTTTGCATTCAGAAGGTCCCTGGTTCAATGCCTGGTATCTCCAGGTAAGACTGGGAAAACCCTGGTGAGCTTCTGTGACTCCTGAGCCAGAAGCCACCTAGAGTGGCTGGGGCAATCCAGTCAGATAGGCAGGTTATAAATAAATTAATTACTATTGTTATTATGGAATAGGAGATCACTGTTGTCGTGGGAGAAATGTTGGGAGGGTATGGAGCTTGCTGCCAGTCAGCATTTATAATATTGTACTAAATGGTCATGAGTGGAAGTCACCCTTGCCTTATGCTGGAAAGACCCTCCCAGCAGGAAGATGCAAACGGATTGCTTAATTTGATTTAAATTAAGGTGTCTATACTTCCTGATTATCGCTTTCTTTAGTAACTGCACTTAAGCCGCTGACAATTAAGCTTCCCTTAACTTGCAGGTGACGTTTTTTCATGCATGAATACTAATGTGCTCATGCATTAATGCAACGGGTGCTAGACAAGCAAGCAGCAAGGATGCTCCCCCCTTTCACATTGAGGCCTCAAGTTGAACATATGAAGCTATGTTATACACTGAGGTCCATTTTTATCTATTCATGACCGGCAAGTAGATCTCCAAGGACTTTCTGAGCCCTGCTACCTGTGACCCTTTGCTCAGGGACAGGGCACCTGTGGCTCTCCAATGTTGAATTACAACTCCTATCAGCCCCAGCCAGCATGGCCAATGGGAGTTGTGCAAAGGCTGCCAACATAGCATCAGTGTGTCTACTAGCACCTCCTATGGTGCAAGCAAACAGTCTCTTTCGATATCCCCACAGAAATCCAGGGTGCACAAGAGACTGAATGCTCTTCTTAGCTCCCATCTGCACTGGTTCAGCCTCTCTTGCATTGAACACGTGCCCCTAAAGCAAGCCCACATCGTTTTGTGGTTCTGCCATGTGGTAGCCATTTTGTGGTACGTCTCTCTCACACACACACGTCAGCCATTTTGTGCTGCGCCACAGCCTATGCTGGGTTGGCAAACCTCCCACTCTCGCCTC
This sequence comes from Podarcis tiliguerta, assembly GCF_965153285.1. Taxonomy (NCBI): domain Eukaryota; kingdom Metazoa; phylum Chordata; class Lepidosauria; order Squamata; family Lacertidae; genus Podarcis; species Podarcis tiliguerta. Next base: position 66,218,413 of record NC_139541.1, read on the forward strand.
AGCAATCCCACAGCACTTCCCACAACAGTTGGCTATGGCAAAGTTTAAAACCAATTACTTGATTAAGGTAATTAAGATTTATGCTCTAATTAATCTTGTCAATGGAGGTGGGGATTTTTTTTTTTAACCACATCCTTTAAATATCACAAGCTATAACATATATTTAAAAACTACTAGTAGTAGTAGTACTGGTAACAGGCACCACATCAGAAGAGGTATTCTATGCTGTGTGAGAGAAAATGTGTTCCTCTTCTAAGGCTACCTCTACACTATATATTTAAAGCACTATGATACCACTTTAAACACTCACGATTTATGCCAAAGAATTATGGGAGCTGTAGTTTAAGAGAGTTATTGGGAGACCCCTTGTCTCCTCACAGTGCCACAACTCTCAAGAATGCATTAGCAACCAATCCCTCTTCACAGGGAACTCTGGGAACTGTAGTTGTGTGGTGAGAATATAGGTCTCCTAACAGCTCTCAGCACCCGTAACAAACTACAGCTCCCAGAATTCTTTGGAGGAAGCCATGACCATTTAAAGTACCATATTTTTCCATGTATAACACTCCCCCATGTATAAGATGCCCCCTATTTTTGGGCACTCTAAATTAAGAAAATGGGGGGAGATTGCCCAGAGTTGTTGAGCTTTTTTAGGGGGGGATGCAGAAATTCGCTCACCCATATGACCTGCGCTGCCACTAGCACGCATTGCAATAGCCGCTTATCATCTGGCCACTCGTCGGCAGAAGCAGCCAATCACCCGCCAAATTACCGCAGCAACGGCCAATCAACACCAGCCCTTGACGCAGCCACCAATAACACGCCCAATAGCCACTGACAATCTCCGGCTCATGGCAGCAGCCAATCACATGTGTCCCCTATGGACTATCCCGTGTATAAGATGACCCCAATTTTTTTACCTTATTTCTAAATAAAGAAAACCTCATCTTATACATGGAAAAGTACGGTAGTGCTTTAAGTGCTTTAAATGAATTGTGTGACTGCAGTCGTAAGCCTCAATCCTATACCCACCTTGTTCCTATCGATTTATTTGTAAATATATTTGTATACCACCGTGTCATAAAAGATTTGTCAGAGCAGGGTTCCCCCCCCCACTAGTAGGAACATAAAACCATACAATAAAAACCATTAAAGAAGGTGGGGTTTTTTTTGGAAAACATCAATTAACTGTTGTGGAAATAAATGAAATGTGTGTGTATTGGTGGGGGGCACATTCTGTGGAAAAAATAAAGCCCTGGGGGTGGGAGGGGGAGGGAATTCCTGCTTTGGAAGTTGTCCACTGTCACCACCCCTTCACTGCGCCTGACGATAGTGACCCGTGGTACCAGCAAGCATGTGTACACACACACGCACTTGACATCGACGTGCAGACAAAAGCCCTTTGTGTGCTCGAAGAAGTGGGCTGCAGCCTACACACTCCAAGTATAATGATCAAAGGGCTCCCGGCTCCCCCTGCCCCAGCCGCGTCTGCAGAGGATCCGGGCCCTCTCTGCTGCCTTTTGTTCGCCTCTTTGAATTAAATATAATTAGCTGCGGCAGCCTGCAGAAAGATATTCGGTTTGTATTTGCACAGGGAGATTCTTACTGATCCAGCCCTCCCTCCTTCCCTCTGAAGTAAGGTGTGTGTGTGTGTGTGTGTGTGTGTGTGTGTGTGTGTGTGTTCAGCCTGCTTTTCTTCCACAAAACTTTGGTGAGGTCTGCCCATATCTGTCCTGGCATTGATGCCTGGCATTGAGTCAGACCATTTGTGCATGCAGCTTAGTTTTGTCTATGCCAGTTGTCTCCAACTGGTCCACTCTTAAGATGCACCTCTGACTCACAATCTACAAAGTGGGACTCCCTTTTCACATTTTTCATTTCAGTTTATACTTACCGTATTTTTCTGTGTATAACATGCCCCCATTTTGGGGGACTCCAAATTTAGAAAATGGCGGGAGATTGCCCAGAGTTGTTGAGCTTTGGGTGGGTGGGTGGGACACAGAGCTGTTCAGCTTTTTTAAGGGCAGATCGTATCATATGCCCCCTCGCCGACAGAAGACACCAATCGCCCACCCAATTGCCGCAGTGACAGCCAATCAACATCAGCCCCAATAACATGCCCAATAGCCACTGACAATCTCCAGCTCGTGACAGCAACCAATCCCATGCCCCTCCCATGCACTATCCATGTGTAAGATGACCCCCAATTTTTAACATAATTTTAAAAGAAAAAAGCCTCGTCTTATACACTGAAAAGTACGGTAATAATGCTAATAAGGCACACTGTTAATCCTAAAACGGCAATTCACAGAGCAGTGTACCTTAGGCGTTACTACTAAACCAAAAGGAGCAGTTTTACACTTAGCAGACAGGGTGAAATGCTACTGGAAACCAGTGGTTTTGCCTTCTGGAAGAAGTCTTTAAAGCCATAGAAATAGACTAGAAAGTGAACAGAGTGCCCTTGCTACATACGGAGCTGGAATATATACAGGAATGTGGGGCATGTGGTTGGCCAGAAATAAGCATATATTTTTTTTAAAGGCCCATGCCTTTCTCCTGCCATATTGCAGCACTCAGGGAAAACGATAAAATTAGTGTTTCACCAAAACATGTCATAACCCAGACATCACGTGTAGTTCTTCTCCTTTGGTCTAATCAGCTTTAGCTGGAATCCAAGATGGCAGCAAAAACTGCGCTGCAACCCACCTGCTGTAGCTTTGCTACCCGCTTGTGTGTCCCAACCAAATGACTGAAGACTTATGGTCTACACCAATTGGCAATGGCTCTACAGGATTTCAGACAATATTCTCTCCCAGCCCCACCTGGAGATGCCTGGGATTGAACTTGGGACCTTCAGCACGCAAAGTAGATGCTTTGCCACAGAGCTACCGGCATTCTTTAGTGAGCATTTGTTCTAATTTGTTAGCAGGGAGGTTATACAACAAAGAGCGTTCATTCTTATTTGCCTGCAGGGGGTTTATTCATTTTCCCATTAGTTATCCCACCTGTTTCAAAGCATTTCCCTGTCACTTTCCTAACTGCAGAAAGTCTGTCTGCTTTTAAAGTGGACTTAAAAAAAGAAGAAGCACTTTGATCCACCTTAACTGTACAAATCTAAATTGCCTAGTATAAACTTGAATCCCTCCCACAAAATACTGACACATCTGGGGACACCGGATACCATTAGGACCCATCGGAGCATCTCTGAGTAAGCAGAGCCCCGTGACATGCATTCCCACCTCACAAGCCTTGGGAAGATGAAAAGCTTTGCTGTTTGGCCCGTCACACTGAAGATCAGTTTTTGCACGGCTCATTGGACAATGCTGGAGGCAAGTGCTGGCTAAAGGGATGTGTTTATCTCGGCTCACAACTATCTAAGCTTGTTTTAGAAGCTGGTTGTGGGGAGGGGAGAGAGAGAGAGAGAGACAGAGACAGAGACAGAGACAGAGACAGAGAAGGGAAAGCTGTTAAACATGGACATTATTTGCCCTTCTCTGGATAGACACACACACACACTGGTAAGCTTCTGGTGTGTTTGTTGCTGTTCAGGTGAGGTTATCAAGATGAGTGATGGGGGTAGGGAGAGAAATCTGCTGGAGAAATTTCATTCTCAATGCTTCCCCCCCCCCCCCGAGCTCCATGCAGTGCATTGCCACAGAAAATCCACCTGTCTGTTTGGGCCTCCTCTGGTTTTCATTTGCCCTTCAATTTTGGCAATTGCTCACAAGACCCTGAATGCATCCATGCGCTGCTTTTCTTTTCTCAGGCAAGGTTCTTGCTGTCCAATCACTGGCATAAATGGGATTCTCACAGCATTCGTAGCATTTGTTAGCAGTAGTAGTACTTCTTACTTGCCCTTCAGTCCAAGATCCAAGGGTGAGTTACATCATATAAAGGACACAACTAAAGCAGTAAAAATTTCCCACCCCATCCATAATGCCAAAATGAACAATCCATACAATACAGGGAGGAAACCAGGATCAATTTTCAAAAGCCAAAGTAAACAAGTGTGTCTTCAGCTACTGACAGCAACTATTTGAAATTTTATTCCATTATTATTACAGTGGCATCTTGGAAGCTGAATGCCTTGGCTCCCGAACAAATTGACTCCCTAACGATCAAAACCCGGAAGTGAGTGTTCCGGTTTTCAAACGATTTTCGGAAGCCAAACGTCTGGCGCTGCTTCCGATTGGCTGCAGGATGCTCCTGCAGCCAATCAGAAGCTGTGCTTTGGTTTTTAAATAATTCCAGGAGTCGAACGGACTCCCGGAATGCATTCTGTTCGAGAACCAAGGTACGACTGTACTAATTTATGACTTGGTTTCTACAAACTGGTTCCTCAGATTTCACAATAAGTAAAACACATATGTCGTATATAAAAGCGCCATCACATCTAGCACAGGAAGGGTGGGTAAACTCCAGCTCTCAGGCGACATTTGGTCCTCACCATTTGGCCCGAGAGGTTGTTTCAGGCAAGTCACGCCCACCTGCCTTACACCTGACATCAGGACTTTCAGAAGGACTATTGCTGAGTGGCAAACCACAGCTCTGCATGCAGAGGATCCTATGTTCAGTCCTTAGCATATCCATGTAGGCCTGAGAGAAACCACTGCCTTAAACCACTGCTTCTTTGAAACAAAGAGCCAGGGCCAGCCCAAGACATTTTGGACCCAAGGTAGATCTGAAAATGGCATCCCACTCACAGGGAAGAAAAGGTGAGGGAAGATCTACACCAGGAACCAGGGGGCAGGGAGAGACTGACATTGGGGTTTGTTGCCCCAGTGGATCCTGCCGCCTGAGGCAGTTACCTCAACTTGCCTCAGGGTGGGTGGGTCAGCCCTGCAAAGAGGAACATTTCTTCACCCATTATGGGTATTTGCTACTTAAAGACATGAAGTTTTAAATCCCACCGGGCATGTCCAAATCCTTTTAGGGGAGCCCAGAAGTAGCTCTTTGGTTTCCGGCCTACAAGTCTAATTTACAATCCTGGCTCACAAAACACTCCAGATGCTGTTCCGGAGGGAAGGTTTGCTGAAATTATAAGTGAGAGTGGATGAGAGTGGCTCTTTCCTTGATGTAAATTTAATCCAGGATGTTCATATTTCAGTGATGCAGATACTTACTAAATGCCTGTCAGAGGTTAATGGGTTAAGAGAGAGAGAGAGAGAGAGAGAGAGAGAGAGAGATTGAGAGATTTGCTCAGTTGACCAGTCAAATGTTTTGTTTTGTTTATTTATTGCATTTATTTCCTCCCAAGGAGCTCAAGGAAGTATACATGCATCACCCAAGTTTATCCACACAACAACCATGTGAAGTAAGTTAGTCTGAGAAACACTGGCTAGCCCAAGGCTAAGCTTTGGGGCCGAGTGGGGATTTGAACCTTGGCCTCCCAGGTTCGATGCTTTGCAGGGTTGCTTAGAAGATAAAGTACTGGGAGTGGGGGTGGGAAAGAACCACATATGCCCCTTTGTGGAGGGTGGGACATAAAATGTAATAAATGAATAATAAACTGTTTCTGGGTTTGTCCCTGACGGCTACAGGACTAGGAGGCAGTCAGCCCTTGCTCTTCCCCTTGCTAACAAATGATATGACAATGACATTAAAAAGATAAGCTGCCCCATACACAGGGGCTTTCTTGGTTTCATGGAATATGTGGCGTAGCAGGCCACAGGTGGAAAACCCTTTTCAGCTCAAGGGCAACATTCTCTTCTGAGCAACCTTCTCAGTTGGGGGTGGGGCCAGAGGCAAAAGTGGGTGGAGAAATAATATGTATAATAAGTAAAAAGATAGAGGTGAGGTTTCCTCTCTCGCTGCATCTCTATCCTGTAAAGAAAAAATAAAATAAAAAATTGTGTATTTCTGCCTGCTTGGGAGTTGCTTATTGAAGCCACAGAATGGGTAAAGGTAAAGGTAAAGGTACCTCTGACTGTTAGTTCCAGTCACGGAGGACTCTGGGATTGCACACTCATCTCTCTCTCTTATTATTATTATTATTATTATTATTATTATTATTTATACCCCACCCATCTGGCTGGGTTTCCCCAGCCACTCTGGGCAGCTTCCAGCAAAATATTAAAAAACAACAATTCATCAAATATTAAAAGCTTCCCTAAACTGGACGGCCTTCAGATGTCTTCTAAAAGTCAAATAGTTGTTTATTTCTTTGACATCTGGTGGGAGGGTGTTCCACAGGGTGGGCATCATTACTGAGAAGGCTCTCTGCCTGGTTCCCTGTAACTTCACTTCTCACAGTGAGAGAACAGCCAGAAGGCCCTCGGCGCTGGACCTCAGTGTCTGGGCTGAATGATTGGGGTTCAATGTACAAAATTAGCCAGGGGCCAGGCACGTTTTGTGACTTGTGCTGGTCCAATTGCAACCATGTGGAGATCTCTGGATACCAGGATGGCAACTGGGGAAAGCAAAATGTCCCTTTGGGAAGGATCTGAAATATTTCCCTTGAAGCTTACATTAGTTTTATTCTGGATTGTTTTATCTGATGTTTTAATGTGCTTTGAGATTTGCTCTTTAAAATATACAGTGGTATAGAAATGGAATGAACAACAGCCACAACAAATCCAATGGGGGTGGGAACAGCTCCTAGACATTCCATTGTGGCGACTGCAGCCTAGGTTTAAGGTGCCATTTGGCGATTAGATCACCGTATTTTTCTCTCCATAAGACACACCTAGTTTTTAAAGGAGGAAAACAAAAATATTCTGAACAAAACAGTTGATGTATGATTTTTGTGGTTCGTGCTGTGGCCACAGACATGTGATCTGAAGGTGAATTTGGGGTGATCCAATGCAAAACTCCTGTGGATCCATGCTTTGTAACCATGTTTTTGTGCCATTGCGGCCCCACTCAACATTGGGTGCATGATTTTTTTGGTGCAGGCTGTAGCCATGGACATGCTATGTGATCTGATGGTGAATTTGGGGTGACCCAATGCAAAAATCCTGAGGATCCATGTGGATCCGTGCTTTGTAACCACATTTTTGCACCACTGCAGCCCCGGGAAACAGTGGGTGCGTGATTTTTTTGGTGCAGGCTGTAGCCATGGACATGCTATGTGATCTGATGGTGAATTTGGGGTGGCCCAATGTAAAAATCCTGAGGATCCATGGGCTTTTACCTCCCCCCTCCCAGGCAGCCTCTGCTAGCATCCCTTATCTCTCTTCTGCTCCCACCGACCAGCTATTTCCTTTCAACACTCCCTTCCCTCTTGTTTGCCTTAGTGTCTTTTCCTTAGCTGGAGCAGTTTCTTGCTCCTCCTTTTCTTCTAATTTCTCTCCTTATTGCTTTAGTCTTCCTGTCCCCCCCTCCTTGCAAGTTTGCTGTCTTTACCTCCCCCCTCCCAGGCAGCCTCCTTTATCTCTAGCATCCCTTATCTCTCTCCCCGATCAGCAAACGATCAGTGGGTTTTTTTCAACACCCACTTCTCCCCCCCCCAAAAAAGCATGATCTGCTTTTTGCCCCTTGGCAATTCAGCGCCAGGGACCACGCATTCACCCCATAAGACGCACAGACATTTCCCCTTACTTTTTAGGAAGAAAAAAGTGTGTCTTATGGAGCGAAAAATACGGTATATATCTGAGTTTCTAACACTGACCAGGTTCTATGCATACTCACACAGTCCTCTCCAATCCTCCGTTCAGACAAGCAAGAAACATGGTTGGAGTTCAAGGACACATTCTAGCCAGGCAAAAATATTTGGGGTATAAAGCAGATCCAGCAAGGAGCATGGCTTGTGTATAGATTTCTGAGGTCTACAAGGCCACATTTGGCTCCCGGACCTGAGGTTCCCCACACCAGAAGTAGGCGGTCAAATGACCAGTCCGCTGAGAATGCATGACTAGTCCCACAATTGGCATGCCAACCCTATGTGAGGGATCAGATACAAGATTGCTTTGACTACAGATGGGGTGGGGGAGATAGTGAGAGCAAGGAAGACTGGAATAAATTATCATTGTTTGAAGGAAAAAGAGATCATTAATTTAAATTGCTCTGAGAAATAGTATAGACAGTTGCAGCTGGTAAGGTAGAAATGAGATGATCTTAATGTGCATGCAGTAGAGCAGAACTTTGCAAAACAGCTATTCTTGGAAATAAGGCAGATAAATTACGGGGATGTCAAAGAGAAAGAGAGAGAGAGAGAGAGAGAGAGAAAAATTAAATACTATACCTAAAGTGAAAAGACTGGGGTGATAATTATCTGTACGAAATGATGCAGATTATAATACAAATTTTACATGTAACCTTGTGCATCAGAAAAATCCATCCCAATAAAAGATTGCTGGTTTGTTATTTATTTATTTAAAAAAGAAAAGAAAAAACGCTCTCTGATGTGATAAGAGATGTTAATACAACCAAGCTGAAGATAATTCAGCTATCTTATTACTTTTGCATGCCCGAAAGGCCTTTAATCTGGTGGAACAGAACTTTTAACAGAGTTGTCATTGATACATATGCACAGCAACGGTTCCCATTGATTTATTGCTCCCCTAAGGTGAGAGTTATGATCAACAATAACTCCCGCTATTAGCGAAGTGAGGTGCTGATATTAGCTATGCAGCCAGAATGGAGCCGCTCAGAAATGAGAGCATGCTTAGAGGTTCCTCTTCTGCCCCCCCCCCCTCAAAAAAAGAAAAGAAAAAAGAGAGAGAGCAGCCGAATGAACATTGAGCATGCTGAATGACCACAAAATGCTGAACTTCCTTTGATGTGTGGGCTGGGCGGGGGGCGGAGAGGGTGGACCTGGATGGGGTTATGGCATAAGCTATCACAGAAGAAGTTATTGTGTTACTGGAACTACTGATGGGTGAATCTGTCAATATAGGCTTCCTCTCAGTTTTGCATCTCCCCCTTCTATACTGTTGTACCTTGGAAGCAGAACAGAATCCATTCTGGAAGTCTGTTCGACTCTGAAAATGTTCAGAAACCAAGGTGTGGTTTCCAATTGGCTGCAGGAATCAGAAGTCCTGCAGCCAAACAGAAGTCACAGAAGCCGTGCCAGACATTCGGGTTCCAAAGAACATTCGCAAACCGGAGCACTCACTTCCGGATATGCGGTGTTCAGGAGCCAAAACACTCAACTCACAAGTAGTTCATCAACCAAGGTACAACTCTCTCTCTCTCTCTGTGTGTATATATAAAAAATGCTTACTAGAACAAGACCTCTAAGCTGTTTACAGTAGACTTACTAGAACAAGACCTCTAAGCTGTTTACAGTAGACATAGTCATGAAAAATACCTAATAAACACACACACAGAGTATATGAGAAACATTTTAAAAACATCAAACAAAACCAGTAACCTCATAACACTGAAACTTGCTAAAATCACATATAAGAATTAACACACCTGGGTAGGATGCCAGCCCAATATTGATGGGCAAGTTGTTTCAAAGTGTTGGTGGTGCCACTCTAAAGGACCAACTTCTTGCAAGTGTGGAACAATCATTATGCGGCACTTGTAAAACTGCCACTTCTGTAGATCTGAGCAGTCTGACCGGAACATTTGCACATCGCTTTTAAAAAATGAAGTCCTCATGAAATATAATTAATGTTTTAGTCTGAACTTCTCCCAGTAAGCACGTTTGTATTCCTTTGTATGAACACTTTATCCTACTATATACATTTTGGAACGCATTACTTGGCTAGAGAACTGCACTGTAAACTTCAGAGAAGTGTGCCTTTTAAAGGACAGCTAATGGATAGTCCTTAAAGTCCTCATGAAAATTCTTCAGCATTTTAGTTCAAATTTCTTCTAATATACACATATTTTGCATTCAGTTTTGCAAAAGTTGCTCACTTTTTGCAAAGCAAGTTCTCCAAAGTTAACACATTTCTGCATGTTACCTTCACTAATATATGCATTTATACGCAAACTTTCTAACTTAGCATATCCATTTTTTTTACACATTATTCAGCCGGAGAACGGTGTTGCAAAATTCAAGTGAGTGCAAATGTTCGGTTCATTTGCTAGCTTGCCTCTAATTAAGAACTGGAGCAAATTTCTCTCCCATCCCTGGATGTGGGGCCTATGCTTTTTTAATAGAGAAATGTGATCAAGTGAATTAAGATATTGGAAAATGAATCCACACCATAAAATGAACGCACAATTGAGTTGAGCAGATTTTGGGTTATCAGAAAGATGCAATCTAACCAGAATTTCTACATGGCTCCAGCAACGTTTTCTTCTAGAGAAACACGAGATAAAAATAAGCAGAAAGTTTTTGGGTTCTAGAAATCAAGCATTTTTATTGTAACTGGGAATGCTTTCAGATATTACAAGGGATGTTACTAAATTTGAAAGATCAAAGGTTCGATCTTCTCTTCGTGAAAGGAAGCCTATTGGTGCTGCTAAAGTAACAGCAATATTAAGGGGCGTGGCTTGCTGGCTAATCATGCAGGAGAATCTGCAGGAATTACTGGGGTTGCTGCAGGATAGCAATCACAGCAGGACACCAAATATTTTTATTGACTCATTTACTTGTTTAATTTATATCTGCCCACCTTCCTCTCAGAGGAGCGCAGGGTACTCCCTTTAATCAAAGCTTATTCCAGACAAGGTAATTTGATCTGTACTGAGTGAGGTTGCACTGTTTGTAGTTTGGAAGTGCCATAATAATAATAATAATAATAATAATAATAATAATAATAATAAATTTATACCCTGCCCATCTGGCTGGGTTTCCCCAGCCACTCTGGGCAGCTCCCAACAGAAAATTTAAAGCACAATAAAACATCAAACATTAAAAACTTCCCTAAGCAGGGCTGCCTTCAGATGTCTTCAAAAAGTCAGAGAGTTGTTCAGAGAGGTACTATTTCTGGGTTAGCGGAGTCTGTAACCTGAAGCGTCCGTAACCTGAGGTACCACTGTACCAGGAAAGGCGGTCCTGTAGGTACAGGGGAACAATAAAATCATCCTCCTCACACAACGAATGCTTCCTGAGAGAGCCACCCGAAAAATGTCTAAACAAAATTTTGAACCCGATCAGTTTGACTGGTATTGCACAATGTTATGAAAACAGGCATTTTCATAAATGATCTCTGTGGGGGGAAATATAGTTGTGGAAAATTCCCCAATCATCACCAGAAAGCAAGTGCAACAGGAAGACTCTCTTTGAAAGCTGCAAAACGAAATCCTGAAGACTATTCAAATCAAGAGAAATAGCATCCGGCCACCACCCGGCCTCATTTCTGCGAGGCCCACAGGGAGCCCTTTTTCTTCTTCATTTGAGCATCTCGAGACAACACAGTAAATCTTTGGGTTGACAGCTCTGGCAAACTCTCAGCCCATGTTCAGTGCAAGGAACGGGGAGACAATGAAGCAAGATAGCCAATTGCTCAAACAGGGCTCTGACTAAAAATCAACCAGCACGGCCACAGGAACAGGCATTATTAGCAACAGATTGCAAAGGAAGGACAGCAGGGTTGCCAAACACTGATCCAAATCAGCCATCCCACTTCTCATACCAAGATGCTGAGAGATCCAGCAAGCATCCACCACCAGCAGTTAAAAGCACCTTTGTTCACCCAGGCATATACTGAAACTTTATTTCTTTTTAGGTTAGGCCTTTTAAGGTTTCATGCACGCTGCTTTAGAAGAGTTTGGATTTGATACCCCGCTTTATCACTGCCCGAAGGAGTCTCAAAGCGGCTAACATTCTCCTTTCCCTTCCTCCCCCACAACAAACACTCTGTGAGGTGAGTGGGGCTGAGAGACTTCAGAGAAGTGTGACTAGCCCAAGGTCACCCAACAGCTGCATGTGGAGGAGCGGGGAAGCGAACCCGGTTCCCCAGATTACGAGTCCACCGCTCTTAACCACTACACCACACTGGCTCTCACTTTATTGTGTTTTAAAAGGAATTTTAAAGTAGTTGATCTTTTGTAGTACACTGCCTTAATTCATGTGTGCAAGGGAGTATATACTTTTTAAAAAATAAGACAAACACTTTAAATTTATTGATTATTATTTATTTATCAAATTTGTATACCGCCCATCACCCAAATATCACAGGGCAGTTCACAACATAAAAATACAAAATGAGAACAAAACATATACCACCCTATATCCGGAGGTCTCAGGGCGTTTCACAGTGTTAATTTGGCACAGGCTGCTTCACAGGACACCCACTTTGAGTCAGGTCCTCGCTTAGGAAAATCTAAGGCCCACATATGGGGGAAGGGCGGCAGTTTGGTGGTAGAGCATCTACTTTGTAGGCAAAAGAGGAGATCTGGGATAGCTCACTCGCTAGAGCACGAGACTCTTAATCCCAGGGTCATGGGTTCGAGTCTCACATGGGGCAAAAGGTTCCTGCATTGCAAGGGGTTGGACTAGATGACCCTTGGGGTCCCTTCCAATTCTATGACCTCAGGTTCGATCCCTGGCATCACCAAGTAGAGTTGGGAGAGAATCCAGTCTGCAATTCTGGACAGGCACTGCCAGTTAGTTTAGAAAATATTGAACTAGGTAGATCAATGGTCAGTATGATAGCTTCCTAAGCTGAGGCTTGATGTCTTTCCGTGTTGATTTGCACAGGGAAATGAGAAACTGGCTATATCTTTATTATTCTTATTCTTATTGCTTAAATGGAACCAATGGAGGGAAAATTGAAAAATATTATAATCTTAGACTATCTAACTGTGAAGATACATAAAATGAAAGGGTTTAAGGTCAGTGAGGAGGAGCATTGGTTTGAGGAGATATTGAATTATTTGGGCAGGTTTGAACAATTTGGAGCAATTAAAATGTTAAAAGTTAAATAAATCTTGTGGAGGGAGGAGTGTTAAGAATTGTACATATGGTCAATTTGAATATGTTATTATTTTATTATTTATTTTTTAAGGGGTGGGGGGGAAAGGAGGAGGAGGAGGAGGTGGTGGATGAAGAAGAGGAGGAGGTGGAGGAGGGACGGCGAGTCACTCACTGGCTCCCAAGGCCTCCATGTGCTGCCATTTTGCTGAGGGGGAAGGAGGAGGGCTGAGGGAGGGAGTGAAGGGAAGAAGAGGAGGGAACGAATATGTTATTATTGATTATGTATACCAAATGTATCAGCCGCCTGGGGGGTTTCACTGTTTGTTTTTACTGTGTTTTGGTTGTTGGTTAAATAAATAAATAAATAAATAAATAAATAAATAAATAAATAAATAAATCAGTAAACAAACAAACAAACAAATAAATAAATAGCTTTACAGAATTGGATTCAATTTCCCCGCAATTTCTGTCACCTCCTTAGGGGATAGAAACCCGCCAAATTTCAGACAGATAAGGATAGCAACTTTCCTTGCACTGTGCAAGGAAAGTCTTTAGGTAGAAAGATTTGCTCCCCTCCTAATGTTTTGGAAGAATAAGCATGAAAATGACATACATCATACAGACATCCCCAGGTAAGCAACTTGCAACATTTCGGATACACAGGTGCAGAGCTTAGGGAACTGTGATGTACAAAAAGCAGCCTGCATATTTCTTTTTGTTTTTTGCTCAGTTGACAGCAACGGATCCATTCCTCCAACATCCCTCCAAACACAGAGCACTCTGATCAGAAGTGAAAAGAGCCCCCCACCCCACCCCTCTGTCAAAGTTATTCCCTGGTTGGAAGCTAGAGCTGTCAGTCAAAACCAACACTATCCTGGAGGAAAAGGCATCGATTTTCACAGGCGCACTACTGTCACTCAGAATTGGGGCGTTTCCAGGCAGCCACTATTTTCAGGCAGGATTCAGGCACATACCTGTACAAGCATATTCAAGTTGAACAATTATAGTTGACCGGGAAGTCTCATGCAACAAACCTTCTTCTCCAAAAGATTGTTTGCAGGTGGGGTCTCCTAGAGAGGAGGGGATTTAAGACGGCTGTAGCTAGGTGAGGACTTTCAGTCTCGGCAACTGATTCATGGGGTAAGACCTACCACAGATGAGCTGCTATGCTCATTACGCCTGACACACTGCCAAGTCGGTGAAGATCGTATCTTTGCTAACAAAGAGTTAACTCCAACTTTCAACGGTGTGATTTACCGCTGACAGAAAGTGATGAGAGAATGGAGTGGAAAGGATAAGACAACACTTGCAAAGATGCAACATTGTTTAACTTCTCTGCAAATGAATAGAAATGGCTGGTCATTAAACAGGCAATGTTGACTAATCTCCCTCCAAATAAATCAGAAGGAATTCTCAATAGACAGGTGTCAGGCGGCAGAAGAACCAACCCCCACGGCAGGTTGCCAGGAACGGATAAGACAAGGAAAAGTCCTTACCACCTGCTTTTTATTCAATATTTACAGAGAGAGGATTGGGAATGCAGCCTCTTAGAATAATGGTGTTGTCTCTCCCACTTCCTCATTCGTCACTTCTACAGGTGCTGCTACATGCCCTCTGCCTTTGAGCTCTTTGCTCTCCTACTTTCAAGGCTCGCTGTGTTCTGGGAGAGAGGGGAGGTCTGGAATGCTTTCTGGAGACACTGTGTCCATCAGCTGTCACCCCTGGTGCTTCCATTTCTTCCTCCTTCTCTCCCATAATTTCCCAGCTTTTCTCCTCATCTGCCTCTGAGCTGTGATCTCCCTCAACCCCCTGTTGTAATTCTAAACCGTCTTCTTCTTCTCTGGAAGGGTCAGGCTGGGGAGGTGGCCTCCACCATTCCCCCTCTGCCCAGTCCCTGACAACAGGTTGCATGGAAGCACCTTTGTCCACAAAGCTTGGGGAAGAACCCCAGGTTGGCAACTTTGGAGGACGTTCGTGTTACTTCAGAGTATTCCAAAGCAGCACACTTCAAGTTTGGGATTCATCCAAACACTTTCCCTTCTCTCCGTGGATTTCATTGTCATGTACAACTAACAGCTTTAGACATTTGTACCCCACATGGGATATACAGGTGTTCCCGAGGAATCTGCTTATAGCAGCGATGTCCAACAGGTCAATTGTGATCAACAGGTTGATCCTTGAATGACTGCGGTCCATTGTGGTCGATCGAGGGCTCCCTTATCATCACTGGCTCCACCTCCCGCTGCTGCCGGAATGTATTGCTGCACCTGCTTGTTATTAGTAGTGTAGTTGTGGTGTAGAGCCAGTGTGGTGTAGTGGTTAAGAGCGGTAGTCTCATAATCTGGGGAACCGGGTTCGCTTCCC
Organism: Podarcis tiliguerta; assembly: GCF_965153285.1. Taxonomy (NCBI): domain Eukaryota; kingdom Metazoa; phylum Chordata; class Lepidosauria; order Squamata; family Lacertidae; genus Podarcis; species Podarcis tiliguerta. Next base: position 66,233,537 of record NC_139541.1, read on the forward strand.
CGCTCCTCCACATGCAGCTGCTGGGTGACCTTGGGCCAGTCACACTTCTCTGAAGTCTCTCAGCCTCACTCACCTCACAGAGTGTTTGTTGTCGGGGAGGAAGGGAAAGGAGAATGTTAGCCACTTTGAGACTCCTGAAGGGGAGTGAAAGGCGGGATATCAAATCCAAACTCTAGTTTTACAGTGATTTTAGCGCTCCTCCTACCCGCAAAAAGGGGAGTAACTCTAGCCTCCTCTCAAAAAAGCTCAACAACTGTGGGGTCCCCTAAAGAAAGCTCAACAACTTTGGCCTACCCTAAAAGAAGCTTAATGTGATGGCCTGGGTCTCGGGCTCGGGCTCAGGACCAGAGGAGTCTCAGTCCGCACCGGATCCTTTGTCTCAGGCGGCATCTGAACCTCCTCTAGGGCCTGATTCTGAAGAGCCCCAGTCTGCACAGGTTCCCCTGCAACAAGCACCAGCTGGGCCGAGTCAGGGGCCTGAGCCTGCCCTGGCTCTAAATGTGGGGATTACCCCGTTGCCTTCAGCTGGGCAATCACTCACAGCTGCTCCACTACCAGTTGGGTCAGGAGAGGCTGAGGCGGCCTCTGGGTCCAGTACCCCACCGACATCTCCCGAGCTGCAGAGACTAAGGTCTGAGAGAAGGAGAGACCTGAGTACTTGCAGGAGGAGTGCTTGCCTTTGGGCGAGACAGGGAGGTGAGTCACCGGGGGATCAGGACTGGCCATTACCCCACAAAGATAAAAGGCTGTCGGCCCCCACCCCAGGTTGCGGGAGCAGCATTGCTGTATGCTAGATCCTGCCTGAGACCCTGTGCCTGACCTTGCCTGGTTTCCTGCCTCGTGTCCTGCCTTGGCCCTGTCGGACTGACTCCTCGCCGTACCCTTGGATTTGGGACCGGACCTGGACCGCGTTGCTCGGGTTGCCCCCAGGCTCAGCACACTCAACAACTTTGATCTCCCCACCCCCCAATGACAATGGGTAGATCACTGCCAGTTGTTTTATACTGGGAGTAGATCGCAGTCTCTAGGGAGTTGGACGTGCCTGTCGTATTGGATCTAAAACACCCACCCTAAACAACAACTTCCTAAATATCTACTAGCCATGATGGTTTTGCTCTTTTAAGTGGAGATGCAGGGCATGTAAGAATTGTTTCAAACGCAGCACAATGCTAAACCGTGGAAATCGCTCCCACAAGAGGCAGCGATGGCCACCAACTTGGACAGCTTACAAAGAGGACAAATTCACGGAGGATATAAATGGATACTAACCTTGACCACCAAAGGCTTATGAAGACCCCTTCCTATGGAATCACAAGTGGGGAGAGTGCTGTGGTGCTCAGGTCTTGGTTTGCGGGCTTCCCACGCAGACAGCTACTGGAAGAACAGGATGCTGGACTTGGTGAGCCATTGGCCCAATTCAGGGAGGCTCTTCTGACCTTCTTAGGACACCGCAGTTGCCACCACAGACCTCACAGCCAACCTTCTCCCTCCAACAGCTGCAGCTTCCCCCCTACCCAAAGAAATATCGCGGCCTTCCATCCCAAGTGCCGTTTGTCAGCTCCAAACATGATTTCCATGGCAACCATGCAAATGTGGAAGCATTCCATAATCATTAGGGAGAGGGGCTGAGCAGTATAAACAGTGACTGCAGTAGATTACATGCCTATTATGAACAGTCGCGGCTCCTGAGCACTGGTAATTATACCTAATTGTGCATTTAATTGTGTAATTGAAAACTCACATATAGAAGAATCTAGGCTCCCTTCTCTCTCTGCCCCAATCCCCAATCTATGGAGAAAGGCAACTTGATCCAATCTCTTGGCCTACCGCCCTGCTGTCCTGCAGCGGCTGCTACAAATTGATACAGATATTGCAAGAGGTTGTCTTCTGCCTGCCTAGCTATTCAGCAATCACCATAAATAAGGATGGAGTTTCCAGGTCAGGAGCACTGAGATCATGGAGGTCCATGACCAGGTCATTGAGATCAATGGACAGACTCTATTCAGAATACGACAAAGTTTCCTGGAGGAAACTAGCCACCTTGGCTGTGCTTTGACTCCACAGCTGGAGGTGATGATGCTTCTGAATGCCAGCTGCTGGAAGCCACAGGAGGAGAGAGGGCTCTTGTGCTTGGGTCCTGCTTGCAGGTTTCCCACAGGCATCTGGTTGGCCAATGTGAGAACAGGATGCCATTGGCCTGATCCAGCAGGCTCTTCTTAAGTTCTTAGGGGGAAAAAGTTATTGGAAAGAATAAGCCATGTCAGAATGAAAATTTTCTTCTTGGATAGTACAGGTGACACATTTCGAAAAGGTCACCTTGGCTGCGCCAAGTAACAAATAGCAACATTATTATTGCCATTCTCACTAATATCTCTGAGTACCATGTCTACCCAGACATCAGCACTGGGGAACCTCTGGTCTCCAGGCCTAAGCCGAGACCACCCCCATTGTTCAGCCCGGACACTGAGGTCCAGCTCCGAGGGCCTTCTGGCGGTTCCCTCCCTGCGAGAAGCAAAGTTGCATAGAACCAGGTAGAGGGCCTTCTTGGTAGTGGTGCCTGCCCTGTGGAATGCTCTCCCATCAGATGTCAAAGAAATAAACAACTATCTGATTTTTAGATGACATCTGAAGGCAGCCTTGTTTAGGGAGGTTTTTAATGTTTGATGTTTTATTGTCTTTTTAATATTCTGTTGGGAACCGCCCAGAGTGGCTGGGGAAACGCAGCCAGAAATAATAATATATTATTATTATTGGTCAAATCATGCTTGCCTGCCCTACACCTGGCTAATAACGGCATAGCTCCCCCTGCCAAAAGTAGGATTTGCATGCACCATCTTTGCAAGGGCCACCATGATCATGGACATGTTGCAAGAGCCAACAACCAGGTGAATGGCACTGCTTGCAAAGCCCTATACCTGTGCCTGCATGGTTTGAAATCAAATCCCGGGGGCAAAGAAAAACAATACTTCACCCAAAATCATGGAGAATGACAGATGGATGGGTTCAGCTGATTGACAAAATGGGCTGCAGGGACTGGGAGACCAAAAACATGTGGCCCATTGGCCAGAAATATAAAATGTGAATAATGTAAAGTGGGGTATTTGCTGTTGAGTTGTCATGTCTTAAAATATTTACAAGTATTTTTATAAAGCCATTTCCGAGTGGAGCATTGGTTTGGTATAGGACTTAAACCACACTCAGTGGAGTAGCATCAGAGAACAGGTCTATAATTTCTGGAAGATGGGGCGAGATGTAGGTAGGCTGAACTTGTGTTCCAGGTTCCCCACTATCCCTTCTTTCTCAATGAATAGATCTGCTGTAAGTTTGGTGAGATGATGCTTGGGGAATGTTTACAATTTTATTCAGATTTTGGACACACTGCACATGATTAACACACCAGATTTAGCATGCCTGATGAGCTGTGCACATAAAAACATTTGCTTCCCAGGGATAGCCAACTGCAGAAAGTTAATTACAACTTGGACTTTAGATCTGACTGGCGTTACATCCAATTTCAATTGCTCAATTTCATTTGTACAGCATCGATCCATTATGCTAGCAGTTTAATTTTATGAGACAATGCACTTCTAAAAATGGCAGATTTGCTGCGAAAAAATATAGAGCAGGGGGGATGTGTCTACGCCACATTATAGTTCAGAAGGATGCACGACAGACTGTAATTTCAAGACGCAAATGACAACAGATTTAAAAGGAACACAGAGGGGGCGTTCCACAGGAGCTGTAGTGAAAATTTATCCCATTTTTCTGGGCACCATCAAGTGTGCATTATTCCTCACCAACCACCATCATGCTCTCAATGACACTGTGCATGGCTGAGATTCACGCAGAAAGCTTCATGGACAAATGGGAACTGAACCCATGTCTCCCCAGTCCAACTTACTAACCATGACCATAGTGGCACTCCTTAAAGGCAGGATTTAACATCCTGCACTTCATCCGAAACGTAGGAAGTTCAATCCTGCTTTGTGCATTATTCCCCCCCCCCCATGCTGGTGGGCCAACTTTGATAGGTGGGTGGAACCAACCACCTGCCAATCACCTGGTGCCAATATGACATCAGATTGAGGACACGTGGGTGATCCCCAGAGCAAGAAGAACTTCCCATCAGTGTTCAAAATTAGCATTTTGGCTTTCGACCACTTGCAACCAAGTGAAGATGTGTGGGCGCCTGACATCACTACAGTGGTACCTCGGGTTAAGTACTTAATTCGTTCCGGAGGTCCGTTCTTAACCTGAAACTTTTCTTAACTTGAAGCACCACTTTAGCTAATGGGGCCTCCTGTTGCTGCCACGCTGCCAGAGCACGATTTCTGTTCTCATCCTGAAGCAAAGTTCTTAACCCGAGGTACTATTTCTGGGTTAGGGGAGTCTGTAACCTGAAGAGTCTGTAACCCGAGGTACCACTGTATCTTGGGATCATTGGATCTTGACTGCTTTCACACACATTAATACCACATCTTGTAGAATTCTATCAGTTATATTTTATCAGTGCAATTAGAATGAATTTCTGGAACCAAATGGCTTTTTCTGTGTGCAGCCTGAGCAGGAGCAGTCACCATTAAGGCAAAGAGGTCGGAATATGCCAATATATATGTGGACAGCCCCTTGATCAAGTAGCTTTTCTTCTTTAAGTTCTCAAAGCTCAAGGTTGTCATCTAGCCAGATATTTAACTGAGAATCAATCACATACGGTTCATCGTTTGAAAAACAAGACTTGCCCCAAAATGACAACTAGACATTCTGTTTTAGTGACTGCAACCTTGGTCTAAGGACCCATTGGGTGCCTACCTTATATATCTGAGTTTCTATCACAACTTGCCATGTGACTAGGATAATATTCCAAGGGTCCCAAAATGGAGCATTTATTCAGCAAAGAGCATCCAAATCATTCTGCACCACCCATTTGAGGTTCATTAATGTTTAAATCACGCAACCCATCCTCACCCCCTGCAAACACACACACACACACACAAACAGAACACTAGGGCAGTGATCCCGAGACGTGAAACACAGTGGTGTCAAGTGGTATAGAAGAATAAGGACTGAGGATGGAGTGAGTCAGCTGATGAGTCACAGAGCACATTTAAGGCACGACATAAAAGGCAGATCCAATTATCAGGCACAGCCAACATCAAGGCAAAGAGGCTGCTGAACTGACAACAGCCAGCCACAAAGAAAGCTTCTGAAAGATTGTGAGAGCCTGAATCACATGGTATTTGGGAGATAAGGGTCTTCGGCATACGAAGGGCAGATGTAATAAATGATCACGCAGAGTGCATTTGCCACAGCAGTCCATCACTAGAGCACCTCGGCACAACCACTGTGTGTACCCTCTAGGTTCAGGAGGAGTGCGACTCTGAATACCAGGAGCAGAGTATGGGTTGGGTGATGAGCAACCTCCTTTATGCCCTTTTGCTGGGCTTTGGCAAAAGCATCTGGTGGACCACTGGGAGAAACAGAGACCTAGACTAGGGGGACCTTTGGTTGGATCCAGCAGAACTACTCTTACAGGACATGAAAGTCAAGGGAAAGGTTCCAGTATTGAGGTGTGTGCCAAGACTCTCTCCTCCTGCTCTGAGATGCTTCTTAGAGTTAGATCTCCGTCAATTCACGTGTGAACTGACCTCCTGGATGAAAATGCGGATCAGGATGTAATTTATTATCCTTCCAAATCTGACCTTCTCCAATTTTTGCAACATGGACCACAAATTTATTTATTTATTTTAAACCATACTAAATGTGTGGGGGAAATCAGCCCGAGTGTTTTAGGACAAAATATATTTAGAAATGCACCCACTGAGACAAAACAGCATTGTCTAAATACATATTTTGTGATGACATGCTGATTTAAATATGAACATTCAGTCAGCACCAGGGATAGTTCAGTTGGCAGAACATGAGACTCTTGATCTCATGGGTTTGAGCCCCATATTGGGCAAAGGATTCCTGCACTGCTGGGGGTTGGACTACATGACCCTTGGGTCCCTTCCAACTATGATTGGTTTAACTTGGACAGAATGGACACATAGGTAAATTGACTCAAACTGGAAATAGAGGGATCCCTTTACCTCTCCTCCAACCAAACCTTCCTTTCGCCAACGCTCCAGTGGTAACTTCAGGACCTGTGAAATGGTGACCTGCCTTCAGGGGCAACGACAAAAACTTAAAAACAACAATTGAAACCTTCACTCAGTGCAGAAAAACAGAAAGACCCCCAAATGTAAAAACAGGGCCAGGAAACTGTGGCATCATGTATCTTGAGGACTGAGGTAGGCTTGACCAGAGGTGGAAAAGTCGGAGAAGGAAAAACAGCTTGCACCCAGTGCCCATTCCCCATGGCCTCTTGGGCGTTCATCCGCTGTCCCCAATAGCATGGCGGTGCTTTGGTTTTGTTTTATTAAGTTTTCGAAAACAACAACATACAAACAAAACCAAGGGGGAAAGCATGGGGCCTTAAGTACCACCTGATTCCGTATGTTCCATCATGATTACCCAGGATCCTCTGATGATTTCTCAGCGCTAGAGACTGAGTGTGGCAGGGCCTCCCCTGTGGAACTCCCTACCAGCAGAGGTTCAGCAGCAACCATCCCTCCTTGTGAAACCTTTTGTGTTTAGATGGACCTTTGCAATGTGAATTTTGTCACAGTTCAAGGACAACATTCCAGCCAGGCAAACACACTTGAGGATAGCCCAGTGTAGTGCTGGTGAGGGAGGGATGTTGCCTGGGGAGAGGGGTGCAGATAGGGGAGAGTCCTGAGGGCCTGACAGAGTGGCTTGGAAGGACCATGTTTGGCCCCAGGGCTCAAAGCTCCCCTTCTCTGACCAACACTATGAGATCGGAACCTGGAGTTGCTCCAAATATTGCTGGACTCCAACTCCCATCCTCCTAGACCAATGACCATGCTGGCTGGGGCTGATGGGAGTTGGAGTCCAGCAAGATCTGGACAGTCACAAGTTCCCCACTCTACCGTGAAGCCACAACCCTTCTCCAGTTTTAAATAGGAAAAGCTACCCCATTTTCATCTCTGTGCATTAAGCTGTTCATGTGGATGCATTTGAATGCTCTCTGTATACATGAGCAAGGAAGCTAGAATCAGTGCAACAAGTGGGCAGGGCTCTGTGTGCTCACTCCCCCCTCCATGCATTCGGCTAGAATCGAGAGAGATGTTTCATTTGATCAAGTCCAAGCAAGGGGAAAATCAATGATGTACCCAGCAGCAGTAATTTTCTCTGTACCCACAGAAAGTTGTGCAACTCGACTCTGACCATATTTACTAATGCAGCAGCTTAAAGTGGAATTGCTTCCAAGCAAATTTACTTAGGGCTGCAGTTTTAATCTCCCTGCAAAGTGTTGAAACATACTCTACAAGCAAGTTTTAGCACAAAGAGCTGTTCACAATTTCTCTTTCATATGTTTACTAATGATGGGGGAAGGTGCTGACAGAGTCTCCTCCTCCCCGCCTCAGTCCTCATACAGCTGCAGGAATGGGCTGCACAAGCTTAAAAGTGCCTCACAGAATCATAGAAATGTAAAGTTGGAAGGGACCCATAGCTGCCAACGTTTCCCTTTTTTTAAGGGAAATTCCCTTATTCTGAATAGGATCCCTCGCAAGAAAAGGGAAAAGTTGACAGCTATGAAGGGACCACAAGGGTCATCTAGTCCAACCCCCTGCAATGCAGGAAACTTTTGCCCAATGTGGGGCTCAAACCCACGACCCTGAGATTAAGAGTCTCACATTCTACCGACTGAGCTATTCACTAGTGCAGATTTCACTCTGTAATAAAAGTTTCCCTGGGTGCATACACTGAAAGGCAGCAGATGCAAAGCATACTTGGACAGATCCACTCCAGCCCAAAACAGCTATAAAACCTTTCACAGGCTCTCTTTTTCAAAAGACAGGATGATGTAACAGCTAGAGAACTGCGCTGCAACCAGGGAAAACTGGTTGTAAGACTCCACTCGGCCATGAAAAGCTGTAGGTAACTTTTAGCCTGTCATTCACATGTGAACACTATACCAGGGGTGGGAAACTTCAGGCCTGGGGGGTCAAATGCAGCCTCCCAAACCTCTTGGGACTCTGATAGGCCACGCCCCATTTCACAGGCCACACCCTTGAGTGCTTCTGGTCTAGATGGAATGTGTCATTGAACTGTGATAATACCTCTTTCCTGGAAGGAGGACCGGCGGGGGGTGTGTGTGTGTGTGTGTGTGTGTGTTATCCTTGGGAATCTCTGACTTAGAAACATAGAACTGCAGAGTTGGAAGGGACCCGGCTTCTGCATGCTTGGAATGTAACCTGTTGCGCAAAGCTAAAACTTGCATCCGTTGGCCTGTCTACGTTTGCACCTGTCCCCATTGTGTAACCCTCAGGAGGTTTCCCACAAGGGAATGTGGCCCTCGAAAAAGGCGTAACCAGGAGCTTAGCATGGGGAGAGGGGGAACCTGTGGCTCAAGAACTGCATGGGGCCTGCAGCATATGGGGGGGGGAAGAGGCCCTAAAGGGGGCAGGAGTTGCAGGAGGAGGAAGCACAGAAAATCCAAAATGGGTGGAACAATGGAAGCAGGAGTGGGGAGCCCTCTGCAAGCCATTAGTTCAGACCTCTGGCAAGAGTGATCTTCCCTTCCCCTGTAGTCTGCTGTGCAGGGAGGAAGATCAAGAGTAGCAGGAGAGAGAGGGTGGCAGAGGGAGAGGAAGGGAGAGATGAATGTTGCTCCACTTTGGGTTTTGGCCTCACCCATCACCATCTTGTGGCCCATGAAATAATAATAATAAAGGGTTCTACACCCCTGGATTAGCAACATGCACAGACAAGCCTTGGGCTCGTCTGTTTCTCTCTCTTCTTTGGGCACAGCCACAAGGAGATCATTGGCTTTCACTTTTGTTTTCAGCTAACTGTGGAGACTCATGCTCACACCCAGACAAACTGTGGCCACCGTGCGCACAATGACCCAAGACAACTTCAAACCACAGTGAACAATTCCTGACACGTTTCACTAAACCACAGTTAACACTAAGCACAGATCAGACATGAACAGTAACCACGGCTAGCTGGAAACAGGAGCAATGCATGCTGTGTCTTGTGGCTGTGCTGGAAGAGAAGAGGGATCACTCTCTCATGTCCGTCAACGCAGACTAAGCTCTAGCATTACGTACAAACCAGGTGACTCTCTCTCAGCCTAACCAATCTCGCAGGGCCATTATGAAGATAAAATCATAGAGGAGATAACATATATGCTGCCCTGAGCTGGAAAAGTAGGATAAATACAATTGGCAACTGGCAATACAGATATGTGCCAAGCGTTATGCACTCCCATACAATTTTTGGAAGCAAATTGTTTCATGTAAGCCTGAGCACTGATCAAGACAGGCCAGGCAGCTAATGTATTTTGCATGAGAAAGAACTAAAGACCAAAACTAAAGTACAAATACCAATACTGTACACCTTTTGTTGGATCTCTTGTTGCTGCTTTGCTTTTTAAGTTTACATCTGGCTTCCAGGCAATATCAGCGTTACACAATATTGACATTACCCAAGTCTCAATGATATTCCCTATAATAGAAGCATGAAATCGCAGCATTCCACTTTTGCAGAGGCATTAACCCCTGTAATTCCTGTATAAATAGGAAGATCAGCCTTTCTAGAATCATAATCGACCCAAGCATTCCTTTTGTTCGTTTGCTTGTAGGCTGTGTGGCTGTTTTAACATTGCCCTGGGAATGTTTTTAATAAAATAAAATAAAATAATTTAAATGGGCTTGTATTTTAAAAGCCATCTATTTGCATTGCTTGGCAAATATTGTTGGGATATTTCCTGGTTTCTTGCACTAACCAAGACTCTGTTAAGTCTGAATTTCATGGGGAACCTTTTCTCCCTCTGTTAACTTTATTATCCATTACTTAGATTGCACACCTATCTGCCTGTACTTTGTAAAATTCTGTGCTATCTAAAATCAAAACACAGGCAAGACAACAGGGGAAGGGGAAAGAGGTGTGGGTAAATGGAGGAATACAAGTTTGTGTCCATAACACATAACCAAGCTTATTTGTTTATTTTTCTTAGAAACCCATCTTCATTTCTGTTATGCGTCCTGATTCCTGAAGCATCAATTATTTCCAGTCCCACCTCTTTCCTCTGGTCCTAAGATCCAGGATGGATCTTTGGCCAAGCACAAAATGAGGGGGGAGCAGGGTGGTCAGATGCAAAGGAGGACGGGACTTAATAAATACAGAAAAGAGGGAATGGCAACAACTAAAGGTGCAGGAGTCCTGTCCTCATCTGCATCTGACTACGGGCTTCTCATAAGCATCCAGCAGACCGTGTCTGGAGATAGTGCTGAACCAGATAGATCTAGCAAAACAATATAAAGGTGGAAGGGGGAAAGAGAGGAGTTATGTCATTCTACTGAGCAGACTTTTCTCTATCCTAGATCCAAAACTTGAGCTATTCTTTTCCTGCCCACCTTCACTGTACCTGCCACCAGCAAACCTAAAACACACTTAGTAGGGGAAAGGTCACAGCTTACTGGTAGAGCATCTGCTTTGCATACAGAAGGTCCCAGGTTTGAGCTCCAGGAAGGATTGGGAAAGGCTCCTGCCAGAAAACTTGGGGCAGCCGCTGCCAATCAGGGCAGACAATACTGAGCTAGATGGACTAATGGTCTGCCTTAGTGCAAGACATCTTCCCCTGTAAGGAGCAAAGCCCCGTGAAACACATGGGAATCTACTTTTAAAATGACTGCTTCTGTGTGCGATGCTTGCATTTCCTCATCCACTCCAAAGCTAGTTAAAGTTTGAGTTCTCTCTTTTGCCTTTTCCCTCCACTCTGCCGGTGCCTTGACTTTTCCTTTTTTCGTTTGTAAACCCGATGGCAAAGCCTCCCTCTTTTGGATTGACGCGAGCCGCTTTGGAAACCCACAAGTTCCCTGAAACAAGGAACCCCAACGCCCCACCCACATCACCATCCTTGGCAAGCAGACGACCCCTTCGCCCCACTCTTGAACCACCAGCAGCGCCCTCTCCAGCCCACACCTCTCCAAAACAGGGCATAGGGGGTGGGCTGGAGGAAGTACTTTCCGCCCTGGCCAGCCCCTCGTCAACCTCCCAACCGCCGGCCCGGGGGGGCTTGGCAGCAAGGTCACCCACCCAAAGAGGAAGCAGCGATCACACACAAACACCGAGAAGGTAGCACAATAGAGGAGCGAGAGTGGGGAGGGCGAAGGAGAAGGGGCCGCCCTCGCTCCGCCTTACCAGTTGCAGGCAGCAGAAGCCCACCAGCGTGCAGCGCCCGTTGCATTTGCCCATGGCCGCGCTGGCGTGGAAGCCGCCCTCCTCCGGTTGCAGCAGAAGCGGCGGCGGCAGCAGCAGCAGCCCTCGGCCTCCCGTTGCCAGTGACAACCTCACTCAGAGGGCGCCCGAAAGCAGCAGCCAGCAGCCATCCTCGGCCATTGCGCTTCAAAACCAAAACGGCCGAGCCTTGTCCTTCCCTGCGCCTTGGCGAGCCTCCCCGACGCCGATGCCTTTTGTCTGGGGCCAGCCTTCGAGTTTCCAAAACAGCACCCCCCCAAAAAAAAAGATAAGGCGATCCAAAGGGGCGTTTTATCTTCGCCCAGCGCAGCACTTCCGAGGCTGCTGGAAGCTGGAAGCCCCTCGCTCCATTGTAATGCGCGCGGCTAGGCGTGCGCGCCTTTGCTCCCTCTTGGATCAGAGCTCGCCCTCCATCTCCCGAGAGGGGAGGGGGGTGGAGGGGAGGGGGCGGCTCGGGGTGGGCAACACGAGCCGTCCGGGCTTTGCCCAATTTTGCATGGGGTGGGAGTGCAGGAGCGAGGAGATCCTCTCCCGGCGCGCTCTCAACGAGCCCTCCTCGCCATTGTTTGCCCTCCTCGCCTCAAGACACACCCACGATTCCCCCTTGCGAAACAGTAACACTGAAAAGCGGCGTTTTAAAAAAAGGAGGAAACAGGAAAAAGAAGGGAGAATCCGCGCCGTCGGGAAAAGACAATCGAAAGCGGCAGGAATAATACAAACCAACCGCACCCCACCCCCCGCACCCCCACAACCACGTGGCTCTCTGGCTGAGCTCTGGGCGTGGAGAGCCGAGAGATTCTAGCCCCACCACCTGAAGGGCCGCCCCACCTCCTCCCTCCCGCCGTCCAATAAAGAATAGGGATGTCCTTTATTACCCAACCAAGCCCCCGCCCCCTCCTACAAGCTTTGTAGCTGCGGCTCTCAGAGGAAACACTGTGCGTAAAGTTGTTGTGGTGTTTATGTGTCATCCATCTCCCCATTTCTCTTTCCAAGGAACAGCCCTCAAGTAGTAACTAACTAAGGTCTAACTTACTCATTAATTAATTTATCTGTCTGCCCATGTACAGTAACTAGCAAGTACAGAGTTAATATTGTCTGTTATTATTTAATTACTTATTCATATATTTTTTAAATATACAGTGCTATTTTTCTAGAAAAAGAGATGTCAGAACTCACCAGGATCACCTCCCTCATTCTTTTAGAATGGCAATGGCGCCCACCTTAGAGGTACTGGAACTGAGTTCTGGCTGAAAAAAGCCCTGATTATACAGTGGTACCTCGGGTTACAAACGCTTCAGGTTACATACGCTTCAGGTTACAGACTCCGCTAACCCAGAAATATTACCTCAGGTTAAGAACTTTGCTTCAGGATGAGAACAGAAATCGTGCTCCGGCGGTGCAGCAGCAGCAGGAGGCCCCATTAGCCAAAGTGGTGCTTCAGGTTAAGAACAGTTTCAGGTTAAGGACAGACCTCTGGAGCGAATTAAGTACTTAACCCGAGGTACCACTGTATATCTAAAAAGCCAGAGCACTTTACATCCTTCATACATGACCTGAGTTGGAACAAAGACTCCACCCTTTAGCTAGCTCCTGTGGCTACTTTCATTTTCCTGGGTTGCCAATCGGATCAGTAAGCTGCCTCTTGGAGTCTGGATCTGGAAAGCAAGAGTAACCTTGCTTGATCATAAATAAGAACGGAGAGTCTTGGGAAATGGGAGGATATAAATGTAACCAATGAATGCAATTCAAAAGCCATCTTTGGACAATACAATGTAGTTGGCCAACCAAACTGTCAGAACATCAGGTGCCACATTTTGAGTTCTCCAGATAACGTCAAGATAAGTAGGGAGGGAAAGCAACGTGAGGGAGCAAAGTGATGGTGATAGAAGTTCTTTAGCACAGGTGCCCTGTGAGATAAACTGAAATGAATAGATAAACAGCTTCTGGTGACATGGGCTCTAGTCAACAACATGCCATAGATTTAATACATAGATACTTTTAAAGTATCACAAGCCTCTGCTTGCAGGCTTCCCATGGACCACTGTGGGAAATAGCATTCAGGATTAGATAGAGACCTTTGGCATGATAACACTCTTGTGCTCTTGCTTTCCCTGCTACAGACCAGCACAACTTCCCCTTCCAAATCTATCTTCAGGAATGAAGAACAAGCGGCCCATCAGATGTTGTTGTCCTACAACTCCCATCACTGCTGAGCACTGGCCATGCTGGTCCAACAGAAGCCATGAAGGCTAGAACTAGGGAAACGGATCTCTGGGCAGAGCTGTCCCATGTTGCGAGTCAGATCACTGTCCCATCTAGCTTTGGATGGTATGGTGCAGATGTTGGCAGCACTGGAGAAAAAACATTTTTCTTATAGCTGTTACAGCCATAACAAGAGGCTTTTGGAGACGCTGTTCTCCTGGGTCTGGGTTGGCTGGAGTCTTCTGCCTCTTCCACACAAAACACAGGAAGGGCTTCAAGGTCATCAAGAGAATTCCAGAAACTAAGAGCATCCATGAGTCTCTGAGGAGGGATCATTCTGACATCTTTGCCAAGCCCTGCATAGGTCATGCGAGGCCAGTTGTTCTCCTGCCTGACAGCATGATGGGAATAGCATGGAAAGAAACCCTGGAATTGGTCCATTGGCCCTGCCATGGTGGTGGGGACAATGATTTACGTGAGAGATCCCACAATTGCTACAGAGGAATTAAAACTTGAACAGCATTAAGGAAAGTGGTTGAAGCATGACTCTAGGCACCTGTCTGTTAAAAATGTATGCCCCATTTCTCTGTCCCACCTGGGCATCTGGTACACAAGAATTTTAAAAAAGGAACAAATGTGAGATGTTCAGAACATTGTGTTTCTTTAAAAGTGGAACAGCAGAGCTCCCCACCACCACCAAAATATAGCCAAGGAATAGGAATTCAGCCATCAGAAGTGCTAAAACGATATGGCTTTTTACCTGGCCTCTGAAGGAGAGAGGCTAACTAAGGCTGCCATAAGAATGCAAGAAGAGCCTGCTGATCTATCTAGTCCGGCAGCCTGTTCTCATAGTGCTCAGTCAGAGAAATGGGGAACGCCCACAGGCAGGACCTAAGCACAACAACACTTGCCTCTCCTGAAGTTATCAGCAACTGGTATTCAGAAGCATACTGCCTTCTGCTGCAGAGGTTAGAACACAGCCATCGGGGTTAGTAGCCAGAGAGTCCTGAGGCATGCGATCCCGTAGTCCAGTGAACCAAAAGGGACCATTTAATCTCACTGTCACAAAGCCACCTACCACATCTCTGCCAGAAGTGGAAGGAAGTATGATCTCCATCAAAGGTCTGAATAGCAACCTCCCCCTGCTCCCAACACTCGCATTTTTTAAATTTTGGTGCATTGTTGGGGTTTTAAAATATGCATTCTTTGTTGCTATTTCAGCAAGGAGTTTTTCTGATCGTGGAATGCTCCCTTCTGTGTGCTGTTATGGGGGTTCTCCTGTTCCTCCAGGGAGGCACTGAGAGTGGGTAGGGAAGGAGGAAAGCCCTATTGCGCTAGCAGGAGCCCTTGCGATGGGTTCTGCTAGCACGGCAAGTTATTTCAATTTGGACCACTTCTATTGTTTTATTTATTAATTTGCATTCATTACTGCTGTTAGCTACTGCGGGCATGATTCATGGGGAGATGGGGTATAAATCTTCCTGCTACATAAAGTGTTTGCACTTTGACTCGGGTCTAGCAGACCAGTCAGGACTTGGGAGAGAATAAGGCAATATGTTTATGGCCAATGTGTGGAAACTGATCTACCGTGCAGCTGGAGGAAAGAGGAGAGAAGGAATTTTATTATCTTCCAATGCATGCAAAAACAATTATACCGCTTAGCGGTAATGATGGCCGTGGAAGTGAATAATGACAGGCTGAAATGAAAGTAAGTGTGTGAGAGACACAGAACACAAATGTGCCTGCAGCCGCATTTTCAGTGCCATCGCCATCTCATCAGCACAGGCAAGGGTGTGGATGTGGGTGGGTGGGTGTGAGAGAGAGTGGTGGTGATGCCTCTCCCAGCCTGCTTCAGATTTCGCACATGCAAAGTTAGTCCTGGCACTGACTGTCATTTGGTGGGGAGGGGAGGGTCAGTTCTTGCATCCCTTCTGGGCACTGATCCTGTATCCAGTAAGGTTTGGTGTCTAGTTGCAGTGGAACCTGCCAGATGGATGCCTTTGTTCAGATAATAGCTTCCACTGGGCAGTTAAGTGCTCCCATCAGCACCTCAAAGAGGTGTAGCAGTTGCTACAACTATCTGACATTGTCTTTCCATCCCCTTGCCTAGCTGGTTGGCAAAAAACAACAACCAAAAAACAATATGGAGATGGATCCAAGTTCTGTGCTTACACTGTATAAGAAGACTTACACCCATCAAACCTGAGATACTGCATTATTGAAAACTGATCCCCCAGTCAGCTGCCATTTTGAACCTTAGACTATTAGCAATGCCTCCCTACTTTAATTTCAGCCAAGGGACCCTTTGTTTATGCTAAGTTTTGTGTTTGTGTCGCAAAGTGGTGTAGGGAAGCTGCCTTCAAATATCCAAAGAGCTATCATGCAGAAGATGGAGGAGACTTGTTGCTACAGAGAGCAGGATTAGACCCAATGGATGAAAATGGCAAAAGAGCAGAAGCTTCCTAATGGCAAGATCAGTTTTGCAGTGGGGGGGAAAAGCCTCAGGAGCATAACATTGCAACAGAACATGGCAAGTTGCTTTAGATTGAGCCAGATCATTTGCCCATCTAGCTCAGTCCCATCTGCACTCACTGGCAGGGAGCATTCTCAGCCTCACCTGGAGATGCTAGGGATTGAACCCAGGGCCTTCATGTGCAAAGCTGATGCTTAACCACTAAGATATATGACCTTCCCTTGGAGGTCATGGGCAATTCTTGACTGGAGGCTAAATGGTCATTTGCTAGAGATGCTGTAGCTGCATCCCTCATTGTATCCTTTGCCCTTGAGCAAGGGCTTGAGGGATATTCCTTCCACAATCCCTTCTGTTAAAATTCTATGCAGAAACCAGCCTCTTAGTGTAACTTGGCCATTGTTCTGCAATGGTAACCCTAGTCTTCAGTCATTCTTTTCTGTTCCACTCTTATTGTTTATTCTTTACTTCCTTATAGTTTTTGGACTGCCCCATTAGTTTTGCTCCCCCAGGTTACAAAGCAGAAAGACCTCACCCTGATTGCTTTCTTCCCAAGGCTGTTCTCCACAAAACCTGCCATTCACTGCCCTAGTTTCCATCTTGAAAGCAAAGGCATCTCCCGGGGGTGGCTTCTGCTGGATAAACCACAGTTGGAACCTGAACCCCCATAGCAGACAAAGAGAAATGAATGAACCTGTAGGTGGAGGCAAGGAGGAGGTGAATCTGAAGAATAGCATCTATATATCACATCTTCTGAAACAGCTAACCTTTTCTTCAGGCTGAGGGCTAATGTTGTCCCATGGGCGAATCTACAGGAGCTGCATGTCAAAGTGTGTGTGCCTGACGTTTCAAAGTGTGTGTAGTCGATGTCTAGAATCTGGATGTTGCCTTGTTCTGATTATCGTGCACTCGGCTGCCAGCTGGCCACTTATTTTAGACCATCAGTAATGGAGGTCAAGTAAAAGCTATATTATGCTGGATGCTGCTGCATTCATTATGCAATGTAGAAAAGTTTTAATGGCCGGGTCATTGATGGAAATAATGGGTGCAATAATGGAGATAATGGGCAGGTCAGTGGAATGCCAGTCACACCCACCTGCCTAAAATCAAAACTGATTTGTTCATCCTGAGCTTGATATTTGTTTTGTTTTATTAATTTATAAGAAGATATACATAACCGCAATAATGATAGACCACCACCATGTTGCAGATACAGTGACTATCTAAGTACACAAATCATAAAAGATAAGGTAATACAAGGCTTCCAGATGCCCCCAGTACCTATCCGCACAAAATCGATGCCTCTATTAAATATATTTGAATGTAATAAATTCCTCTAAAGGTAAAGGTACCCCTGCCCGTACGGGCCAGTCTTGACAGACTCTAGGGTTGTGCGCCCATCTCACTCAAGAGGCCGGGGGCCAGCACTGTCCAGAGACACTTCCGGGTCACGTGGCCAGCGTGACATCGCTGCTCTGGCAAGCCAGAGCTGCACACGGAAATGCCGTTTACCTTCCCGCTAGTAAGCGGTCCCTATTTATCTACTTGCACCCGAGAGTGCTTTCGAACTGCTAGGTTGGCAGGCGCTGGGACCGAACAACGGGAGCGCACCCCGCCACGGGGATTCGAACCACCGACCTTTCGATCGGCAAGCCCTAGGCGCTGAGGCTTTTACCCACAGCGCCACCCGCGTCCCTTATAATAAATTCCTCTAGGCATTGTTTAATACCTCCTTTTTTAAAAAAAGTGCATGGTGTACAATAAAACCCTTGGAACATCACACAATTATAAAATCATAAAATGCAGAATTCATTACCAACAAATCAATTCTCTAAAAAATGATGGGCAAAGAAAAACATTTTCAATAAGAGATAAGAGATCAGAATTGTAGGTGTTGGTTTGAATGTTCCAGGAATACTGTTCCAGATGGCAGCTGCAGCTACACTAAAAGCCTTAGCTCACGTACAAACTAAAGAAATATAATCTAAATGCGGGATCGTCAGGAGGGCTTCTTCCGATGACCATAGAGATTTGGTCAGCATGCAAAGGACAAGATATTCAGGTTACCTGATTCTAGGCCAAAGGTGAGGTACTTCCCTTTCTTTCTTTCTTTCTTTCTTTCTTTCTTTCTTTCTTCTTCGGCTCCATGGACCAGATCCTTGTAAGGATCAGGCTTGTTAACAGGTGGGCAGGATCTCTCTGTCACACCTGGATCAAACTGGATCACTTTCCCTTTCCATCAACTATTGGGGGAGAGGAATTCCTGCACAGTGTTGAGCTCTGGTGTGTGAAAGAGCTCTCTGCGTGGAGCTCTCTGGCATGCCTAGACCAAGGAGGACCAGCACTGGCTAACATGAAGGAGGAGCAATCCTGCTTAGCACTGGGTCCCTGCTCTGTGCAGTGCTCCAAAGGTTCCCAACAACCAGCTGGTTGTCAGGCTTTTGGCAAGCCCTGCCCTTATCTGTATGATGTCAGTTGTGGGGCAGGTCGACATGAATTGCCCAGTATGGCCTCATGGCCCTGGAGAGCCAGGCTTGGCATGTGGACTGGAGGTTTCCCACCCCTGTTCTGAGCCATCTATGGCTTTACACACTAGCAGTTCAAGGCATAGTAGAGGGTCAGAAAGTTGAATTTGGTCTAGTTTGCATTATGTGCATTCGATGCAAGTGTTGTGTTTCTGTGTGTTGGCTTCTGCAGCCCCATGAGACTTGCTCAGCCTGAGATTCTCCTAAAGACACCATAAATCTCTAGCATTCTCTTAGTGTGCTTTCTTAAGTGCCTCCAGGAAAGCTCCTTATTGCTCAGTTCAAAACAGTGGGTGGAATTCAGTGTAGTGCTAAGGAGATCATTCAGTTAGTGCATGCATTTATGCTTGTCCGACGGAACCACCTTCCCTTTCCTCCCACAGCATGCTGCTCCAGGAGATTTCCCAACCCTCCAGAGTGGATTTGGGGGATACTTGGGGGAGGGCAACTCCTTTGTACTAGCAAGAGCCCTTTCTCTGCCTTCTGCTAGTGGAACAAGGTAAGTTAATCTGGCTCCATATGTTATCACTGGGGGGTGGGTGGGGGGGTGGGGGTGGAAATAGCAATAGGGTTTGCAGGGAAACAAGACTAATGTAAAGTCTTCCTGCATTCATGCTTCATTCTTCTCTGTTAATTGTTCAGCCTACTTAGACCCTGTGTACTCTGCATCTAACATTACTGACCTCCGATGACTGAAGAGAACACATGTACCCACTGGCTGAGGCTCACTTTTGCTTAATCAGCACATTCCTTCCTTCAAATGTCCTAAAATGCCTCAAGACAAAGAGGCAACAGAGTCTTGTGGCAAAACTCCAAAGCAGTTGGCATGGAAATGGTAAAACGATAATCTAGGACAAAAGGGAGTAGAATACTGTCTAAAACTACATATACCTTGCCCAGTTCTGTGGGAGATTGAGGCAGTAGGCAGTGAACAGGCAAGGTCTGGTCAAGAGGAGAGCATTCAGGACCTTGGACAGCTCCAATGAGCCCTACTGAGGCAAAAGAAGTTGTCTCTGCAAAGAGCTACAGCCAACTTAAATAGGCTGACCAGACCTACCATGTGGGAGACTCTGGAGAAGCTGGCTGACTGGTTAAAAGGACTTCACCTTAAGCTGCCACTGCTGCTGTTGATAAATTTGTACATCACTCTTCATTTGTAGATCTCAGGGCAGTTCACAACATAAAAATACAAGATAAAAAACCCAAAACACATAATAAAAACAAAAAAATAAACCAATGATGTCCCCACCCCCAAGTTGAATCTTACTTATGAGACAGCATCTGAGAGCAACCAGGTTCCTTAGGGGAAAGCCATAACCCTGTCCTCACTGCCACTATGTGCTCACAGCATTCCTCACCAGAGAGGGGACTTTTTAATGGTGGGTCTGACCCTGCATCTTGGGGAGATGGAGTTTCAGAGGCACAGTACGCTTGAAAATGTTCGAGAATTAAGGCACAGCTTCCAATTGGCTACAGGAGCTTCCTGTACTCAGTCGGAAGGTGCGGAAACTGCATCAGACGTTCAGCTTCCAAACAACGTTCACAGACTGGAACACTTACTTGCGGCATTCGGGAGCCAAAACATCCAAGTTCCAGGGCGTTCAAAAACCAAGGTACGACTGTATATAAATTTTCCTTGAGGAATCAAGAATTCCTTACCCCTGACAGATGTGTGCTGATTTTGTTTTTATTTTTAATAGATCAACTTGCTTTGAACACTTGGCCTTTATTGACAGTTTTAATGTATATTTTATATAAAGTGCATATACACTTTTTACCATTAAACAGGGCACACATTTAGTTACATAAATCACAATGAAATAAACAGTGATGGCAGTAAGGCTGAACCAAACCTTGTTCTCAGTGGTACAGCAGACACTTAACCACATGTCAGTCAGAGAACATGCCATACTCATGTCAGAAGGCCGGGGGTCAGAAGGATGGTCAGGATCGTGATTCAGCTAGTGTTCCATGAACTAGTGTGACCTTCTCCAAACAGGTGCCCTCAGATGTTTTGATATACAACTTCCATCATTCCTGACCACAGCCCATGCTGGCTGGAGCTGTTGAAAGATGTATCCAAAACATCTGGAGGACACCAGGTTAGGGAAATCCACACTTCTGGATACAACTGGGAAACACTGGCCTGTGAACGCTCCAGTTGGAGAACAGTCTTTACCAAAGGTGTCATGGGCTTTGAAGATGCTCGAACTCAGGATGAAAGTGAGAAACGTGCTAAGACGAAGGCACGCTTAGCAAACCCTCACCATGATCAACTCCCGCCCGGAAACCTATGTCCCCACTGTGGAAGGACGTGTGGATCCAGAATTGGCATCCACAGTCACTTACAGACTCATTGTTAAAACTGTGCTTATGGAAGACAATCTTACTTGGCTACAAGTGATCGCCAAAGAAGAAGACTCTTGGATCTGCCAGGCTGTGTACTTCATGCCTCAGTTGCTGCCTGGAAGTTTATGGTGGAACAACCTCCACAGACACAGTCTCAGGCTTAAAATCTTCTGTACAGCTACAGTGGTGCCCCGCAAGATGAATGCCTCGGAAGATGAAAAACTCGCAAGACGAAAGAGTTTTTCGTTTTCTGAGTTGCTTCGGAAGACGGATTTCCCTATGGGCTTGCTTTGCAAGACGAAATGTCTTGTGCCTTTTTTTTTTAAACCACCAATGCATTCCTATGGGAAACCGTCAATACACATTGGTGCTTCGCAAGACGAAAAAACTCGTAGAATGAATTAATTTCGTCTTGCGAGGCACCACTGTACTCACCTGCTCAGTCTTAGGCCTTCTAATTGTTAATACAGCTGGACAGCTCCCCTGCTTGGTTGAGAAGGCCAACATGGAACAACTGGAAAGCTTTATCATTTATTGATCTGAGGACTCAATAAAAAACTTACAGCCTGCTAAGAAACAAATGATTACATGTATTTTAAACCTGGGAGAGGCATTGCTTTGAGAGCTTACTCTGAGAAAGTCAGAGTTAAATGATCTGCGTGAGAAGAGAGTGATTCTCTGGAGGATTTAATCAACTGGGATATCCCAACAACTAATCCATCGACTCAAGTGTCAATTGTGTGTTCTATTTCAGGGTGTACTAAGGGCACAATGCATTTGGCTCCGCTAATTGATTATCCTATGGAGCCTTGGGAGGAAAAGCCCTGGATTTCGTAGGCAGCCGTTCCAGATGATGAGCAAAATGGATGGATTACGCTACGCTTTCCGATGAGCTCTGCAGAGAAGCAAGAAGCCTATAGGTGTTGGGTATGCACTTATTTATTAAGAGTAGAGTTTTTTTAACCCACTCTTCCTTGCCAATCCATCCAAGGGCAGGGCACAATAAGAATCAAGCTAAGAGCATGAGTAGAGTTCTATCAAAATAAAATAACAGGGCTGCTTGTCATGAACCCTGGGGAGCTGTCACAGTATAGCTGTCAACCTTCCCTTTTTTGCGGGAAATTTGCTTATTCCAGCACCATTTCCCACTGCTTCCTGCTGCTATCCCGGATTGTTAGATATCCCATAGACTGTCCCCGGGACAGGTGAGGCTGCTGATCCCTTATTTTTGAGGCTGCTGATCCCTTATTTTCAAATCTGAAAGTTGACAGCTATGTGTCACAGTTGGGCTTGGGTTGGCCTGCTCTGACAGAGGAAGAAACAGAAGAGGGAGGAATAGTAAGCTCCCAGCTGTGAAGGTGGCACCTGGTTCTAGGCAACAAGGCTGCATCCTCCTGCCTGGGCTCCCATTCAGCCTCTGCTGCCTTCTGTTCAGCCTCTCCACTTAGCTGATCAAAGTCTTTCCTGGCCACCACTGAGGCTTCCCACTCTGCAGGAAGGCCGTGGTTGGGAAGCCGGCATCTCTACTCCCCCTTCCCACCTCCTCCAACCCAGATATTGCATTTCTATCCCACCTTTCCTCCAAGGAACTCAGGCTGGTGTACATGGTTCTCTTCCTCCTCATTTTCATCCTTATGACAATGCTGCGAGGTAGGTTAAGCTGGCCCAAGGTCACCCAGTGAGCTTCATTCATGGCTGAGTGGGGATTTGAACCCTGGTCTCCTAGGTCCTGGTCCAACACTCTAACCACTATGCCACACTGACTCTCAACCCCTTCCCGTTTCTTCCTTCTGTGTTAGAGCTGGTCAACCCAGTCCCAATCCCGGCAGAACTGCAGGGCACATGTCAGTCTTATAAGCCACCACAAATACATTGAATTGGTCAATACTGGCTGCCAATGAAACTCTTTCATGGCTGGTATTGTATGGTACTGTTAAGCTGGTCCACTCAAGAAGGGAGCAGCTGCATTTTGCACAAGCTGCAGCTTCAAGATGTTTTAATGTGTGGTGTTCTGTTCTGCTGTTGTGTTTTTGTATATTATGTTGGAAGCTGCCCAGAGTGGCTGGGGCAACCCAGTCAGATGAGCAGGATACGAAAAAGAAGAAGAAGAAGAAGAAGAAGAAGAAGAAGAAGAAGAAGAAGAAGATCTTCAAGGGCAGCCCTATATAAAGTGCATTACAGTAATCTGGCAGGTTACCAGTACATGGACCACTGTGGCAAGGCTATCCATGCCCAGCTGCAGCTGCTTCAAAGCACTCCTTTTCATTGAGACTACATGCTCCAGAGACAATGAGGGGCCTAAGACCAGTCCCTGCCCTAACTATCTACATCTTATTTTAAGAAGATTGCAGCCTCATCTATAACAGGACTTCTGCCTAATTCCTGAACGTGGAGACAACACACTCAGGATTTAGTCTCAACTTAACGCTCTGTATCCAGTTAACAAAGCACTGGTCCATCAGTAGTCAGGAACTGCTAGCTTCACTAACTCAGGCACTCAGTTCCGGCATTATTACGCAGTCTTTCCGAAGAAGAAACAATCATCTTGGTTTATTGTGTTGAGGAACAGAGACCTGAGATGGGGAGCCAGCCATTTGGGTTACCATGGCTGCAGAGAGATATTTATTTTGGTCTGTGTCACAAGCCGGCATGGAGTAAACATATGCAAATGAGCCTGCCACTTGAATGTGAGCTGGAGATGAAAGCAATTAAAAGGAACTGGGAAATTCCATAATCCCTTTGATACCTGGGAAATCTTAGGGGAGCATGAAAGGCCCCTATCCATTATCTCAGCGACACTGCAGCAGCTGTTGAGAATAATGTGCAGCCATGCTCTATCAAGCTGGGTAAGCGATGAATGGGGTTAGGGGGAGCCACAAGGGATAGGGAAGAGGAGCTTCTGCCTTCAAAGCAACGCCCATTTGCCTCCGGTAATAGCAGCTAGGAGATGAGGCACTTGGCAATATTGACACAAGGAAAGGGGCGGAGATCATGATCACAAACACACCATCTTGAGTACTTTCAGTGAGTTCCATAATTTTCAATGGGTCATATGTGCAACTAACATCACCTGGATCCAACCCATTGAGTAATATCCATTGTTAGTCATGACTCAGAGTAAACGCATTGAAGCCAATGGACATTCTGAGTATGATGTAGTTTCATGGCGGAGAGGGCTTTCAATAGCTATTAGCCATGATGGCTGTGCTCTGCTTCCACAGCCGGAGGCAGTGATACTTCTGAATACCAGTTGCTGGAAGCGACAGGATCATACAATCAAGGAATTGTAGAGTTGGAAGGAACCCCAGGGGTCATCTAGTCCAACCCCCTGCAATGCAGGAATCTCAGTTAAAGCATCCATGACAGATGACCACCCAACCTCTGCTTAAAAACCTCCAAGGAAGTAGAGTCCACTGTCAAACAGCTCTTACTGTCAGAAAGCTTTCCCTGATATTTAGTCAGAATTTTTTTTCTTGCAACTTGAAGCCATTGGTTTGAGTTCTACCCACCAGAGCAGGAGAAAACAAGCTTGTTCCCTTGTCCATGTGACAGCCCTCAAGATATCTGAAGATGGCTGTCATATCTGCTCTCAGTCTCCTCTTTTCCAGGTTAAACATACGCAGCTCCTTCAACCATTCCTCATAAGGCTTGGTTTCCTGGCTCTTGATTATCTTGGTTGCCCTCCTCTGCACATGTTCCAGCTTGTCAGCATCCTTCTTAAGTTGAGGTGCCCAGAATTAGACACAGTATTCCGGAGGGGGGGGGAGTGTGCTCTTGAGCTCAAATCCTGCTTAGGGGTTTCCCACAGGCACTGGTCTGGCCACTGTGAGAACAGGGTGCTGGACTAGATGGGCCATTGGCCTGATGCATCAGGATCTTCTTATGTTCAGTTCAGTATCACCCGTTGTGCCTTTGGGACCAAACTCTACTTTACATTGTTGTTAAGCTGCCTCGTGAATCTAGATGGACAGGCAAGCAGAGGATTAAATACTGTAAAGAGACAAACAAACAAATACCGACCACCCATTATTAATTTCCAAACTAGCTGCAGACTAGGACCGGGATTTGATTTCCTATGCTTTGGTTATTGTTTTGGAGTGGGCGGATGTTAGTGCGAGGCTTGCATGCAAGTCGTCTTGCATCTTTCATAAGCTGCCAACCTGATTTCACGGGGACTTAGAGGCATGCTCTCCCAGGAGTTGTCCCCAGAACATCTTGATGCTTGGGATGTGCTAATGTTTGCTTTGTATTTATCCATTATCAGATCTCTGGGCAGTGACATCTGCACAGCCTCCCATCTGTCAAATATCTTCAGCATGGAGGTGCTCTTTCCCTTAGCAGTGGGGTGGAATATCTTTCCCATTTGACAGGTGTTTAATTTCAAGGAACTGCCAGACAAAAAAATAAAAATAAAACCCCAGCTTGTCTAGTACCCATACCCTGTGGTAGATCTTCTGGGACTAATGTTGATGGACTGTCCACTGTCCCTCCCTCCCACCCCCAGCCCATCTCCTTGGAGCATTCAGTGTGGATTTGAAGACTCAGTTGCTGTTTTACAACAGCAGCTAAATAAACCACTCTTGTTTGGGTCGCTGATTCATTTCTATGTTGCTCAGGAGGGTTGTCAACACTAGTTTGAAATGAGCCAGATTTAGATGGGGTGATTTCAAGGGGGTAGTCGAAAGGGGGACATGGCCATCTGTCATCCCTCCCACCCTCTTTAGCTCAGCCTCTGCACTAGACAACAGGCATTTATTTGTTTTTTAAATGTGAATTTGTATTCCTTGTGGGCCGCCGAGATGCTGCAAACAACTCATTGAGGCAAACTGGGGATGGGGGAGGAATTTGACTCAGTTCACACTGAAAGGCGAATCCGTCTCGTTTGCGCTTTAAGGCAATGATGAGTGAATCAAAAGGAAAAGTTGCATGCCTCTGAATTTTGGAATGTTGTTCTCCAGCCAAGGAAGTCAAGCAATGTGTATGCTAGCAGAAATGCATGTATTGGTGAAAATACTGCAAGGAATTGATTATTTTGTGTATAATTGCACACCCAAATGTGTGCACTAAGAGAAATTCACACTAAAATGCTGGTGAGTTTTCATGAAAAGCCTGGGAGAATGTCTGCAAACAGCATCCTGAACCCACAGCGGCCAACCAGATGTGGATGGGAAGCCAGAAAGCCTGACATGAGCCCAACAGCACTCAATCAATCAATGCACTGAGTTTCTATAATACAGCTTCCAATGTTCCTTTGCACAGAAGCTACCTAAATTTTTACCACACTCTTTTAGCTCAGCATAACTAGGCATGGTGTGTCATTGCAGTTCCTGTGGCTTTTTAGGAGAACTGAGGAATGGGACATGGGTGGCGCTGTGGGTTAAACCACAGAGCCTAGGACTTGCCAATCAGAAGGTCGGTGGTTCGAATCCCCGTGACGGGGTGAGCTCCCGTTGCTCGGTCCCAGCTCCTGCCAACCTAGCAGTTCAGAAGCATGTCAAAGTGCAAATAGATGAATAGGTACAGCTCCGGCGGGAAGGTAAACAGCGTTTTCGTGCACTGCTCTGGTTGGCCAGAAGCGGCTTAGTCATGCTGGCCACATGACCCGGAAGCTGTACGCTGGCTCCCTCGGCCAATAAAGCGAGATGAGCGCCGCAACCCCAGAGTCGGTCACGACTGGACCTAATGGTCAGGGGTCCCTTTACCTTTACCTTACCGTAACAGTATAGAACAGAGGTTCCCTCCAGATCTTGCTGGGCTCTCAGTTCTCATCATTCTGGACCATTGTCCATTTGGACTGAGGCTGATGGGAATTGTACCCCAGCCACGTTGGGACCATCATGCCAAGACTCCCAGGAGTAGGAGGATCTGCCATCATCACTGTGGAGCTCAGAGGATGTGGAGTTCGCCATACAGTGGCCCTGCAGTTTGCACAGCCACTCTGCATGCTCTTGAGTTAAGAGCTGCCCACTTACAGGTCAATGGCACCAAGTCTTCAGAACTAACTGGAGCGACGTACTTCAGATGATTCAAAACAGGCGCAGAGTTAACGAGTGACCATGTGTAATTATTGTTAGGTGACGAGGCCTCTCGGCTAGGGAGACAAGGATGCTGATTGAGCTGAATGGCCAGACAAGCTCCAAAGGGCAGGGCGTATCGATTGGTCTGAGTTTTCCTGATGGATGGAGCATCTCTGCTGGGAGCGCTTTCTCCATAATGATTAAATGCATCCAGGCCAGACAAACAAGACAGTTCAGCTGTTCTTCGCAAGGCGAGTGGGCAGGAGGGCGACACGTTTATGGTCCAAAATTATCTTAACTGCAACACAGCAAGTTGCAGTGGAAGATGGAGCCATACGTCAGCCAAAGCCATATTGAACAGATCCTTTTTTAAAGCCTCCAGTAGATTCTTAAATATGTTGATGCTTGGTGCCTGCCTCATTTCAGACGGTCATTGCTTCCAGAGGGCTGCAGCTGCAACACTAAGGCTGAGAACACAACAAGTGTTTGTGTTGCCTCTGGTGTGCTCTCCCCTTCAGTTAGTGAAGCTGTGTACAGGACGCAGGAAGGGGGGCAGGGGGCGGACCGCCCTGGGTGCCCACACTGAGGGGGGTGACGTTCGGCGCACCGCCCGCCCGCCTGCAATTCCCAAGCCTACCCTGAGCCATCAGGGTAAGTGGGGGAGCTGTGCCACTTTGCTGACAGCATTCCCCCCTTCCCCCTTCGTTTTGACAGCTTGGGGAAGGCTTGGGAGTCACGGGCAGGTGGGGCACTGAATGTCTGCCATGGGCGGCTTGCTCTGCCCCCATGTCTCACTCCGCCCCTATGGGTTGCTTGCTCCGCCCCCGGCTGCAGGGCATGCGCGCTGCTCCAAGCACTGAGCGGCTATCCAGCGCCTGAGAAGTACCCTCTGCGCCACACACCCCTTGGGAGCATCCCCCCCCCCCGGGCAGTGCGGCCATATGTTCTGCCACTGGCTGTGTACATGATATTAACCACAATCCCCATCTACCTTGCAGTTTCTAGAGAAATACTGCATTTGGATAATAATAAAAAAAAATTATTTCTACCCCGCCTTCCCCGGTTCAGAAAACTGGGCTCAGGGTGGCTAACAACAAATTTAAAACACTTAATTGATGCCACACACAAAAAAGAATAAAATATGATATAAAACATAAATTACAATAAAATCAAAAATCAATTTAGGGGGGAAATCCATCCAATAAGCATTAGATGATCACCAAGGCTAGCTGGCTAAATTAGCCCTATTTGGGCCAGCAAGGAGACCACGGGAGAATTAGCTGTGGGATCCCAGAGCGGGTAATCTTCATAAAAAGGGAAGGGGGAGGGAAGGAAGGGGAATAAAAGATCAGGCTAAGTTCAAATTGAAAGCCAGGAGGAATAGTTCTGTCTATGTCCCCCGCACCTTACAACCACCTTCGATTCGATTTGAAAACATAAGCCGTACGCAAACTTTCACATCCTTGTTCCACCCACTGGTGGACAGAAAGCAGGCGACTTGGAAAGGTAGCATGTCACCATGCCGCTATGTACAATGGTATGCAAAGGCAATTTGAAACATGGCAAAAGAAAAGGACCTTGCTGCCCACACAGATATTATTAGCTCAGTGATGGAAAGAAGATAAAGGTCCTACCAGAGAAGAGTGGCAGGTTAAATTCATGGATTATGCCGAAATGGCAAAACTGACCGGAAGAATCAGAAATCGGGAAGACCAAAATCGTAATAAGGAATGGGGGAAATTTATAATTTATCCTTAAAACCATTGTAAACAGTTAAAACCGTTAGTAGGATTGGAATAACACTTGTAGTTTCATGGTGAATTTTGGATATACAGTGATACCTCAGGTTACATACGCTTCAGGTTACATACGCTTCAGGTTACAGACTCCGCTAACCCAGAAATAGTACCTCGGGTTAAGAACTTTGCTTCAGGATGAGAACAGAAATCGTGCTCTGGCGGAGCAGCAGCAGGAGGAGGCCCCATTAGCTAAAGTGGTGCTTCAGGTTAAGAACAGTTTCAGGTTAAGAAAGGACCTCCGGAATGAATTAAGTACTTAACCCGAGGTACCACTGTAATAGAGAGGTAAAAGGTTTGGATTATTATAGAAGATGCAGGAGGAAATGATTAACAATAGGACCCAAAAAGGAGAGGAGGGAAGTCCAGGAGATTCCTTGGAATTTTATTTTTATGTTGGATATGTGTTTGAAAAACTTTAATTTGAAAAACCCAATAAAAAATTATATATAAAAATAATAGTAATAAAATGTTAAGGGGGCCAGAAAAAAGAGAAAAAGAAGAAAAGAGACCTCGCTGCATTTTAATTCAGCCAGAAACTCCATTCCTCCTGTACAAACTTAGCAGAGGTCTGGGGGCATGCAGTGTTTTCAGAAGTGCCCCCTCTGAGGATTGCATTCGTCAGGCAGAGATGATGCAAGCTGGTCATGCAGGGCACATGGGCGCCCGAGTCCAGCTGGCCTTGTGGAGGGAGGTGCATCATGGGAGGCCAAATTGACATGAAGTTAGCGGGCCGACAACCTCTTCAAGTAGCAAGCAGATAAGCCCAGGCTGCCTCTTCAAGAGGCATCTCTATGCGACACAGACGGTTTTTATGTAGATCCCTGGACAGATTTAATTTATAGCAGAAAATCTCTTAAGCAAATGCCTCCTTTCAAAGAATAAAGCTGTTTAAGAAAACAATTTTCTTTGCTCCAGGATTACGCACCGAACAGTTTGCTGCTGTAATGCCTTGGAGATTTCCTGGGCTGCTGTTTAGGATGACAGCCAAAGCATATCTCTGCTCCCAGCCTGCTGCCTCGTAGATTCCACCCCCCTCCCTCCGCTCCAAGCCTGAGAATGATGAAGCTGCATTCGAAAACAGAGAAACTAGAAGATGGGGAAGAAGGGGGCCCATTATGCTGAGGAGCCGGTGGTCCCCTGGAGGGTTTGATAAGGGGGAAAAGGAACACTGTTTAGAAATCCTTCAAGAACTGAAATGATAAGCAAATAGTCTAATCCTCCTTTTATCAGCTCCGCACTCCATCTCCCACAATTGCCCCAGTGCTAAACTAATGCATGGCATTCACACGTTATTCAGGGAAGTCATGTCAAAATGGCTCCCCATACTGGAAGCTGAAATTTTGCCATTACTTTTTAAAGTGTTTCATACATTCACTACATAAATAACAGTGTGTGAGAGAGAGTGAGAGAGAGATGCACAGTCTATAACCATCAGAACCAATACAGACCCTCCAAGTGTTCCTATTTTCCAGGAACTCTCCCAGATTTACAGAAGCCACCCCGGTTTCTGATCTGATCCTGGCATGCCCCAATTTTTCCTTAGGACGTCCCTATTTTCATTGGAGAAATGTTGGAGGGTATGGAGTTATGCAGCCCCTGATCCAAGGCGATAAGGTAACTATACAATCTTTAGAAGACACCTGAAGGCAAAGCTGTACATTTGTTTTAATGTTTAATGTTTTATTATGTTTTTATACATTTTGGAAGCCGCCCAGAGTGTCTGGGGCAATCCAGTCAGATGGGTGGGAGATGATGATGATGGTGATGATTATTATTATTATTGAATAGGTGGTCCCTATTTTCATTAGGGCACATGGAAGAGGGAATGACAGAGGATGAGATGGTTGGACAGTGTTCTCGAAGTGACTAACCTGAGTTTGACCAAACTGCAGGAGGCAGTGGAAGACAGGAGTGCCTGGCATGCTCTGGTCCATGGAGTCACAAAGAGTCGGAAATGACTAAACGACTAAACAACAACAATTTTTATTAGAGAAATGTTGGAGGATATGCCAATAAGGGTTTTGACATTGGGTCCAAAGGTTTTTACCCTTCTGTCCTAAAGCCTCTGGGCCTCCCCCACCCCCTGCCCTGCCCTCTTGGTCTTGAGTTGGCTAGAGTGCTTACAGTATGTTTCCGTCTCTCAAAAAGTGCATAGATCTGGAGGTGGAAGTTGGAAAAAGTACCAGATTTCCCTTTTCAGCTCTGTGTGCTTTTCAAAGCTCATATTAATGTAACCTCTTCTCACAGGGGAACTGCTCCAACTCCTTTTTCATTTTGATTCCCCTTTTCTGTACGTTTCCCAGCTCTACAATATCTACAGTAAGATGCTAGCAAGGCACACACACAGAGAGAGAGAGAGAGAGAGAGAGAGAAGGAAAAGGGTCATAGCTCAGTGGTGGAGCATCTACTCTGCAAGCAGGTTCAAATCCCAGCAGATCCAAGGTGGAAAATACTGAGCAACATAGCCCAATGTTCTGACTCTGTATAGGGCAGATTCCTAAATTCCTAATAAGGGCAGTTATCAGGGACCACCCCTGATCAATAGGAGAATCTGGAGCTTATGGAGCAGACCACCTTTGTCTAGGCCCTGCCACGGCTGTGATGGTGCTGAGCGCGTTCTGAGCACCACCCTTCCTGTGATTCTTTCATCTCGAAGCGGCTTTTTCTCGCTCCGCAGTTAATTACTCTGGCGGTCCCTGACTGGGTGATTTAATTAATAAGATGCACACTGCTCGCATTTATTGTTCGGCTGTTATGTTTTTATATTGGGTAATTACTTGTAAAGGCAGCTGCCTTGCAAGGGCACCCTAGCAAATGAAGGTTTTGGTCTCGAGGGCTTCCTTCCGGTGGCAAGGCTAATAAAGCAGGATGAGGCTGCAGGAAGGGCTTAATATTTCACGTGTGCTTTAACTCCCACCTCTGAGTGCATAAAGGGAGCAGCAACGACCACAAGGCTGGATATTCCTGAGGATAAAAACTGGCACTATAAAAATGATCAGTCCCTCCCTTCCTCTCTAACACAAATCACTTTTTGGTGGGAAATAAAAAGTGCTGCTGTGATGAGAAATCATAGATAGTGCCATTTTTGCTGGGACTTTAGGGATGTGGTCAAGGTGTTGGATTGTTGCCTGCTATAGAGACTGATTGCGGGCAGCGCTGTGGTCTAAACCACTGAGCCTCTTGAGCTTGCTGATTGCAAGCTTGGCGGTTCGAATCCCCATGATGGGGTGAGCTCCCATTGCTCTGTCCAAGCTCCTGCCAACCTAGCAGTTTGAAAGCATACCAATGTAAGTAGATAAATAGGTACCACTGAGGCGGGAAGCTAAATGGCATTTGCGTGCGCTCTGGTTTCTGACACTGTGTTCCCTTGTGCCAGAAGCGGTTTAGTCATTCTGGCCACATGACCCGGAAAGCTGTCTGTGGACAAACGCTGGCTCCCTCAGCCTGAAAGTGAGATGAGCACCGCAACCCAATAGTTGACTTAACCGCCCAGGGGTTATTTACATTTGCCTTTTACCTATAAAGACTGACACAGGAGAGACATATTTATTTGCAGATGGGGCAGATGAAGACGTCCAGTTGTACTGCTGCAGATGCACTATCACATTTCTTCTCTCTGTTCTGCCCCCAGCAGCCATTTCTCCTCACTTTATTGACCAGGTCTGTCTGGCTTAAGGCAGGCAGAAGCTGACTAGTGAGACACAATGATCTGATCTCTCCCACCGACAGAGGCAACCCTCATACCTTATGCCAATCAGGTTGAGCTTATGACTTGAAACTACTGCCTCCCATGTTGTTTTTGCAGTGTTAGCAGCACTGAAGTGACTTCTATGGGGTGCAAGCTCCGGCAGTGTGTATGGAGGTCTTAGGCTGCCCAGACGACAGGACCCCACCTCCCTCACTGATGTGGTCCAAAGGAAAGGAAAGCAAAACATTTGGCATCAGCTTGGCTGCAGGAGTTGCTGGGAGGAGGTGTGCGAGATGCCATCCAACCAACTTAGGGACTCCAGATTTGTGTTTGCAAAGGCTTGAGAGCATAAATAAGGCTTTTAATGGGCAGTGATACATCACCAGCATTGGCACCTGCCTGAGCCGGGGTTGCCCAATCTGCCTTTCAAAGGTCTCCAAGTTGGCAGCCATCACTACATCTTTGTAGCATCAAGTTCCTTTTTTGGGTATGTCCTGAATCTTCCACCATACTGCTTGTAGTGGCTGGTGCTGGACCTTTTATTTTGAGTGCAGGAACATATGCCCCTCCATGTGGGAAATGAGAGACATTGACTTTGTCAGAGATGTGTGTGTGGTTTGGGAGCTGCACGGTCAGGGAAAAAACAATGCTGTCCAGGGTTGTAAAGACTGCGGAGAGAATAATTGGGTGCACTCTTCCCAGCTTGGATCAAATCTATGCTTCCAGGTGTCATAAGAAAGCTGCAGAGATAGTGCAGGATAGTGCACACCCCGGAAATGATCTCTTTCAGCTTCTGCCTTCTGAAAGAAGGTACAGGGTTATAAAGATGAGGACTAGCTGCCTGAGAAACAGTTTCTATCCAAATGCGCTTTTGGTTTTAAATGCAGTGTAAGGTAGTCTCTATGGGAGTATATTGTATTTAATTATGGGGTATCGGAGTTTTTAGAGGGTTAACCAGGCTGGGATAGCAGGTGTGGTGGTTTTTGAATATCTGATGTAGATTTTTTCCATTTCATTGTTCTGTATGGGACAATGACAATAAAGATTATTGTATTGTATGGTTGCATGAGTCAAAGCCATCACAAACTGAACTCCCCACCTTTACCAGTAACCTTACCATTCCACCAGACTGCCTCAGTGGGATAGGTAGGAAATAGGGCTCATTCCATAAGCTTTGCTGAAAAAGCAGCTTTATCAGTCACCTCCTACTTCTGAACTGTGCTAGATGCTCATTAAAAGAACTGTTTAGGGATTGGTGCCTGAGTTTGATTTCTCCCCTTCCTTTCCTGCCCCTTTCCCCTTGTGAGTCTTTTTTCTCTCTGATTGTAAGCCCACAGACAGGGACTGTCATGTTTCAATTGATTGAATGTAAGCCTTTTGGCTGACAAGTGAGGTACAAATGCTCAAACCATGGGTAGGCAAACTAAGGCCCGGGGCCGGATCCAGCCCAATCGCCTTCTCAATCCGGCCCGTGGACAGTCTGGGAATCAGCGTGTTTTTACATGAGTAGAATGTGTGCTTTTTTTAAAAAATGCATCTCTGGGTTATTTGTGGGGCATAGGAATTCATTCATTATTATTTTTTTCAAAATATAGTCCGGCCCCCCACATGGTCTGAGGGACAGTGGACCGGCCCCCTGCTGCAAAAGTTTGCTGACCTCAGTAAACTAACTAACTAACTAACTAACTAACTAACTGCCTCTCTGTCCACAGTCTCCACACTATGCGTAATGCTATTTTGTCATGCCACCTGCTTTAAAACAAACTGCACAGCCCTAAACTCAGAATTCAGGCCAGACTTCGTCTGACACAAATCAAGAGTTGCCGTATGACTCACTTAAGCCTCATTGATCTCAACGGATCTGTACTAAGCATGACTAAATCCAGAACTGGCCCATCATCATTGTTAATCATCTGAATCAGTGCTTACAAGTCCCTCCAATAAATACACAGCCTTCCTTGGGGACAGCCCAAGGCAATTTGGCACTGGAGGCGAACTGCAGAATGGCACATCCCCCACCAGGGAAGAAGAGGCAAGTGAAGATCTACATCAGGAACAATGGGGGGGGGGGGTAAAGATCTACCAACCTAGCACTCCTGCCAACCTAGCAGTTCGAAAGCACGTCAAAGTGCAAGTAGATAAATAGGTACCGCTCCGGCGGGAAGGTAAACGGCATTTCCGTGCGCTGCTCTGGTTTGCCAGAAGCGGCTTAGTCCTGCTGGCCACATGACCCGGAAGCTGTACGCCAGCTTCTTCGGCCAATAAAGCGAGATGAGCGCCGCAATCCCATAGTTGGTCACGACTGGACCTAATGGTCAGGGGTCCCTTTACCTTTACCTAAAGATCTACATTGGAACGAGGGTGGGAGACCAGCAGCACCTCCTATTTACCAGGAGGTTGCTGTAGAGATGGCATCGTGGGATCTGCTTGGGGGGGGGGGGACTGGCAGTGGCGGCGGCAGCAGCAGCAGCACTCCTTGGAGACCAGATCTTTTGCCCCCGTGGATCCTGCCCCCCGAGGCAGTTGCCTCATGGGTGAGCCAGTCCTGGCCTTCCTTGATTTTCAGCTAGCTGCACCCTGAAGTGGCCCAGCCCAGAGTCATCGCCTCTGTGAGAATTAGGCCATTCTTTCCATTGTGCAGTCCCAACGGCGCAGCTGCCAAAATCCAAGTGCAGATTGGTGTAGCCACACGCAAATGCGCTCCAAGCGACCTCTGCTCTCCTTTGTTACCAGTATTGCTTACTGACATGAAAATCTTCTACGCAGCCAGAAAGCTTCGGCATATCTGGGTGACACTGTCATCGCTAATTAACATCAATCAGATTCCCAGCCTTTTCCCTTATTAGTCTGGAGCTGCATGGGGCATCTTCAGTGCACATGTCAGTCATCACTGATCAACAAACAAGATCTCTCCTTATAATCTACACCTCTCATTTCCCTTAGGATGCTTCTTAGAGGGGAAAGCTAGGATATAGCATTGGTGGCAGTCATAAAACCGTGATGCAAATATTCATTCTTTTCCGGTGGAGAGAGCTGGTGATCTTGCAGAGACCTTTGTCTCACTGTGGACCGGTGCGGCACGATGGGCTATAGACACAATTTTTTCCCAGTGCCCTCCCTGCTGTTGTGAAGCACTCTGGTACTCTGGGGACTTGCAGGCAAAGAAACAGGCTGGATGATGACAAGAGCGCAGGTGGCATAAATCTCATTCTTGAGGCTGATCGAACACTGGCTAGAGCGCATAATTGCATCTACCATGTGGCAGCAAGGATAGCAAAGGCAGCATACTTTACTGCTTCTATTGTACCCTCAAGTACCCATCTAGGGTAACTCTTCAGGGTGGTTCAGGGCTTACTGTTCCTGTAGGACACACCACTGGACCCCTCGAAGTCCTGTTGTGACATGTTCGCATAGCACTTTGTAGATAAAGCTGCCCATTTTCAAAACAGCCTTGATGCTATATGGCTATGGCAGCTCCTAGCGAGGCAGCCACAATAGCTTTAGCTTGTTTTGTGTGGTTAGTTTCAGCGGATGCAGACCAAAGCCACAGGCAAGGTGTCTGCAGTAATGTTCAAACTACCTGTACCCTCAATCCCTGTCCCACATGGCTATTTAAATCTATTTAGCAGGAGATGAACAGGAGGGTCCAGGGTGACAGTTCCTACTGTCTTCAAAGAGGCAGTAGTACAGCCACCCCTAAATAAGGCCACCGAGGACCCAATGGTTTGTGACAGCTACCAACCATTCACAAATAACCTGCTCTGAGGAAAGGTGACCATAGGAGACAAAGTGACAGAGGACACATTGACTTAAGACACTGATCTTTGACTAGTGGGCCAAGACCTAGTCACAGATTGCTCTAAGGTGGGTCACAACAGCAACACTATCACTATACAAAATAATAATACATTTTATTTTATTATTTACCAACCAACCACCCTATATAGGTCTCAGGGTGGTTCACAGAACAAAATCAAAATTTACAGCCACAAAATATATAATGAAAATAAAAAAACCCCAATAACACCCCCCAATGTTTTTTTAAAAGGCACAGCATGTCAATCAAATCAAGCAAAGGCCTGGTTAAAAAGGAACATTTTTGCCTGGTGCCTAAAGGTGTGTAATGAATATTAAGATATCAGTCCCCCAGACGCATGCTTTACCTTAAAGCTTAGTTTGAAGGCTGCTGACTTAAAGGAATCCCTCGCTGGATTAGATCAAAAGGAGTTCGAAGTGGCAAGCTCTTATTCTGTGCAATAGGTATTTCAATTTATAAGGGCAATAGCAATTCTAGAACCACTTACAACACAACAGTGCTAAAATGAAAACATTTGTCTCATCCGTTTTGGAAGATCACTGGAGGATTGGGGGATAAGGCAGCTGCACCTTATGGAAAACAGTATAATCCATATATGCTCATCCTCTACATGAGGGATAGCCAAAGTGGTGACTTCCATTTGCTGCGGGACTACAACTCCCATCATGCCTTCCCATTGGCCATTCTGGCAGGGGCTGGTGGGAGTTGCAGTTCAGTACCTGGCAGGTACCACGTTGGCTAGCCCTGCCCTCCCTCTTCTCCTGCAGCTCAAGAGGTTGCAACTTCTGCTTTACAGCTGTGTTTGCTCCCTGTACAAAAAACTGGATGGTAGGTGCCTGCGAAAGTGACTCAGACACTGAAAGTGGTGGGAGCTCTTTAATTTACAGACACAACACTACTTCTATTACTGAGTGAGCCATGCCAGGTGATTCAGTGCACACTATACTGAAAAGATGAGAACATCCAGTTTTGGGTTAGTGAAGATTTTTCAGAAACATTAGTCTCATTGACCCCCCGTTTTATCCCAATAAGAATCAACCTGCAAATTGTAGAAGCTTGGGTCCTGGGATGTATATGGATTCACAAAAAGCCAGCTTCCATCCCACCATCAATATAGAAATAGGCCAATCTGGTTTGTAAGCCACAATCAAGTATAGACTAAGCCAGATTTCTCCGTTGTCACCTACAAGCTGTTGGGATGAACAATTCCCATTTTAATACACTGAAGAGTTCTTACACCCAAATTACGCAGATGTTTTCAAACACTTTAGCCTCCATTAACCTGAGACTCTTCTTTTCTGTTTGTGTTTTTGCCAGCAAATTGGCTAAACGGCTGCTTTTCTGCTTTGCCACACTACCAACCACACATTTATATACATATTTATTCTCTCATAGGAATAGCAAATTCTGTGCTATCCAGAAACCCTTGAGAATTTATAAAGACATTTCCTACCCTTAAAAACAATGGAAGAAACAGACTATCATTTTGCCAACTAGAACAGATTCGCTGAATGACACCCTGTGAAGATCCACAAAGAAGGTATGTGCTGAAACAATACTTTCTGGAAAACTATTCTGGAAGCCGCCCAGAGTGGCTGGAGAAGCCCAGCCAGATGGGCGGGGTATAAATAATAAATTATTATTTATTATTATTATTATTATTACTTGACCAGCATCCCAGTACATCAATGGAACATTATTAAAAGAAAGCAGAATATCATCTGTGGGGCATCATTGCCACCTGTGAAATTAAATTTTATACTATTGCTTATTTAGTTGTCCATTTTCTTTTCTTTTTTGCCCTTTGTGTGATGTTCTCTCTCCCCTGCCCTCTGCCCCACTTCTATGTAGCTTAAACACTGCTGAAGAATGGCAAAAAGTATACATAGCAATAAATTCCATCGACACACAGTTTTTGCAAAGTATTCTATTTATTTTCTGTATAAAAATGACAAGCAAACCTGGAGGGAAACATGAAATATTAAACGCTCCACATTTTACAAGTGTCAAATGATTTCAATAACAAGCCGAAAGCACATTGTACAGGGAAAAATAAGAAATCTGTATGTCCATCTCAAAAATCTTAATGTTTCGAAACCAGAAGCCTTTTTAATATTCTGCATAACATGGTCAAGAATTCAAGGAGGGATCCTCTAAAACACAGGTGGTTAATATTTAACTCTGTACATGAAACGGCATTTTCTGAAGTCTCTTCATCTTCCAAGACTTTGTGCAGAAAGATCTAACTTGGCCAGAAGCAATCCAGTTCCACACATCCAAGATGACAACGGTGCTGGCTCTCATCCTCACTGGATCTCCCCCATATACAGCCTTTTGTCACTAGATGCAGAAAGTACTGATGGGAAGAAATACAAACACATTTGAAGAAAATGTGAAGGATCAGTTTTGACCATCTTATTCCACCCCTCTTGTACTTCCAGTATTGCTTGATAACTAAATTGACTCTCACACGCATGCCTCAACGTGTATGCTCCAACCAGAATGGCCCAATTTTTCTAAAATGCAGAGTTTGCATCTTTCATCTCCTACTAAAGTTCAGGCAGCTACATAATTCTAATGTGTTTTCTCTAACAGTAGCAATGTTATGACTTCCTCTGCAAAACAAAACGCTAGAAACTGTCAATACTAGAAAGTAGCCACAAGAGGGTGCAGCCTCTCAAGAATCTTTTTCATCAACGAAACAGAGAAGGGATGAGAAGTCTGTGGCCCTCCTTGCGCTGCTGAGCTCAAACTCCCATTGGCCCCAGGCAGCATGGACAATGGTCAGGAATAATTGGAGTTGCAGCCCAACAACATTTGAAGGGCCACACAGCACTATTATGGCACCAGTAACAAATTCTGAGGTCAAGCATGAGAAAGAAAAAGTAGATCTCTTCCAGCTTGATGTTTGCCTGCTCCCATCTTAAAATTTATGTCACCCCGTTAAGGGGCTGAAAGTTCTCTGGAGAGGACAGATCCAACCTACTAGAGTTCAACTAAATCCCCCCCCCCCAAATATGTTATATTTCTGTTCGTGTTTTGTAGAATTACTATACCAAGACAACCCAAAAGAACAGGGCAGGGAGGGAAAGAAAGAAAGAAAGAAAGAAAGAAAGAAAGAAAGAAAGAAAGAGACTCTCTGTGCTGGCTAACAGATTCTCTTTACGATCATGAATTCACAGAAGTCATGTTCCTTAATTAAAAGCACCCACTTCCAGGCTTCCTGGCAATTCAAAGAGAACTTACTAATTGGCTCCTCTGGATGAAAAGCCACTTCATTTATTGAACCAGCATGGCCTGGCAGCTTGTAGAGAATTCTTCTGGAGGTCGTATCCCACACATAAACAAACCTGTAATGAGAAGAAACATGAGTAAGAGCCTCCCAATGGAATGAACTAAAAATAAAAGAGCAACTCTGTTTTGACCCAGTTACTCAATATTTCAAGATCTCTTATAGCTATGAGCAGCTGTGTTTACTAGAAACTACCCAGGAAGCCCTTTTGCTGTGTACCTGGATCTGGTATCAGCCTGTCATATTACTGTAGAAAGAAAACCTGTTGCCTGCATGACCTTAGTTTGACACCACCTGCTGCTGGTTTTAAGTTAGTAAAAGAAAACCTAGCTAATTGATAAGATATCTTGAATTTGGAGATGCAAGTCACTGAGTCTGAATGTAGCATTGCACGTTCAGGTGAACAGATGTATTCACTTAATGATCTACAACCTGAAGACTGTTACTGATTTCATGACTCATGAAGCAAAACTACTGCATAATTTGAAAAACCAGCTTGCTTGCTTGCTTTAGTGATATCATGGGATATATATTTCTGTAAAAAACTAATATTGCATCACTGTTTGACTCAGTACTGTGGATAAAGTAACACTGCTTATTTCTAATATCTGAAGTCTGTCTGTATACAGTAAGCCTGTAACTTATTTTTAACTGGTGTGCATTCAGCTTCATTATTTGTCTTCAGTACTTAATCTTCCACAAAAACTATGTGCTGCTGCATTTGACAGCCTCGAACCTTAAGACTATAGGCAAACACGTCTTTTCATTTGCAATCGAAAGTTGCAATTTACAGTTCACAAAAGTTCACTAAAATGCAATGTCAAATCTTTCAGAACTTCATTTCTGATCATCTGCTGCTTTAGCAAACAATGCTGTCCTGTAACTTACAAAAGCATTTCTAGTCATAAGGTGTTTTTCTGAGCATCTGAAAAATTCCAGTAATTTGCTAATAATGCTTTATGAAAATCTGCCCCTCGGATCTTTGCACAATAAATATGATGCATTATATTTTCTATTACATTCTGGCAACAGACACAAAACGCTCATGATGTGGAATATTTTTGTTTCCTATCCAAGTATGTTGTAAGATATGGTTTGAGTGTACTCAAATTAGAATAGGTCTTCTCCAAAAGGGGTGAGCAATTTCAAACAGAATATAGGTACTCTGGAAGACAATAATGGGCTTTTTAAGTGACAAGAAGTGAGGAATACTACTCTGTGAGTGACATATGAACCAAACTTAAATGGCTCACTAAGGCGATGGCTCAGCAGTCCTAGATAAGGACTTTGGTCACAATCCTATGCACAGTTAGTTAGAAGCAAGATACATTGAACCCAGAGGGGGTTACTTCCAAGTAGCCATGCACTGGCTGCTATTTGATCTAGAAATGAAGATGTCACAAGACTTGTTTGTGTTTGCTGCAGCAGATGAACACAGTTACTCTTTCAGAAACTTTACGTTGATATGCATGGGAGGCTCAAGACGCAAGATTTAACAAGTTGACTCTTCAGTGCTAATCCTAACACCCTGCACTCAGATTCCTTCTGTGACTTTAGCCAGTTAAGCTCTCAAAGCTATTGGGTATTAAAAACTGGTTAAATAGCTACTGCCTCAAAAATGTTTCACTGCCTTTCAGTTCTTTCATCATTTGAACCTTTCAGTACGGGGACTGGAGATGAGAGACTTATGCTGCAGAAAGCCTGATAACCGAAACTTTCTAAAATTCAGTGCCCCCAACTTTAAGAAGTTGCCATTCTGAACTGAATTATGACCTTGTTATGGTCTGATTCATCAAATCCATTAAGTATTTTCCAATGTGTCTGCACTGTTCCCTCTCATCTTGCTTTGGTTGTGTCAACTTTGATGCAAATGGCAACGGAACACAGAAGTATTTAATGCGCTTGCTTAGTGCCATCAGTGAGTCTCCAAAGAAAAGCCCAGCTTTTAAGCATATCACAAAACAGGGAAAGAAATTTTGTAACACCCCATAAGACAGGAACTAATGCTCAAAATTCAAGGATTTTACTACAAATTGCATTATGATACATACTGAATATTAGTGATGCTGAAAGACCAGTTTTTCAGTAGTTATGACTTTCACCAGAAAACAAGGTGGAGACCTGTCCTGTTTGTAGCTGGAATTCATATCCTTTACTAAGTCGTAAGGATGCCCTCAGCAACATATTGTAAGCAACACAAAAGAGCAGCATACCCCTCCTACCATAATTACTACCTTCCGGATACACCCCCTTCTTTCCCCTTTACAAGATCACCAGATACATAAGCCACTGCTCATCATCAATCCATCAACATGGTCTGAAATAAGTTAACCAGCAGTTAATGTACTATATTTAGAAAGCTGTCTCACTTGCTCTGGCACCAACATTTACACAGGAGGTGGGGAAGGAAAGCATGATCGCAAAGCAACTGGCTGGACTGAGCAGGCCAAGGTGTCCTTGAGTTAGGAAATGTCACTATGTACATCAAAAGAACATACACCGCATATATTTTCAAGAGAGCACTGCTTGAACTGGGATGCTGCTCTCTTACGGGACTAGAGTGTTAAAGCCAAGTACTTTTCACCCCTTTCATGCCCCCCCCCAGTTCATTATGACTAATAGAAGAGATTCTGCTATTAAGCTTCCTTTCCTAGAGATGAACAAGTCTCAGAAGAACAGTTTGGTTAGATATCTAGATTACTTAGCCAATTAAAACTTACGTGTTGAGTAGGTCTCTAGAACCGTGTTTTCAAACTGATGAAGCAGAGAAGTCCCCTTCAAACACGCACACACTCCCAGTCAAATATCCACTATTTATTCTACATGGAACACACTGAGTGCAACCAGATACCTTCTAGGGTTTAGATAGAGTTGGAAGGGACCACGAGGGTGAGTTAGTTCAACCCCCTGCAATGTAGGAATCTTTTGCCCAACATGGGGCTTGAGGACACAACTCTCTGATTAAGAGTCTCATGTTCTACCGACTGAGCTATCCCAAGCTAAAGAACAGATTCCATTACTTTCAGGTAGTAACGTGCTACTGCAATACACCTATAAGGTGATACCAGTCTGTCTCCGAGCACAATGGAGAGTGCGAGTGCTAAAGTCCCATGCAGCTTGGTACCTAGAGCACGGGTTTTCAGATGAAAATAGAGGGCTTTACCTGTCTGCAGATCCAGCAGCTATTTTACTTCCATCTGGTGACCAGGAACATCGCAGGAGATTCTAAAGAACAAGAAAACTTAGTAGCACAATTCCAGGCATACCTTCTTTCCCCAATTCTTTTTGAAATAAAAACTCGCCAAGGCTTTAAGACATTAACACCACTGCAGTAATAATGGCTTGCCTTTGGAAGCTTAGTCTGCAGATATATATTGTACTTTATTGCCAGAAATACACAGTATCTTGTTATCTTATGTGAAATAGATTGTGAATGTCAAGATACTAAAATTTATAGGCCATTACAGCTGCACTTGGGGGTTAAAAAAAACCTTGTTGCAGCGGCTTTAATTGGAATTTCTTCTCACACATTAATCTTGAGCACAGACCTTGTTAAGAGGTTTGTGGCAATCTGAAATTTTAAAAGCCATTTACTTATGAATTAATTCTTAGCTGCCATCCATAAACAAGGAGCATTTCAACCAGCACAGAACTCACCTTCTCAAAATTATGTACATTCCCTTGGAGGATCTTTACACATCTCTCTTTAGGGGCAAAGGGCCGAACATCCCAGATACGAACTAGAACAGAGCCCATACAAGCAGTTAAGAACCGTAGTAACAAGTTGAGTATTATTCCACAATATCGCAGATTTGATGGTAAGTAAGTTGATAGGTTTAAAGACATAAGGAATGATCTGCTCGATCTGACCAGAGAGCCATCTAGTTCAGTATTTTGTTTCCCACATTGGTTAAACAGATGCCTCTGGGAAGGGCAAAAACAGGGAAGGAGGAGAACAAGCACACAGCAGCACAATGTTTTTGAACATGCAG
Source organism: Podarcis tiliguerta (assembly GCF_965153285.1). Taxonomy (NCBI): domain Eukaryota; kingdom Metazoa; phylum Chordata; class Lepidosauria; order Squamata; family Lacertidae; genus Podarcis; species Podarcis tiliguerta. The sequence goes on from NC_139541.1 coordinate 66,277,016, forward strand.
GGTCCATGTAGCCATTGGTAGTATTTAGGTAAAGGGACCCCTGACCATTAGGTCCAGTTGCAGATGACTCTGGGGTTGCGGCGCTCATCCCGCTTCATTGGCCAAGGGAGCCAGTGTACAGCTTCCACGTCATGTGGCCGGCATGACTAAGCCACTTCTAGTGAACCAGAGCAGCATACGGAAACGCCGTTTACCTTCCCGCCGGAGCGGTACCTATTTATCTACTTGCACTACATGCTTTCAAACTGCTAGGTTGGCAGGAGCAGGGACCGAGCAACGGGAGCTCACCCCATCGCGGGGATTCGAACCGCTGAGCTTCTGATCAGCAAACCCTAGGCTCTGTGGTTTAACCCACAGCACCACCCGTGTCCTCTTGGTAGTATTTAACCACCCCAAAATTTGTCTAAATTCTATTTAAAGCCATCTAAAGTCAGTGGTGTTACCACATCCTGGGGCAGTAAATTCCATACTTTACTTATGCATCATGTGAATAAAAATTTCATTTGTCCAGAATTTACTGGCCATCACTTCCATTGGGCAATCCCAAGTTCTAGCATGGTGAGATCAAGAGAAGCTGCTTTCATTATACACTCCCGTCTAAAAGCTACACAGTCTCAAAAATTCCAGCCATTTTTCACAGGGAAGGTACCCCAACCACTCAATCATTTTGGGTTACTCTCCCCCCCCCCTTTCCCAGACCTGTAACAACCTTTTTGAGATGGCAGCAACCACAACTGCAGACAGAATTCAGGTATAGCTAGCTAGAGCATGGTTTCAGCCACTGACAAGCAGCCTCTAGATGGTGACATGACTACAACTTCACACACACCACTTCACACACACAGTGAAGCCTTCAATGTTGATTGACTGAACTGGTGTAGTGGCACGGAGCATTCAGCTGTGCAGGGAACAGAGGGAGCATTTTTGTAGTCTAGCTTTTCGTGAGGGGGGGGGGGATTTCAATTTGACTGAGATTGTCATTTCACAGAGTTGGGCTGAGGATGTTGTGCCAGGGTGTAGGGAACCTAAGAGTCAGTCGAGTCAGAGACAAGGAATCTGAAGGATGGACCAAGAAAGGAGGACTTGAAGGAATGGTAGGTGGATTGAGGAAAAAAGTAGTAGAGATGGATCATCAAGGAATTTGTTAATCAGAGAAGCAACTAAAAAAACCACTATGGTGCTTAATGGAGGGGTGCAGAACCTCCATGTGTTTAAACTTTCACAGCTTCTGACCATTGACCATGCTGACAGCATCTGGAGGGCTGCAGGTTCTCCAACCCCAAGTTAAGATCAGGAAAACGGTATGCTATGATGAATGCGGGAGGGAGACAAAAGTCCTACAGAAGCTTGTCCAGAGGTGACAGTTAAAGTCTGCATTTTGACAAGAGAATCTGCCAATTGTGGCTTCTTCTATCATTGTAGCAGTGTGCCCTGGCAGCCCTAATGGGACAAAAAGCAGGCTTCTGGCAATAATAAATCGCATCACGCTTCACTTACAGTTTTGGCAACTACCCAAAGTCTTGGTGCATTTTAGGAGACATTTCCAAGTTCTGACATACTGGCTGCAAACTAGTAAAGACTAGGAGCAGTATGCTTGGTTACATGTTCCTTAATGCTATTTTCTATCAGAAACAGTTACCTGTATTGTCCATGGCATTGGAAAGCAAGTAAGAGCCTTCTGAACTCAGACTGAGACCTGTGACAGAATCAGCATGTCCTCTCATTGTGTAAGTTAGCTTGTTCTGACGAAGGTCCCATACCTTTAAGGATATATGAGCAGATATATGGTGTGTCACATACACATAGAGAGAGGTCTTTAAAGCAGTTAGCTCTATATAGGGCTGTTGAAGCTTTCAAGTGAAATTGCAAAATAAGGAACAGAACCCAAACAAATGCATGGAGATTTATTTATTTGTGATAAAGTCTCTTAAACTTCCAGTGTCCTTGTAAGACACATAACCTATGCCAGGTCTTGAAAGACAGAAATCCCAGGATCTGTTGGCCAATTGCCCTTTTAAAGGGAAGGAACAGCCCATAACAAATAATTCATGGGTCTCCTGTTTCTGACACGAAGCCTTTCAGGTCTCACTGTGTGCCATCTTCCTGGCACAGGGAGAGCTGGCACTGCCTACTCGTCTTCACAGCAGAACTTTATTCCCACCACCCCGAGAAAACTAGAAGCTACCACTGTCATTCTGTTTCTTCCTTGCTCCTTCTGGAGGTGGCTAAGTGTTCTAAGGAGAGAGGAGAAGGGTCTGGGGCAATGCAAAACTTAAAACTCATTTGAAACTAGTTTATTTTTCAAGTGCAGATATGCCCTTTGTCCAAGTTACAAATATGGAATCTAAGGAAGGTTCAGTTCAACAAACAGCTTACCTTGATATCATTGTCTATGCCTCCAGATATTATCTGATCACTGGTATCATTGAAGGTCACTGCTAACACCTGATAGGTATTTTGAAATGTTTGAACAGCAGCTTTTTTCCTGATGTCCCATAACTGGAAGCGAAAGCAAACAAGATAGACATTCATAACCCACCCTTCACCACAGGGTCCAAAAATAGCTCAATACAACTAAGCCATGAAAGGTCTCGTAATCCTGAAGGCCTGTGCACAAAAGGTGCACACTGATTCAGCATAAAAAAGTACTTACTGACAAGGGCAGCTGTCCCTGGGAAGGGATGTCATTCAACGAACTGGGAGTCAACACAGAAAAGGCTCTCTCACACACTGCTGCCCCATGAACTTCACGTAGTGTCAGAACTGAGAGCAGGGCCACCTCTGCAGATCTTTTAAAAAGCCTACATGGGAGGAGGTGGTCCTTCATATATTTGGGAGCCAAGTCTTTTAGGGCTTTGTAAATGGCGGCACCTAGAATTGGGCTCAGATGTACAATGGCAACTGTAAAAAGCTATTTAAGAACGTGTGTCCTGTCAGTTGTGCCCACCAGCACCTTGGTCTGTGCACCAGTTGCAGCTTCTGAACAGTCTCCAAGAGAAGGCCCACATAAAGCACATTGTAATAGTCCAGACTTGAGGTTTCCAGAGCATATATTGGTGCGATTATCATGCTCACATTAAGAATGAGTATCTTCAAAATGATAAGTCTACAACCGGGTTCACATTTGACTAGTTGATATTGGTGGAAAGAAAATAACTCCGTATCCAAAAAGAATGTACCTCTTTAACAGAACTCTTTACTCAGCAAGCAGCACCTAACAAGACAACTGCTTATTGATCACATAAACCCACACTAGTATTTACTATTTACATCACAAGACGACAATTATCCATACTAACCTTTACTGTCCCGTCATCACTGCCTGTACAGACCAGCTGAGGTCCACGTCTTGCTGGGTAACAGGAGTTCACAAATGATGTGTGACCTTTGAGTCTTTTCACCCTCTCTCCTGTCTCACTATCCCACACTGCTACAGTTTTATCGGTGGACGCAGAGAATAGCATGCTAGGAGAAAATGAAATGCTGATGAAGTGCTGAAAAGCAGCATTTCACATGTAATAAAAGGTATTCAACATTCAAAAAAATGACCCTTAGGTAAAAGACAGTTAGAAGTGACCGCAAAAAGCAAAAGACACCTACTGCTAGCTGTCAAGCATTTTGCCCAGAATGCCAGCCTTCTGATGAAGGGGGAAAGGGAAGGCATACTACTCTTTTGGTCACTGCTTAGTGACAAAATCCAGTTATCCCAAAGGGTTTCCAAATATGCAGTACAATGGAACATCGCGAACGTAATCCATTCCAGAAGACCATTCGAGTTCCGAAACGTCTGAAAACCAAGAACTCACTACAGAAGCCTCAGTTCAATTGAGAAAATTGAAAAGCAAGCAGCGGAAGCCATTCGACTTCCGAGGTGCGTTCGAAAATGGAAACATTTACTTCCAGGTTTTTGGCATTCCGAAACATTTGGCTTCCGAGACATTCGAAAACTGAGGTTCCACTATATACAACTACCGCAGAATCTTTATTTAATTGAAACATTTTTACTGTTGCTCTTTACCTAAAAACGCTCTCAGAACTGCTAACAAAAACAAATAGAGAAAAATCAGTAACTGTAAAAATAGGTGGTGTGTAAGTTACAAAATCTTGTACAAATCCCTAGGTGTAAGTGAATCGCCATTGTGAATAACCTTGTTCTGCCAGGCAGCCCTGCACCACTCCAGTCCCCAAAGGCTTTTACTACTTTTGGCATGTTGCTCCAGGATCTGTTTGGCAGAAATCAGGAAAAGCAGCAGGAAATAGTGGAAGAGATTGAATGGCTACAATGTGATGGTGCCTACCTGCCTGCATTCCTATCCAATTTTTCTTCCTCAAATCACAGGGTTGTATTCAGTGCCCGTCCTACTCACAGTAGACCCACTGAAGTTAACCTACATGACTAAATAAGGTTCATTAATTTCAGTGAACCTCCTTCAAATAGAACTTAGCTGGATATAACCCATAGGAAGTTCATTCTTGCACATGCTTTCAGAATTTGTTCTGAAATATTTTGACATATTAAAAAGAAAATCACCATGTGACTAGAACCAACAAGCAGCAAAATATAAGTACCCAAGCTTCAGTAATATACTCCAAATGACAAAAAGTCATTGCTAATCAATTAAACAACAGATAAAAATATCCACAACAAGAATTATATATGTACTAACCTGCCATCAGTGTTATAATGTAGTTCCATAACTGCTCCACTATGTCCTTTCAGAGTGGCATAATTATCACAGTCCCCATACACGTTCCATAACACTAGAATCAATTCAAGATCAAGATTAAATACTGAAGTCATGTTGGCATTTCCAAGTGATAAATCCTCTTAATGAATCAGATGCACTTTTCAGATCTAATGCTTTGTAAGCAGCAATGGAAGCCTTCAAGTAGGTATAACTTCCAGAAACTGATGGTGGGCGGTGGTTGTTTTTAAGAAAAGAGTATCAATTTTTACCTGGGGAAAACTCTTCTATACCTAACAAAGGCAGTGAGAGAAAACATTCACAATCACTTCAAAGAAACTGTATTGCAGTATGTAAGCATACCAAAATGTCTGTGGTTCATCATGAATGCAAGATCAGATTCTTTTCAATTTAAAGTGTTGATCTTCACACTATGTGTGTACTTTTGAGTTCACAAGTAAACCTTACTAGATACTAGCATGCTAGTACAATGTGGCCTATGTGTTTTTAAAAAGGCTACCATCCTACTGAGTAACAGATGAAAAGAACAGATGCTCTCATCTGGCTTACTGTTGCATCCTATGTGAACATCATGGTTTGTTTCACTTCCCAGGATTCCTCATTCAAATTAACTGAGGTAGGGATTGTGATTGTTGCTCCCACTAGAATTAGAGGAGAAACAAACCAGGGGCTGTTTGAGCAACCATGGCAAACCATTGTTTATCATAGCATGTAAACTGGGTCAGGTATTCTTAATATTAATTTAAACTAGGGTTGCAACCTGTAACTGACTATGGACCTTTCATTAAAGCATCTATAATTAATTACTTTTCCTTATAAAACTACTGATGGCTTTTCTAGCGGATAATATCTCTTAAGATTCCCATTATGGCAACTTCTACTCAGCTAGCGTCATCAGCCTTTATGTCCTGTGGGCACCCAAGAAACTGTCATTGGCACCATGCACAGCAGACAACCACGCACACGTGTGTCACCACTCCCCCCCCCCCAGCCAGCAATTAGGCTTTAAAGTTCCTTAATTAGTGAAGGGTGTGTAGACTTTCTGGCGAGTCCAGCTGGGGAGGCAAGAGTTAACCTTCCATCCCCAGCTGCAATCTCCAGGAAGATTCCCCACCACTATTTTATTATTATTATTATTAGTAGTAGTAGTAGTAGTAGTAATTAAATTTGTATACTGCCCTTCATTCATAGATCCCAAGACGGTTCACAGCATAAAAACACAAGATAAAAACACAAAATACATAACAAAAACAAAACAAAACAATAACTCCCACTTCCCCCCATGCTTTGGGGGGGGGGGTACATAACTAGCTAGCATGCTGCAGTCTTATTCGTTATCAGAATTAACCAGAGAAATTGCTCCACTAACTAAGAACGGCCATACACCACCACTATCATGGAGCCAATTGAAAGCTTTTTCTAAAACCTATTTATCAAGGAGCAATTTGGGGGAAGGGTGTCACAGCTGGGGGAGAAGGATTGACCCTGACCTTCCCACTTATGATCCCAAATATCACTTCTCCCCAGTTGCAATTAGTCAGGGGTAAGACTATTGGCTACAATATAAGGCTTCCTTCAAGGCAAATATGAAGAGAGGGAATGTGGGACTCCACTGCACTCACAAGCACCATGCTGGTGACCCATCACACACACCATTAAAACTTTGGTATCAGTCATACATAAGTTTACTTTTAAGTAATTAAATCAGCATACTTTGGTTGATTTACTGTTATGTGTGCTTGGTTAATTTAATATGTGGTGTGCTTTTTTTTTAAAAAAAAGCAACGAACTCAATTAATTTTAAGCAAACAAATTGTATTTAGAAGTTCGTAACATAGACTTACATATCAACCTGTCGAATCCAGCTGATGCTAAGGTGGCTCCATTAGGATGAAACTTACAACAGTAAACTTCTCCTTCATGCCCTGAAAGCAACATTATAGGTGCCTGGAGAGAGGAACATCTGGGGGGCCCCTGAAATATGAAAAAATGCAGAATACCCAACAAGCTATAAGAGTCTGCATCTGAATGCAGAAAAGAAGACTATTACTCGTAAACCAGTGATGAGGAACCTGTAGCACCCAAGATGTTGGACCCCAACAGCCTCAGCAAACATGGCCGATGATAAGAATTACAGTCTGACAGCATCTGGAAGGCAACTGGCTCTTCATCCCTGATCTAATGTCTTGTGGCAAAGGTAAGCACTTCCACCAGTCCAAAAACATGACAATTTAACACAAACCACTTACAGCTTCAACAAGTGCATTAAAATACCCTAACCTTGTTTCGCTCAGATAACTATAGGTGATGTTATATATTTGTTAGTATGTCCAAAACACCTATAAAAATATTTAATAAAAAAAAAGCCCAGGAGTGTGTTGGGGAAGGCTGGTCTAACTGATCACCCAGGTGAAATAAAAAATCAGTAACTAATGCAAACTAATTATAGTCACTGTGTGCTCAATGGTCATTCTTGCAGCCATATGTGCTATTAAAATACCGAGCTAGAGGAACCTATGGTCTGACTCTAGACTCAGCATAAGACAGCTTTCTACATCGGTTACTCTAAACACTCAGCACAGCTACAGAACCACAACAATGGAAATGGAAAGCTATTTTCACCATTCATTCAAAAAGATGTATCTCTGTGTAACAGAATGGACCTTTCCCTTTAACAACTACCTCCACTGATTATTCTCCTCCTCTTTTCAGAATGCTAGCCCCTCAAGACTCCCCCATTAGTTCCGTCTCTCTCTCTCTCTCTCTCTAAAATAAATAAAACCGTGTTTCTGAGACTAGTGCAGTGCAGCGGTTGATATGTTGGACTATAACAGCCTTTCAGTGTTGGGACTATAACACTGCCAGACGTTGTTGGACCACAGCTACCATCATTCCTGGACCATTGGTCCCTCTAGCCAGGGATTATGTGAGTTGTAGTCCAACCACACCTGTCGACCCCAGGTTGAGAAATGTGGACTATATACCATGTGCACCTGGACTACGTCTGGGTGCCGTAGTGGTTAGAGTGCTGAAGGGGGAAAACGCGATATAAACGCAACAAACAAACGGGCAGGGAATCGCGAGGCCGTCCAGAGGTCGCACCGCATCTCCCGTCATCCCTAACCGTGGGCTACGCTGGCAAGGGCTGCTGGGAGTTGTAGTCCCACAGCATTTAAGCAGCCTCGGGTTCATCGCCGCTTTAAAGCCTCACTGGCTATAACGGCGAGGTAATAATGCATATTAAAAGAGAGAAGTTGGGCACGCGGCCTCCGCTCCTCAGGGAACTCACCGCCTGCAACAGGGCGCCCGGGGGCGGCTGCCCAGCTCCAGGCCCCGGCCCTAAGATAAGCTCGTGGCGGGGCTTCTTAGCCCCGGACGCCGCCGCTACCAGAGCCATATCCGGGCCGGGCGCTTTCCGTTTCTGCGGGTCGATCATCGTGATCCCCACGACTTCGTCGAAAATGGTCTCGAGTTCCTTCAAGGCCGCGGTAAACTGAGGGGAAACAGACTCCCCGCTCCGATTGGCGGCGCCCCACCAAAGGCCCCGCCCCCTCCGCGACGTCTCATTCGCGGACGCAATCCTTCCTCCTCGCGGCTGCTCTCGCGCCGCTTCAGGACGGAGCCTGGCCCTGATTGGTGGAGCCGGCGCAGACGTTAGACCTCGCGTGTATGCCGTTCGCCGATTGGCGGGAGGCCGGCGCTGGAGAGGAGAGGCGGAGCGGGACGGGTAAAGGAGACGGCGGTTGCTGTGGGGGTTTTCGTTCTCTCCCGAAGGTGGTAAGTCGGTGGGAGAAGGAGGAAGGGCTGCAGGGATGGGAGAGGGAGGGTTCTGGCCTTCACTCCACGTAGGCTTACTCGGAAGTAGGCCCCACTGTCTTCAATGGGCATTGCACGCAGGTAACTGGGTGGAGGTGGAGGAGGAGGAGGCCTTTCAAAATAAAATAACTCGGATCATTTTTTTCCTTGGTGGAGTCGAGATTCCTGCTCCGATCCGGCGACTTATTTACATGGCCTCTGGGATCCCAAAATCATTAAGGAGAAAGTGATAGTTCACAGTATCCACCCATACATGACCATTCAGCAATAATTAGTTGAGGCAATCTCTCCTAATAAACAAGATCATGGCCACTGGTCCCATCACTTCCTGGCAAATAGAAGGGGAAGAAATGGAGGCAGTGAGAGATTTTACTTTCTTCAGCTCCATGATCACTGCAGATGGTGACAGCAGCCATGAAATTAAAAGACGCCTGCTTCTTGGGAGAAAAGCAATGACAAACCTAGACAGCATCTTAAAAAGTAGAGACATCACCTTGCCAACAAAGGTCCGTATAGTAAAAGCTATGGTTTTCCCAGTAGTGATGTATGGAAGTGAGACCTGGACCATAAAGAGGTCTGATTGCCAAAGAATTGATGCTTTTGAATTATGGTGCTGGAGGAGACTCTTGAGAGTCCCATGGACTGCAAGAAGAACAAACCTATCCATTCTGAAGGAAATCAGCCCTGTGTGCTCACTGGAAGGACAGATCGTGAAGCTGAGGCTCCAATACTTTGGCCACCTCATGAGAAGAGAAGTCTCCCTGGAAAAGACACTGATGTTGGGGAAAATGGAGGGCACAAGGAAAAGGGGACGTCAGCGGAGATGGTTGGATAGCATTCTCGAAGCTACCAGCATGAGTTTGACCAAACTGCGGGAGGCAGTGGAAGACAGGAGTGCCTGGCGTGCTCTGGTCCATGGGGTCACAAAGAGTCGGACACAACTAAACGACTAAACAACAACAGCAACAACAAATAATGACACCACGCAGGAGGAACGTCTGGGAATGGAAGGTTTCCCTCCCATTACAGAACAGTTACAAAAATTATTATTATTTTTAGCTGACAAGTATTTGTAAACATTCAGCATTTGAATTCTAGGGGTGGTGAAGATGCATTTCAAACCGCACAAAGAATGTAACTAAGGACCGCAGTGTGTAATAGTAACTTTATTATTTATACCCCTCCCATCTCGCTGGGTTTCCCCAGTCACTCTGGGCGGCCTACAGCATGTCTGAAAACATAATGAAAACATCAAGCATTAAAAACCTCCCGATACAGGGCTGGCTTCAGATGTCTTCTAAAAGTTGACTTATTCTTTTATCTCCTTGACAGCTGAAGGGAGGGCATTCCACAGGGAGGGCACCACTACCGAGAAGTCCCCTCGCTTCCTCCCGCTGCCTGGTTCCCTGTAACTTCGCTTTTCACAGTGAGGGAACCATGAGAAGACCCTCGGAGAAGGACCTCAGGGCTGAGCAATGGGGGTGGAGACACTCCTTCTGGGCTGAGGCCATTTAGACTTTAGAGGCCAGCACCAACACTGAATTGTTCATGTAAAAGGAACAGGGTTTCCACATAGTTAAATTTGGGATTTTGTGAATTATTGAGCATTTTAGGTACAGTGGTACCTTGGTTTACAAACTTAATCCATTCCAGAATTTGGTTCTTAAACCAAAGCATTCTTAAACCAAGGTGTTCTTTCCCATAGCAGTGGGGGATTCACTTTACAAATGGAATACACTCAGCAGGAAGCGGAACATGTTCTGCTTCCAAGGCAAAGTTCACAAACCCAAACACCTACTTCCGGGTTTGCAGCATTCGTAATCCAAGCTGTTCATAAACTAAGCTGTTCTTAAACCAAGGTACCACTGTGCTAGGGTGCCGCTAATAATAACTGAAGGAGAAGCACTTTAAAACATCTGGGTACTGCCTAAATAATTTGGAAATTAGTATATGAGTGAGTGTCTTTGATTGCATTTCAGTGAAAGAGATTTATGCTTCCAAGGGATAATGAAAAATCTGGCCAGGAGATTTGTGGGAACTTCTCATAATTTAAGGCAATGGAAGTAATTCCAGAACTCTATGATATTTTCCAAGGAGAGGTATGTGCTAAAACTCTTACTTTTCAGAATGTAATGAGCTTTGGAATATTTGTGTCTGCATCAGATTGAACTATTTAAATTGTCTTATGGATTTAAAATATATTCAGAACAAATGCTTGAAAAAAGTAAGAATATCAAATGACCCATGTTTAGCATTATTTGCATATATTAAAGGATTAGATGTGCAAGAAAGTCAGAAAGTTATCATTCATCTATCAGCTGTAGCCCAAATGACTAGCAGAAACATGGTAAAAGCAGAAGACCCCCAAATAGCAAGACTGGCTAATTAAACATTGCCCAAATAGTTAAATTAACTAATATCATTAAAGTAAGGCAGATGGGACAGCAGGATAATAATGTTATTGAAAAGTTGAGCTTTTTTTATAGCTTACTAAAATGAAAAAGCAAATGAAATAATGAAGCATCATGTGCTTTTGAGCAAAATATAATACCATAATGAAAAGCTATATGTTCCTGGCAGAAAAGTAAATGCTATTTAACATAGGCGAATATTATTGAAATTGATTGTTAAATATTGAGATATGATATAACCATACACATGATTAAATTAACTTTGGGGAAGGGAGAATATTATTACTAATAATGAAAATAAGGATAGTAAGAAATGATAGATAAATGCATGCAAATATAAGAGGAGAAGGTACTCTCATCATGAACTTATTTAAGTAAGTGACCTTATATATCAGATTTTGCAATTTTCATTTTCCCTTTTCTACATGAATTTATATGTTTTACATATGTGCTTATATCAGTTTTGGAAAGCTTTCCGCTTTATAACTTGGCAACTGGAAAAAAGAGAAAGTAGTAAAAAAGCTGCAAGCCTGAACAAGGAACTTATGTCTGAGTAAATAAGAATGAATAGTCTTATTATTCCTCTTAACAGCACAGTCATGTTATCTTTTTACTGCTGAAAAAATCCATAGACTTGGATAGGATATATCTGAATTAGGGAATTGTTCCTTTTGCAGCCTTGTAAATGAGCCCATAAATTTATACCCTGTAAAATGTTTTGGTACCCTGCTGGGGTCTGACAGAAGAGGAATGGAGAGCTCAATCCTTCCTGCAGCAGCTTGCTGCATTTCTATGATGGTTATGGAGGTGGGGCATTCCATTCTTCAAAAGCTTGCTTAGTGACTATTCTGATTTCAGAGGGGAAACAGAGTGCTCTTTTCCTCCGCTGCTAGTCTGCACACATGCACACAGAATTCCATGTAGCCGCCTGCATGCAATCTCATTGTCACTCATTACTGCCGGCCTGGTGCTTAAATACAAGGGTTGGATTTTGGCAGGCTTCATTGAGACCAGGTATTCAGGTTTCAAATGTCTCAGTGGCTATTTTTGGTTTGATACCTTATAATTTATAGCTCATAGTGCAAACCTGGGTATCTCTGCTTGAAAGTAAGCCCCACTGACTTCAGTTAGACTTGTATTAAGATAAGAATACATCGGATTGCAGTCTAAATAGTAGACTGCTTTTGAAATGTACAACATGGAATGAGATGGGGAGGGGCCATACCTGCACATAGACATCCCAAGTTCAGTTCCTGCCATGTCTAGGTAAAGAGGTCAGATAGTCATTGATGAGAAAAACCTCTTCCTGAATCTCTGGTCAGCCAGTGTCACAGTAGACAATACTGGATTAGATGAAAAGTTACTATAGGGAAATAGAATGCCAACCCTTTTTGACCAATGATTGTTATTTTCTTTACAGGTTGCTTCTGTGACAGAATATGGAGCATTCATTAAAATTCCAGGAACAAGGAAACAAGGTTTGGATCTCTATCAGTTGTATTAAATGGTGTTTTGGTTTTTATAGTAAAAGATTAGAAATCAAAATACAGTGTTAACCCATTAGGATTCTTAAGACATTTCTGTTCATTTCATTTCTGTCAAAGAACATTACTTAACAAACTTTTTTTCTCCGTCATACTTCTTCTTAGGCCTCGTACACAAAAGTCACATGTCAAACTGCAGGGTGGACCAACCCTCAGAGTTGGTGGATGTGGGAGAAAAAGTGTGGGTGAAACTTATAGGAAAAGAGGTAAACATTACTGTCCTGTTTCTGAGGTGATTGTAAAATAGGATTTTGCACTTCAACAAATTACATGAAGGTTTTTGTTAAGAAAGAAGTACACACTGATCAGCTTTTTACTTTGAAGAAAGTACCCCACAGTCCTTTCAATGGCCGATGTTGTGTTTATGTTAACGTTGAATTAATGATGAGAGGCCCGGTGGGAAAACAGGAGATGCAGTACTAGCTGTGATGACTCTTTGGTCGGGGTGTTTTCCCTTCTGTGTAGAATGTTCCTCATCACAAACGCTTGGTTGATTTGTTCCTTGAGGTCTGACAAAAAAAAAATTCAAAAGAATCTTTCCTTGTCTTTCAGAAGACAGATGAGAAGTTAAAATTGTCTCTTTCGATGAAGGTTGTTAATCAAGGAACTGGAAAGGACCTGGACCCCAACAATGTGACCCTTGAGTAAGTAAAATATGTTGCACTTATGTGGGGGTATGGAATTTTTTTATTCTTTCATTTTCCCCTTTATCCCCAGGATGTGTGGCCCTCCAGATGTTGGACTGTAACTCCCACCCCACCCTATCAGCACGACCATTGGTCAGGGATGAGGAAGTTATATTCCAACAATATCAAGAGGCCATGGTTTCCCCATCCTTGCTGTATCCCAATGGGCAGTGGTGCTGCTAGGGCCAAATTTCTGGGTGCATATCTGTGACTTTGCAGCCCAGGTGGCTCCAAATGACCCGAGAGAGCAAGCCAGCAGGACAGGATGTGGTGATTGCACTGTGACAGCAGCCAAGATTCCAGCAAGTTGGAATCCTTTTTATTGATTTCCCCCAGGGCAAGAGTGACAGTGAGGAGAGCCATTCAGATTCTGCCTTGGGGTTGTTGGACCAATGAAGACAGCTGCAGAACTTTCATTGGTTCAACTACCGCAAGATGATGTCTGATTAGCTTACCTTGCTTTCATTCTTGTCCTAGGAAAAATAATTTAAAATTAAATGGTGTATAGTTTGCTGGAGCAGAGCCTCCGTTGCCAGGGCAGAACTATCTTTTTCATGTATTCTGGAAGGTAACCTGCATCTGCCCTGAGATATCTCCTCTTCCCAAAGACTACAGAACCCCCCCCCCCCCAAAGTCGGATAGCAATAAGCTCCCCTCTGTCAAAAAGCCACACACAAAGAAAAGGAGACCTTGCTTCAAAATAGACCACATGAGAAGCAAAAGGCAGGGAGCAAGGATGTGCCTTGCACAGGGTGCTATTGTTGCATGAATCCTACTTGTTCCAATTGTCTGGGGAGAGTACCCTGTCTGCATTGATTTATGTGGGTCCCCTGGAAGACACACACATTGATTGGTGCTCCCCCAAAGCTGCAGGCCCTGTTTAAAAAATGTCTGACTTAATTTCTGACATCAAGCTCCTTAGAATTTTGCTATTGGCTTCAGCTGAACTAGGATTACACCTCAAAACAAATGGTTTTGTCTGTGACTAAAATCTTTTATGTCTGCACACAGTCAAGATGCACGGAAGAAAGGCTCATTCAAAGACTACACCAGCCAGAAGATCACTCTAGAAGCAGTCTTAAACACGGTTTGCAAAAAGTGTGGCTGTCCAGGTATGTTGAGGTCAAATTCCTATTTGTTTGTTTGTTTGTTTGTTTGTTTTGAACATTTGTGTCATGCTGCCATAATCTTTAAGGTATTGGGTCTTACCTTTGTGTTTTTACAGCACAAGTGAGAACTGGGCCACATCTTTCTAACTGAGTTACTGGGGTTCAAATGATAACTCATCCCTGTAGCTCTCACTTGGTGGCCATGGTCCAGCTACTGTATCTCAACCTAATCTCGCAGGGCTGTTGGGAAGGTAGAAAGGGGTGGGGTGCACTTTTTTTTTTTTTTTTGCCAAAGGGTGGGATAATTGTTTGTTTAATAATAATGCAGCAAGGGGAGCGGAATTTTGAAATATTGTTCACAACATCTTCAAACTTAATTGTGAAGCTATGAATGTTAGAAATATTTAGGGAATGTTTTTACAGCACAAGTGAGAACTGGACCACTTCTTTTTAACTGAGTTTTGGGGTAGTCAAGTCTGCTCATCCATCAAACTTGGCAACAACATCCCTATTTGTATAAATTATACTTGCAAATATATCTTATGCAAATATACCTTATGCCAAAGGGCTGGGGTGTTTTGTTTGGGGGAGAGTTGTTGCCATTGGTTCTTTGTATGCTTTAGTTTTTGTTTGGACATTTTTCAGTTTGGTTTGTATTTTTTAATAATTGTTGTCTGTGACTATTTTTGTTAATTGTTTTTTATGGTGGTTTTTATATTGTAAGCTGCCTTGAGCATGGTTTGAATGGTGGAAAGGTGGCATACAAATAAAATTATGTATTTATGTTTGTATAAAAGTAATAAAGTCCTCAGTCACAAATACCAGCATGAGTGGATGTGGAAATCAGCCATTCCCAGACATGCTGTAGGTAGAACTCTTACCTCCTGCTCCAGTATAGCCAACACAAGCTTGCTTTGCAGCCTTCAAAGACTGAGGATACAGGGAATGGCCTCTTGCAGTTTCAGGAACTACAGGCCATAGTGGCAAAACTTTCTGTAGCTAGAAAAGATGAATACTGTTGTGTTACTTTAAGGTAGTAGAAAACACGGTAGGGGTGGAAAAGTGGTAACCAACAAAGTTTGTTTTAGTTTTTTAATTTTTTAAAACATTGTGTTGAAGGTCATTTTGCAAAAGATTGCTTCGTGCAGCCAGGAGGGACCAAGTATACTCTGATTCCAGAGGAAGAAGAAATCCCTCCAGAAGAAGAAAAGAAGGCACATAAATCTGAAGATTTTGTGAAGAAGAGAAAAAAGGTAAAAGATTGGCTGACAGGATTGAGTACAGGTAACAGTTCCGTTGCCACATTCATTGAGAACAAGCTCAGCAAGCTGCCAGTTACAATGATGTCAGCAATCTTGTACATAAAAGTAAGTCCATTTGAATCCCAGTGTCTATAGGGAGCGGGCCTTTGCACTTTTTTAAAAGCTCTTTTTCCCCTAAAGGCCGATCTGAACATACTTAAAGAGTAAAAAATATTTGGTGCTCTGTGCTTAGGATGTTTAATTTTCTTATCCAGGGGCAAAACTAGGCTTTATGTGACCCAAGTCAAAGGCCCAATTTGGCGCGCGCGCACACACACACACACAGAGGCTGGGAGCGTCAGTGACGCTCCTCTGAAGGCGTCAACCGGGGCAAAAACCCGGCTAGCTCCTCCATAGTTACAGCACTGTTGTACCTTCACTTTTTCCTCGATTTTATTCTTATAGTTTCTGTATTCTTATCCTGCCTTGGATATTTTATAAAAAGGTGGGATATAAATCTTGGTAATAAATAAGTGCTGCCCCTTTTTCATCTTAGCACTTTGTATTTTGACAACTGATGCTGCTTTACCATATTAAGAAGGGTTAGGAGCTCTGTATCTGACTTCTTTTTAGGTTTCTGTTCAGTTTTTGCAAATACTGTTGCTGCAAAATGCAGCTTGGATCAGTGAGTAGCAGGGCCAGTTTGCTTTTAACATTAAGCCAAATAATAGTTTGGCGCGTATTAGCAAACATGCAGGTTTAGCTACTCAGCATCAGTACTGGGTGAAAAGCGCAACGGCTCCAATCTCCCTTAAGGAACCTGCCCGTTTGCTAGCTAGCGCTAAGCCATAGTTCTTCTTAGTATTACATGCGAACCGGCTTTTAGGGAATCATTTCCTAATACCCTCCAACAGAAAAGCTTACGCGCACTAATGTATTCTCTCTAACAGGAAAAAAAGAGAAAAAAGAAACACAAGAGCAAAACTCCTTCCGAACTGGGGGATTCTGACAGTGGTGAGTCAGATGCTGGTGATGTTCAGCCATCAAGGAAGAAAGCAAAACGGACTGAAAAAGCTAGTGCATCCCAAAAGCGAAAAAAGAAGAAGCATCATAAGAAAAAGCACAAGGACTGAGAAGTGGATCCAAGGCCGTAGGCTGTGCTGACACAGACACTGGGCTCCTATAATCTGCTGGAGAAAAAAATAGTTGAGCTAGTGCAACTTGCATTATAACAAAAGGGGATTCCTCCTTTGAAAAGCAACGTTGTTTTCCTACGAATTTTTTCCACAAGGACTGCCATTTTTCTCTACATGGAAGAAGCCAGCTGCAGTTGGGTGTTCCTTGCCACAGATGTTGCCCTCATTCATGTGAAACGCTTCTCCTTCTGTAGCTCCTTTTTCTTCTGGGCCTTGTGCCAGGCAGTTCCTTTGGAACAACCCAGAGCCATCTCCATGAAGCATGCATGGCACTGGCAATCAGTGCAGCTTCCTTAGCCAGGGTGGCAGCTGTGTGTTGATTCAGCATCTCGCCAGTCATTCTCCGCACGCCAGCAGAAAGAGCAGTGGACTCATCATCTTGGCTGGTCGATTTGTTCTGCACCGGTCACTCCACTGCATTTTTGCCCCATTCATACTGCAGTACTGGAGGAAGAAAAAAAATCATTAACTGAGTATCCCTAGGGGTTGCAAAAGCACAAATCAAAATGTGAAAACAAGCTTTGTGCTTATATTGCTAGCCATTTAAACTCTGAAATAAAGCCTTTTCCCCCTCCCAAGGTGTGATCCCTTTCTGTTACATTTTGGCCAATGGAGCAGCTGGGTAATAGAAAGGAAGTAGTCTTTCTGTTGGATACAAAATAGTCTTTAGGGTGTGGCTGTTTTCCCAGGCTTGCTTCCCTTGTCTATTAGATGGCAATCTATGGTCAGCTTGTTTGTTTATTACACTTATCTGTGCTTCTGTCATAATGCAGCTGAAGGTAACATGGTCTTCCTTTGAGACAGTGACCTAGCACAGCTTAGTTTCACTGGGGTTACTATATTGTTTGTGATGTTTATTTTAGACTACCACCTAGTCATCGGTTCTTTCAGAAAGAGTGCAAGAGCCCTTCTACGTTCTGCGTAAGTGCTTCTGTCAAAACCATGATAAGGGAAAACACTTTCCCATGTTGGGTGTGTCACTATGAACTAACTAGGAAGTCTCTGCTATGAGGCTGCTTCAGTTGGTTTGCTAACCACACGATGTCAGGCAAGTAGAATGAGAGCTCTTATTCCACGGATGATTCACTGCTTGTGGACATCATACACCTGACTGCCTTTCCTAATGATAATAAATCAGGCATTCTACTGGTCTGGTTTGCACATCACATTAAACTGTGGCTAAAGGAAAATGTAATTAAATGTGGACAAGCAGTCTCTGGGTTGATGCTGCTGAAATCATAGGTGCTTTGCTCCTCTCCTGCTTGGAAGGAAGCCAGTTAGGCTTGTCATGACCTGGTGTGAACCTGTGGTCTGTTTCCCCATAAGCACAAGTCTGGGTTTAGGCAACACAAAATTCTGGAGTCTTTCCCTGCAGGAAAGGAGTAAAGCATCAACACTTTGAGTGTGCTCTAGCATGCTACTCATATATATTAAACGATAGCTTGTTTTAACTATGGTTAAATGCAGTCCTCCAACCTTGGTGGTTTCCAGGTGCTACAACTCCCAACAGCCCAAGCCAGGGTAGCAGTGCATGGCTAGGTTGTGGGAGCTGTAGTCCAGAGCAATTGCAGGGTAGTAAATGGGAGAAGGCTGGTTTGATATGATGTGCAAACCAGGTCCACTTGGTTTTAGTGAAGGGGAAACAGTCATTCTCTTTTTTTTTTTTTTAAATAATTTTTATTAATTTACAACAAAACATAACAAACAAACAAAATATATTTCACATTTCATATTTCCATCTCTTAGTCCTTAATTTTTGACTTCCCTCAGCTTTTCCGTAAATCTTTCGTAGCCATATTTATTTTCCGCATTTCTTTTTTTAACCATTGTCATTAAATATATTTTTCCTTCACTTTCCTTTAGACAATGTCTCTCATATATTCACAGTGCTCTTTTAAAACCTTCTAGCGTTATTTGTCCATCACTTATACTCTCCAGATACTTAACAAATTTCCCCCAGTTTTCTGTAAACTTTTGGTCTCTTAAGTACCTAATCTTTCCAGTCATCTTATCCAGTTCAGCATAGTCTAACAACTTAGACCTCCAATCTTCCATTGTCGGTATTTCCTGTTGTTTCCACCTTTGAGCCAATAACACTCTTGCTGCAGTCACTGCGTATTGGAGAAATTTACTGTCCTTTCTCTTGATTTCCTTTCCCAGAATACCCAACAGAAAGATCTCTGGTTTCTTTGTAAAAGTATATTTCAGAATCTTCTTCAATTCATTATATATCAATTCCCAGAATTCTTTCACTCTCTTACATTCCCACCACATATGATAAAAAGAACCCGCATTTTCTTTACATTTCCAACACTTGTTACAGGTCTTATACATTTTTGCCAGTTTTACCGATGTAATGTACCACCTATAGAACATTTTCATCACATTCTCTTTCAATGACATGCATGCAGTAAATTTTAAATTCTCCTTCCATAGTTTTCCCCACTCTTCCAACTGAATATTATAACCAAAATCTCTGGCCCAATGAATCATAACCGACTTTACTTCTTCATCTTTTAAGTTCCATTCTAATAGCAAATTATACATTTTTGAAAGAGTTTTAACCTCCTTATTGATTATTTCAGACTGGAATGTTGAGTCTTTATCTATATAACCCCATTCTCTTACATCTTTCCTGAACATTTCATTCACCTGATAATAATGCAACCAATCATAAACATACTTTTTAACTTGCTCATATGGTTTCATTTTCCATTTTCCTCCCTCTTTCACTAACAATTGGCTATATGTCGCCCAATCACCTCTCATATTGACTTTTTTGACACTCATAACTTCTAATGGGGATAACCAGTGTGGGACTTTAGGTTCCAATAGGTTTTTATACCTATCCCAAACTTCAATTAGTGGGCCTCGGAAGATGTGGTCCCCAAAACCTTTATGTACTTTTTTCTTATCTTTCCACAAGTACGCGTGCCAACCAAATCTGTTGTCATATCCTTCTAAATCTAGTAGTTCCTTATTCTCTAATTTTATCCATTCTTTCAACCAGCAAAGACATGATGCCTCGTAGTATAATTTCAGATCCGGCAGGGCAAACAGTCATTCTCACCCAGTGCTTTGTTGCTGGAGAATGCCAGTTGGTTCGTATTTGCCTGCAATTAGACTTTGACCTGTCTTGTAGGCTGCTTGCTTTTTAAAAAAGAATTTTGCTCTTCACTCATGCTTCTTAAGACAGTTTACATGGGAAAAATTGATGGAGGATCTGAACTATCCAGCTCACCAGCAGTATAATGGTAGTGATGGTGGTGGTAGTAGTAGTAAAGCTAAAAAGTTTGAATGAATAAGGTGGTGTTCTGGCACTGAAAGATAACCAAATGGGCACCGATAAGGTGGCCAGTCTGCCACTGACTTCTGGTGGGGGCAACCAGAGGACAGCCTCCACAAATGACAGTGCATGAGCAGGGTGATATGGGAACAGCTGTGGCTTCAGGTTTCCATGGGTCCCAAGCTGTGTAGGGCTTTAAATGTAAGCAGCATCACTTTGAAATTACCTAAAAAAATGTACTGGCAGACACTGTACTGTACTGGCCAGATGCATTCTCAAAGATCAACATCAGTTAATCGTTAATTAATTACAGCATTATACAATGCCTCTTATTCTCTTTCTCTGCCCCGCCCTCTGAGCATGAGGTTGTTCTAAAGGGCTGTCAAGAGTTTCTTAAGGAGTTTTGCAGACTCCTTAAGCGATGATGATCTGATGATCGGAAGATTTTTAAGCCCTGCCTTTCAAAGGAGCACATGAGTTAACACATTCCTGACCACTTCTCTATCACTGACAGAATGGAAATTCACAGTAAATCATTTAATAATAAGTTTTTTAAAACCCGTTTAAAAAAAGCTAGGATTTTCAAGAAGCTGGATTCAATCCCAGGCCAGTCCTGATATGCGTGTTCCATGCCAGCCGCAAACATGTCTGAGATGGGTGCTTTTAGAAAGTAACAGCTAAAACATCTACTAGCCATGTGCTTTTAAAAAGGGAAAATAGCATCATACTTGATTCTCAATGATAAGTTCATTGATATGCAAATAGATTTTACTTTTTGGTCAGCATCTTCAGTGTCCGAAACAGCTGGGTTCTGATTCTTTACTGGCATCCTTCAGTAGTAACACCTGCTGCAAGGCATAGTTCTTATGGACTGCAGCATAATCTCCAATGCAAGACCACAGCTGGTGTGTTTTAAAGCAGTATGTATACTCCACATGGATGAGGTTGAGTTGACATTATTCTAGGTGTAGTTACAATTCTCTAGTCTGCAATATTTATATTTTAATTTGTGGGTGTTCTACTTTCTAAAAATTGGGACTCTAGTAATTAAAAATCTGGGTTTCTTTTCCTTCTGATTTCTGAGCTTTTGCTCACGTTGCTGTACTCCCAACCAATATAAATGGGAAAAACCATTTAAGGATTCTTAATACATGTTCAGATGGTCCCACACCAAGGCATTGGTTTGTAGCCTTCAGTACCACAACAGTGCATTCTGGCATAGTGAGCTGGTCTTTCAATAAATGTCTATATGATCTCACTATATTGTACTTTGCGTATTTTTTATGTTGTACTAAGACACTATCGGAAGTCATTTTGTGACCAGCACCCACAGACCTTTCTCAGGCCTTGTCCCCCAAATGATTGGTAATTCCGATTCTAAAAGATCCTGAAACCAAACATTGTAAGCAACGTAAACTGCGTCTTGCAAGCAGCATCCTCATGTCTTTGTTGCCTGTATTTCTCAAAGCATAGAGAGCCAGTGTGGTGTAGTGGTTAAGAGCGGTAGTCACGTAATCTGGGTAACCGGGTTCGCGTCTCCGCTCCTCCACATGCAGCTGCTGGGTGACCTTGGGCCAGTCACAGTCTCTCAGCCCCACTCACCTCACAGAGTGTTTGTTGTGGGGGAGGAAGGGAAAGGAGAATGTTAGCCGCTTTGAGACTCCTTAAAGGGAGTGAAAGGCAGGTTATCAAATCCAAACTCTTCTTCTTCTTCTTCATAACATGTAAAAGAATGTCAGACTACGTTTGACTAGCCATATAAGTGGGGGGCGGGGCAGTGGAAATCACACAACAGATTTTTAAATGAAAACCACACTTTAATATTAGGAAACTTTAATATTAGGCATCCACAACTCCAGACAAACCTGTTTAGATCAGGTTACCTTAACTGAAGAGAAACACCAGGAAAATGCCCTCCTATTTTAAAGTCACTGAAACATCTTTGCTTTGTCCGAAGCTTGGATAATGACTTGCATAGTTCAGCCAAGAGAGCTTCCATATCAAATTCCTTGAAGGCGAGTGTGACAGACAGGCCTCAGATCTGCCTTGTGACCCATCAACCAGTTGGTGCTGGCATACAGATCAGCTAATCAGAGAGGGAAATTAACCATCAAATAGGGATGGGGAGTGTCCAACAGCAAACAGGCAGGGATTGTATGTGGGTTAGACAGGGACCTAGGTATGGAGTCAGGGACTTTGTATAGGCAGAAGGGGTCTCTGGCTATCTTAAGTGGGGTCTCACAGTGTTTATCTGCTAGAGGAAGCTAATAGCACATCTGTAAGTGGGCAGACATGGTTCAGTCTAGCTGAGGGGAAAGGCTGAGAAGGGGCTGGAAGGTTTTATAGTGTAGAAGAATAGTCATCCTACAAAGAAAAAAATTATCTGACAGGTTGAAAGTGTTGCATTCAGATATTTAATACAGTATCTCTGTATCTGCTTGAAACAAAGTATTGCACCTTGCAGTGGTAAACCATCAAGTGTAAACAAAGTTTCTGCTTTGTTTTAGAAGAACCTCAATCTTAACTTTGGTCTTTTGGGTGAAGGGATTAATTGGTCCATATTCCCTTACACTCAGTTTTAACCTGGCCAGCAAAAATGTCACCACAAACAGTCAATCCAATAGCTGGGTCTTAAGACGCCACAATGCAAGACACCTTTAGGTCCTGTGGCTCCTTAATATGATACTCATCTGACAAATCAGCTTGGCTTTGTAAAACAATAGATTGTCAATGTCTGTATGCCACATGCTTGAACCGCAGGACTGATTCTGCAGCTCTGTAACACAATTGCCATCCGGCCAGCAGGCAAGGGTGAGGCTATAGTAAGAGTGAGTACCTGTAATCATACCAATTAATTTAATTAGACCAGATAATGCTAGGGCTCTGATCTGCTTAACCACCATAAACATCCATTTTGATGGTTGGCAGAGGAGGAGGAATACATTTTCAGTAAAATGAACCAGGGGGTGGGGAACCTTGAGATCAAAGCTGTGACATTCCAGATCTACAGTGGTACCTCGGGTTATATATGCTTCAGGTTACAGACTCCGCTAACCCAGAAATATTACCTTGGGTTAAGAACTTTGCTTCAGGATGAGAACAGAAATTGTGCTCTGGCAGTGGGAGGCCCCATCAGCTAAAGTGGTGCTTCAGATTAAGAACGGACCTCTGGAACGAATTAAGTTCTTAACCTGAGGTACCACTGTCTCTGTATAGCCCTTGGGATTCTCCATAAGCCACACCCCTCACCAAACCTGGCTCTACCCCTCCTGCAGTGTTCAACTATGACAATGTCTCTTTGTTTGCAATGTGTGAGTTGTGTGTGTAGAAATGTTGCTGCTGGAAAGCACTCTACTATTAGGAGTCTGTGCCTCTGGCCCAGCTCATCACTACCACATAATAATTTATAATAATAATAATAATAATAATTTATTATTTGTACCCCGCCCATCTGGCTGGGTTTCCCCAGCCACTCTGGGCGGCTTCCATAGAAACAAAAAATACCACATGGCTCCCTAAAGGTTGCTTGTGAAGGAGTGTGGCTCCTGGGCTGAAAAGCTCTCCCCCCCACACACACACCAATGGAATGATTTATTAGTCATAATCCCAGTTATGTCATCAAGGGCAAGCAGACAGAGACTCAGCCAGACACCATTACACAACTATTTCAGTTTATTATTTCCACATAGCTTGTTTCTGCCTCACCCACTTCTTCAGTATTTAAAAAAAAAAGCAATGAAAGGAAAGAAAACCCCAAAGATCAGGGTGAGAGAGTTCAAGTTGCATACTGAACAGATTCAAAAAGGTTCAACCACTATACAAAAAACACTTGTGGGGAGGAAGGGAATCACAAAGGCAATTTGGCAACAAGTTTGGCATTGGATGACTTGGCAAGAGAACAGGTACAGGCTCTTATTCCGCTTTTTGATAGGTACGGGTGCAGACCACAGTGCCCATCGTCAGAGTCTGAAAGAGAAGAAAAGGTAAGCAAGTCTTAGCCCAGAAACCCTGTGACCCCCCCAGGAGGCCTGTTATAGACTGTATAACGACTTAGTCTTGGGGCATTACTTACAAAACCATAAGGGTGGGCTAATATCTAATGTATATTTTGGAAAGAGGTTTGACTGTCTATTCTCCATAAGTTTGGCTGCCTCTTGAAATATTGTTGCCAAACATGGCTTCCAAGCTGGGTGCAGAAGAGCGGTAGTCTCGTAATCTGGGGAACTGGGTTCGCGTCTCCGCTCCTCCACATGCAGCTGCTGGGTGACCTTGGGCCAGTCACACTTCTTTGAAGTCTCTCAGCCCCACTCACCTCACAGAGTGTTTGTTGTGGGGGAGGAAGGGAAAGGAGAATGTTAGCCGCTTTGAGACTCCTTAAAGGGAGTGAAAGGCGGGATATCAAATCCAAACTCTTCTTTGGAAGAGCCAGGGCTTTTTCGGCCGTGGCTCCGATCTGGTGGAACACTCTGTCACAAGAGACCAGGGCCCTGCGGGACTTGACATCTTTCCGCAGGGCCTGCAAGACAGAACTGTTCCACCAGGCCTTTGGCCAGGGCACAGCCTGACTCCCTCCCTCGGCAATCTTCGCGGAGCTCTGGCCCAATGGTTGCCAGTGGCTTGAATTAATTAATTTTATAATGAATGATTTTAGAGTGTTGTTTGTGCTGTACTTTTGTACTGTTTTATTGTTGTTAGCCGCCCTGAGCCCGGCTTCAGCTGGGGAGGGCGGAATATAAATAAAATTTATTATATTATTATTATTATTCCAAACTTTGTCACCATCTTGGTGACACCATCTTGAATAAAGATGGCGGACCAGGATGGGACTTTAGTTTGACATTTTTTTGCACTGTTTTGGCTTTTAATTGCCAAACTTGGCACGAGGGTTCCCAGGGTGGGGCAGTTCCTCCACCGACAATGACTGTATGTACTTATCTAAAGCACAAATTTGAAAAAGTAAGAACAACAACCCTGCAGGCTGATTAAGTGGGCACCTCTTGCGGTTGATCAAAATGTTTCTAATTGATATAGCCAACCAACCATTAAATTGCAGAGGCAGCCAAAGTAAAGAGTTACTTGCTTGTTTTTTTCCAGGCACATTTTCATGTGACCAGGGGTGGGGTGGGGTTGAAGGCAGGTTAAATAGTTTCCAGGAGTGATTTCCTTCCCTTGCAGTTTTCTCTTCAAATTTTTAACTTGCCCATGTAGGCCACAGGTAAAGAGCAGCGTACTTTGTCTTACCAAAATCAACTTTCCGTCCTTCAGTTCTCGGACTAGCGAGGTCTCCTTCCCATCCCATTTCTGCACATGAAGGAGCTTCCCTCCATCTAGTGTCACAAGGGACTGAAAGAAAGAAATCAAATCAAACTCGTTAGAGAGCCGCAGAATTGTGGTTCGTAACAGAAAAGAATTCTGAGTTCCACAAGCGCAACACAGAGAGACTACAGAGGAGGAAGGCGGACAGACAGTTTCATCCCTTGGGTGGGTTGTAAGCAAGGCCCCATCTGCACTATGGATTTAAGGCAGTATCATCCCACTTTAAACAGCCATGGCTTCCTCCAAAAAAATCCTGGGAGCTTTGTTAAGGATCCTGAGAGTTGTTAGGAAGCCCCTATTTCTGTCCCAGGGCTGCAATTTCTAGAGTGATTTCCCCCAGGAAACCTTGGGAAGTGTAGCTCTGAGGAAGAACAGGGGTCTCCTAACAATGCTCAACATCTTTGTACCCCTTACTTGGCCAAAGAACCACAATGGAAAATAATAAAATAAAATAAAATAAAATAAAATTAAAAAAAATAAAATAAAAAAAATAATATTTATACCCTGCCCATCTGGCTGGGTTTCCCCAACCACTCTGGGTGGCTTTCAACAAAATATTAAAATACAATAGTCTGTTAAACATTAAAAGCTTCCCAACAGGGCTGCCTTCAGATGTCTTCTAAAAGTCTGGTAGTTGTTTTTCTCTTTGACATCTGGTGGGAGGGCATTCCACAGGGCGGGCGCCACCACCAAGAAGACCCTCTGCTGGTTCCCTGTAACTTGGCTTCTTAGAACAAGGGAACTGCTAGAAGGCCCTCAGCGCTGGACCTCAGTGTCCGGGCAGAACAATGGGGGTGGAGGCGCTCCTTCAGATAAGTGTGGATTTTGAAGGATGACTGGGCCTTTCAGTTCTCATATTGTTTCAGAAGGTTTAAGTTTGGCAAGTTCCCCTTTAAATGTGAACTGAGTCATATCCTTATATGTGCCCCACGTGGGAGCCAGTGAGGCTGCCAGCTGCTGTAAGCCTATCCTATTGTTAACCTTCAGGCTCAGGTCATCTGTGCAGAGTGCCCTGCAACTCCTGTGAAGCTCTAAAGCAGAACCTCTCGCAGGCCATACATGTTGTTTTAACATCTTGTCCTCTGGCTGCCTGCCAGCCAAAATCATTTGCTTCGAAGGTCAAACATGCAGCTTGCCAGTAATTCACACATGCTTGCTTCCTATGGAATGCAAATGAGATATTTCCATTGCCTCCCGCCCATTACGTTTTGCTTGACAAGTGTCTGTACACCACTTAAAACAATATTTTTAGTCAATTAAGTCACTTGGCTTTTTCCTTTAAGCAAGGGTAACTGAAACTGCACACCAGCAATACAAGCACCTTTTTGAGAATAAGGAAAAGCACTGGAAGAATTTACTTTCACCACTTGGAACAAAAAACCCTCTTTCCCCATCACATTAACATACCAGGGCAAAAATGGATCTTTGACGCTCAACCCCTCAATTAAAATCAGTTTCAGCTCACAACCCTAGTTTTTAAAATATGTTGTGGCATCATCACAAGCTGCTCTCACCAGTAACAGAGATCCTGCGGTGAGTCATGGCTATGTGATTATTGAAAAGAAGAATTGTTTTAATACGCTCTAACGTACTTTTTTATTTTAAACCCCACCCACCCCCGGCAAGGCTTCAGAGCTGCAGGCTGTCTCATTTGAGGGTAGAAACCAGTCGCACAGCTTCTTTTGACAGACAATAAATGTCAACGTCACAGCAACGGAATTGGTTTGTTCAGGATCTGATAACAGGTAAGAGAAAACCACTTTGATGAATAGGAACCCAGTATACAAACTTAAGGTTGTTAATCAGTGCAAACCTCTGCTGGTTTGCTCAAAAATAAGACTTGCTGATTTCAGCATGGCCTGCTCTAGAGTAAGCATGCACCTGCCCTGCTTTCATTACAGGTTCCACTTGTTCCAAATTGATATCAAATCTAACTCTGCTCTGAGACCGGAATAACCTAACACTCGGTACTTTTTTATTGAAGTTGTTTCAGTAAGTGCCACACTTTTTAACAACAAAAAGAGGTGCCAGTACTGTGTACTCTTGAGTATCCCCTAAAAAAAGCACCGCTAACACCTAAAGAAAAACCCAACGCTTATAGAAAAACAGGTAAGCTCTGGTCTGGTCAGATGCAATGACAGGGGTGTGACTAGGTACCTAAAGGACTCTGGTCACAAGCCCATGGCATAAATTTGAATCAATTGACTGGGTTAGTGGGATCTCGCCAGCTTTGCACTTTGCAGCAAGCCCAGCAGCTCTGCAAGCAAAGGTTGAAAATAAGGTGGAGAAGGAGTAGGAGAGTTTGGGGGCTGGCAGCACAAATGACCAAGGGCTCAGGTACCCTGGGCTACTCCCAAACAAAGCCCTTTCCGTATGGACCATAAAGCAGAGTCTTCATAGTGAAACAGACCAGCCTGATTAATGACAATTAATAATAATAAATTTTATTTATACCCCGCCTTTCCAGCCAGAGCCAGGCTCAGGGCGGCTAACCCCAGTAAAATTACAGTAAAAACATAATAGGGGGAAAAAACCCAATTTAAAATACAGGTTAAAATGCAGCCTCATTTTAAAAGTAGCCCATAGATCAAAACCATAAGGGGAGGGAGACATAAGGGTCAGACTGAGTCCAAACCAAAGGCCAGGTGGAACAGCTCTGTCTTGCAGGCCCTGCGGAAAGATGTCAAGTCCTGCAGGGCCCTAGTCTCTTGTGACAGAGTGTTCCACCAAGTCGGGGCCAGTACTGAAAAGGCCCTGGCCCTAGCTGAGACCAACCTAACCACCTTGTGACCTGGGACCTCCAGAATGTTGTCATTTGTGGACCTTAAGGTCCTCTGCGGGGCATACCAGGAGAGGCCGTCCTGTAGAATTGAGCACCTACTCCAGGAACCTTTGGTCCTGCAGAGGTTGCTGAACTACAACTTCCATTATTCCTGGCTTTTGGTCATTCTGGGCTGACAGAAGCTGTATTTTAGCAACAAGCAGAGGGCCAAATGTTCCCATTTCCTGACCTTCTGCATTCTCTCTCCCAGGCCCTCCTCATCACTTTATGTTTCTGCAGCACCTCGGCATTTCTTCCCAAGTTAAGAACAGAAGGAAAGCCCAATGGGATCAGGCCAAAGGTCCAGCTTGCCCAGCATCCTGTTCTCAGAGTGGGCAACCAGGTGCTCACAGGAAGCCTGCAAGCAGGACAGCAGCACAACAGAAATTCTCCCCACTGGTGGTTCCCAACCAAGTGGCAGGACATAGGCATTGTGGCCAGTGTGAGACTTAATCTCCACTGATTTGGTTCCATCCTGGCATCTCAAGAGACAAGGATCAGGCAGCAGGCAGTGGTGGCTGGTGTTCATTTGGAATGGTAGGGTGGAAGGCAGAGTCAATGACAAGCAGAATCAATTAATTCTGGTTTTGCCCATCCCCTGCTGAGTTTTATTTTATTTTTTTTAACTATCAATTCTCTATTGATTAAACGATTTGCATGTCTATACAAACATTATGTACTATCTCTTAACAGGTTAAAAAAAGAGAAAATTATATAAAATAGAAAATTTATAAAGGAATATAGAAGTAACAAAGATAAGAAAACAAAGAAATCTAAATAAAAAAGAGAGACAAAGTTATTTACATAGTAAAAGTACTCATCAGCACAATCCTTCCTGCTGAGCTATACAAGGGCAACTAAGGACTAAGGGACTAAGGAGCAGGAAGAAAGCAAACAGTGCTACCCCTTTGAACTGGATGCAAGTAAGAAGGCAAGCAGGTGAGGGCTGGCTGAGGCCAGACCCAGGGTGGTGTGGTAGTGCCCCATTTGCCCTAAATAGATCAGCCTGCACTGCCAGCAGCTGACAACATGGCCAGTCAAACTAGACAGTCATGGGCTAAATAGACAAATCAGTCTGATGGGCTATAAAACATCTTCTATATTCTTGTCTAACCCTTTTGTAGCTCCTGATGGGACCTAGCAAGGGTTGCAGTCACAATCTTGACAGCCAGAACTCTACCTTGACATGTCTGTCATCTGCGGTCGTCTCATCAAATTCTTCTCCTAATGTGAATTTGATCTCCGTGCTCTTGAAAGTGCTCTGGGTCTTGAGGGTGATCTTGTTGCCGTCAACCTCAATAATGGTGGTGGGTTTGGTCAGGTTTGCCATCTGCCTCGTGGCAAAGCCCACGCCTGCAGGAAAAGGAGAGGTTAAAAGGGGTGGGGGAATTAGCAGCCCAGAAGCTTGGAAGTCAGTGTGCCATAATGATCACAGCATTGATGGGATACTGGTATGAAAAGCAGATTTGTTAAAACAGAAGAAAGCTAATGAAGGATTAAAAAGAAGGTGGAGGTTTGGGAATCTCTGACCTTCCAGATGTTGCTGAACCACAACTCCCATCATTGTGGGCCATTAGCTATGCTCACTAGGGTTGATGCAACATCTGGAGGGCCCAAGGTTCCCCCATACCTTCTTGAGAAAGCTGCTTGCAAAACTGCTCGGTTAAACACACACACACACAACAGAACACAATAACCCAACACCCAGCCACACCACCAAAAAGAACAAAGGCTTATTCATCAAAATGAAATCAGTTGCACTGAAGGTGGAGCAAGCGAGTCCTTCTTGACTTACTGAGATAGAGAAATCAGGCCTCCATCACCAGTCCTTGTAGGGAGTGTTCTTTCTGGCATTCAGCCATGTAGTGGAGAGGACTCCTAAGAGACCCACATATTTGTATATGATAAGCTGCTATTGAGAGCTCTCCAGGCAGGATTTAGCAGTGTGGCAAGACTCTTACCATTTGCATTCCTTTGGGGGTGGACCTCTCCTCATTTAGCTGCTAATCTGATTGGATTCATACCCTTGCTGGCAACTGCAATGGAAAGGAACAGCTTCATTGTGCTCCCACCAGAGAGCCCAGTCTTCCATATGCATTGCACCCTATGACCAGCAAGCCTTACACCCCCCCCCCCCAAGATCCGTAACTAGTGTGTTGCGTAGTGTATAGTGTGTCAGATTAGGTCTGGAGCAGACCCAGGTTCAAATCCTATTCTGCCTTAAGGCTCACTGCATGACCTTGGACCAGTGGCATTCACCAAGCCTTGCACACCTCGCAGGGGTGCTGGGAGGCTAAAATGGGGAGCCCCTTGAAGAAAAGGTGGCCTAATAGATACAATTTTAAGAGGGTTACTTTGAAGATGGGGTGGGTGGTGGACCTCACCTCCATATCTCCCAAAGGTGAGAACTGTCAGAAAATTTCAGAGCGGGTGAGTTTTTCCTTTCTGTTCCCCATGTCAGTTCTGCTTTTAAAACTGAGATCTCTTCCACATCCTCTGTGATTGGGAAAAGGACCGTAAGCTCAGTGATGGAGCATCTGATTTGCATGCAAAAGGTACCAGGTTTGAAGTCCCCATCATCCTCAGGTACAGCCAAGCATGCCCAACTTGTCTGATATCTAGTCAATGCAGAGCAAGGGCTGGGAAACTTTCCAGCTCAAGCTCGGTCTGCAGAGCATGAGACTCTTAATCTCAGAGTTGTGGGTTCAAGACCCATGTAGGGCAAAAGATTCCTGCATTTCAGGGGGCTGGACTAGATGAACCCTTGCGGTCCCTTCCAATTTTACAATTCAACATCCTCTTCTGGGCAGTCGTCCAAGGACAGCACAACATGGCGGGTGGGGCCAGAGGCAAAAGCCGGCAAAGCAACAAATACAGATTTTATCTTTGTACAGAAGGATTCGGCCCCCGGTCCTGGGTTTCGCCACCCCTAAATATAGAGAATACTGAGCAAGATAGGCCAATGGTGTGACCCGTTACAATATTATGTTGTAGGTTCCTATGATTAACAGAAGAGTCAGAAGCTCAGGGATATAGAACATGCTGCTTTACTTGTAGAAAACCCCAGCTGCTGGGGTCTCCAGTTACCGTATTTTTTGTTCTATAAGATGCACCAGACCACAAGATGCACCTAGTTTTTGGAGGAGGAAAACAAGAAAAAAAAATATTCTGAATCCCAGAAGCCAGAACAGCAAGAGGGATTGCTGCACAGTGAAAGCAGCAATCCCTCTTGCTGTTCTGGCTTCTGGGATAGCTGCGCAGCCTGCATTCGCTCCATAAGATGCACACACATTTCCCCTTACTTTTTAGGAGGGAAAAAGTGAGTCTTATAGAGCAAAAAATGCAGTAAAAAGGATTCCAGTTAGCAGACAATGTTGAAAGCATTTGCTGAGATCCTGGATTTCTATTGCCAGTTAAATAAATGCCCTTAGTTCCTCCAAACATGTCACAATGTCTACTGGGGCCTTCAAGTGTCCTTGGAGGAGGAAAATAATCTTGCCCAGAGTGCAATAAGGTATGCTAGTATTCCAAGAAGGAAGATAAGCACCATGGGAACTGACCTTCCCTGGAATATTCCACACCCACCTCTCTCACACACACAGAAAATAAGCAAGTCTCTAACTCCTTTACTTATTGAGAGATACAACAGAAAGCATGCAGGCAGGATTCTGCCCAATTTCTCATTAAGGTAGAAACTTGGCCACATTCACACCATACATTTAAAACACTGTTATAGGACTTGTAACTCTCATGGCTCCCTCAGGGAATCCTGGGGTTTTTGTTAAGGGTTCTGAGAGTTGCTCCATTCTCCTCCCAGAGCTACAGTTCTCCAAGTGGTTTAACAATCAATCCCTCTTCCCAGACAACTCTGAAAAATATGGCTCTGTGAGGGGAATAATAGTTGCCTAACAACTCTGGTCCAGCTCCGAGGGCCTTCTGGCGGTTCCCTCACTGCGAGAGGCCAAGTTACAGGGAACCAGGCAGAAGGGCCTTCTCGGTAGTGGCGCCCGGCCTGTGGAACGCCCTCCCATCAGATGTCAAAGCGATAAACAACTACCTGACATTCAGAAGACATCTGAAGGCAGCCCTGTTCAGGGAAGTTTTTAATATGTGACATTTTAGTGTATTTTTCATCTTTGTTGGAAGCCGCCCAGATGGGCAGGGTACAAATAATAAATTATTATTATTATTATTATTATTATTATTATTAACTACAGCTTCCGGAATTCTTTGAGGGAAGCCACAACTGTTTAAAGTGGTAGCATAGTATTTTAAACTATTTCCCCCCTACATTCCATGGCTACTGAGCATGCTCAGTACTCATGGAGCCTTTTTTTTGGGGGGGGAGGGGTTCCCCTTCAGGATTCTCTCCACATATGCCGATACCTCCTGCTTGTGTCTTAAGTGGGTTTTGTTTTTGGTTTTTTTTGGTACCAGTCCAGCAGCACTCACTACCCAGGTTTGCAGACAGAGGGAGAAATCGTAAGGGGAGGAGGAACAGGCCTTCAGTCGTGATAAGCAGCTCCAAGCATACCTCATGCTTTGTGCAAAATGGCAGGCTGAGCACTGCATGGTGCTTTTGTGCAAATGCTCATGCACTTAGGTACATATGCATTACAAAGCCCCGGAGAGTCTAACTACTCTGACCCCTAACTAATGACAATGGTAACAGCTAGCACAAATGAGGCATGCCCTTCCCATAAAGAGTAGGGCCCTGGATTACAATGAGGGGATGTATAGGGCTGCTCAGGGCTCACATATAAAAGTGAGAGAATAAAAGGCAGAACGTATTAAGAGAGCCAGTGTGGTGTAGTGGCTAGAATATCGGGCTAAGACCTGGGAGATCAGGGTTCGAATCCCCACTGGGCCATAAATTCACTGGGTGACCTGGGGCCAGTCACTCACAGCACAGCCTACTTCACAGGGTTGTTGTGAGGATAAAATGGGAAGGAAAAGGAACCGTTTAGGACAGCTTGAGCTCCTGGGAGGAAAGTTGCCATATAAATGTAATGATCAAACCGTAATGAACATGAAACAAAAGAAAATAAGTCAGCTCAACTCTCCATCAGTTATGCAGTGATTCTACCTGCATTTACTTCGGAGCAAGCCTTACTTATGATGGGACTTACTCCCGAGTAAGTCACTGAGTCATTTGCTTTGCATAGGACAGGCTAAGATAGGTTTAAATCCCACCCTTTCCATCTTGTGGCCTAAGAGTAAGAGGAGGAATAAATCTCGGGCGGGCAGATCTGCCAAGGCGCTGCAGGAGCCAAGCGGGCGGGGTCTGGCCCCATTCCAACCAGCGTAAACCAATCGCCCCGCAGACGGAGAGAGGAGCGCCCTGGGCGGAGGCGGCGTGGCCTAGCGCAAATGGAAGATGCGCCCAAAGCGCAGCTGCCCCGGGCTGGCTTTCCCCGCCCTCTTCCCCAAACTTGGTTCACCGCTCTGACCTCGCCCGGTGCCTCCGGGCGCCTCTTAACCGCAAGACCTTTTGTGCACCTACTCGGAAGCAAGCGCCATTAAGCTTAGTTCTAGGCTAAGCACCATGCACGAGAGATAATACATCATACTCGAGATTCACGATTGGGCAGCTAGATCCGTTTTCTTGGCTCGCTGCAGCGGCAGACGCGCGTCCGCAACCCTTTCCACACGTGGCGTTTTCCTCTCTCCTGCAAATCCATTAAAGCCCACGCCACCTAGTACGCGCGTTCGCTAGTAAGGCGCCCCAAGGCTCTTTCCTGCGTTTTGCTGTAACAAATGGATGGCTGCAATCCCTAACCACCGCTAGCTACCGTTACCTGGGCGTAAGCCCCATTGAATTCAATAGGTCTCCTCCCCGGTAGACCTGGGATTATGCTGTGACGCGGAGATTCTGCTTTCTGCACCTCCGGGGGTGGGGCTGGGGGCAGCAGAATGCAATATACCCGAGCTACCCTACGCACCACCTGCAGCCACGGCAAGGATCCGAATTAAACGCATTTACACCCAGAAGGGATTAAGAGGGAAGGATTCTCCCGGCAGCCTAATCCGCCGCGGAGCTCCTTCAGTACTACAAAACGGGAAGGTTTGAATGAAATGCCGGCCCTACGCCCACGTGGCTGGCGGCTTAACTTCTCCAAGCGATTTCCAGATGGCCGCGGAGGAGAAAACGCCCCGGCTCGCCGGCGCCCGGCGTTACCAAATGGCACCGCACCGAGCAAGCTGCCCAAGCCGAGCGCATTCCAAGATGCACCGATAACATTTCAGCCTCCTGGGCGGGCGAGTGATTGATGGTGGAAGGAGAAACCCCGCTGGCCTTCTCGGGGTTGCAGTGCCAGCAGCCTGCAAGGTTGTGCGCTCTCCTCCTAGGCAATCTCTCCCCCACCCCACCCCCCAAAACGGGAGGAAAAATAGTATCCCTGCTCTTACCGATAGCTTTCATGTAATCGTCGAAATTGCTGCTGTCGACCAGGTTCCAGACGCCTGCGAAAGCCTCAGCCATGGCGAGCCTTGCCGGGAATGTTTGTGCAACGAGGAGAGAGGCTTTCACGCAGCGCGCTTGCTGGCTTGGCGCTCTTTATATTTATATATATATATATTTTCCAGGCGCGGCCGCCGGCCTCCCTTAAATAGCTCTTGCCTCTGATCACATGGGTGGGAAAGAGCAAGTGATGGGCTGTCCGTCACACCCCGCACCCCCACCCCTTGTAAGTGACAAGCCGGGAGATTGGAGCAGCCCGAACGAGCTACCGAGCGCTTTCGAAGCCTTTAGGAACGCCTGCCGGGTGGAGCCGCTTTTGGTGGCGCTGCTGCAAGACAGGCTGGGATTCAACTGGTGTAGCGTCTCGACAAGACAGGCTGGAATTCAACCGGTGTAGCCTCTCGGCCATCCCAGCCCCCACACAGACGCGGTCCCTGGCAGACATTGCCTGTGGCCTATCACTGGGTTTAGAAGGGGCAGGGGTTGTGCCCAGATTGATATGATAAAATAGAAGTGGCCACTGCAGCGTCTGGGTCTGTGCTTCCTTTTTAATTACTATTGCTATAATTGTCGTTGTACTGTAATTTTATGCCATCTTTCCTGCTAGGCAGGCCAAATGCAAAAGGGGATGAGGCTGCTCCACCTTTAATTGGGGTAAGAAGAGGGAATTTCGGCAGGTGCTGTATGATAGGCTACAATCTTGCACTTTTGTATGAGGAGCTGCAGTATACACTGTTCTCCCTCCAATTTTATTTTCACAACAACCCTGTGAGGTAGGGTACACTGTGTGTGTGTGTGTGTTTGAGAGCGGGAGAGGGACTGTCCTGCTAACAGCACTGTCTTAGATATATCTACTCAGAAGCCAACCCCTCTGAATCAAATGTGGCTTACTCCCAGGTAGGTGAGTGCGCAGCATGCCAGTCAGAGGGCGTTTCTAGACTGTCGCTGTCTTTGGGTGAAATTCATAGCACAGACCAACCAATTATACTCAGCAAACAGGCAAGGACTGCAGCTCAATGGCAGAAAGCCTGGTTTGCACACAGAAGGTCAGGTGGACCTTCTGCCAGGTGGAGCTGAGAGACACCCCCAGTCTGAAACCTGGAGAGCTGCTGCCAATCAGTGTAGACAATGTTGAGCTAGATGGACCCTTGATCTGACGTGGCTTCCTGCGTTCCTGTGGCCTGAGTGAGCATCATGGCTGGGTGGGGATTGGAACTCACAGCATGCTGGCTCTCTCCCTTTGCATGTTGTTGGTTCTTGACGCCACTATCAACATTCCCTCCCCCACTTACCCGTGTGTAAATATAGACATATTCTGGTCAACTGAGGACAGCACTTCGTGCCTCTGATCTGTGAAAGAGCATGCCACAATCAACTTGTCGGCTTTGTTTTTTGAAGGTGCTGCAAGCAGTTCTCAAGTGGGTTTTGCAGGGAGGTAGGTGGGCCCTTGTTGAAATCCCCAAGCCCCACTCCCTGACTCTCACCTACTGATGGGTCAGTGCATCTGGCTGTTAACCAGAAAGTTGGTGGTTTGAGCCCACCCACCCAAAGTTGGAGCTCTGCATTGCAGGGGGTTGGACTAGATGACTGTTGGGGTCCCTTCCAACTCTACAATTCTGTGATTCTGTGTTCCATCTGCCACAGCCTTTGCAACGCAGCAGTGGATTAAAGGCCTGCAGATAGGTGTTTTTCAGACATTCAAGTTGATAGGGGTTAGGGCTACATTCATAAGAACAGCCTTTGCCAAGCTGGTGCCCTCCACATGTTCCCATCAGCCCCGAGTTTATTAGGGAATGCATTGTGTTAAAGGGATGGGGAGCCAGTCGTGGCAATCTCACCCTCCAAAAAAAACTGTACTGAATTTGAGGTCCCAAAAAGAGCTGCTATTCTGTGCACATGTCCCTATTTGTATCTCCCTTCTGTCCTCCTGAGTCTTAAGAGAGTTTTGACTGAAATACTTAAGGAGGCATCATTTAAAACAGGGATGGTAAAACCCCTGGCCCATGGGCCTCCTCCCCTCCCCACAACACACAGCCATATTAAGGTCTCCCAAGACCTCCCCAAAATTTAGTTGAATTAATAGTAGCCATTAATTATAATTTAAGTTCAATCGTTTTAATTAATATACACGGGGCTGCAAAATCCCACTCACTCCCCCCCCCCTATTTCTGCAAAGTGAATCCCCTTGGGCATAAAAAGGTTAGCCACCCCTGATTTAAAATATTGACACCCACTCAGCATTTTCTCATAGGCTTCAATGTGGTCTATATCAACCAGCCACAGGGCATGAGAGGGGTGGACTGGCGGTGGCACTGCATTCCCCAGAATGGGGATGAGGCAAGGCAGAAGTGAGGTCATGACCAACACGGAGCTGCCATGACCATTGCCTTGCACCATCCCAGCAACCACAGCACCACCGATAGGTGGCGCTGTGGTCTAAACCACTGAGCCTCTTGGGCTTGCTGATCAGAAGGTTGTTGGTTCGAATCCCTGTGACGGGGAGCTCCCGTTGCTCGGTCCCTGCTCCTGGCAACCTAGCAGTTCGAAAGCACGCCAGTGCAAGTAGATAAATAGGTACTGCTGTGGCAGGAAGGTAAATGGTGTTTCCGTGCGCTCTGGTTTCCATCACGGTGTTCCGTTGTGCCAGAAGTGGTTTAGTCATGCTGGCCACATGACCCGGAAATCTGTCTGTGGACAAATGCCGGATCCCTCAGCCTGAAGCAAGATGAGCGCTGCACCCTATAGTCGCCTTTGCCGGAACTCAACCATCCGGGAGTCCTTTACCTTTTACCTTTTTAGTGCTCTGCCATTCATGCAGCGTTCCTGCTTCCAACAAAATGAAGCAAAGCACAATGAAAATGACAATGGTTATAAAAGGAACAAACAACAGTAAAAGCCAAGGGCAGGCAGAAGCATCATAAAACATCATTAAATGCCACGTGTGTCGGTGCGGGTGGTGGTGGGAACTAATGTAAAAAAACAAAGAAGGATTGTGTAGAACTATAGAAGGATTTTGTATTCTGTTCTAGATCCATCTCCTTGAATTGGAAGGAACCCCCAGGGTCATCTTGTCAAACCCCCTGCAATGCGGGAATCTCAACAAGAAGTCCCTCATACAATTTGAAACCATACCAGACCCTGTTTAGCTTTGCAAATGTGCTAGCAGATTTATTGCTGCACCACTAGGAGGATAGCCTAGGTCAGGCATCCCCAAACTCAGCCCTTCAGATATTTTGGGACTACAGTTCCCATCATCCTTGACCACTGGTCCTGTTAGCTAGGGGTGATGGGAGTTGTAGTCCCAAAACATCTGGAGGGCCAAGTTTGGGGATGCCCGGCCTAGATTATGGGTGTGAAACCTCTGGTCCCCTGGGAGTCAAATTAGGCCTGTGAGGCCATCACTCTAATACACAGGGCATGATGCCAGCTGGTGGGCAGGGTTTGATACTGTGTTGGGAACTGGCACATGCGGCTAAAGCAGCAGAATTTAACCTCCGGCTAATCTGCCAATTCTAGATGAACACTGCTATCTCTACTGTGCTCAGCTCGATGCCTCTCCCCACTCGGCTGGCTGGAAGCAAAAGAGCACAGGGCTCCTGCTCCTTTAATAGCTACAACAGCTAAAATCCCCTTATCTACACAATTCTTAAAGGTGCAGGAGCAACTTGGCCACACACAGAGCCAGCCTTGATTCAGAGTTATTGCTTGTGCATATAGGGACTCTGATGTGCACATACGGATCCCATGAGCTTTGGATTGGTCCGACTGTAGGAAACTAATTGTTACCATGAAGGTAGTCTCTGATGTGACAATCTTCTTTCAGACAGAAGAGTGACGGCGATTATTTATTCAACGGGTTTGGCAATGCCACTAGACTATTTAGGGCATGTTCCTTTCCCAGCAAGGTCACTCTGTCCTGCTGACCCTGCCAAAGGCTGCTTTCCCAGTGCTGGCTCCCGGCCCACTGGTGGAAAGAGACGCCAGGTGGCCTGAGTCCATATTGCTACCGATTCCTGCACAAGCCATGCTGTCTAGTAGCTGCAGAGCAACATGGCTCCCGAAAGCACTGCCCACCCTGTTCACCTTGGGCCTGGAGTCACCTGACTCAGCACTAAGAGCAGCAACAACGGCTCCTGGATCTGACTTTGATACTGAAATCTGAGTTGTGTTGGGGGGCTAAGTATCGCATGGCATGTGGTCTGTGTTACATTCAATAATGCCAGCTTTCTCAAAATCATGCTTAGAGTTGTCTGCCTCGCCTTAATGTTCTGCAACTTCTGCAATGCACCAGAGACAGGAACGGCCCAACACATTTTGCCACCTGAGGCAAATCAGAAAATAGTGCACCCACCCTGGGAATCATAGTTTGTTAAGGAGATATAATAATAATAATTTATTATTTGTACCCCGCCCATCTGGCTGGGTTTCCCCAGCCACTCTGGGCGGCTTCCAACAAAGATTAAAAATATATTAAAATGTCACACGTTAAAAACTTTCCTGAACAGGGCTGCCTTCAGATGCCTTCTAAATGTCAGGTAGTTGTTTATATCCTTGACATCTGATGGGAGGGCGTTCCGCAGGGCGGGTGCCACTACCAAGAAGGCCTTCTGCCCTGTTCCCTGTAGCTTTGCTTCTCACAGTGAGGGAACTGCCAGAAGGTCCTTGGCTCTGGACCTCAGCGTCCGGGCAGAACGATGGGGGTGGAAACGCTCCTTCAGGTATACTGGGCTGAGGACATTTAGGGCTTTAAAGGTCAACACCAACACTTTGAATTGTGCTCGGAAACGTACTGGGAGCCAATGTAGGTCTTTCAATGAGGGTGCTTCATGAGAAGCAGCAAGAGCTCTGAGCGGAGAATGGCACACCCATGCCAGTGGCCAAGGGTGGCAAACAGGAAGAGCAGTGGCTGGGGGCTGTGCACTCTGCCACTGCCCTGTGTTGGCCTCCATGGGGAACCCATGACCTGAGGTGACTGAAGACAGCCTGGGGGGCCACCGGCCTCAGAGCCCTGCCCAGGAGGGCAGCAACAAGTTCCTCATAGTGCTGCATTCACAGTCAAAGTGGCAAAGGTGCATGAGGACACCCCTCTTCTTCTTGATCTGCCACCCCTCTCATCTGTCCCCAGCCTGCTGCACTGCTTGAAGTGACTGCCTCAGCAACCAGGTGACCTGGATAACCAATAGAGTTGGGGAACCCAAGGTTTAGAAGCCATGTATCATGGTCCGGTCTACGGGTGATCGAAGTCCCAGCTGAGGACGTCGGGACCAGGGGCAAGATGGCGGGATGGGAGCAGGAGTGAGAGCCCAGAAGCCAGGGAGTCACGAAGTCAA
This sequence comes from Podarcis tiliguerta, assembly GCF_965153285.1. NCBI lineage: Eukaryota > Metazoa > Chordata > Lepidosauria > Squamata > Lacertidae > Podarcis > Podarcis tiliguerta. The sequence continues at coordinate 66,316,938 of NC_139541.1, forward strand.
GGGTCCGAGGGTTGAGAAGCAGGGAGTCAAGAAGCTAAGGTCTGAAGATCAGGAAGCACGAAGCCAAAGGCAGGAAATGAGTTGCTGTGGCAAAGAGCCAAAGGGAAATGCTGACCTTGTATCCCTTCCCAGCTCTTGCCACCAGGTGCAGTGAGTTACCAAGTGGCCTCATCTGTGCGCCCCACCATGCCTCTCCTGAACAAACTTAGGAAGGCCCCAGTCCTGCAAAGCCCTACTGGTCACAGGGCCTGGCTCCTGCACACACTCCTGACACCATGTGTCTTGCATATCTGGCCTTGAGGTGTGTGGCCTAAGGAGAGTCCCCACCTTTCTCCACAAGCAGTAGGGTAGGAAGGCAGGGGCAGGGGTACACTGGGCAGCACCAAGGCTGCAGGGCACCGAAGACGCTGTCCAGGGTGCCCACAATCTCCCCCAAAAAGCTTGGGTGATCTCGGGTGTTGGTGGGGCACGCTCCAAGTGCTGGCAGGGGTTGCTCTGCCAGTGTCCTCAAGAGCTTCTGTCCTGCTGGATTGTGTCCTAGCACTGGGATAGTGTCTCTTGCATGGCACGATGGATGATGGAGAGGTGGGGGTGCTTAGAAATCTGCAGCTTTGGTGTGGCCTGCTGTACCAAATGAGAGGAAAACCCTTTGCTGCACCCACTGCTACCTCTGGTGCTGCCCACTACTGTGGGCCCTGGAAGATTGTTCATGAGTGAACGTGGCCCTCAGGCTCAAAAAATTTCCCCGCTTCCTGCAGGAGAGACTTTGCAGGCACTACAGAACTGCTTCTCCAGGTTTGGAGGCCTAGCTATGCCCATGTCATCTACCACTGACCTTTTAAATCCTTGTCTGCCTGTGTTAGGTTCGGACCTTGCAACCAGCTGCAACGCCCATCTGCTATATATTTTGGCAAGAGGCGTGTCTGTCTGTCTGTCCACCTCTCTGTTCCCTATGGATCCTCGATATATTTTCGTCAAACTTGGCACGAGGGTTCCTGAGGTGGGGGCGGCAGTCTTTGTTGATATTTGGAAGGCGGGTGCCATTTTGAATCAAGATGGCAGACCAAAACATGACTTTAACCATTTTTGGGCATAGGTTTGTCCAAGAGTTCCTGAGGTAAGAACAGCCGCTTTATCGTAGTTTGGATGCCAGGAGCCATTTTTGAATCAAGACCAAATCATGGCTTTGGCATGATTTCACCCACTTTTTGGCATGGTGGGCCAAAACTCACAAATCATACTACCCATTTAAAAATGAGATTTTTTTTTTGTTTTCTTTAACTACCCCAGGTAGTGGCAAGTACTCTCCACCAGTCTATAAAAACTGAAACCCGCAACACAATGTTGCAGCATGAAGTGCTGCTTTTCAGGGTGACAAGCCAGCCATATCTTATTCCACAATACACCATTCTATTCCGTTCTCCCCTCCCCAGATTTTCCATTCCTCTTCCTCCAACAGCCAGCCAGCATTCTGTGACTACTGAATGCACTTCCCTTTATTTATCTTATACCCCCCCCCCCTTCATTATCCCTTGTTCATGAGTTTGGACTACATAAGGAATTCTCCTTGAGGAACTGAATTTCCGATTTGTATAGGATTGCTAATTGTGCAGGCTGGTGTTCAACAGGTTCCGATGCCGTTGTCTTCCATAGTGAAGCTCACTCTGCAAATTCTGGTTTTTGCAGAGCTCTCCTTCCAAATGCTTTCTTCTGCCTCTTCTGGCATAGTTACTTTTTAACATCCTTGCCCACTTGAACAAAATGATTACACAACGCGACCAGCTTGAACCGCAGTTGAAGTGGCTGCTAACAAGGTAATGAGGGGCACTGGAAGGAAGTCAAAGGGCATTTGTACTACTGACCAAACTATTTCCTTGCTCAGCACATTGTCCTCTTGTACATTGCTTGACCAAGGTGGTTTGGAATTGGCCCAAACCTTGGCTGTGGGTGGGAGGAGAGACTGCCGATTATATTGATCATGCTGTCTGGGGCTGATGGGAGTTGGAGTCCAACTACACCTGGAGACTATTACAGTGGTACCTTGGGTTAAGAACTTAATTCATTCTGGAGCTCCGTTCTTAACCTGAAACTGTTCTTAACCTGAGGTAGCACTTTAGCTAATGGGGCCTCCCGCTGCCGCCGCACGATTTCTGTTCTCATCCTGAAGCAAAGCTCTTAACCCGAGGTACTATTTCTGGGTTAGCGGAGTCTGTAATCTGAAGCGTCTGTAACCTGAAGCGTCTGCAACCCGAGGTACCACTGTACTGGTTTGGTGAGTGGGAGCCACATGTTGAAAGTAGCTGCAGTTGAAAGCAGCTACTAATCTTCAATGTCCTGTGCTGCAGTGCCACCCTCGTCACGTCCAGAAAAGGTACTGCAGCTCATCCGTTGAAACCAATGGAAGCCTAGTAAAATGCTTTATTCTGAGACAAGCCTCTCATACACCCAGCTTCATGTAATCTAATTTCAGACAGCAGTCTCTCCCAGTCCTATCTGTAGGCGGCAGGGGTTAGACCAAGGACCACGCGAAACAGATGCTCCACCACTGAGTTACAGCCGTTCCATGGGAATCAGTATGTGTCATGGGCCAGGAGTCAGCTTCACCTGCCAAACAGCAGCCTGAAGGTGGGGGGAGAAGAAGGAGTGGCTCCACCTGCAGCTGATCAGACTTCAAGGATGTGGAGGAGAAGGCACTGACGAGAACTAGCTGGCCCCAGCCTCCTTTCCCTTCAGGCTGCTGTTCAGCAGGTGAAGCTGACTTCTGGCCCATGAATGACACTATGGCTCTATTCCTGCTGGCTTGATGGCTAAGTCTGGGAAACACAGGAACTCTGAGAATGGCAGACGAAATTAATGGACTATGCAGAATTGGACAAAATGACAGGAAGGATTTGAAACCTGCGGGACCAGAGATTTACAGAAGATTGGAAGAAATATATGAACTAGTTGAAGAGCAATTGTAGCCAACAAATTATGCTAGTAGGACTACAAGAAGTTTTGTAAGGAGAAATATATGAAGTGTTACAAAGTAGAAAAAGATAGAGATATTGGTAATGAGTTTTAAATGTAATAGGGAAAGTAGGAAATGCATCCTAAGAGATTAGATTGGAACATTTTCAGACAGGACTGATGGAAGTAAAAAAATTGAATAAGATGTAAAAGTATGTTTAATTACTGTTGAAAATGGTATGTTAAAAAACTAATATATACCATATTTTTCGCTCTATAAGACGCACCAGACCACAAGATGCACCTAGTTTTTGGAGGAGGAAAACAAGAAAAAAAATATTCTGAATCTCAGAAGGCAGTACAGCAAGAGGGATTGCTGCGCAGTGAAAGCAGCAATCCCTCTTGCTGTTCTGGCTTCTGGGATAGCTGTGCAGCCTGCATTTGCTCCATAAGACTCACACACATTTCCCCTTACTTTTTAGGAGGGAAAAGGCGAGTCTTATAGAGCAAAAAATACGGTATGTGAGAAACACAGGAACTCTGCTTTGCCTTGGTAATCTGGCCACATCTCTCTCCATCGTCCCTTAAAGGCTGTGCCTGGGCAGATGGCCTAGGGAGAGTCTCAAGAGGCCTGGAAGGCTAGTTTGACCCCTGGGCCTGAGGCACCCCAATCCTTCACTAAATAAAAGCAAAGGCGTTTTTGCATTTCTATCTAGTAAGCTGTAGTTCATTTTGGGCCGTAGGCTTTGATGCTTGATCATTTGTGCTTCTCTCATGGCTGGATGATACAGGTATGGTTTTGGGAAATGTAGAGGGAGGGTTCCCGTAGGATTGGAGAGCTTGATACTGAGGCTCCTAAGGAAGAGCCACACCACCCTCTCTAGCCCCACATCCCTTTCCAGGGCCATTGGAGTCTATCTCTGACACTTGTATGGTGTTTACCATGTCACCCACCCTGGAGCTGTCCAATGCTGGGTGTAGACCTGCCTCCCTAGGGTACTAACGCACAGAGCAGAATAGCTAAAAAACCTCCGATTTGAGCTACATTTCGGAATTAAAACCAGAAAGTAAAACCAGACAGTTGTTGGAATGGTGGAAGTTTAATGAGCAGTATTAGCACGAACAGATCCTCACTAAACACGAGTGCTTTATAACTCTAGAAACTGGGGCAACCCACTTTTCTACAACATGTCCGTTCCATCTCTGAATTTTTGAATAATCTTTGCCCCGGAGGAAACCAGTCCAATGTTCTTAACAGAGGTGTGTGGGAATGAAAGCTCATCAATGTGGTGGATTTTGGGAACAGGAAGAGGTCTTTTGGGGGGGCAGCCTTTGTCTATATTTCCATGCTATCCTTTGTCTATTCTTCCACTCCCTTGTGTTTAAGCCATTGTTCTGATGCAATGGGAGGCAGGGTAATTGCCTGCCAATTACTGGGATGGCAGCTATATCATAATCAGGACCATATGGACTCTGTGCTTTAAATATCTATACTACTGGAAATCTTTCTGACCCTCCCTCCTGCAATTGTAATAGTTTCTCAGGCGTTGCCTGGACATTTTTAAAGCCTGTCTTTGCTCCAGCACTCAAAGGATAGAGGAAAAGAGAGAGGGAACACCTAACAGAAGCCACACACCTTGATAATCACCTCCAAATTTTGGCAGAATGCCACCCTGTGACCTTCCAAAATATAGTAGCTGGTGTGTGTGTGTTTGTCACCTAAGGGAAGATGGTGAGACCCTTTTGTCATTTCTATAACGTGAGCATTGCTTCACAACCATGAGGACTTGAAACTTGAGTCCTTCCCTGTAAAGAAAGCTGATATTTTCAGAATGAGCTCAACATCAAATTCTACACAGACACCAACCCATATATGCCCGTGAACCAAGTAGTTACTAAGATGCAACAAGACGTTTTGCCATCTTAATGTTTTGAATTCCAAATTCATCTTCTTGAAGACCAGGTTGGTAGTGCCATTATATTTCTTTCCTTTTTTGAGAGGTTGGAGCAATTTTGTTCCTCAAACCACCGAAATTTCCTAAGTATACAGGACATAATTGCACTCTTGGTGGGGGATCAACCAGGATGGTGGATAAGCTGATATCACATTTTGCCCCTTACATTTTGTGTGTGAAAAAGAATACTAGATCTGTTGGTGAAAAAACGACAACACCAAATCCCAAATCCCAAATAAATAAGTCGTTTCCCCAAACATCACAGTGAATAATGCACTCTCTGAAGAAGAAGAAGGAAAGAACAACTTGGATCCTTTAATAACCTTCAGGATCCTCTAAGGGATAGCAAGTGTACAGTTAGGGAAGGGGGGGTCTATCTCAGGGTCAGAGAACATGCTTTGCATGTCAAAGGTCACAGATTTAACCCTCAGCATCTCCAGATACAGCTGACAAATATGCTCATCCAAAAACCCTGGACAGCTGCTGCCAATCAGTGTTGACAATACTGAGCTGGATAGACCCAATAGTCTGTGTTGATACAAGGCAGCTTCCTAGGCTCTCTACGCATTTCAACAGACCCTCCATTTCCTCTTCTTTCGCTCCCCTCAAGTCCCACAGAAGAAAATGGTCCCTTCAAGGTTCTGCCGTCATCTTTGTAAAACAGATGGCTGTGGAATCCCTCCAGTCTTCCTCTGTCAGTCCATGCCGAGAGATGTAAGACAGCCTTGCTGGGTCATCCCACACAAACACACACACAACTCCAGGCAAACCTCTTCTGATACCGTGAAGTCCTTCCATGTCCTATGTGGCTTCCGATGCCTCCACAAGGAGGGGTTAAGAGGTATCTTTCAGCTCTGGGCTTTGAGGTACTGGTGGGGGCACCTCTGTGGCTGGCGACTGCATTTCTTGAGACCTGTCTGGGATTGGGGAGGGGAGGTGGGGAGAGGGTCAAGCAAAGAGACAAGATCAGCGAAGGAGCAGCCAGAAAAAATGTGCATTTCAATGAAAGATGCAAGGAGGGAACAAGGTTCCATCTCAGCCTGTGATGTTTCTATTCTGCTGCAATTTGGCTCCTGCTAAAACCTGTATCACGCATCTCACCATCTACTGCAGTGGAAACAGATTTTTAATTACGTAATTAATCTCTGTGGAGAATAAGGTTGTAGCTTGATGGTAAGGTCTAGGACACTAGGTTTAGGATGCTGGAAGATTTAGGACAAATAAAAGAAAGTGCTTCTTCATACTGTACATAGTCAAACTATGGAATTTGCTCTGCCAGGAGGCAATGATGATGTCAGGGATTGGACTCAAGAGGGTGAGAGAGAGGAGGAATGGTGGAGATCACCCGCCCCCTTCTTCTGACGCTGAGGGAGAAGAGAAATGTAGCTTTGATTTACAGCAGGAGTTTGAGGAGTCTGAGGGAAGTCAGAGATAGGTGAACAAAAGAGTTGGGAAGTGTTAGAAGAAGGAGAAGGGGGAAGGACTGGGGCAGGGCAGCCAGCTGACATGTTGTCACTGGAAAGTATTTCTGATCCCCCTTCTCCCAGAACACGACATTCATTAGGAGTAAGGAACAAAGGACTCAAAGGCATTTGACCATGAGTGGCCACTGTAAGGGAAGGGGCTGTTGATAGGAAGGAGGGAGGAGGAGCCCAGTTTGGAGCAACGCCATTGTTAAGGCTTGTTGCTTTCTTTCGTCTCTCCCTATTAGGTAAAGGTAAAGGGACCGCTGACCATTAGGTCCAGTTGTGGCCGACTCTGGGGTTGCGGCGCTCATCTCGCTTTCTTGGCCAAGGGAGCCAGTGTACAGCTTCCAGGTCATGTGGCCAGCATGACTAAACCGCTTCTGGCGAACGAGAGCAGCGCACGAAAACGCCGTTTACCTTCCCGCCGGAGCGGTACCTATTTATCTACTTGCACTTTGACGTGCTTTTGAACTGCTAGGTTGGCAGGAGCAGGGACCGAGCAACGGGAGCTCACCCCATCGCGGGGATTCGAACCGCCGACCTTCTGATCAGCAAGTCCTAGGCTCTGCGGTTTAACCCACAGCGCCACCCGCGTCCCATGTCTCTCCCTATTAGGATGGAATAAAACTCATTAAAAAGGACTCTCCTTGTTTTCTCTACTCTTGCTGTAACCGGAGGAGGAATAGCTTTCCCGAAGGCTTGGCAGAGCCTTGACAGATGACACCAACTTGGATGGCGCTAAAACAGGATTAGACAAATTCATGAAGGAAGGGACTAGCAATAGCTACTACCCATGATATTTATGCCCTGCCTCCACAGTTGTAGGCCTCAATGCTTTTGAATAACAGCTGCTGGAAACCATGCAAGGAAAGAGGGCTTGTGCGCTCATGTTCTGCTCACTGGTTTCCCTCAGGCATCTGGTTTGGCACTGTGAGATCAGGATGCTGGACTTGATAAACCACTGCCCTCATGCAGCAGGCTATTTTTATGTCCTTGCACAAGCCGTTTGGTTTGCATGCAAGAAGTTGCAGGTTCGGCGATCTCATTACTGAGTAGGTTTTGTCAGGAGTTCGTCCTACACTCGAGTAGGACCCTGGCAGAGACACATGCCCGACTGGCATGTTCTCTCCCTCCTGGTTGATCGTTCAGGAGCTTCAAAAGCTTTTTTCTGCCTGAACATCACAGCGACCGATGCCAACAGACATCGGCACACTTAGGGATCCACAGAGTCTTCGCAGCTTGCGTAACAGACCTCAGCAACTCAGCATTTTGGCTAATCTACTTTATTTACATATAAACACACACGGAGCAGTGCAACATGGCTCCCTCTCTCTCTAGCATCAGACAGCAAAGAGAAAGAACAAAGGACAATAGTCCCTCTTCACGGAACACAATAACACAAATATTCTGTCTCCGTCACTTCCCACTCTGTGGAGTCAAAACATATACCGTCATGTGATAGACAACAATCCCATGACTGCAGTCATGGAGCAGGAATTCTAACGGGTTTCGGGTGTACTAGGGCCGTTCAAACCAACAAGTCTAGTATAACAGAGGAAGAATGTTAGGAGCAGATCCATTGGCCAAAGCTACCACTGACATGGGAAGCGTTAGAAAATAAGGCCAAAATCTACCTGAGTTTAGAGACATTTCCGCCAGTTTCATAGGCAAGTCAGTGGGAGTGACGCCGGACGGCGAGCCCAGAATATCCGGCAACGCGTTCCTTCGACCAGTGCGCCCAGATGATGCAAAATCTAACACAGGCTCCACCTCAGTCATACTTCCCCTGAAAAGACACACAGGAAGTTCCAAGTTAGGCCAGGGCCCCTATTGGCATGCCTACGAGATGGTAGAAAAAGCTTAAGTGAGCTAGATCCCCTGCCATGCAAATCTGAACAGCACCACAAGCATTTCCTTGCTCCGGAGTTCTGCTCCTGTTGATAGGAAAACTCATCCCGACTGGGTCCAAAAGGCAGGGAGTTTGAAAGCTGCCACCCTCATAAAGGAACACAGGGAACTGACTTATACCAGGGCAGACCCTTTGTCTATCTGGAAGGTAAACAGCGTTTCAGTGTGCTCTGGAAGTGGTTTAGTCATTCTGGCCACATGACCCAGAAAGCTGTCCACGGACAAACGCTGGCTCCCTTGGCCAGAAAGCAAGATGTGTGCCACAACCCCATAGTTGCCTTTGACTGGTCTTAACTCTCCAGGGGTCCTTTATCTTTACCTAGCTTGCTGGGGCAGCAGAGCTGCGGTGCTAACTTCCCAGCATGTGGGTTGCAATTGCTTACCGCAGGGGAACCTTTTGGCTCTGCAGATGTCCCTGAGCTGCAAGTTCCATCAGGCCCAGCCAGCATGGCCAATGGCAAGGGATGATGGGAGTTGCAATTTGGCAACATCTGGATGGCCAAAGGTTCCCCACACTTGTGCTACAGCATCCCTAATAGTTGGACCTTTACTGTCTGCATAAAACCCTCCAACAAAGAGCTGTTGCAGAACGCAGCAGATTGTTGACTAAGGCACACCGTTGATACTGTGTGACGCCTCTGCTGAAGGAGCTGATCTGCCTGCCAAGATGCTAGCAGGCACAAGTCGAGGTTTTGCTTTTAGCATTTAAGGTCCTTTCCTGCTATATCCCTTCCCAGCAGCTGCACTCCTCAAATGGAGCACTGCTGAGAGTAACAAATGCCCCAGAGGTGTGCTTAGCCTGCACCAGAAACTGGGCTTTTAGTGTTGCAGCTCCAGCTCTCTGGAATCAATTGCCAGCTGAAATCAGACCGGTGCCTAGTGTGATGATGTTCAGGCACAGACTGAAAACAGTTTTGTTTAGGGAATTTTCCTTTGAGGTGTAACCCAGTCATTTACGAAAGATCAATTCGATATATGATGTAACTGTTTTGAGAGTCTGCATGGGTGGTTTTTATTGTTTCAGAGTTTGTTGATTTTATTTTATTGTTCTTAGAGCTTTTGGATTATATTCAATTAAGTCCTATGCAGAAGATAAAATGGTTTCTAAGCCGTTCACAACTCTGATCCATAATTAAAGTACGCAAAAACATTGAAACATCTTTAATAAATAAAATATATGATAAAGCAAAAAAGTTAAAAAGAACAATTAAAACAATTAAGAAACAGTTAAAACAATAAAAAGACAAGTTCAGTTCAGGGGACTGCTTGCCCAGAGGTGTGTCTTGAGGAGCCGGCAGAATGCCAACACTGATGGCGCTGCTCGTATTTCAGCAGGGAGAGCATTCCACAACACTGGAGCTATCAGGGAAAAGCTCACCTCTGTGTTACTACAGTCATCAGGTCACTGGAGCCAACTTCAGGGGGTTGTGGGTGCTTTGGCACCCACGAGAATATATTTGTGGGTACTGGGCACCCTCCTCCCAAAGTAAATGGGCAAAGTTGAAGCCTTTTGTTGAACCACAATCTTCGGCATGAGATGGCACCTATGCATCAGGCCATGGCAAAACTAAGCACATTCCATTAGCTCAGAGGTTTTCAGCCTTTTTGAGCCCATGGCTCCCTTGACTAACTACAGTGGTACCTTGGTTCTCTAACTTAATCTGTTCCAGGAGTCCATTCGACTCCTGAAACCGTTCAAAAATCAAGGCGCAACTTCCAATTGGCTGCAGGAGCTTCCTACACTCAATCGGAAGTCACGGAAACTGCATCGGATGTTCGGCTTCCGAAAAACGTTTGCAAACTGGAACGCCCACTTCCAGGTTTGCGGCTTTCGGGAGCTGATTTGTTCAGGAGCCAAGCCGTTCTGCTGTACATGGAGTTTCTGCCGCATCCCTGTGGGGCTCAGGAGCCCAGTTATGCCACCTCTTCCCTGCAGAGCTGGCAGCCCCTCACCCCTTTTCATACACCCTCCCTTGTGGAGTGTTCCCTCAGCCTGCCTCCAGCCCCAAAGTGAGGTTCTTCCCAGAGGCACTATTCATCTGTGGGGCTTATAGCTAGGGCTACTGCAATAAATAGCTATGCAAAACTTTGGGAGGCAGAGACACAAGAAGGCACCAGAGGAGGGAGAGAAAGAGGGACAGAGGCCAGTGTTGCCTGCAGCACCCCTGCCCACCATTCAAGGCACCCCAGGGTGCCACGTCACACTGGTTGAAAAGCACTTTATTAGCTGATTGTTGATGTGCCCCTGACTTGAGCTGACCTGGGATCCATCACCACCATTTCTCTTGTGGGCCCCAAGCCTCAGCAGAAAAGGATAAATGGAGCCACCTGACCAAAATTACCCAGCATGCTCTTCTGATCTTTGATAGCAACCACACATCACGAGTTTTCTCTACAACATTGTTCTCTAGTAAGCCTCTTGGCTGGAAATGCTCACCCTGGTGAAACAGTGACATCTCCCCCCCCCCCAAAGATGACTATTCAGCTTTTCTCCCCCAAACCATTGGACTCATGAACTGGAGTGCACTCTGTAAAACTGGAGGAATCCCATGTACTTTGTGACTCTTAAGGTCAGCACACACAGACACACACACACACACACACACACACACACTCATTACGTTTCATGGCGAGCAAATGAGCCATCACAGATGAGTTGCCACTGTTGAAATTTGCACCTCAAACACAAGGCTTTCTAATGGAGGAGATAACTCTCAGCCAAACGTGAGAACTGTCAAAATATTGACTAATCAAGGTGACAAAAGTTCCACTGGTATCCAGGCGTATGTGACTCAGCTCTTAGAGCCAATTTAAGCTTTAAAGAGGCTATGTAGCATATGCTCCCACTGATCCTGTTTGCAAAGGATGGCTCCTATTATTGTTATTCTTACTGGAATTACTTTTTCTCTATTTTGCCTTTTCTGGGGTTGGGAATGCCATAATTATCTATATATCTATATCTATATCTATATCTATATCTATATCTATCTATCCATCCATCCATCTCTACACACGCATACACACACACACACACACACAGTGTGTGTGTGTGTTTGTGTGTGTGTGTGTGCGTGTATATATTATCCATATCTATATATCTATATCATCTATATCTATATCTATATCTATATATCTATATCTGATAATTCTTCATGTTTCAGCCCCGATGCCTCAAATTTCTAAAAGAATAAACTATGATTTTATAATTTCAACCAATTTTATCTTTACTGTATTGTTGAGTTTGATGGACACCACTTAAGAGACAATTGTGATTACGTTGCACATGCATTGCCTAAATAGATAAATAGGCATGGGGCAACCTGTGTTCCTCTACGTGTTGTTGGACTCCCATTAGCCCCAGCCAGCATGGACAATGGTCAGGGATGATGGGAGTTGGAGTCCAACACTATCTGGAAAACCACAGATTCCCCACCCCTGCTATAAGCAGAAAGCAAGGCCTGGGGCAGGAGCAAGTAAGCTGTCCCCCTCCCCCTGCTGACATGGGAGAAGGAGGCACTGTTTTCCTCTTCCCCTGAACCACCCTGCAAGCAGGAGGGTTCAGTCCTGCTGGGTGCTGCTTTGCAAATGCCTTCCCTTTGGAGAAGGTGCTTGTGAAGGAGTAAAGGGGGGAAAAGGGCAAAGGACCCCTGGACAGTTACGTCCAGGCAAAGGTGACCACGGGGTTGCGGCACTCATCTCACTTTCAGGCCAAGGGAGCCGGCGTTTGTCCACAGACAGCTTTCTGGGTCATGTGGCCAGCATGACTAAACCACTTGTGGTGCAACGGGACACCGTGATGAGTGCCAGAGCGCACGGAAGCACTGTTTACCTTCCCGCCGCAGTGGTACCTATTTATCTACTTGCATTGTTATGCTTTGAAACTGCTAGGGTGCCAGGAGCTGGGACAGAGCAGCGGGAGCTCACCCCGTCATGCGGATTCGAACCGCTGACCTTCCAATTGGCAAGCCCAAGAGGCTCAGTGGTCTATACCACAGTGCCACCCGCATCCCTAACTTGTGAAGGAATTTCCTGTAGTCAGAAGCATTTTAATCCTTCTGGGGTTTTCTTCCTGACACTGAGGAACCTACTGGAGAAGAAGCACCCTGGAAACGGCAGGATTGCAACCTACTCAAGCCAGTTGGTGAGAGGAGAATTAAATCCTGCTGGGGTTTGCTGCATCTCTGGAGCTACATGTCTCTCCTTCCTCTCTGACAACACCAGATCTCTCCTTTTAGTGCAACCTAACTCTGGGAGATCATTATTTGGCCTGATTTGGTGTGCATTTTCACCAGATTTGGCGCACAGCCCTCATTTATAGCCTACTTTTCTTCCAGGCAGCTCAAGGTGGCATGCATGTCTCTACCCCTCCCCATTTCTCTCCCCCCCCTCCAGCAACTGTGTTAGGTTAGGTTGAGAAGCAGTGACTGGTCCAAAGTGGCCCAGTGAGCTTCATTGTGGAATGTGAATTTGAACCCTGGTCTCCCAGGTTCTAGCCAAGCGCTCCAACCACTACACCCCACTGACTCTTACATTTGCCAGTAGCAATACAATTGCCAAGGTAGGGCTTTCCTTTCAGCCTCCCTCTCCCCATAATTGCATGTCCAGGCAGCAAATGTTGCTGCATGTGTTTTGACCTACAGCTGTTATCAGAACAAGTATAAACAGATCCAAATATTCTACACACCAGCTTTCCCCAGCCTAATGCCCCCCCCCGCAATGGTTTAGAAAACTCCCATCAGTCCAAACCAGCATGACTTGTGTAGCCAAAACAGCACCATCCACACCCACAAAATTACATATCAACAGGCTTGGGGAAAACCCAAGGTTTTCAGAAGGACAAAAAAAAATCCTTAGAGAAAGGAAATCAAAGAGGACAAACCTCCCACCACCCCACAAATGGGGTCACTGAATGCTGACTGAATGCACGTGTGTGTGTGTGTGTGTGTGTGTGTGTGCGCGCGCGCACACACACACACACACACACACACAGCTGCTCCTCCTGCTTGCTTTACTTGCCAATCCTACCTACCTGTTGACTCCTTTGCCAACGGCACCTGGCCACCCCCTCTTTCCTTTGCACCTAACCAAACCACTCTCCACCTGCACTGCTTCTTCACATGCCTGCCTGCCACCATGTTGCAGTTGGTTTGGGCACCTTTTGGCAGATGAACAAACTGCAGCGTGATGACCGCATTACGTTTTTATCTATATACAAAGATATGTATGTGTGCGCCCACACAAACATTTACCTGGATATATGTGCTACAAGAGTGCACCTATTTTCCACTGTTGAAACAACGGGACACACACACACACGATGGTCAATCTGCTATGCGATTTATACACCTCAGAAACATATTGAGGAACTACATTTTTGGAAGTAGCTCACCGCCCTGAATTTGGAAAGCTAACATGTCATGAAGGAGAAGCTAGAAATCTTATCTGCGCTCCAAAGTAGAGCAGTTATAAATTCAGAGGTGGCTTGTTTAATTGGCTCTCTTGGTTTAATGAGGATTAGTAGCAGGGGAGGAGAAGAATTCCTTTTCACAGCATGCAGCACAGGGATGCTGCTAGACCAGGAGTTGCTATCCTTTTAGGACCCACGGGCAAATTTGCAAAGCAGACAACCTATAGTCAACATGGGAGCTGTGGTTCAGTGGTAGAGCATCTGCTTTGCATGCAGAAGGTAACAGGTTCGATCCACGGCATCTCCAGGTAGGACTGGGAGAGACCTCTGCATGAAACCCTGAAGAGTCGCTGTTAGTTGCTATAGACAGTGCTGAGCTAGATGGACCAGTGGTACGACTCAGTGTAAAGCACATTCCTATGTTCCTATCTTCTGTGCACCATACACACACCTCAACCAAACACACACAGCTCCCACTCCCTATTCTATTGGCTACTAATTTCAGTGGGGAGAGGTGGCCCTGTGGGCACCATGAAAGGCCTCTCTGGGTGTATGGGCGCTCATAGAAACCACATTGGCTCCCCCCTGTGCTAGTTCCCACTGTTGAAACTAGAGTTTGCTCTGGAAAATTTCAGGCTGAAAAGCTGGAGATAGAGAGAGAGAGAGAGGGAGAATAAAGTTTGTGGGACTTCATTTGGGCAGATGTAGGACACTGATGGGCAAGTGGGTTTGTGAAACGTGGGATTCTGATGCCAACCAGTGGGCGGATCTGGGTACTGGATCACATGAGCCCAAATGAGGTACTGAGAAAGACTGTGTGTGTGAAATAGGATTAAAATGAGATGATGCTATTGCTTGGTGCAGTTGCCTGTTCAGGAACATTGTACAGAGTCAGGCCATTGCGTAGCATTGCCTCCATTGACTGGAAGCAGTTCTCCAGGATTTCAGGTGGGGTTCCAGCCCTACCTGGAATTGCCTGTGACTGCACCTGGGACCAAATGCATGCAAAGCAGATGTTCTTCCACCGGACGATGGTCTTTTCCATTTATATGAATGCTGGAAAATAGCAGGGACTTTGTGTCAAAATTATGCCACCCAATTCCATCTTCAGCTCTGATACCACAATCCCCTGTCTTTGCTCACCTCAACTTTCCAGCCTGATGTTGCAAGGAAGCACCTAATCACAGGAGACCTTCAGAAGCCAGTTTCCGAGGCTTCGTGCAATCAAAGCACCTGGGAAGACATGTTTCTCTACCAAATACATATGTAGGGAAGGCTCTCCGATTGCTCCACCGACACACCCCAAACTCGCCAAGCCCATATCGCAATCCACAACCACTGTGACTCCACTATGTGACTTGTGCAAATAGACAACAACTATAGTAAAGAGCCATCTGCTCGTATGCTTGGCAAGGTTTCAGCTGGGCTCCTCCTTTTATCACCACCACCACAATGAGAATGTCAGTCATTCCGCTTGGAGTATTTGTCACACACGAAAACCCTGCTAATGCACACATGGCTTCAAAGATGGAAATGACAAGTGAACAATTTTTTTGCTTTTTACAAAGTTTATTTTCTTTGCATTGCACACCCATAGTTGGCCATGGAAGCCATCTCTCTCTCTCTCTCTCTCTCTCTCTCTCTCTCTCTCTCTCTCTCCACACACACACACACACACACACACACACATTCTTCTTCTTCTTCTTTAACCGCCAATTATCTGGATTATCTGGATGGATAAATAATGCACTGATCCATATATACATCCAGAATAGTAGAACCCATCGTAAGCCACCTGTAACACCTCCCCCCATTCCCTCCCAGATCCCTCCCTTTTTCTCTTTTCCTCCACAAACCACATCAAGGGCACAAAGCAGCCAGGCACGCTTACCAGATGGACTGCTAAGAAATGGAGAGCCGGTTCTGCCGCTGTGGTGGTCTCCAGTGAGATCGGGGTAAGAACAGAATCTGCCTGTGGAAAGGGGTTTCACTGTGCCCAGACAGTCTCCATGGCCAACAAAAGCATCTCTCCGTGTGTCTCTCTCCCTCTCTCTCCTTGGCTGAACCGCTCTCACGATGCTCTGGGTATCAGCAGACTGCTAGCTGCCTGATTTGCCTGCCGGATCTACCAACCGCTTTGAAGGGGGAGACCTGGATACATTTCAGCTTTCCCCCCTGGCTAACCAGGCCTAGCAGTGGTCCATTTCCTTTCTCTTCTGCACTGTTTAGGAGCAGGGAAAGCAGGGCTTCTGCTTCTCCCACACACCCTGTATAAATCCCCTCTCTCTGTCCCCCCCCCCATTCTGCCTTCCTCCTGCTTTCCTGCCTCCCAGCTGGCACAACACTTGGTGCCTGCCTTTCTACACATGGCTATTTTGGAGCTGCCAGGGATGTGGATTAGCTTGTCTCTGGCAGTTTTTTTTAACCCAATGGCAGCAGCCATACCTCTTTTCCAAGGCTTTTGACAGGCTATGATGGTGTTTGTGGTTGGTTGTTAGCGATGATTTGTTGCCCCTGAAGCTTTCGTTACTGCCTTTATTGCTGGGGAGGGCTGCTGTGTCTGTAGATTTTTGTTCAAATAATGGTGGTAGTAGTACTAGTAGCAACAACAACAGTAACAACCTTGATGACCTGTTGCTCAGGGATTGAAGTAGAAAATCACAGAATCATAGATTTGTAGAGTTGGAAAGTACACAGCGGGTCATCTAGTCCAATGCCCTACAATGCAGGGAAGGATGAAGAGATATTATCACCATCTTCACCATCATCATCACTATTTCCCAGTTATTTTCACAGAGAAGCTGGTTGGCAAATCTACTGCTGTGCATCTTTGCTCCTTTCAATGGGAGCAGCCAAAGTTATTATGTTTTTAGATCTGCCGTAAGCTGCCCAGAGTGGCTGGGGAAACCCAGCCAGATGGGCAGGGTATAAATAATAATATTATTAACAGTCACAACTTCCCCCAAAGACTTATGGGAACTGTAGTTTGTTAAGGCTGCTGAGAGTCATTAAAAAGGTAAAGGGACCCCTGACCATTCAGTCCAGTCACGGACGACTCGGGTTTGCGGCGCTCATCTTGCTTTATTGGCCAAGGGAGCTGGCATACAGCTTCTGGGTCATGTGGCCAGCATGACTAAGTCGCTTCTGGTGAACCAGAGCAGCACACGGAAATGCCGTTTACCTTCCCGCCGGAGCGGTACCTATTAGTCTACTTGCACTTTGATGTGCTTTCGAACTGCTAGGTTGGCAGGAGCAGGGATCAAGCAACAGGAGCTCACCCCGTCGTGGGGATTCGAACCACCGACCTTCTGATCGGCAAGCCCTAGGCTCTGTGGTTTAACCCACAGTGCCACCTGTGTCCCTGCTGAGAGTTGTTAGGAGGCCCCTATTCCCCCCACAGAGCTACAATTCGCAGAGTTCCCTGGGAAGAGTGATTGATTGTTATGCCACTCTGAATATTTTAGCTGTGGGAAGAGAATGTGGGAGTCCCCTAACAAGTCTCAGCACGCTTAACAAACTAGAGCTCCTATAAGTCTTTGGGAGAAGCCATGCCTACTTAAACTGGTATGATGCTGCTTTAACTGTGCAGTGTGAGCAGGGCTGTCTGATGTGTATTGGGGAGGTGTTCTAAGGGGTAAGTGCCACTGTGCGAAAGTGCTGATTCCTACATCATATGGAATGGACCTCCTGATGAGATGGTATCTGCAGGAGGCCCTTTCCAGCAGAGCACAGTGATTGGTTGAGTGTATAATGAGTGGGATCATCTTTTAGGTATCCAGTTCCAAAGCTGTATAGGGCTTTGTACACCAGTACAGTTTGAACTTAGCTAACTGGTAGCCACTTGAACCTTTCTCCCACGCTAGTTGATGGCACATCAACTCCCAATACACCTGAGGGCTGCAGGCTGGCTTGCAGCTCTGCCCACCCAACTGCTCCCTATTTCATCTCCGCCTACAGCAGCATTCGTCTATCAAATGGCAGCCCTGGTTTTCACTCTAAGGCTCAAGGTCTCAGGGCCCCAGGGCAGCAAGTGTAAATCTGAATCTAGACCCTGTCCAGCAGCTAGGGACCTTCTGAACTGGAGACCCCTCCACAAGGATCCCAAGGGCCTCCTGTACTACTGAGTCTGTGCACAACTGAAGACTTAGCAGAGATGTGACAAGAGTCAAGCCAGAGGACCACCCCTTCAAGTATCTGCATTCTTCAGCAGTAGGGCAGAGCCTGGGAAAGGTAACCAAGCTGGGGGAGAATGCAAGAACCCAGCTCTTGTTGGACAAAGTTGTCTCTTTCATGGGACCTGTCCAGGGTTCTGAAGCTGTCTCTGACCACTCTTGTTTCCAGAGTCTGGTTCTTGACCAGTTGCTACTCTGTCTCTGCTTGTTGGTCCGTTGTCCCTGCTGGGCGCTCTACCTTGCTTCCTCCAGACTCTGCCATAGCCAAGACAGGACCCACTTTGGGTCCCCCCCTCTTTTTCTCTCTCCTCATTGCCATTTAGTTGTATTTAGGTTTTTGTAGGGGTTATGAGAAGAGAGAGAGAAAACCCTAAAACTGGGATGCAATCCATCTTAGACGATTGTGTGCATTTGTGTGTGTATCCCTTTATGGCCCCCAGTCAACCAAATGAAGACCTAGTACTAAAGTAGGGAAAGTCTTAAAGGGGACAAAAAGATAGTTCACCTCTTGTGGTTTTCTAACTAAATGCTCTCCTTTGCACTCCCAAAGTCCATGGCTGATGAAACAGGCTAAGCCTTTTCATCCAGAAGAGTTTCTTTCAGTAGGTGGTCAAGCAAATCACCCAGACTGAGCTGCAGCCTTATTTAAGGCTCAGCCTGAGGTTACATGTTGCTGAAGCAACATTCTAAAATAGCTTTGGTTTGTGCGTCATGTGGAATGGTCAGTCCTGTCTGCACCATGTCTTGCCTAGGATCTTCAGTCTTCTAGCTGCTTGGAGCAGAACACTAATAAGGAATCCTGAGGAATGCAGGACCCTACACTGGTACAATGTAACTGTTAAGTGCAGTGCCCCATTTTCACCAACGCTGGAACTGGGTGAGAATGGTGGAGGCAGTGGAGCTGTCCAGCAGGACTAGGTGCAATCTCCAGGACAAGGCTATTAAGAGCTGTCCAGCCAGGATGCTAGTGTGAGGCCAGAGAGAGACAATGGTCAGAAAAGGCATTGTTCCAGCAAGATCTAAGCTGAAATAAAAGGAGTACATAGCTGGTCCTATAGCCCCATCTCTTCAGGGTACACTTTTAGGCTGTTCCTTTTCACAGTTAAAAGCCTTTCCTAGTGCCAACAACAGAAAGGCCCTATCCTGTGTGGTAGAAACGCCATCATCTGATGCTTGCTTCTGGTCAGGCTTGTTGAGGTTGATGTTCCTTAGAAGGTGATCTTGCAAGGCCGTGTATTGAAATGGCTGCTGTTCAAGATTCAGCCCGAGGGCTGAAATCCTTTGTGGGCAACCTTCCAAGGGCCACATGCCTGTGTGTGTGTGTGGGGGGCAGATGTGCCCCTTATCTTTGTTCAGGAGTCCAGCCATTCAGAATTAGAGGCTTCTGCACACATATCCCAACACACATTTGTACAGTTCCAGGGCATGTGCCAGCCAGGCTAAAGAACTGGAGGAGGCTGTGGATCAGGGCTGGTAGGAGAAAAGGCACAGTCTGCAGAGAGTCCTGAGGGTCAGATAGAAAGGCCTGGAGGGCCATTTCTGGTACTGGATATAAGGTTCCCTGCATTAAGAAAATACCATTTTTTAAAATACTGGATGTCAATGCAGCTTGAGCATGATGGAGGTTTATCTGTTGTAATACTTTTCAGCTTGTTAGTCTTTTGGTCTATTGCAGGAGTAGGGAAGCTGTGGCACTCCAGATGGCTCCAATTCCCATCAGTCCCAGCCAACCTAATCAGCAGCCAGGGATGATGGGAGTTGTAGTGCAACATGACCTAGAGGGCCATGTGGTCCCAAGCCTGGTCTGTTGCATTGGTGGTGGAATTGTGCTATTTCTTTCCTTGGTCTCTCTGTTCTTGCATTTTTAAGTGTTAGTTCACACCAGCTATATATAGTATTGACAGTGGTAGGAGCTGTGGCATGTATTTTAATTATTATAAAAATGAGAACATTAAAAACAGAAAACAAACACAACTTCAGATGCATCCCAATGGATTCACTTTTCCAAATAGGATTTAATCCTTCTCCATCCCTGGAATCTGATGGCAGTGCCATTTCTTACTACTCTTCCCGACTTTCCTAAAAATATCATTGCAGGTTTTTAGGCAGAGGTTGGATGGCCATCTGTCATGGATGCTTTAGCTGAGATTCCTGCATTATAGGGGGTTGGACTTAGGTGACTCTGGAGGCCCCTTCCAACTCTCTGATTCTATGGTTAACTCAAGGTGGCATGCATGGTACCATCTGCGCATGGTCTTCTCACAACAACCCTGTTAAGTAGGCTAAGCTAAGATGCAAGGATAGTGTCAGGGACTGACTGGACAGTGAGCAGTGGTGGCTGGATACTGATGTGTGGGCACTGAGAGAAATGGGGTTGAAGACTGTCTTGGAAGAAGAAGGGATCAGTGATCTGTTACTGCAAGGAGATGAGAGTCAGAGGCTGGAGAAGCTGCAGGGCTGGAGAGAACAGGTACAGGAGGAGAGACAGAGAGAGAGGTCAGGCTGGTGTAGGGTCAAGGGCTTTCACACCTCCTCCTTCTGCCCCTGTCTCCCAGGACCAAGCAAGGATGGAAGAGAGAGGAGCAGAAGCAGGTTACACACAGACAGTGTCTTCACCTACTCGTGTGTAGCCTGGGTGGGGGAGATACATAAGCTGAGGTCAGGGGCAGGGCCTCTCTGTTGCAGCAACTGCCTCATCAAGTTCTCATCTATGGGTAGCTGAGGGACATTGGATTGGTGGACATGCCTTTCCGTAACTTACACAAGTGTACTTTTGTCAATGAATAGTTAATTCCTCACTCTGGGCATTCTTTGCCTGACAGCTCTGTGACACACAGGCCAGACATATAGTGACCTTTGGTGCTGAATGGGAATCTGAACCTAGGTCTCTGTAGTCCATGCCTGAAGGCTAGATCACAGTAGCTCTCCCACTGGTAATCACAGGGAGCAGCCTAAGACCTGGAGAGCATTCTTTTTTTCTCGATGACCGCAATAGTGGGGTTCAGTTTGAGCAGTTGTGGTTGGTGCCCTTTGGGACTCATAGGGCAAAAGGCAGAAAGACCAACAGTAGGGGGACTCAGAGCCAACCACAGGCAGTACCAGCCAATCTTAGCACTTTCAGCTGTTTTATTTATTTAGGCAATGCACATGCCACTTAATCACAATTATCTCTAAGCAGTCGGCATCAAAGTCAGCCATACAACGTGGATAAAACCAGGCAAAAGCCATATAAAATCTGATCTAAACTGTGCAAACTGAGCGGGGTAACAGGATGGGGGCTTGCTGGAGCTCTCTTTCTGCAAAACGTCCATCCCCCCCATCTGCCAGCACCCACCACCCACAGATCTAGCCATGAAATTATGTGGCATGCTGCCCTCTTTTCCAGCACAGAGGAGGTGCCAATTCGCAGGCGAAGCTCCAGCGAAGTTCCCATCTGTAATCAGAGGCTGCTTTCACTCTCTCTCCTGCTCCCTCCCCCAGCCCTGCTCAGTCCAAAGGATTTACTTAAAGCTCCTGGTTATTTTTCATCCCTAACTGCTGTTACACTGACATCCTTAGATGCTCTGCTGGCTCCAGGCAACTCGCTAACCCCTTTCACAGGGATCTAAATATAGACCCCAGCAGCTAAGCAGAATTCACTTAGCAGCTTGGCTGTTTGGGGGCTGTGTTGGATCAACACTGGAACAATCTCCCTTTGGGACGTGATGGGAGGTGGCGGCGGGGAAAAAACTCTGTGCGGGAGGCGAGATGAGGACCACCACCAGAGTCTATGGCATCCCTTTTCTATGCTTTTGTTTTACATCTCGCATTGACTTAAACTCTCACTTTTCTCTCTCGGCCAACCCGGCCTGAGATTCTGCCTTTCATTTGGTTACTGCCAGATCTATTCCAGTTCAATGCTGTAAGCCTTCCTCTTTATTACAACACACTGGGTGGGGGAGGGGGGATGCAATAAAAAGTACCATAAGCGCCTAATCCCATGGCTTTGCAACCAGCATAGTGCAGTGGCTGTTGGTGCCTATTGTGGCTGGTAGGGCAGAAGGCAAAGAGGTCAACAGTAGGTGGAGTCAGAGCCAATGACGGGCAAAGCGAACCAATCCTAGTCTCCTGCCTATCCTCCTCCATGCTGCATTATGGGAGATCAACACTGAATCATAGAATGTAGAGTGGGGAGGGACCCCTAGTCCAACTCCCCATACAGTCATACCTCTTGTTGCATTTGCTTCACGTTGAGGCTTTTCATGTTGCGAACGGCACCCTGGAACGGATCGTGTCCACAACTAGAGGTGCCACTGTAATGCAGGAATATGCAGCTGTCCCATATGGGTATCGAACCTGCAACCTTGGCATTATCAGCACCATGTTCTAACCAACTGAGCCATCTGCTGAGAACAGGAAAACATAAAAACAGCCTGCTGGATCAGGCCAACGGTCCACCTATTCCAGCATCCTGTTCTTACAGTGGACAACCTATGGGAAGCACATAAGCGGGGCCTGAGCTCACTGGCAGAGGAAGAGGGGGGCGGGGGGACCGCACCGTCCCCGGCAGCACAATCCCGATGGGGTGCCATCGTGGCTGCCCCCGCCTGTGCTGGGCGTCACGCCCCCGCAGGCAACGTGCCACACCCCCAGGATGCACACCACACCCCCAGGACATGCGCCACACCCCAGGGACACACGCCAGCCACAAAAATCTCCAAATGGGTCTGAACTTCAATGTCTAAAACTCCTGGTAAAGGAGAAGGATCCAGAGATCACGCTAAGGGTGCCCAAATTCTGTGCGACTGTCATAAAACTCAGGGAACAAGCTGTACTACCAAAATGATTAAGGTTTTAAATGACAATTTTAGGTTATATTTTAGTGATCAAGATTTTATATATATTTTTAACTGCTATATCTGTATTGTTTCTGTTATACCCAATTCAATTTATTCCTGTTGTGTTTTACGATTTTCCTGATATTGTAAGTGAGCTGGAACTGGTCTGTGACCGTAATAATAAAATTCATTCATATGTATTCATTTACGCCAGCCACGCCCCCTCCTGCTCTCTGCCCCTCCCCCCGGTGCCAGAGCATGAAGCTCCGCCACTGCCCGAGCTCAACAGCACTCTGCCCACCTGTGATTCTCAGCAACTGGTATTAAGTGTCATGCTGCCTCTTACAGTGGAGGTGGAATACAGCCATAGCAGAAAGTAACCACTGATAGCCTTATAATCATTGAATTGTCTAGTGCTCTTTTAAAGTGATCCAAATTGATGGCCATCGCTGCTTCCCATGGGAGTGAGTGCCATCATTTAACTATGCTCTGCAGAAGGTACTTGATTTTATCTGTGCTGCATCTTCCAACATTCAACCTCCTTAGATGTCCATGAAGTCTAGTGTTATTCGAGGAGTATAAAACTTTTCTCCAGCTGTGTTCTCCATGCCATGCCATATACAGGCTGAACAGAAGATGGAAGGGCTCACGGCATCAACTCTTCTAGCGGTCTTGCTCCCCACTGCAAGCCATATCTTTGGATTCAGCACAGAAAGCAAGTCATGCTTCTTGGTCTCTTCCCAGTTCAGGACAAGACTGACCACAGGTCTATTGTTCTCTACTTCCTGCCCCCTTTAGCCCACCCTCCTGAAGCACTTCCAGCTTGTAATTTCTGTGGCAACCATCCCCTGTACTCATGCAAAGGGATACTTAACACTTGGCTAGAGACTGGATTGACCACTTGTCTCCCTCCCTCTCTCCAGAATCCCATCCTACGGATATAAAACCACAGGCTTGGAGAGGACCCCAAATATGGCCTCCAGATTAATGTACTGATCAACTGACAATGTGCAAACTTTCAAAGTTTTCTGAAATGGTTAAAAATGAGGGGGGAAACGAAGATATATGGTTTTAGCAGAAGGGCTATTAAGAATTATATGAAGATTAAGTGGTAATGTGTTAAAGTGGAAAATTTAAAGTTAAATTGTGTTAGGATAAATCATAGAATAAAAATTGAAGAGGAGGGAAAGGATTTGTTGAACCAGATAATTTGAACTAGAATACAAAAAAGGGAGGTGTGAGGAAGTCGAGGAAATAAGCAAATGAAAGATATGGATATGAAATTTGGATGTGTGTTTAAATGTTTTTGTTTGTTTTTTGTTGTATTGTTGTATTGTATTGTTGATGTGTTGTCTGTTCAATGTATGTATTGTTTTTTCTTTTTTATAACTATAAAACATTTAATAAATATTATTATTAAAAAAAACAAAACGAGGGGGGAAACGTATTTATAAAAAACTGCAGAGAGGAAAAGTGCCACCTAAGAAGAAGTGGTACTTTTGAACAAACACCTGCACCCTCAACTTATGTGGGCATTATTCAAAACCAAAGGAAGAATGCAGTGGCGTAGCGTGGGTTGTCAGCACCTGGGGCAAGGTAAGTAATTTGCGCCCCCTAACCCGGGGCAAGGCAAGTAATTTGCGCCCCCTAACCCGGGGCAAGGCAAGTAATTTGCGCCCCCCCCCTGCTGCACTGTCCCTCCCCCAGATAGTCCCTCGCTCTCTCACCGCACTGCACGCCTGGCACCCTCCCCTCCACAGTGGGTGGCGACCCGGCGGCTCGGATTCGCACAGCCAGCACTGCAGTGAGAGAGAGAGAGTGAGCCAGGTAGGGGCAGAGAGCTGCGAGTGCGAGCGCCCCCCCCAGATGTTGCGCCCGGTGCGGCCGGCGCCCCCCCTGCACCCCCACGCTACGCCACTGCTGCACCCTCAACTTATGTGGGCATTATTCAAAACCAAAGGAAGAATGCTGTTCTCTTTGGAATTTTTCTCTCTTCCCATATGCAGATTTTATTCATGTCTATGCAGGAAGGGCTGTGGCTTAATAGTAAGGCATCAGGTCTCAGATTCAGTCTTCTGCATCTGCAGGTGGGGCTGGGTATGTCCTCTGCCTGAAACCCCAGAAAGCCTCTGCCAGCCAGTGTTGGCAATGCTGAGCTGGATGAATGAATGAATGGCATGACTTGGTATAAGGCCATGGGCACAGCTAGGATTCATATTGAAGGGGGGTGGGGCAGGACACCCACCTGCCATCGTCCAGATTCAGCATGAAATGTCTCAACAACAGTTGTTTTAAATTGCTTTCTTTTGATGCCCAAAAAAGCCTGTCAAAATCTTTCTACAATTTCTACTCTCAGTTAAGTATTTTGATTTATTTACTTGATGCCCACA
Source organism: Podarcis tiliguerta (assembly GCF_965153285.1). Taxonomy (NCBI): domain Eukaryota; kingdom Metazoa; phylum Chordata; class Lepidosauria; order Squamata; family Lacertidae; genus Podarcis; species Podarcis tiliguerta. The sequence goes on from NC_139541.1 coordinate 66,342,002, forward strand.
CCCATATGGTACCTATACTTTCGTTTATTAAAAATATGTGTGTGTCTATACAGAGACTTTACCTATACCAGTTCTTAACATAACCATGCAATAAAATAAAATCCATCGACGCAGGCTCGTCAATGTGGACTTCTTGAATCAAGGGGTCAGCCCTAGAAGGAATAAGGGAAAAGACTTCGCGGGGTGTCGGCTGTTGGGCTGCACGTGGCTGGGCGCTTACCCCGGTGCAGGGGGCCAAGCGGCACACCTTGCAAGATGACGTCATACGGATCCAGCCACCTCGACCCCAAGGCGACAGCAATGACGTCACCACCCCAGCTGAGTGGGGCCAGCTGCTCCTGCAGGGCTGGGCAGATCCCTATTCCGAGCATTGTGAGGAATCACCCCGTGCGCGACGCAGCGCAGCTGCTCCAAAGGCCGGCAGCCTCTCCCCGGTCCGCCCCGGCGCTTCGACGCACCTGCCGCGACTGCGAGGCTCCTCCTGCCGGCCGGCGTCTGGCGCGTCCCAGGTGCGCTGGGCGAGGACTGCCAAGCCCCGCCCCGCCGACTCAAGAGGGAGGGAGGGAGGGAGGGGGCGCGGCTACGGCCAGGCCTTCCCGAGCGTGGGCGGAAAGAGCCGAAGAGGTGGGCAAGAGCCGGAACGTGCCGAGGAACCCCGAGCGGCTTCGGCAGGTAGTCCGGGGAGGTCGAGCCGAGGAGGCAACTTTGTCGGGATCTGAGCCGGACGGAGTTGCGTTTCGGGGGCCAGCGGCGTCATGGGAGCGTGCCTCGGCGTCTGCTCTTTGCTGAGCTGCGTGAGTGCCTTTTGCAACTTCTTTAAATATATAGATTTATAAGAAGAAGAAGAAAATTCTTAGAGGGGTGGGGTGGCGGAACTAATCGTTCTCTGGGCTCTTGGGTTGGGTCAGGCGTGCCTTCGCCTCTTATTTCTGCTTCGATGGCTGCTTTTAGTGGAATAAGGGCTGAGCCGCAGCCGGATTGGGGGTTGACAGCCCAGCTCTGCTTTTCTTCGGAGACACAAGTCCCATTTTGTTCAGCGTCTCAACTGGGCAAGCCTTTCTTTGTTCGCCTTTTTTAAAAAAATCGCTCTCCCTTTTACGCATTGCCTGCCTCTTCCGTCCCCACTCCCCAAATTGTGGATTTTATAGTATATATTTCTTGTCATTCTATTTATTATTCTGATGAGAATCATAACCTCTGCCGTTTACAGACTGACGATCACGCTCCTGTCTTTACTTCCTCTTGGAAAGCGTTTGCTCAAAGGACCGGCAGGTCTTTTGAAATCCTGGGCATACTTAAGCAGCGCATTCCTGTTCGTTTATTTCATAAATTTTGTGCATCGATTGGTTGGGAAAAGAAAGAGAAGAAAACCCTCAAAGCGGTTTCCGAACAAGTAAAACAAGGGAATCGAGGGAAAATGTACGGTTGCACCTAAAAGCCCACGAAAGTTAGAAGAGATTAAAATTGCCTCAACTTCCTAAGCATCTGCGCAAGCTGGTCTAAACTATCATGTTTTTAGCAAGCATCAGAAATAAACATATGCCTCTCTGAGAGTAAACTCTAGAATTCAGTGGGGCTTGCTCAAGAGCAAGCAGTGAGAGGATCACAGCCACTCCTAAGCATGTTTCCTCCGACAGAAGTCCTGTTGAATTCAGTGGGGCTTACTGCCAGGTAAATGGGGGGTTAGGATTGCGGCCCGAAGTTTAATTTCTTCCAGCGACCCCGAAGGCAGCCATGGCTACCAACCTAGATGGTGTTCAAAGAGGATTGGACAAATTTCTGGAGAAGGCTATTATTGATGGTTACTAGCCACAATGTCTATGCTCTGCCTTCACAGTTGAAGGTAGTAATACTTCTGAATACTAAAACCACAGGAGGGGAGAGTGGTCTTGTTTTCAAATCCTGATTGGAGGTTTCCCATAGGCATCTGGTTGAGAACAGGATGCTGGACTTGATGGGTCACTGGCAGGATCCAACCGTCTCCTTATGTTCTTCACCTGAAAGCTGAAGAACCACACACAAGTTGTGGCTTGACTGCTGCGAATAGTTGCACATCCGTAGTCCATACCACTAGTTTCCTGTCTTTCTTATTCTTGTGTTTGCTTTTAAAAAAAAGACAGACAGACACTTAAGTTGATTTTTATGTTATGGTTCTCTGTGTTATTGTGCATATAAAGTTGTTCTTAGAATTATTTCGTGTAAGCTGCATTATGTATGGGGTGGCATGTTGTCAATGCTGTAAAATAAATGTGCAGAAAGAGAACATGCGATCAGATGCAAAGGAAGGTGTTTGTTTCCTTTTTAATTTTTTTTAAATTTAAAATAAATACATTTGAGAAAACAGACATACATACAAGTAAACAAACATACAATCAAACAAACAAATAATGTTTCCTTTATCCATATGACTGGTGTGGATTTTGAAGTAAAGTCTTCAAGCTTTAAGAGCTGAGATCCACCTTAAACCATTTTGGGATCTTTCTGCATCAGCTCCATCGAAAGCTGTCCCTCTGTGTGCTTTCTGGACGAGAACTCCCATTATCCTTGGCCATTGGTACATAGCAAGCACCTTACACCGAGTCAAACCATCTAGCTTGGTATTGGCTACACTGACTGGCAGAGACTGTCCAGGGTTTCAGGCAGAGGGATGTTCCAAAGTGTACTAAGAGATGCTGGGGAAATTGAACCTGGGACCTTCTGGAACCTGGGCAGCTTCTTTGCTCTAGAGATGTACCCTTCCCCTGCCTTGGGTTGATGGTAGATGGAGTCCACCAACATCTGGAAGGCTGTAGGTCCCCCACCTGCACTCTGAAGAGAGGAGGAGAAAAATGACATGGGTGGTAATTAAAAATCTTTTTGCTCCCTTGTTGCAGTTTGGGGTTTAAATGCAGAGTCTGAAAGATTGGTGCATGTGAAAGGTTTTGCATCTTGCACTCTCCAAGGCTGGATAGCTTCTTCCTCCAGGAACAACATTTATGTAATAATTGATCTCTGGTCATGCAGTGTGTGTGTGTGTGTGTGTGTGTGCACACCTGCCTGCAATGTTGCTGTTTTGTTGCCCACACCCAGGAAGGTAAAACCGGGGGTGTTGCTGGGAGGAGGCAATGATGCATAGTATAGCAATTAGACAGGGTTGCTTGTGAGTGTTTGCACATTTGGGCTGCAATTCTATACATTATTATTATTATTATTATTATTATTAATTAATTAATTAATTAAAATTATGTACCACTCTTCGTCTGAGGATCAAGGGTGGTTTACAATATAAAATCACAAAAATGCATAACATAGTAACAACCAAGAACAACAACGCCTCCCTACTTATTTGGAGTTAGGCCTAATTGAATTCAGTGCACCAACTTTTGAGTAGACATATACAGGATTGTGCTGTTAGCATCAATATTTGAGAAGCATTTAACTCACAGGTCACTCAAAAAAGTTGACGTTCTTCCTAAATCGAAGAATTTTTACTGTTGCCAGGAATCTGATCTTGTTAAAATCAGAACAGGTAGTTCTCGGTCTTTCTTCTCCATGGCCCAATCAGAAATTGCTGAGGGTCTTGGCAGACCACTTAATTCACTGTGTTAAATACTGTATGATTTATTTTTTTAAAATGGATATTTATTGTTGCTTTTATTTCTTATGTGTTGTGTATTACAGTCTGAATTGTAATACATTGAAGTGCAATATAAGAAATGAAAGAAGCAATAAAAATACAATGCAAAATTCATACGATGGATTGTGTGATGGATTTTGCAGTCTCCTGTCTTCTGCCACAAATCCATACACTTGACGTGGACCACCTGAATGAAGCTCATCACAACTACTGGTGGTCCTTGGAACTACATGGATCAGATTTTATTGGTAGTGACAGTAATTGCAGTGTGAAACCTATTGCATTTTTGTAGTTCTTTGGGTGCATGTATACATGCAGTAGAGGCTGGTTTATGTGTCCTAGGTTGTAAGTTCTTGGGGAGCAGAGATTTTTCTGTGTTGCCCATGCCACTCTGTTAGGCCCCATGTATATAATGGCTACTGCTGCTGCTGTTATCATCATTAAATTTTTCATTAACAAACAGCAACTTTTGTAGCTTCAGATACAAGCTTGTGATTGATGCTGATTACATGTTGAGGAAGATTAGCCTGGTGGCCACAGAAAATTTCCTTTGAAGCCAACCAAGTTTGTTGCATGGTTAAATTTACCCACAATCTAAAATAAAAAATGTAGAAAACCCATCTCTTTAGCGGTACCCATAATTTTTTTTTTTTTTGGGGGGGGGGAATTTCCAAGCATCCTTTTGATAAAAAGTGTTCCCAAAGCAAGGAACGGCAATGAAAAACAAGATGTGGTTGGCTGGATATAGATTAAGGATGCTGCAAGTGGGGAAGGGCAATAGTAGCTTAGTGGTAGAGCATATGCTTTGCATGCAGAAGGTCCCAGGTTCAATCCCCAGCATCTGCAGCTGGTTCTGGCCATAGCTGTCAACCGTCCCTTATTTGGTGGGAAAGTCCCTTATCCCAGCGCCGTGTCCTGCTGCTGTCCCTTATTGATGATGTCCCTTAAATTTCCCGGGTTTCAAAGGAAGTAGCTCCTCTCCCTCCCTCCCTGCAGGCCAGGGAGGAGGGAGGCTCCAACTGTGTTGCTTGGCTGTATTGCTCACCCAATAAGGAGTCTAAGAACGACTGGGGGGGGGGAGCTTGCATGCCTTGTGCTGATCAAATCGGCCGCATTGCCTTTGCTCAGCGCTTCACAGCAGAGAGGTGACGGTGGTTTTCCTTGCTGCATCCCCTTTGCTGGGTTGCTGCACTGTGGGAACCACCGCTTGAGGCTTTGTTTGGCTGCTGGCTGGGCTTTCTGCCTTTGGCTCACAGGGGCTCAGAAGGTGAACATACCTGTGCTCTCAAAATCCCTTATTTTGGCTGCCGATCCCTTATTTTCGAGGCTGCTGGCCCCTTATTTTCAAATCTGTAAGTTGACAGCTATGGTTCTGGCAGAAAAAAAACTGTCGGAAATCCTGGAGATCTACTGCCAGTTGGTGCACATTAGTGGTCTTCAGCTAGTCTAGACCTAAGACCCACCTCAAACTCCCAACCAGGAACTTGGAGCCCACTTCCATATCTTCACTTTTGATTTACTGCATGATGGCATTTCACCACCTATCACATGCCGGCATACTATTTCCCCCTCCCTCAATACAAGTGAACCAATGTTTCCTGTATTGTTGATCTGACTTTTGAGCCCTTTTAGTAGCTGCGTCCTCTTTTGATTCTCGGTGGGTTTTTTGCTTCTTCTCTCTAACAAAGCTTGTGGTTGCTGTTGAGGAGGAGGGGAAGTCAACATCACCATGGGTGCTTGTGTTTTGTTAGCACGGAAGCCTTTGCGTCGCAAGGCAAAGCCATTTGCCTTGGGAGGCAGGTCCAACACCCTCCCTGCCCCTACCATGGTGCTGCTGCTAGTCCTGTGGCAGCTTTGCCCATGCCACTTCTGCTGCTGCCATAGCACCCTTGTCCTCACCACTGCACCCTCGCCGTTACGCCAGGGCGGCAACATAGGTGCAGCCACGGGTGAGGGTGTAGCCTCAGGGGTGGGGCTGGTAGTAGTGTGGGCATGACTGCATGGGGGGAGTCCCCAGATCTGCTCTGGGGTGGTGGGGAGTTTTGCCTGCAGTGGCAAAACAACTTGTACTGCCTCATCTAACCCTTTCCACAAATTTCATAGCCTGTGTTCTTTCTGTGTCACCAGCAACTGCCTTTTTTCTCCTACCTTCTTTCACTTTTTGTCCTCCATCACCTATCTTGCCTTTGTTTTTACTCCTCTCGCCTTTCACCTTCCCTCTGCCGCCTCTTTCCACCCTCTCAGTCCTTTACCTGCTTCCACTTTCTCACCTATTCCCACAATCCTTTCTGCCACCAGCTATGATGACTCTTTCTCTCTTCTCATGCCTTTTCCCACCTTCTCCTTAGCGCCTCAAACACTTCTACCCTTTCTTTCTTTTCACCTGCTTTCTTTCACCTGCTGGTGTTGCCTTTCTGCCTCCCTCTCACATTCCCCTTTGGTTGGCTCACTTTCTTCCACCTTGTATCGCCTTCGCTGCCACTTCGGTTCACCTCCCTGTGCTTTTGTCTGAAATCAAAATCAACAGGCTTTCTGGGAAAGATTAAACCCCCTCAGAACCTAACACAGTTCTTCATTTCCCCTTGGTCGCAAGTTTGAAGAAACTCCTCAGATTCTCCCATACTGCAGTAATATATAGTCATAGTTCCAACTTGAAGAAAAAAAGTTTCGTCTGATTAGTTTGCAACCTTTTGCCATTTTACAATCTTTTTTAAAAAACAGCTGAACAATGGATCTAACAGCTCCCCAGCCAGCAGATCTTCAGAACAGGGTTAAAAAGTTTTCTGCCAACAATTTTGGGCAGCAAAGTATGCCTCATTTCTTGATGCCCGCTAGGACATACACATGCCTCGTCTGTAATTAAAGTGTGCTCCTTGCTTCTGAAGGATTGTCCTGTCCTTGTACAGAATTAATCTTGGCTGATAATTCACCTAAGGGAAGTGATTGATTGGGTGAAAAACTTAAATAGGACCAGTTTATGCAGAAGAATAGCAATGAACCAGTGTTATTAAGCAGCCGAATTGGAAACAAGCAAACAGATAAAACCAGAGGAAACTTGTAAAAAAATAGTTTAAACAGGCCAAAATATTGAACCCAATGAAATGTGGTGTGTAACTAATTGTTGTCGTCTCCCTGTCCCGCAATAGGGCCTTCCTATCTCAAGTGGCTATCAAACTGATATTTGGCCAGTTCAGATGTGAATGCAGCAACTTCTAAGTAAAATGTTTGAGGCTGCATTCTATAGCTACTCGGGAGAAGGCCTATTTGAATCTTTACTTGTAGGAGTAGCAGAAACTGCCTTTATAGCAAGCCAGGCCATCATTCCATCCAGCTTGATGTTGTTGAACACCAGCTCTCATCATCCCTGACTGCTGGGCATCCTAGCTGGGGCTGATCGGTGTCCAACAGCATTTGGAGGGCACCAGGTTGGGGGCACTGGTGTAGCCTGATGGGTTGCAGTTCTTCAAGGGTCCAGACAGGGGTCCCTCCCTACCCTGCCCTGGAGATGCCTGGAACTGAACCCAGAGCCAGACAAAGTTCCTGGTGGAATTCACTTTCCGGTAAGGAGGCACACATTTGGTAGTACTTTCAAGTCTATGTGTGTGTGGTGTAATAGATGTAGGTAAAATGAATAAACTTTAGGATTTTGATTAATTGAGACATGGATTAAAGTGCAGAACTGTGCCAGACAGGGAATTCAGGAAATTCCTAGGCTGGCTTATGCAAACCAGCATGGCCAAGCTAGGACCATTAAGGAGGGAGTGAGGGTGAGATCCATCTTTGAAGTGGACCGGCTGCAGGCAGCTTATGCTGCTGCTTCTCGGGATGACTATGGCATAAGATCTGGACCCGCTCCATGCAGGCTGAAGGTGTAAATAGGTGAATAAACCATATTTCTTAAAGCACAGCAGTCTCTGCCGTGTCTCCCATTCTCCAAACAGACACAGACCCTATGTGTGTGCCTGTGACCCCATGCACTCTTGCCACTACTTGGCAGAGAGAGAGGCTGTCTTTTGTAACAGTATTATATTTGAGGACAGCTGTGAAGCCTTACCTGTGTGTGCCTACTCAGAAGGGCCTCTGGGTGCTGTGGGGCTTTCTCTTTAGTAATTTTGTACCTACAGCATCGTGAACTTAGTCATGCAATGCATGACAGAATAGCTTGAAAATGTGGAGCAACCTGTGAAGTTTCTGTAATGAGCAACAGTGCTGAGACACTGAAACTTCTGAACAAAGGAGGGTGTGTCCTTTGTATATTTTCCTCCTAGGCCCCCTATATTTCTGCACTATTAAATATCCAATTGCAAGAATGCACCAGCTGTTTTTGAGAGAAAATAGGAAATAGTGATGTGTGTGTGTTTGAGGAAGCACCCGACCCAGGAAAAGGTGGGTGGACAGTTTCTGACAAATGGTCTAACTTTCATGATGTTGGATTGTGATGTGTCATTTGGGGTTGGGTAATAGTTAATAGAACCGGGGCAATGTTTTGCAACGACTGCTTTGCAGTTGAAAGCTGCCTTCCACCTATGACAACATCATGAACTTCAAATCCTTGTTATTATTAAATTCTAATATTTCTTTATTAAAAGGCACCAATACCCACACTTTTCTGTAATGTGGCCCAGGTGGCTAACAACAATGGCTTTAAGCCACGGGTAGGCAAACTAAGGCCCTGGGGCTGGATCCGGCTCAATCGCCTTCTCAATCCAGCCCATGGACGGTTCAGGAATCAGCGTGTTTTTACATGAGAAGAATGTGTCCTTTTATTTAAAATGCATCTCTGGGTTATTTGTGGGGCATAGGAATTTGTTCATATTTCCCCCCCAAAATATAGTCCGGCCCACCCACAAGGTCTGAGGGACAGTGGACCGGCCCTCTGCTTGAAAAAGTTTGCTGACCCCTGCTTTAAGCAATAACACAACAATATTCAGAGCAGTTTTGATAATGGCAGTAGCAAAGTCAAAAGCAGAGCTTTCCAAACTTTCCATGTCTTTGACATACTTTTTAGACATGCATCATTTCACAACACAGTAATTCAGTTTTACATCATTTTGCGACACAGTAATTTAGTTTTACTTGTAAACCAGAGGTTACACTAACCCCTTTCCAGCCCTGGGAGGAGCGCAGGGAATGTTGGTGCGACACACCTACACACTGCAGCCGATACACTAACATGTCGTGACACACAGTTTGGAAAGCTCCGGTCAAAAGACACCCATACAGAAGAAGGGGGTCACACAAAGAACCATTAGAAACCATTTGATTGGTTCTGAATGTTTCCAGAAGAAAAATCCCCCAAATTGGGATCAGATTATGGGTTGCTAATAAATCAGAGTAACTGATTTTGTAAAATTGGAAGATGCATTTTCTGGTGGTGTTGGCAGTGAATGGTGTATTGTGTATGCACATTTAAGTGGTCAGGTTTTCCAGAAATAATAGGAAAGGGCTCCTTTCCTAGCACTGCTTTCATGTTTAGAGGGAAATTTGGCTGTCTTAATCACTCAGTGTGGAAAACTACTGGAGTTTTGCATGGCTTATCTTTTGGAAGTTACTATTTAACTTGGTATATTTATGGAGCAATCATAGTGGCATATAAGCCAGACGGGGGAACCTGGCACTGCTATGCCATATTCTCCTTAATACACCATATTTTATGCTTGTGCAGCCTTGTTGGGGAAGGGGAAAAACGCACAAGCTGAAAACCCCAAAGGTTGTAAAAATCACACACATGTGTACAGCATCCAGATGTAAAAATACATGCCTACAGCATCCCTGGAGTTGACACCTGATTTTACCAGTGCCCATCAGTCAACAGTGCTGGTTGGGGCTGATGGGAGTTGTAGTGTAAAACATCTGGAGGGGCACCAGGTGGATGAAAGCTGCTATACAGAATGTCCTAGATAAGGAGCTGAGATTCATGCAGGAAAAAATATTACCCAATGTTATAAGCCATTACTTATATCCATACTGTGTAAAACTAACTAACTAACTAACTCCAAACACCATGAATGTAAGAGCACTATTAGGAAATCTATGAATACAGCTTCTCATAAAAGAATGAGTGGACAGATTGTAGCCTCAACAGTCTTAATAATATCTACATCAGGGCTGGCCAACCTGATACCCTCCTGTCCTGTGTCAGAGGCTGCAAATGCTACTAACTATCAGGATGGGGTTTTGGAAGAGGAACCAATGATCTGCCATCTTGTTTTCCCCGCACTGTGGTTGTTATGGCACCCCATATTCCCTGGGTCCTGTGCCATGTGGGGAAGGGCGTTCCTGGCTGCACTGGATGTCCTCTTCTGTTCGCCCACTCTTGCCTTTAGATCACCACCAGGTGATTTTATTTTTCTACAAGTCCACCTTCCACCTATTGGCCTAAAACTCCCTTTGCATCACCTCGAGAACGGCTCAAAGATAGCGTAGGACTTGGCGTTTTCAATGTGGATTAAGGGAGACCATAAAGTTTTTAATGAAATGACATTAAAAGTTGACTTAGAAAGAAAAAAATGTAGTTCATAAAGGGAAAAAAAATGAAACATTTTGGTCTAGGAACAGTTACAGGCACACAATAAATGTCCCAAAGGAGCAAAAGGACAAAGAAAGGAAAGCTAAAAAGCGACCTGCTTTCCCTCTCGAGTCACAAACGTTTCCATTGTATCCTGAGATACAATCTTGCTCTGAAACCTGAAGCTGACTGACCAGTAATCTGAAGTTACTGGCTAGATATAACCTCTTTCCCAACAACAGCCATGGTCTACATGCCTCCTGTCTCAATGTGTGTGTGTGTGTGTGAGAGAGAGAGAGAGAGAGAGAGAGTGAGAGAGAGAGAGAGAGAAAGAAAGAGAGAGAAAGAAAGAGAGAGAGAGAGAGAGAAAGACAAAGAGAGAGAGAGAGAGAGAGAGAGAGAGAGAGAGAATCAGTGTGGGGAAGTCTCAACTCAGCCATGAAATTTGTTTGGTTACCTTGGGGCAGTCACAGTCTCTCAAACCCAACCTACCTCACAGGGTTGTTGTGAGTATAAAAATGGGGAGGAGGAGAACCATGTATGTCGCCTTGAGCCCCTTGGAGGAAAAGGTGGGGTATAAATGTAATAATAAACAATAAACCTTTGCCCTGTTGTGGATATTCATTGCTGTTCTTTCACTGCCAGGTGTCATGTCTTTGTGGTTCTGCTCCTTGCCTCTTGTGCGGCTGTTGCCCCTCAACAAAGAACTCCACCATCACACGCCTGAGCTTCACCTTGTTCCTGTTCCTGGGAACGTTGGTGTCTATTATCATGATCATCCCCGGAGTAGAAGCAGAACTCTACAAGGTAAGGAAATGTGTTTCATCGGGGTGGCTAACTTGCAGCCCCTACAGATGTTGCTAAACTACACCTCTCGTTTTATTTGTATGCTGCTTTTCCACAGTTAAAACCACGCTCAAGTCTTTGGTAGCTGGGCTGCATCAATAGGAGTATAGCATCTAGATCAAGGGAAGTAATAGTGCCACTGTATTCTGCTCTGGTCAGACCTCACCTGGAGTACTGTGTCCAGTTCTGGGCACCACAGTTCAAGAAGGACACTGACAAACTGGAACGTGTCCAGAGGAGGGCAACCAAAATGGTCAAAGGCCTGGAAACGATGCCTTATGAGGAACGGCTAAGGGAGCTGGGCATGTTTAGCCTGGAGAAGAGGAGGTTAAGGGGGGATATGATAGCCATGTTCAAATATATAAAAGGATGTCACATAGAGGAGGGAGAAAGGTTGTTTTCTGCTGCCCCAGAGAAGCGGATACGGAGCAATGGATCCAAACTACAAGAAAGAAGATTCCACCTAAACATTAGGAAGAACTTCCTGACAGTAAGAGCTGTTCGACAGTGGAATTTGCTGCCAAGGAGTGTGGTGGTGGAGTCTCCTTCTTTGGAGGTCTTTAAGCAGAGGCTTGACAACCATATGTCAGGAGTGCTCTGATGGTGTTTCCTGCTTGACAGGGGGTTGGACTCGATGGCCCTTGTGGTCTCCTCCAACTCTATGATTCTATGATTCTAAGTCAGGGTCCTGTTTTCCCAGGCCAGGTGGGAAAAGTCCAGCAAAGCAGGGAGCAGGTATTACAGAACTCACAGCCAAGATGGTCTGTTAAGGCCAGGATCTTTGCACTCATTATTTTATAAGAAGCTGTTGTTGTTGTTTAGTCATTTAGTTGTGTCCGATTCTTCATGACCCCATGGACCAGAGCACGCCAGGGTCTCCTGTCTTCCACTGCCTCCCGCAGTTTGGTCAAACTCATGCTGGTAGCTTTGAGAACACTGTCCAACCATCTCATGCTCTGTTGTCCTCTTCTCCTTGTGCCCTCCATCTTTCCCATCATCAGGGTCTTTTTCAGGGTATAAGAAGCTATATTATTATTATTGTTATTAAAATTTGTATACTGCTCTTCATCCAAAGGTCACAGGGCAGTTTACAACAACAAAATACAGAATAAGAACACAAAATACACAACAACAACAACAACAACAACAATGAAAAAAATACATCAGACGAAGCCAGGGCTCTAGACATTTTTTGTTGCCTGAGGCAAAGGACAAAAATGGCACCCTCCCTTTCCACACATGGAATCAAACTGAGCTGGCAATGGGAGACAGCAGGATAGCTTAAGGGGTGCAGAGGGAATGGGGGGGGGGGGCTGCTGCCTCACTCCCAAGAATCTGCTGCTCTCACTCTGCCTAGTAGTAGTAGGGCCAGCCTTGGCACCAGTTCAGAAAATGGTTGGCATGATGGGAATTGTAGTCTGGCAACTTCTAGAGGGCCGCAGGTTCTCTGTGCCTGTTTTAGAAGTACTGTACCAAGACTGACATTAAGTGGTTTAGTTTCCTTCTGATGAAAGGGTGTTCTGGAAATGTAGAGTGTTTTGGAAAAATAAATAATTTTATTTCCAAATATGCAAGTGGAGGCAAACAGGCACTCCTGCTGCAAGGCAGCAGTTCTGCTAGGCATGCACCAAGATTAAACCTATTATTTATGTTTACCTTTTACCAGATTCCTGGGTTCTGTGATGAAGGCAATACAGTTTTAGGTGTCCACGGCAAAGTCGCCTGCAAGTCCTTCCTGGGCCACAAATCAGTATACCGCATGTGCTTTGCCACAGCTGCCTTCTTCTTCTTGTTTGCCTTGATAATGATCTGTGTGAGGAGCAGCAAAGACCCGAGAGCCTCAATACAGAATGGGTGAGGAACATATTTGCATCTATGGTGGGAATGTCCAAAAGCTAAAGCCTTCTGGGGTACAGTCTTTTGAGAAATCTGATCTATCCTAAAGTGTTGTATTTTACCCTCACCATAACCAGCACTCCTTAATCTTCTTATGGAAGGTGATATTCTGTAGTTTATAGTAGGGAGCTAGTTGGACACTATTGGCTGTTTCATGACTCTTGATTGCAAGGTTTTGGAGGGATATGGCTGGAGCTGATTTGAATTATTGGTACAGAAAGGAATGGGATATTGTAGTGTTGGAAAAGTTAATGTTGAAATTAACAGTACTTGGACCTAATAATATTATTCTAAATGGAGCAGTGAAATGTATGTTGCCAGTCCCCTTTGAGAACTCTAGTCAAAAAGCTGGATAAAAAGGTAAAGGGACCCCTGACCATTAAGTCCAGTCACAGATGACTCTGGGGTTGTGGCACTCATCTCGCTTTATTGGCCAAGGGAGCCGGCGTACAGCTTCCCGGTCATGTGGCCAGCATGACTAAGCCGCTTCTGGTGAACCAGAGCAGTGCATGGAAACACCATTTACCTTCCTGCCTATTTATCTACTTGCACTTTGACATGCTTTCGAACTGCTAGGCTGGCAGAAGCAGGAACTGAGCAACGGGAGCTCACCCCTAGTCGCGGGGATTCAAACAGCCTACCTTCTGATTGGCAAGCCCTAGGCTCTGTGGTTTAGACCACAGCGCCACCCACATCCCTTAAAAAACGCTGGATACTGATCTATTAAACAAACAAAGCCAGGGCTTTTGTCTTCTGAAGTTGACCTTCGTTTGTTCAAAACCAGCAGGTCAGTTTCACTTGTGTATTGTTAGCATTATTATTATTATTTTTGGAGGGTCATGACAGATGATAATAGTTTGACCCAGCTTCTTTCCATGGGCATTGGGCCATTTTTTAAAAAATTGCCTTCTATGAAACTCACCAGGCAGATTTTATTCATCTGTACTCAGAACTAAGTCCCATTGAGTAGTTCTAGGTAGGATGGTATAGCTGCAAGATTTTGCAGGTGACTTCTCGACCATCTCACGGAACAGACCCAGATGTGATAATAATAATAATAATAATAATAATAATAATAATAATAATAATAATAATATATTATTTATACCCCACCCATCTGGCTGGGCTTCCCCAGCCACTCTGGGCAGCTTCCAAAAAAAATATTAAAATACTGTAATACATCAAACATTAAAAGCTTCCCTAAACAGGGCTGCCTTCAGATGTCTTCTAATAGTCTGGTAGTTGTTGTTTTATTTGACATCTGGTGGGAGGGCGTTCCACAGGGAGGGCGCCACTACCAAGAAGGCCCTTTGCCTGGTTCCCTGTAAGTTGGCTTCTCGCAGTGAGGGAACTGCCAGAAGGCCCTCGGTGCTGGACCTCAGTGTTACCTTCAGCAAGGTTGCTGTGCATCACATGCCCCCCCCAACTCTTAAAAACTTTTAGTTAAGCCTTCACTCCAGCCTGATGGCCTCCAGCTGTTGTTGAACTCCTACTCCCATCATCCCTGACCATTGGCCAATCTGGCTGAGTCAGATGGGAGTTGAAGTCCAGCGTCATTTTCCAGGCACAAGGTTGGGAAGGCTGTTCTAGTTCCTCCTCCCTGCTTTGCATACACCATAGAGCAGCAGTGCTTCAGATGCAGAGCCTGTAGGCCAAGACTTACGTAACTCCGCATTAGCCAATGTTAAATGCCTTCATACCTTTCCTGAAATAGGACCAAGCAAGATATAAATAAACCCTGCTTTAAAATCCTCACTCAAAATAATGCACCACCCTACCTTTTGACGAGGGTTTCTCTGCCTGCGCCCCACAAAGCTCCAACTTTCCTGGATAATTTTTGAGTTCTAATGTTCTTAGGGCTTCTAAAGCAAGATTGCTGAGGCTGCGACAGCTGATGTTTAAATATTTCCCAACTGTAACTTATCGTGAGTGGTGTGACTACTGTCTTCTGGTTGGAAATAGCAACTCTGTTTTCCGATGGGGGAGTGCAGGAAGCTGCCTTGTCCTGAGTCATACCATTGGGTCATCTGGTTCAGTATTGTCCACACTGACTGGCAGCAGCTCTCCAGGGTTTTGGACAGGGCTTCTCTCCCAACACTACCTGGAGAAGCCGGGGAATGAACCTGGGGCCTTCTGCATGCAAAACAAATGTTCTGCCCCTGAGCTATAGTTCTTCTGTTTCTCTTTGAGCCTCATATTCACCTGTAGCCTCTTAGCTTACTTATTTATTCCTGCAATGTAGTCTTTGCTTTTTGTGGCCAAGCCCTCACAAAGTGATGTACAGAGAGAAATGGAGAACAGCAGACCCTCAGGTGCAGACCCTTGAAGCATGAGCGGATGTAGAAAAATAGATGCATGAGGGATATCAAACAGGGGTCACCAAACACCATGTTGGGTTTTTCTTTTGCATACGGGTCTGATAATGTTGTGATGCGGGTGGCGCTGTGGGTTAAACCAGAGCCTAGGACTTGCCGATCAGAAGGTCGGCAGTTCAAATCCCCCCGACGGGGTGAGCTCCCGTTGCTCGGTCCCAGCTCCTGCCAACCTAGCAGTTTGAAAGCACGTCAGAGTGCAAGTAGATAAATAGGTACCGCTCTGGCGGGAAGGTAAACGGCATTTCCGTGCACTGCTCTGGTTCTCCAGAAGCGGCTTAGTCATGCTGGCCACATGACCCGGAACCTGTACGCCGGCTCCCTTGGCCAATAAAGCAAGATGAGCACCGCAACCCCAGAGTCGGCCACGACTGGACGTAACGGTCAGGGGTCCCTTTACCTTTACCTGATAATGTTTCTTGTGGCAGTGTGCAGGTTAATAGCCAAATTTTAGGAACAAGATGAAAGAACCAAATATTGAGCACTGGTATGCACTGGTTTGGGACGTTGCATTCTAGGAAAAAAGCTTACTGAAGGAGGAGCCACAGAGTGAGAAGAGATGGGTGTTTTCTGTGAAATGTGACCCTTCTTTATTGACTTCATAAAAGAAGGTCAGCTGTCATATGACACTCTCCAAATACGACTGAGTCGCTGTGGAGGGACACAGTCATATAAAGCCTAAGATGTACAGAGTTTTGGTAGGGCAGTTATAACTGTGATGTCTCTTCTCAATTCCTGCAGGTTGTGCTTTAATTGAATGTGTTCCTGGTTATGTGTGTATGTTTTTAAAGGTATACAGTGGTACCTCGGGTTACAGACGCTTCAGGTTACAGACTCTGCTAACCCAGAAATAGTACCTCAGGTTAAGAACTTTGCTTCAAGATGAGAACAGAAATCGCAGCAGTGCGGCTGCAGCGGGAGGCCCCATTAGCTAAAGTGGTACCTCAGGTTAAGAACAGTTTCAGGTTAAGAACAGACCTCCAGAACGAATTAAGTTCTTAATCCGAGGTACCACTGTATTTTAAAAGGCAGTTGTGGGGAAAAGAATCAAGGCCATTTTGAATGCCAGAACTGAAGGAGCCAAATAAATATTAAATGGAAGAGCTCCACAACTGCAGGGTCACTACTAAGAAGACCCGTCTCTTGTGCTCACCAATAGATTTTGTCAGTAAGAGGACATGGATTAGCTGAGACACAGGTCTTGGATTACGGGCAGGGTTGTATGGTTGGTCCTTGAGGTAACCCAGTTCCAAATTGCTAAGGGCTTTAAAGGTGAACCCCACTGCTTGGAATCAAGCTCAGAAGTGAACTGCTGGTTAATGCAAGTGACAGAAAAATTGTGTTGCACGCCCATAATTTCTGTCTCTCATTAGCGTCCTAGCAGCTGCACTTTGCTCCAGATGTTTCCATCCTGGCTTAATGTTGGAGCAAAACAAACGCTGCTTAAGAGGACTTTCTAGGACGACTCTGTTTTAAAAAGGTCTTTTCTCCTCTTCTCAACTCCAGGTTTTGGTTCTTCAAATTCCTGATACTAATTGGAATTACAGTGGGGGCCTTCTATATTCCTGATGGACCGTTCACATCTGGTAAACAAAACCTTGAATTTGCATTCCTGACTTGCAAAGGGGCTGTGATGTACAGTAGCTTTTGTGTGTGTGCTGCTCTACATAAGGTGGGGTTGGATACTTTCTGTCCTGTGAAAGCTAAGAAGAAGGTTAGTCAGAGCCATTCTTTGCCCCGTTCCCCTCATACATCAGTGCCTCAGGGTGGGAAGTAGTAGCTGTACCGTCTCTACTGGGTGGCTTTGAGCCATCCACCATTTTAATTTCTACCAGGCAATGCTACATCTGGGGCATTGTGGGTAATTAAAATGGCAGGCAGCTCGCAAGCTCAGCTGCCTGGTGCAAGTTGCTCAGAGCTGTGTCAAAGGTGAGTCTTGCTGAGTCTTTAGAAGCAGTGTGAATAGAAGGGAACAGATGCTTTCGATTCTTGGTTTTTTAAAGCACTCTCTCTAATCCTCTTTAGCTTCTGAGCTTTCAGCAATGAATCCTGCAATATTATTATTGTTTTCTTCCACGAACCACCTGGGGTAGCGATGCTCTTATTGCCAACAGTGGGTTGTACTCAATATTAATTTGGCTCAGAGCAGACACATTAAAATCAATGGATGCAGCTAACAAGCTCTTTGGTTTTAATGGGTCTACTCTTATAGGATTAATGGTGGATACTGGGAGGAGTCCTTTGCTGGATCCCAAATGACACACACCTGGTACACAAGAGTATTCACAGTCTCCATTTCCTTCTGAGTAGTAAACAACTGTGGAAGAACTGATTCCTTGCTTCCTCTTCATGATTGACTGCACTCTTATAATAGCAGCTAGAAGGGCTTGAGGGATTCTAGGGTGGATCATCCACCTCAGTTAAGATGGCATACGAAGCTGTGGATCAGGAAAATCAGGATTTGAATCTCACTTCTGGCCTTAGGCAAGGTTCTATCTTGTTCTGTCTGTCTGTCTCTCTCAGATGAGACTGGGACCCAGCACAAATAGGTCTCTCAGCCTTTCCCCTAATTCTTCACCAAGGCTTTATCCATTACGAAACATCCTTTTCTGATTCTGTAAGATCACCATAAGAGCCTTGCTGGATGTAGCCAAGGGCCTATTTCATCCAGCACCTTGTTCTTACAGTTTTGAGCTATTTTTAAGGAAATTCACCAAAATCTACACTTCTGACATAGGAATCCCAGCTGTGTCCAGGAAATTACGGACGTATGGGAACCCTAATACAATTTTTACATCCCCAAAGGTTACCTGTTTAAAACTTCATATTGACAACTTGTGGATAATAAGCAATAACCCAAATTTCCTTCTTTCTCTCTCTCTCTCTCTCTCCCCCCCCCCCCCGCTTTATACTTTTCCTCTCTCAAATAAGTTTGGTTCTACTTTGGTGTAGTCGGCTCTTTCCTCTTCATCCTCATCCAGCTTATCCTCTTGATTGACTTTGCACATTCCTGGAGTCAGATTTGGCTGCACAATGCGGATAATGGCAACTCGAAATGCTGGTATGCAGGTCAGTATGGAACACTTATTTACATGTGTGTAAAATTGATGTGCTCTGTGTGTGGGTTCAGACAAGCGGGTTCCTTGGTGGGCATGAAGGGGAGCATCTGAGAAGATTGTGGTGCCCACGAGTACCACCACTGAAGGCACCAAGAACAGACAGTTGCTGGGTTCTCCACCCCCACACCTTTGTGTTAAATTTATATGTTGGGTCTCTCCTATTTCATATTTTCCTAATGATGTCATCACGCTGCAGTTTGTGTAGACACTGACAGATGGCGCTGTGAACTACAGCATGATAGCAGACTGGGTTCTCAGAGCTCCTGGACCACCGCAGCAGTGTTAGAGGGCAAGGAGGAGGGAACTGGGAGTGGGCAAGCTGAGATTTGGTCTGAGAGGAGGGGTGAATTTGGCAAGGGTTGGTGAGTGAAGTATGCAGGGGTCGAACCCCTAGTATGTATATTTTTCTATTAGTGCTGTATTTTTCTGCTCTCTTAGCTACTCCAAGAACATAACTATATGTCAAACAGTGTGTATTGGTTCTTATTAGTCTCTGTGAATCCTCCTCTTTCAATAATTTCTTTTAGTTATAATCAAACTTAGTGGGAATAATAATAATGATAATATATTATTTATACCCCGCCCATCTGGCTGGTTTTACCCAGCCACTCTGGGCGGCTTGCAACAGAATATTAAAATACAATAGTCTATTAAACATTAAAAGCTTCCCTAAACAGGGCTGCCTTCAGGTGTCTTCTAAAAGTCTGGTAGTTGTTTTTCTCTTTGACATCTGGTGGGAGGGCGTTCCATAGGGCGGGTGCCACTACCGAGAAGGCCCTGTAACTTGGCTTCTTGCAGGGAGGGAACCGCCAGAAGGCCCTTGGCACTGGACCTTGGTGTCCAGGCAGAACGATGGGGGTGGAGATGCTCCTTCAGGTATACTGGACCGAGGGTATAATCAGACCCACCAAGAACCCCTCCCAAACATGTTGAGTGTAACAAGATCCTGTCCTGATTCTGTTTTTCCCTCCTTCATTTTGTTATCCCTCCCCTCACTTTTTTAAAACTAAAAAGCAATGCACAGACTGTCCTACTGCAAACAGATAAGCTCCCACTCCATTCCATTGCATGGGGAGAGACTTTGGAT
Source organism: Podarcis tiliguerta (assembly GCF_965153285.1). Lineage (NCBI taxonomy): Eukaryota > Metazoa > Chordata > Lepidosauria > Squamata > Lacertidae > Podarcis > Podarcis tiliguerta. The sequence continues at coordinate 66,361,446 of NC_139541.1, forward strand.
CAGGGCAAGGAACCAGCATGGTTTTGTTTTAAAATCTGGTTCCTCTGAGCATCTGGGAAGTATCCCTCTTACTGCAGGGACGGGGAATCTGTTGCCCTCAAGATGCCATTGGGCTGCAGCTCCTACCATCACTGACCATTGGCAACCCTGTCTGAGGCTGATGGGAGTTGGGAGTCTGGTGCAATCTGGAGGATTGTGCATGACTGCTACACCTGTCCATATGCCCACTTACTTGGAAACACCCATTGAACTCATTGAACTTAATTCTGAGCAGACGTGCGTTTGATGGTGCCATTAGTATTGGCTCAAAGAGAACTTGCAAAAACAGCAGACACAATGGAGAAAAGTTCTGGGAAATGAAAGGATTGGATGGTGCAGGTCAATTCTGTGTCCAGGGCAGCTGTCTACCAGCTCCATCTGGTAGGCAGGCTGAGACCCTACCTGCCCACAGACTGTCTCGCCAGAGTGGTGATTGCTCTGGTTATCTCTCGCTTGGACTACTGCAATGCGCTCTATGTGGGGCTACCTTTGAAGGTGACCAAGAAACTACAACTAATCCAGAATGCAGCAGCTAGACTGGTGACTGGGAGCGGTCACTGAGACCATATAACACTGGTCTTGAAAGACCTACACTGGCTCCCAGTACATTTCCAAGCACAATTCAAAGTGTTGGTGCTGACCTTTAAAGCCCTAAATGGCCTCGGCCAAGTATACCTGAAGGAGCATCTCCACCCCCATCGTTCAGCCTGGACACTGAAGTCCATCTCCGAGGGCCTTCTGACGGTTTCCTCACTGCGAGAAGTGAGGTCAGGAGAACCAGGCAGAGGGTCTTTTCAGTAGTGGCACCTGCCCTGTGGAACACTCTTGCATCAGATGTCAAGGAAATAAACAACTATCTGACTTTTAGAAAGCATCTGAAGGCAGCCCTGTTTAGGGACATTTTTAATGTTTGGTGTTTTATTGTGTTTTTAATATTCTGTTGGGAGCAGCCCAGGGTGGCTGCGGAAACCCAGCCAGATGGGAAATAAATAAATAAATATTTTCAAATGTGGAGGGTGGGATTTGTGGCCTTCCAAATGTGGTTGGACTACAACTTCCCCATTATTCTGGACCATCAGCCATGCTACAGCTGCAGCTGATAGATGTTCTAGTCCAACAGTGGGTGGAAGTCCACTTTCCTCCTGGCTTACTGGCGAGCTGTGTATCAACATCTCCCCCGCTTTCTTTTCTCAGCCCTCTTCATCTTCACGTTCCTCTTCTACGCTGTCTCCATCGCTGCGGTGGTGCTGCTCTATGTGTATTACACAAAGGCAGACGGTTGTACAGAAAACAAGGCGCTCATCAGCCTTAACCTCATCTTCTGTGTGATTGTGTCCGTGGTTTCCATCCTGCCCAAGGTCCAGGTAAGATGCTGCACTGAGAATCCAAGGCTGCTCACTGGTGAAATTTGTGGAGCTCTCCCAGGTCCTGGTCTGGCATTCTAACCATGACGCCACACTTCCTGACATTCTATTAACTTGGGCACCTTTGGAGCAAAGCTCACACTAGGTGGCTTGTGTATCAGAAAGATGCAACACAATGTCTTGAAGGCCTAAGTCAGGCATTCCCAAACTCCGCCCTTCAGATGTTTTGGGACTACAATTCCCATCATCCCTGACCACTGGTCCTATTAGCTAGGGATGATGGGAGTTGTAGTCCCAAAACACATCTGGAGGGTCGAGTTTGGGGATGTCTGGCCTAAGTAGACATGACTTGAGATGTGTCTCTGCATTTGAAACACACTCTCTCTCCCCCACCCCATCCCCCCCCCCCTCTCTCTCACACACACACACACACAGAGAGAGAGAGAGAGAGAGAGAGAGGGGGTATCAACTGGGGTGTGCACATACTGCTAATTAAAACGATCAGAACAGTCATGGACAGGGAATTTAACCTTTTCTTCCCCTACCGAAGTCCTGAGGCTCTGCTTCACCCTGCCCAAAAAGCTAGTATTTAAAATACACACACACACTTGGGTGCTAGGGGACGAAAGAATTAAGTTATGTTTTTCTCTTTATATTTTTAAAAGCCCTAGCTTGATGCAGTTTTATTTTAAAGACCACAACAGCTCCCCTGTGTGTTAAATGCAAAGAAGCATTTAACACCGTGCCTTGTTCAGCCCTGATTTTGCACCAAATATTCTTCGGTACTTTAAACAGGTGCTGTTCCTCTTCCTCTACAGGATGCCCAGCCTCACTCAGGGCTGCTGCAAGCCTCCATCATTACACTCTATACTATGTTCATCACCTGGTCAGCCTTGGCAAATGTCCCAAGTAAGTAGCATTTTCCCAACAATGAACTTATTTCATTTACTTTTATTCTTAATACTGTGTATCCTTTATTTTGTTTTTGTTTGCTTTTGGTTTTCTTTAAAGAAAAAAACCATTGGGAGGAAAAGATCCAAAAGGGTTTACAAGCAAATGAAAACCATAGTAAAACAGAGTTCGCAGAGAAAAATGAAAATGCCATATAAGAGTCTTCCCCAACCTACTCTTGCTGGACTACAATTCCCATCATCACTGGTTATTTTGATCAGGGCTGATGGAAGTTGTAGTCCAATAATATAAGGAAAACACCAAATAGGGAAAGCCGCTATAAGAAGACAGTTCTAAATTCAGTGGAAGGCTTGGACTTTTTTTTAAAAAAGCCCTAAGACTAATTGAACTAAGTTCTAGGCACAATCTCCAATTAAGGAGCCACCACTGAAAAGGCTCTTTCCTTTTCAGCCTAATCTTTAAGCATGCCTGTGGTTGTGTACACACCACTGTAAATGTGCACGTGGGTAACACAGAACTGATTTTCCTGTGTGCACTTCCGTGCATATTTGTGTGCAAGCTTGCACTTACTTCTTCATGCAGTGCATCGTTAAACTATGGAACTCGCTCCTGAAGGAGGTGGTCTTAGTCACCAACTGAGATGGCTTTAAAAGATGATTGGGCAAATTCATGCAGGAGAGGGCTACAGATGGCTACTAGCCATGATGACTATGCTCTGCCTCCACAGTTGGAGGCAGTCATGCTTCTAAATCCTGCTTTCTGGAAACCACAGGAGGGGAGACTGCTCTTGTGGTCAGATCCTGCTTGCATGTTTCCCATTAGGGTATCTGGCTGTCCACTATGAGAACAGGATTCTGGCTGGCCTGACCCAGCAGGCTCTTCTCATGTGCTCAATAAACACACAAGACGTAACCGGCTGTACTTTTGAATAAATAAGGTATACTATCCATTGTATCAAATTGTAGATTTCAACGGAAGTTCCACTGAATCCTTTCACAGAGTCCAAGACAAGGATTTCCTAGGATGGCGAAACAAGGCTAATATTCTGGAAATCCTTGTTTGAGACTATGTGAAAGGATTCTGTGGAACTGTAACAACCCTTCATGTGGATTATTGGACTCTAAGAACAGACAGGTGGAATAGATACTTATACATGTATGGACCTGTTGCATGAACTGACTAGAGAATGAACTGATCCACTGGGTCTTCTGCTTTTTTCGTTGCACTTTAGGAGACTTCTGTTGAAATCTACAATTTGATACAATGAATAGTATGCCTTATTTACTCAAAAGTACAGCTGGTTACGTCGTGTCTTTATTGAGTATGTTTCACGTAACCATAGGTTGTTTCTTCTTCTTCTTTTTCTTCTTCTTCTTCTTCTTCTTCTTCTTCTTCTTCTTCTTCTTCTTCTTCATGTGCTGACATGAGTACAGTGGTACCTTGGTTTGCAACCATAATCCGTTCTGGAGGTGTGTTTGTAAACCAAAACAGGTTGTAACCCAAGGTGTGCTTTCGCCAGTGGGGCCTCCAAAAAGAATTTGTTCGTAATCCAAAAAAATGGGTTGTAATCCAAAAAAATGGGTTGTAATCCAAAAAAAGGTTGCAAACCAGGACACGCACTTCCGGGTTTGACATGTTTGTAATCCAAAACGTATGCAAACCAAGGTACCACTGTATCCCAGTGTTTACATTCCACACCAGTGGCTGGTGCTTGAAAGGATGTATTTGTACTCTGTACCCCTCAATTAATATATCCCTATCCTCCCTGGTCTAAGTTTTCTAAATAAAGCCACACTGACTGAGTTAACTATTGTGGCACTATTCTTGGGGGAAGTGTCCACTTACATGCTTGTTTCCTTGCTGTTTTCTCCCCATGTGCAGAAATTGGATGACTGTGTCTGCAAGTCTGGGACCAGTATCCCCCTTTCCCCTCCTTAAAAGGAGGCTTTGGCAAAAGCAATGAGACAGACTTCAACCCAGTATCATGAGAGAAAAAACCCCGGAGAGGATTCCAAGTTTGATCTCATTCACTGTGTGCATGTTATGGAACTGATGCCAGTGTGTCTCCGTGTCACGATGACATTTCTATCATTTACCCCTCCCTGTTCAAACTTAGGATTTTGTTCCCTCTTTTTCCCGGAGACATATTGATCTTGGCTTGAAAGACATGCCCTCTTGTTGTAGCTCAGCCTGTTGTTTGTATTGTCATGTGGGAGAACAGGGCAATGACTTGTTTCTACAGCAGCCCACAGAATCTGTCTTCGCAGGTTCTTGGTTTGATGAGAAGTCTCATCTCTGCAGACCTGACAGCACAGAATACTTCCCCAGAAAGGATATGTGATTTATTTTCAGGGGGGTGAGAAGTTCTGAGTGTGCTTTTCCTGTGTGCAGGGTGTCTGGAAGGAAGTTGATCTGGCATTCAGCAATGTCTGCAAAGCTCAAGGTTCCCCACACCTGTTTGAGATGTTTGTCCATTTTTAATTTGCAGACAAATACTGCAACCCGACTCTTCTGATTCGAATGGAGGGCAATGGCACCAGCACCCTTCCTGCTGGTGGACAACCAACTCAGTGGTGGGATGCTCCGAGCATTGTGGGGTTGGTCATCTTCATCCTCTGCACATTCTTCATAAGGTAGGAATCCATATTCATTTAGACACCAAACTCATCTAACTTATTAGGTGTCTTGAAGGCCATGTTCTGCCCCAGGGCCTAAGGTTCTCCAGCTCTGCCATAGGCCTCCTGGTATAGAGAATAGAGAGTTAGATGGTTCAAAGGACTGATTTTAATATGAGGCATCTTAATACATGAGCAGTGGAGAATTATGATGCTGTTGGAGCTTTTGCTTTGTTTTCAAATACAGTGGTAACTTGGTTCTCAAACTTAATCTGTTCCGGAAGTCCGTTTCAGAACTGGAGCGTTCCAAAACCAAGGCACACTTCCCCATAGAAAGTAATGCAAAATGCATTAATCCATTCCAGACTTTTAAAAACAACCCCTAAAACAGCAATTTAACATGAATTTTACTTTCTAACGAGACCATTGATCCATAAAGTGAAAGCAAGTATCAATGTACTGTACTACAAAATAAATAAGACAGTATTCTAGATGTTAAAAATTAAAATTAATTTATTTTCTTACCTGCACTGATGATAGTCATTGTTTGGATGGAGGGCTTTTATCCATTTCCGCAGTCACACAATCAATCTATCAGTAGCTGAATTGGGTTCCACACCATCACAAAAACAAAATTACCAAAAAAGCCTCAAGAACAAAAATGCAAAATAAATAGAAAGTGCCAAACTTAATTCATTCTGGAAGTTCATTTGACTTCCAAAATGTTCAAAAACCAAGGCACAGCTTCTGATTGGTGCAGGTGCCCCTGAAATAACAGCCGACGGCCGCATTGGGTGTTCAGCTTCTGAAAAACGTCTGAAAACTGGAACACTTACTTCTGGGCTTCTGGTGTTTGAGAACAAAGACGTTTGAGAACCAAGGTATCACTGTAGAACATAAGTGGAGAAAAAGAGTAAGAATGTCTGCCAAGCACTTTATTTGCTGCCCCACAGTAGACAGCTAGATAGGCACCTGTAATGTCTGTGGCAGAGTCATTCCTTGACCAAGAACAGGATTCTAAGCTGCTGTGATTTAAACATAGACTACTCCACCCCAGGGCTTACAAAGTATTGCAGAAGGAAGACCACTCTATATAGCTGTGAGCGAGGAAAGTACTCTAGAATGAGCATCTGTGTCTGACAAACATAGCCTCAGCTTGCATCCTTATTTCTAAGAGACCCAGGCTTCTGAACCCTTCAGACCTTGCACATCAGCCTGTCTGAGCCTATTCTACTTTAAGTATATTCTGCCTAAAGGAGAGCACCCAGAACTGGTCGCTTGCTGATCTCGCACATGATAGACTCAAAGTACATTGAGCTTATGTTAGCTTCCAGTCTCCCCCTGCTGGCAATGAGTAGTAGATCCCTTCCCCTGTTAACTGAAGAAAAGCTGTGTGCACAGCTGTCTATAAACATAACATTATACAGTCATACCTTGGGTTACAGATGCTTCAGGTTGTGTTTTTTTGGGTTACGAACCCACCAAAACCTGGAAGTACCGGAATGGGTTACTTCCGGATTTCAGTGGTCGCGCATGTGCAGAAGTGCTAAATCGCGCTTTGCGCATGTGCAGAAGCACCGAATCGCAACCCACATGTGTGCAGATGCACCGCTGTGGCTTGCGGCCACTGCGGGTTGTGAACGTGCATCCCGCATGGATCATGTTTGCAACCCGAACGTCCATATATATATGTATTCAGGCACATAGTGGTGTATGCATATGCACTCAAAACAGCACCGAAAACATAGCGAGGGACGAAGGGGCATGCAACTGACGTTCTTCTCCTTGCTTTGCCTACAGCATCCGCTCCTCGGACCACGTCGAAGTGAACAGGATGATGCTGACGGAGGAGAGCCCAGCTATGATTGAAGGGGGCAATGCTGGCTTTGAAGGCGACGCGCGCCGGGCTTATGACAACGAAGAGGATGGAGTGACGTACAACTACACTTTTTTCCACATCTGCCTCTTCCTGGCTTCCCTCTACATCATGATGACGCTCACAAACTGGTACAGGTGTGTGCAACTGTCGCTCCCGTGCAGGAGGAGGGAGCAGAATTGTTCTCTGTTTGCTGCCGATGGCAGGAGCAGAGCCTGGTGGGTGGAAATCTGCAGGAAAGCAGACTTTGGGGAAACGTTGAAAGAAAATAGCATTGCACATTGTTTAGTGTGGAACTTTGTAATTCCCTGCCTGTTTATTTCGGGCTGATGCCTTCACTGTACTCTTTTTAACACCTGCTGAAAGCGCTTTTGTTTAGACCAGCCTACCCAGGTGCTTAGAAAGTCGACGTGAGTTTTAATTTGTTTTCGCTTTTAATTTTTTCAGCGTCTTAGCATGATAGCTGTCAGTTCTTCTTGTTTATAATTTGATTGTTTTATCTTTTAGGTAAACCACTTTGAGATTTGTTGTTTTTTTTCAATCAGGCAGTGTATAAATTTGATAAAAAATATAATAAATAATAAAATAGGGGCGTGCATGTCCACCTCTAATCCAGGCCCAATGTGGCACTTCAGATCTGTTCTAATTTGGGGGTTGACCAAACCTTGATCTGGGCACCAAATCGATGTTGAACCAACTCCAAGGTTTTATTAGGGTTTTAAACTGGGGCAACCCAGAGCTTTCTCCACCTGATCTGGCTGAAACTGATTCATTTCAATATCTGGGTTTCTGTTGGATCGGTTGGACAGCCCCAGAAAATGAGAAACAGGGAGCAGATTGTTTAGAGAGGTGGCGGGCTCTCCTTTGCTGGAGGTCCTTAGCAGAGGCTGGATGGCCATCATGTCAGGGATGCCTCAGTTTCAAGATCTGCATTGTAAATCTTACATTGAGGCCTAGAATGCTTCCAATGACGCTTCCATGTTAATTCTCTGGTCTGGTTCCTTCCCTGTTGAGATTACTCAGATGCACGGAAGGTGAGGCTGCATTCTGAAGACACTTTGGAAATGCAGGATGTGGCTGGCTGGGTGTTTGCCAGCCTGTGCACATTTTGCTGGCATAGTTTTTATTTTATTTTTTCATTTCATGTATTTATAGCCTACCTTTCTCCCAAGTTGGGATTCAAGGCAAGCTTGCAACATTTTAAAAATATGATTATAAAATGCAAAGGAAGGAAAACAGGCTAGTTTTCAGAATAGTTAAATTGCAAGGAAACACATTAAAATACCAGTTGCCCCCATAGCAGCCTGGGGGTCAGCTTCATTTCCACCCAGTTGCCAAAGGCCTATCTAATTAAGAAGCAAAATTTCAGCAGGGCACCCCTAAAGTAAAAGAGAGAGAGAGAAATGAACACACACACAGGTAGAACAGATAGAATTTCCTAGGCTTATGGAGTATATAGAAATTGGTCTCCTCTTCTTCTGAGAGTTCTAGTATCCTACTTTGCCCACTACTGTTGCCTAGGTAACAAGGATGGAGCATCAGTTCTCCAAGATCAAGCACTTTTTTTTTGGTGAGAAGAAAGGAGAGAGTGACCTCCATGAAGTCTAGAGGAGCAGATAGGAAGAGTTGCCTATGCATGTGCTCCAGGGAGAGGCCATTGTGAAACAGTCTCCCCCCCCCCCCCGCTCGCTGCAGAATCCCTGCTTGGAGTTTTCAAACTCTGCCTTGCTTGACTGTAAACCCATATATACCTGGCGCCCCTCCCATCCCCAGCTGTGAGCACCTGACTATTTATAGCCCATGACTCACTGCCATCGCACCAGGCGTGACCTGTACTCCTGCCAGTGTGTTCTGCAGTGCCTTCGCTCTGAACATTTCGTTGTCTCAGTGAGATTGGCGGCACGGTGGAAGCCGATCTGTGACAGCAGACGTCTCTCCTGAAACCCCCCTCCTTCCGCCCTCTCCAGTGCTCAGTTTCTGAATGAAAACTGACTCGAGAGGGTTTTTTCCGGGATCATTTGCAAGGACAGGCGTAAGAAGCAACTGCAACCATGAGGCAGCAAGCAAAGCACGAAGACACAGCTTGCCACAAGTGCTTTGTGGGGGAAAGAAGGGGCTCTTGGCTCTCCTCTAACGGATAAAAGGCAGAAGAAAGTAGATAGATAGATAGATAGATAGATAGATAGATAGATAGATAATTTATTATGGTCAGAGACCTGTTTATAAAACACACTTGGGGGTACAATCCCAGAAGGAAAACCAACAATTAAAACAATGTACAACAATAATTTTAAAATCTATAAATGCGATAAGCGTATAGACACTTAAAACTTTAAGATAAGCTATCGCAGAGAGATGGAACCGAGTTTGGGGATTTTCTTAACGAACTAGTTTGGGTCAGGGGATGGTCTGCGCCTACAGATCTGTACACAGAATCTGGCGACCATCCGGGTTGTCTTATGATCTTTGCCTAACAGGAAAAGGTTGAATTTTTGCTTTTCCGGGAGGTCAGCGAGCCTCACCAGTAGGGGATCAATGGTCTTACTACGTGCCTCTCCATAAAAGGGACATCTAAAGAACAAGTGTTTTGGGCTTCCTATATCCCCCAATGAACAGGTGCAAAGTCTCTGAGCATATGGGACTTTTTAAAAGGCTCCTTCCAGGACCGGCGAGGGCAGCAGTAGAAAGTACTTCTTCACACACTTAAACTGTGCAACTCCCATAGGAGGCAGTGTTGGCCACCAACTCAGATGGCTTTAAAAGGAGGGCTGGGCAGATTCATGGAGGAGAAAGCTATCAATTGCTATTATGCATGTTTGGAGGCAGTCATATTTCTGAATCCTGGTTTCTGGGAACCACAGGAGGGGAGGGTTGCTCTGGTCCTGCTCACAGGTTTACCATGGGCAGCCACTGTGGGAACAGGATGCCGGACTAGATGGGCCATTGGCCTGATCCAGCAGCCTGCTGTTCTGTATTTATGTTAATTCTAAAGGCCTGAACTAAATTGTCATCTTAAGGGCCTAGTATGTACCGTATTTTTCGCTCTATAGGGCACACCGGCCCATAGGGCGCACCTAGTTTTCTTGGGGGGGGAAATAAAGGGGGGGGGGAATTATGGATCCATCCCGCTGGCTGTCTTGGCTTCCTTTTTAGCCTTCGCTCCTGGAGTCTGCTGCTATCCGCAAGCCTTCTGAGCCCGGCGGGAACTCCCACCGGGCTCCAAAGGCTGGCGGATAGCTGCCCAAAGCCCGGGGTGTGCAGCGCTGTGCTCCCCGGGCTCCAGGATGCAGGCTGCCATCCGCAAGCCTTGGGAGCCCAGCAGGAACTCCTACCATGCTCCGAAGGCTTGCGGATAGCTTCCTGAAGCCTGGAGAGCTAGAGGGGTCGGTGCGCACCGACCCCTCTTGCTCTCCAGGCTTCAGCGAAAGCCTGCATTCGCTCCATAGGACGCACACACATTTCCCCTTCATTTTTGGAGGGGAGAAAGTGCGTCCTATAGAGCGAAAAATACGGTAATGTTACCGGAGGCAGAGGAGGCAAAAGTTGTCCGGAAGATAAAGAACAATTTGGTTTTTGTATCCCTTCTTAAATAGGTCAACGGTGCAGTTCGGCATTAGGAGTTGTCTGATGGATCTGGGCTTTCTGCAAACCTGCTGTTGTGTTCTTTGCATTTGGGGGACTTGTAAACAGTATTGCATCAGCTCCCTATCTAGATAGCAGCTGCAGTCCAGCTGTGCACAGATGCTGCCTTAATTTTTTCTTTTAAAAAAATGTTCAACCATGCACAGGAAGAATACAAGAATAATCTGAGCTATCCACGATGGGCTTTGTTCAGGAGGAGCGGGGCAGGATGTACAGCCTGCTGAAGGCCACATCGCTCACTGTCCCAAGTGTGTAGAAATCAGGGGTTGCCAGTGTTTTGGAGCCCGTGCTCACGTTTGCAAACTGGAGAAAGCATCATGGCCATTGCTGAAGCCTGCGCACACAAACCTTCTTCCCTGCCAGCAAAAGTGTTTGCTTTTCTTCAAGGGGGTGTCTGAGAGACCGAGAAACAGATCTTTTTTGAACATGCAGCTGGGGAGCTGAGGGCTGTGTCCAAGGAACTGCCGACACATTGCTCTTCTGAGCGCTTTCATTTGCAATGTGTGCCTGAACACTTGGAAGCGGAAACTGTGTAGATACCTCTTGGAGATCCAGCGAGAAGATCCAGGGTTCCAATCCCCACTCCACTGTAAAACCCACTGCATGACATTGGGTCACTCATTCTCTTTGACTAGCCTACCTAGTGCGGTGTAGTGGTTAAGAGCGGTAGTCTTGTAATCTGGGGAACCGGGTTCGCGTCTCCGCTCCTCCACATGCAGCTGCTGGGTGACCTTGGGCTAGTCACACTTCTTTGAAGTCTCTCAGCCTCACTCACCTCACAGAGTGTTTGTTGTGGGGGTGGAAGGGAAAGGAGAATGTTAGCCGCTTTGAGACTCCTGAAGGGGAGTGAAAGGCGGGATATCAAATCCAAACTCTTCTTCTTCTTCTACCTCACAGGGTTGTTGTGAGGACCCAGTTACTGGGTCAGTGTGGTGTAGTGGTTAAGAGCGGTAGTCACGTAATCTGGGTAACCGGGTTCGCGTCTCCGCTCCTCCACATGCAGCTGCTGGGTGACCTTGGGCCAGTCACAGTCTCTCAGCCCCACTCACCTCACAGAGTGTTTGTTGTGGGGGAGGAAGGGAAAGGAGAATGTTAGCCGCTTTGAGACTCCTGAAAGGGAGTGAAAGGCGGGATATCAAATCCAAACTCTTCTTCTTCTTCTTCTACTGGGAGGGCAGGGAAACCCATGATGTATATCTGCACTTGAGATGGGACATTGTTGGCAAGTGATGGCAAGGCTGATGCAGGGTGCAATATTTTTCAATCTTATCTTAATCCAGAGACTTGATTTGTGTCTTGTGTTCTTTCCTCAGACCTGAAGCAAACAACCTGGTGCTGACCAGCCCTTGGACTGCAGTCTGGGTGAAGATTTCTTCAAGCTGGGCTGGGCTTCTCCTGTACGTCTGGACTTTGGTAGCCCCCATTGTGCTTCCAGATCGCGACTTCAGCTGAAAGCTGTCTGTAGTGCCACACCGTTTGTGCTATGCAAAGAAGAAGTGTGTGTTGCTATGATGAAGGGGTTAACAAAGGAGACTCTTCGTTCCTTTACTTGAAATGTGGGCTCTGGTCCGAATGGGCACCGAAACTGTCCACGCAATCCCTTTTTGCTCTTTCAGCATCTAAGCAGATCTGCCACACTTGTGCCTTCGCCTGTTTCTTTTTCTCAAAGAATATGTTAAACAAAGGAAATGGGTCCACTTGTGTGTGATACTTGACACATATGTCATTATGGTTTTCTTTGCTGGGGGAGGGGGCAGTACAGATTAGGTTGCTGCTGCTCATGATGACCTCTAAGCATGTTGCAAAAGGCCCTAAAGGATGGCCAACCAGTTATTTTTCTAAAGAATGCTCAGCATGAGAATAACTTTGAATGTCTCTGTTTAAAGGAACCCTTTTGCCAATTTGCCTTATTGCAAGAATACCTCTTTGTTTTGGATAAATTTGTTTATTTTGATATGCAACTTTGTGTAACTTGGGAGTTTTCAATAAATGAGCAGACTTGAGCATAAAATATACCAGCGCTGGAATTCTGCCAATGAGACTTGATACCACCTATTCCCACGGAAGGAGTAGGATTTGTTGTTTAGTCGTTTAGTTGTGTCTGACTCTTTGTGACCCAGAGCACGCCAGGCACTCCTGTCTTCCACTGCCTCCCGCAGTTTGTTCAAACTCATTTTGGTAGTTTCAAGAACACTGTCCAACCATCTCATCCTCTGTCATCCCCTTCTCCTTGTGTCCTCAATCTTTCCCAACATCAGGGTCTTTTCCAGGGAGTCTTCTTAAAAAGTAAAGCTGACATTTCATTGATGTAGATTGAATTGTTAGGGTTTGGCTCTTACACACAATGGCTGTGGTTGGGATTGGAGGAGAGGTTCTATTGAGTATTCCATGTGTGAGACATTTTGCAAAATGGTGGGCATCAATAGTCCAAACTTGGTAGCAAGAGGTTGAAGGAACATTTGTTTGCTCTTGACTAGAGGGCTTGCAATAATAATAATAATAATAATAATAATAATAATAATAATAATAATAATAATAATAATATACTTTATTTCTTACCCACCCTCCTCAGCCAAAGCCGGGCTCAGAACAGCTAACAACAGTAAAAATAGCACAATTTACATAAAATCACAGTCAATTAACTGAAATACATTCTAAAATCAGTTCAGAATCAAATTAATGGCAATGATGAAAGAATCCACATTTCATTTCAGTCATCTTTAAATTGACTCCAAATCACAGCAAAAACAAACAAAAAACAACAACCCTATGCAGGATTTTGAGAGACCCACGAGCGCATCTTACCTCCCTGCATTGTTATTGACTTCTCATTCATCACTTTATACAAAAATGATCTTTGAAAGCATCATCATCATTATTAATGTTGGTGTCATCTATTGTAGCTCAACCACATAAAATACAAAATGGCTAAGAAATAAATCAGTTAACACCAGATAACAAAGAGGAGAAAATTCAATAAACTTCTTAAAAGTGCTTATACAACAATATTAAAAGCTCCCAATAGCTTTTGATAGGCTTATCCTCTACCACAAACTTGTCCAATTCCTCTATTAAAGGCATCTAGGCATGTGACCTTGTGGCAAAGGCAGCCAATTAATTACGTCTTTGTGTGGTGAAGGACACCAGAAGCTCATAGTAACGGGGCTGGATGAGACCTATAACCTGCTGAGACCATCCCTTGCCTTGATGCAAGAAGCCCATGGCTGTCCAGTCTTTGCTTGAAGACCAGGAGATGCTCTCACTCCCATTAGAACACACCTGGGCAGCATCTGGGTCTCATTTGGCCTTGGAGACCTTCAGCACAGCCTGTACAGGTGCCCAAGCCACCAGAGTTTGTGGCATTGCTTCTCAGTTCATGCTCCTACAAGCCAATAGACTACCACAGGGCCAGGAACTTCATGGCTGGGGGCTGCATGTGGACATCTGAATCTCTTTCTTTCTGACCCTTGGAACTCTGCCCAGGCCACGCACCTCACTTTCTTATCCCAAGTGTGTTTGCCTGACTGGAATTTGTCCTTGAACACTGATAATACTTTTTGCCTGTGGTCCCATTCACCAGTAGCATGTGGGTCTCAGAAAGGGTACCCAGAAAGCAATGCTGAAAAATGTTCCCCACTGATTGGTTTGTTGAACTGAGCCAATTACTGACCATTGCTTGAGAAACTGGCTTTGTTTCTGCAAAGCAGGTTGGAGATTACGATTTGGCTGTAACACTAAACTGTGGTTAATCTAAAACATAAGTGGAAGCTTCTGATCATGCCAGGGCTGCGTCAAAACTTGTCACTTCATGCTAAACCGTGGTTTAGTGCTGTGTGCACAAATTTGGCCTGATATCTTTTGCTATAACAATGGACATTTGATGTATCATGGTTTTAGGGTTACATTGGGTTTCCCTGATTTCAGACTCCACCTCCTTGTCAGTGCCCATAACCAATGCCCAAAATGGATTTGAATTTTTCAAAGGCCATAGTTATTAGAAGGCAGATTTGAGCTACAGCTGTGCAAGAAAGGCTGCTATCACTCTCATGAACACTAGAGGGTAGCACCAGCCTAGGACAAGGAATTGTGGTATGTTTTGCTAAAAGTGTGCTAAAAACACAGGGCAACTGAGGTCCTTTTTGCATAGCAGTCAAAGTAGCTTTCTATACTGGGGAAGGAACCAATTTTGCAAGATATTAACTTGCTGGATAGTTCAGAACAGTCTCAGCCCGCCTGATTTCTCTGAAGGTTCAAAAGGAGGGCGTGAGGTGCTTGCCCACTCTAGATGTTCAATCTCCATGTATGCAAAAAGCATCTAGACAGCAAATAGATGTTGATAGACCTGCCCATCATAACTCTCTCTTTCTGTAGACCTCTTGTTTGGCCTTACGACTCTTTCCTTTCTGCTGGTGTGGCCAGGTGTGACTTGCAATCTGCTAAGTTGCAGGCAGCCCACGGCTCTATGTGTTGTCCCAGCCTGGCTGCAAGCACAGGATGTGATCGGTCGATCTCTTGGGCCACCCCCTCAGCTCTAAATTCAGTGGTACCTCTCTAAAGCACCACTGCCACTCAGATGCAGGCAACTTCCTGCTTGAAGCTGATTCCTCTGCTCTGCTCTCATCACATGACGTGGTGAGCATGACCTGTCCTGTCCGTCTCTCCTAGGCGGCGATGCCGCTTAAGAGAATTAAAAGGCTTCCAGTGCAATTGTTTATTGAGCAGCATGTATCGACGTGCCCCTTCTGATGTGGTCACTGGACAAAGTAAGAAGCCGATTAGTGCCTTTCCAATAATCTCAAGGAGGCAGACTCAGTGACATCATTGGTATTGGCCACTAATGGGATTTTAAAGCAATGCACACACTTTTAAAAATATTAATATTTTTAATAGCCGCCCAGAATGGCTGGGGAAACCCAGCCAGATGGGCGGGGTAGAAATTAATAATAATAGTAATAATATTTATTATTTAAACAATTCCATTGGAAGAAGAGATCCGTAGAGGTCAGGCCCACAGCTCAGTAGTAGAGCACCTCCTTTGCATGCAAAAGTCACTGGGTTCGATTCTTGGCATCTCCAGGTAAGGCCGGGAGCATCTCCTACCTCAAACCCTGGAGAACCATGAAATGTTAATAATAATAATAATAATAATAATAATAATAATAATAATAATAATAATAATAATAATGTTTCTTTTATACCCTGCCCTCCCTGGCCAGAGCCAGGCTAAGGGCGGCTAACACCAATAAAATTACAATAAAGAAGAAGAAGAAGAAGAGTTTGGATTTGATATCCCGCCTTTCACTCCCTTTAAGGAGTCTCAAAGCGGCTAACATTCTCCTTTCCCTTCCTCCCCCACAACAAACACTCTGTGAGGTGAGTGGGGCTGAGAGACTTCAAAGAAGTGTAACTGGCCCAAGGTCACCCAGCAGCTGCATGTGGAGGAGCGGAGACGCGAACCCGGTTCCCCAGATTACGAGACTACCGCTCTTAACCACTACACCACACTGGCTCTCCATAATGGGGAGGAAACAAACCAAAAACCAGAAAAACCAGTTTATGAAAATACGGGTTAAAATACAATTTAAAATGCAGCCTCATTTTAATAGTAGCAACAACACTGCACATTTCCATGTACATAGCAGTTTTGAAAAACACAAAGAAAACACGAGAGCATGAGAAGATTCTGGCCTGACTGCACTAGCTGCCAATTAGCTCCCAGGCCCAATTCAAAGTGCTGGTTTTGCCCTATAAAGCCTTCAATGGCTCAAGGACCGCTTCTCCCCCATATAAACCAACCCAGACTCTTGTGTTCCTCATCTGAGGCCTTTCATCGTGTGCCTCTTTCACATGAGGTCTGGACAGTGGCAAGACGCGAATGGGCCTTTTCTGCAGTGGCTCCCCATTTGTGGAATGCTCTCCCTGGGGAGGCTCACATGGCGCCTTCCTTATGACTCTTTAGCCACCGGGTAAAAACGTTCCTCTTCACCAAGGCCTTTGGCTGATTAATATTCCACAGCCGTTTAAATGTGTTTGTGGGAGAAGGAGGGGCTATTGCTTTGCAGATGTTTCTTGTAGTTGTCTGTGGATTTATCTCGCATTTTATCTTGCGAACCATCCTGAGTTTTCTTGATGAAGGGTGGTTTATAACTCTAACAAACAAACAAAAACAAGAGCCTGCTGGATCAGGCCAATGGGCCCATCCAACCCAGCATCCTGTTCTCACAGTGGCCAACCAGATGCCTTTGGGAGGCAAGCAGGACCGAGCCACAAAAGCACTCTCCTCTCATGTGATTTCCAGGAACTGATATTTGGAATTATTTACAATGAACCCACTGAAGGCACCTGTTTCATTCTACCTAATGACAGGGCCAGTGTGTGTGTGTGT
The DNA here is from genome assembly GCF_965153285.1 of Podarcis tiliguerta. Lineage (NCBI taxonomy): Eukaryota > Metazoa > Chordata > Lepidosauria > Squamata > Lacertidae > Podarcis > Podarcis tiliguerta. The sequence goes on from NC_139541.1 coordinate 66,378,279, forward strand.
GTGTGTGTGTGTGTGTACACACAGTGGTACCTCGGGTTAAGAACTTAATTTGTTCTGGAGGTCCGTTCTTAACCTGAAACTGTTCTTAACCTGAAGCATCACTTTAGCTAATGGGGCCTCCTGCTGCCACCGCGCCGCCGGAGCACAATATCTGTTCTCATCCTGAAGCAAAGTTCTTAACTCAAGGTACTATCTCTAGGTTAGCGGAGTCTATAACCTGAAGCGTCTGTAACCCGAGGTACCACTGTATTTCTGTGGGCTAAGCCATGATTAGGGCTGGCCCAAGATGTTTTGGCATCTGAGGCGAACCACAAAATGGCGGACCACCAGGAAAGAAGAGTTGAGTGAAGATCTACATCAGGAACAAGGTGGGTATAAAGATCTACATTGGGAAGCAAAGTTCTTAACCTGAAGCACTATTTCTGGGTTAGCGTAGTCTGCAACCTGAAGCATCTGTAACCTGAAGCGTCTGTAACCTGAGTACCTCTCTCTCTCTCTCTCTCTCTCTCTCTCTCTCTCTCTCTCTCTCTCCCTCTCAATTTGTTAGTGTGTTCATGCTGTTTCTTAGTGCGAGGCTGGGCATCGTTTTGTAATGTTGTTACGGCTTATGGCAGAAACAAATAAAGTCATATGATTATCCCTGCTCCAAGTTACTCTTCTGAAAGGATTCAGTTGGGACCTGGAGCAATGCTTATGAGACTGCAGCCTGTTTTGCTGGGCGCATCAAATTTGTTAATTAATTAAGCCAGAATTATGTTCCTAATCCAATTGGTGGCATAAGTGAAGAACAATCTATTATGTGTGGTCCCCCCCCCTTCTTTTCCTACTCAGAGACCCAGGCAGGCAGTTCTTTATTAGCTTACTGATGTCAGTAAAAATTGGTTTTGAAAGGATGGGCAATAATGAGCATCTTTCTTTGACAAATGCAGATAGACACTAAATAGATGATGGCATACAATGAATAGATAGGGGTCTGTTCCAGCCACTGCATGCAACCTTGAAAAACTTTCTGATGACTCCAGTGGGCTTAATGGTTTCCTAAGTGTTTTCTGCTTTCAAGAACCCCTTGTCTTAGAAACAGGAGTAATTGAAATGTTGTCCATGCTTGTTTGGCAGGAGCAAAGTATACAGAGCCAGGCAGGTCAAATGGAGGACATCAGTGGTGACCTTTGAGTTGGTGTGGCTGTCGTTTTTAAACGCCTGCATTCCCTACACTAGGAGTTGTGCATCACTTATTTGGGGAGGGAGAGAGAGAGAGAGAGAGAGAGAGAGAGAGAGAGAGAGAGAGAATGAATTAAAACATGTGCAGAGAGCCTTGGTCTCAAGAGAGAAAGTTCGGTGCATTAGGGGGTAGAAGGAGCTGATTCCATGCAACTACAGTGGTACCTCGGGTTACATATGCTGTAGGTCACATACACTTCAGGTTATAGACTCTGTTAACCCAGAAATATTTCCTCAGGTTAAGAACTTTGCTTCAGGATGAGAACAGAAATCATGCTCTGGTGGCGCGGCAGCAGCAGGAGGTCCCATTAGCTAAATTGGTGCTTCAGTTAAGAACAGTTTCAGGTTAAGAACGGACCTCCAGAACGAATTAAGTACTTAACCCGAGGTTCCACTGTATATTATGTCACAATGAGTCAGATCATGGGACTGTTGCTCCCTTTAATAGCAAACTCAGCTGGTAAGTGCCAACAGGATTGCAGAGCCACAATGGGCTGGCTGAGAAGCAAGAGGAGAAGTACGGGTATGTTTGGGAGGATCACGAGGTTACAAAGGGATTTTGAGGAGGAAAAAGAACATCTCCAGAACGGCTCAGTGAGCACTGAGCATGCTCAGTGGCTACGAATACTGAGTGTCTGTTGCAAGGAGGAAATGGAAAAGCAGGGCGAGATGGAATGGAATGGAGTTTCCTAGAAGAGAACATGGCTGGCTGGAACGATAGACAGGAGCATTCCACATCACAACATTTTGTTGCAGATGTTACTTCTTTAGGTGAAGACTCTGTTTGGCAGCAGTCGATTCTCCTAAGTCTTGGGCAGAGTCTCTTTCTCATCCTCTTCAACCTGAGATCCTTCATCTGGAGAACCTGTGGGTCAAAACTGGGATCTTCTGCAAGCAAAGCAGGTGCTATACTTCCCTCCACAAACCCCATATTCCGCTGGAGGCAGGAGCAGTCCAGCCGTGAGGCAACTACTGAAGGCGACAAGATCCAAGGGGCAACAGATCTCAATGTAGTTCTTGTTCCTGATGTACATCTTTACTCACAACCTTTCCTTGGGTTTGCCTTCGGTGTCAAAATGTCTTGGGTCTGCCCTGTCTGGAGGAGAAGCAGAATCGCTGGCCAAAGCATATCAGGGACATTCTGAGCCAAAGTGGCTGAATTCAGCTGCTTGCTGTTGTTGAGAATCACAATATCTGCCTGTAAATGGTAAAGATATTATTGAAGACTATTATCTAATGGACTGTATCCTCCCATTTTTCCTAGGAAATATCTTGTGTTGGCAATATATTGGAAATGAAACAGAAGAAGAATTCTGGAGCAGTCAACAAGTACTGTATTTATGCGTGTAAGCCAGTTAACAGCCACATTGAAAACAAAGTTAATCACTTTCAGAGCGTGCTGGCAGTGCACCCATGGATTTTATTTTATTTTTTAGACCACATGATGCTATTAGGATGATCGAATGAGCTTGACATATTGCATAATGCAGGGCACAGATCTTTATTTTCTTGTTGCAGTTGTCGTATGGAGCAGTCTGGTCCTATGCAAGTTGTTTATTAAGAAGTAAGTCACAGAGAGTTTAATGTTGCACCCAAGTAAGTCTGAAAAGGTTTGCAGCACAAAAGCAAATGCTTTTTTTTTAAAGATTAGCTGTGTTTATACATACTGAGATGAAATGGGGTTGGTTTGAGTGATCTCTTGGGGATTCCCCTCCCATGAAGCTAGTTATAAAAAGTGTTTTTTAAAGAGGTCAAACTGGTTAGATGAGCTTAACTGGGCAGATTCTTTGAAGGAAGGGTATTTACTGAACTTAAAAGATGGCCAAGTACAAGTGATTTGGTATCTTAGGAAACTGCCCAGAGATTGTGTGTGTGTGTGTGTGTGGGGTGTTATTTAATAAATGAATGGAGTTAATGGTTGGATATCCTTCTGGAAGGGGTGTGTCTTTCCCCCCCCTCACTCCCCTGGCTTGAAGCAATGTCCTCTAGGTCCCAGTGGGAAAGAGAATGGCAGACTGGCAGTGGTGGAACAGAGTCAGAAAGAGACCCAGAACTTGCTCTGTGAGAATGATTGGTGGCAGTTCCTTTTGGAATCAGAGGAGGAACAATATTTACCTCCAGCAAGATCCGCTGATAGAAGAACTCCCATGCAGTTTGGCCTCAGCCACCTTGAAAGTAATCAGAGTAAGTCTTAGGGCTCATCCAGACTTCCTTTTGTACAACATTTCTAGGCACAGATCCGTGCTTTAAAGCACCATTTTGAGTGCTTTTTTCTCTTTTTTTGCCCTGACACTTTCCCCGTGAAAACCAACTCTTTACCGCTTAATCAGAGCAAGCAGCAACCCGCAGAAGACCCACATTGCTGTTTGTTCTGAGCCAGTGTCTAAGAGTCTTCATGGGGAAAGCACTGGAGCAAAGGAAAAAAAGCTCTGCACTTTAAAGACAGACCTATGCCTAGAAAGTGTAGGGCAAAAGGTAAATGAGCCCCCACAAATAGAAAAGAAGAAGTCCTGGATGGATTAGGCCCACCTAGTTACCATCCACAGGTTCTTCATCCCTGGTGCAGAAAGACAGTACAGTACTCTGAACAAGGCCATTCCTTATTTCCTTGGAACACGTGTCTTCTCAAATTAATCTAATGATGTCTGTTTTCTTGGCTGCAGCAAGGAGTAGACAGATCCACATGTGCAAACCTCATGGACTGCTAAAACACTGCAAGGACACTTTGTTCCTGCCTAGCTGCTGGGCTCCTGCTACCTGCACGCATTGCAGCAACAGAGTCAAGCGAATTCGCACAGTCCCATAATTCTGCTGACAGCGTACAAAACATGCAGTAGGAATTAAGGCATCTTTGATCACACATCGAGAAATTAATTAGTAAGGATGTGGCTTTGTAATCCCAGAGCCCCAGCAAAGTAAGCGAAAGTTCCATGAATTTCAATATCTGAAAGGAGGATGCATACAGCTTAGGTGCCCGAGGATGATAAAAAGGTCCTTTAATCTTCTGTGCTAATGGATTTTGGAATGATGGGTGGTTGTTGAAAGCTGGGATGAGTTTGTAGTTCTGACACCTATGATACCTTTCAAGCGTTGAAACATTCATGGTCTCCAAAAAGGCAGCTCCATATCCCCCACTAGCCATCATGGTTAGGTTCTACCACTGAACACCAATGAATACCAGTGACTGGGAATCACAGGTGGGGAGAGTGCTGTTGTGCCCAGGCCCTGCTTCCAAGTTCCCCACAGGCATCTCTTTGGCCACTAAGAAGATGCTGGATTAGCTGGGCCTTTGGTCGGATCCAGCAGGGACACTCTTGGTTCTTATGATGCTGTCCATCCACCCAGACTCAAACAAGCGTAGATCATGTCATCAGCTCATAGGATCCAACTCCTAGGGGCAGAGGGGCCGCTGAAACCATGTAACACTACAGAAGTCCTGAAAGACATACCGGTACATTGGCTCCCAGTACGTTTCCGAGCACAATTCAAAGTGTTGGTGCTGACCTTTAAAGCCCTAAATGGCCTCAGCCCAGGATACCTGAAGGAGCATCTCCATCCCCATCATTCAGCCCAGACACTGAGGTCCAGCGCCAAGAGCCTTCTGGCGGTTCCTTCCCTGCAAGAAGTGAGGTTACAGGGAACCAGTCAGAGGGCCTTTTTGGTACTGGCACCCACCCTGTGGAACACCCTCCCATCAGATGTCAAGGTATTAAACAACTATTTGACTTTTAGAAGACATCTGAAGGCAGCCCTGTTCAGGGAAGTTTTTAATGTTTGATGTTTTATCGTGTTTTTAATATTCTGTTGGGAGCCATCCAGAGTGGCTGGGGAAACCCAGCCAGGTGGGTGGGGTATGAATTATTATTATTATTAGCCCCCCAATAAAATATTTGAGGGGGGCAGCTCCCCCACAAGTTGATGGGCATTGCCATTCAAATGGTGTGGTTGCACCGAATCATGGGATCAATTATGCGGGATGGGGCTTACCTGTCCCCTCATTATTTTATTCATTAGCACCCCTGCATTAACCCATGATCTGGGTTTTAATCCTGCTCCTGGCCCAGGCTCTTAGTGGAACCTGTCTTAGAAGATCAAAGGTTTTCTTTTTTCATCTCGGACATCTTGCTCACCGCATGTGATGATAGGCTTGAAAACACAGCAATCACCACAAAATGGGTGTGTGTGTATGTGGGAGAGGAAAATTGACTGCTCAAGAAATGTTTCACCTGCCCCGTGGCTGGATGACAAAGGAATGGATGGCAAAGAGGATCTGAAGATAATACCAGCTGCGCAGTCATTGTGGCTGCTGACTTGAGCCTTACTTGGTTGGCTTTTGTGGGTGGTTGCCTCCTACTCCTCTTGGTCACTGCACTTGCTCTGTTGTTCTCTCATCCAGATTATCAGAATGGCAAGAGCGCATCTTACCGGCTTAGAGCAAAGGTCCACTTAAACCAGCTCTCTGCCTCCGTCAGTGAGCAGCCAGCTGCCTCTTGGATACATACAACCAGTGACTGGTGTAAATAGCATCAGAAGTGCCCAGGATCAATCCATAGGCCAACCTGGTCCAGTGTCCTGTTCTCATAAACTAGGCCTAAGAGCAACCATGTTCTGCCCTCTTGCAGTTCCCCGAACATCTGGCAATAAGAAGCATCACCAGAACTTTGTTAAGTACCTGCTGACGCCCATACATCTGCAGGGACCCCACTGTTGAACCCCACTGCCTCATGCACCTGCTGCTAGTCTAAGCTGTTCACTTACATACTCTGAGCCTGCAAGCAGTGACAAAAGCAGAAGACTGGGATAGAAACTATAAAGGGATACATACGTAAATTGACACCCGATTCTTCACACATTTTTGCTTCTGACCATGGCATGCCCTCCAAATTACTTTGATGAAAACCGGGATGCACATCTTTTGATGCCAAGCTCTCACGCACCAGCTCATCCCCGGGATATTCCGGGATAATATCAGAAGCCAGGATGGCTTCTGTAATTCTGGGAATGCCCTGGGCAAACAATAATGGTTGGAGGGTATGCCTTGGATACATAAGAGTGTGGGTGTACATAGAAACCTCTGACTTCTACTGTACAAAGTGGGACCACTCCTCTCACTTTTGCTTCTGGCCTCTTCCACCACTAGGCTGTGGCCCCTGGAAGGTTGCTCAGAGGGAAATGTGGCCCTCAGTTTCCCTACTGCTGAATCGGGGCACTCACGGTGATGCCTTTTCAGAATACCCATCACATCATTCAGATTATCCAGCTGTAAGAAATTTCTTCATTGCTGTCTATGTTGTGTGGTGTAGTGGTTAGACTAGGACTTGGGAGGCCAGACTTCTCATCTCTCCATCTCACCATCTCTCAGCCTAACCTAACACACAGGGATGTTGTGTGGATAAGATGGGGCGAAAGAGAATTATGTACACCACCTTGAGCTCCATGGAGAAAAAGTTGAGATACAAACGTAATAAATAGAAATATTAATAAAAGACATGACATTATTTAAACTGGAAACCAGCAGAGTGGAGAGGTCATCAGAGCAGCTTTCTATGCAGGGAGAGCGCTAACCACAAACCCAACAAGTTAGAAAGGTTCGCTGTTTTCTGTCTCTCACACCTCCTGGACAGGTTTGTGGCCGCTGAATGGTGTCAACTTCATGGCTTTGGGGAGCAAAAGTCAGGTGGACAGAATAATTTCAGTGAAAAGGAAGCAAAGGACATTGGGAATGTTAAAACGCCTCCTCTGGTGACTTGCGTAGGACTTTCTGCTTATGTTTTCTCCTGACAGCCAGGAAAAAGCGAGAGAGAGAGAGAGACCGTTCTCATGACTGTATTTAAAAAGTAATTTGTATAAATGCCAAAAAAAAAAAAAAAAAAGTTTTCAATAAACTATTCAATTCAATGGCAAGTTTCAGATTTCCCCATGAGACTTTTCTTTTTAAAGGCATTTGTGACAACTCACGAGTCGTTACAGACTTGTGTACCAAATCCTGCCGTTATTACAAGCTCTTAGCAAAAAGGAAACGGCTGCCAAATTTCCCTTTTGTAGCCTTTGGCAAACCATGTTGTTTGGACAGGCCCAGATCCAGAATTTGGAGGGCCCCAGTAATTGGATTCAGAAGGGTGCCCCCTCCCCCCGCCAGCCAGCCTATCTCACTTCCTCATCATTTTCACAGACAAGACCTCGCCTCCTCTCGTCTGACTTGCTCTCCCATAGTTTGGTTCCTTTTGCAGAGCTGCCATTTTCTTACAGGCTGGGTATCCGATGTATGATGTTCTCCAGATGTTGTTGAACCACAGTTCCCACCACCTTTGGCAGGTAGCCATGCAGGCTGCAGCTGATGGTAGTCAGAAGCAGAGATGGGGGGCAGAGCCGCTGCACTAGCTTCCCGGCAAGTGGGCCGCTGTTGCATACCAAAACTGGAAGGGAAGAAGTGGTGGAGAGGCTGCTGCAGTGCAGACACACCAGTGGAGCCAATCTGGTGTTCCTGCCAGTGCTATTGCACCACACCAACCTCTCCTCCTCACTTGTCTCTTTCTCCTTCCTGGTAAATAGCAATGACTGGCTGCCAGTAGGGCTGCCAGACCTCTAAGGTAGTGACAGGGGTGTTGACTTGAATCGCCAGCTGGGTGAGAGTGTCTCCATTTTTTAATTAAGAAGACTTTGCACACAGCATGCAAGCTTCAAGGGGGCAAGAGCCAGCTGCAAATTATTGCACAGACTCTCTGCCATCTTTCACAAACCCTCCCCTCTCCCTATTAACCACCATCTTAATGGCTCCGTGATGCAGGGGAAGCGCAGAGGCAAAATCACCAGGGCCTACCCTTGCAATGTCACCAGGCAGCCACTCTGTGACATCACCAGAGGCTGCCCCTAGGTCTCAGGCTTCAGCCCTGAAATCTCAGGGTCTAGGATGCTCCTGAATTGGCAACCCTACCTCTGCCAGGAAGTCAGATTGCAACTCTGCATCATCGGATGAATTTCTTATGATGGCAGTTGTAATCAAATGGCTCCTGGGAGACACTACTATTTGTTTAAAAGCATCAGAATACCAAGCATGGGGACGCAGGTGGTGCTGTGGTCTAAACCACTGAGCCTAGGGCTTGCTGATTGGAAGATTGGTGGCTTGAATCCCTGCAATGGAGTGAGCTCCTGTTGCTTGGTCCCAGCTCCTGCCAACCTAGCAGTTCGAAAGCACCTCAAAGTGCAAGTAGATAAATAGGTACCGCTCTGGAGGGAAGGTAAATGGTGTTTCCGTGTGCTGCTCTGGTTCACTAGAAGTGGCTTAGTCATGCTGGCCACATGACCCGGAAAAACTGTCTGCGGACAAACATCAGCTCCCTCGGCCAGTAAAGCGAGATGAGCACTGCAACCCCAGAGTCGTTTGCAACTGGACTTACTAACTGTCAGTGGTTATTTACCTTTAACTTTTACGAAGCATACAAACCCTAAGTTACTGCGACAAAAATATAGTAGTAACAGGGCCCAGTCCTACACTGAATACCTTATACCAGGCTGTTTTATACCAGATCTGACTATTTTTCAGAAGAAGTATATACGTAATTAATATTATGACTATTGTAACTATCACTGTTATTACTGCCCCATTCCCAGTTGTGTCCCGTTTTTACGCTTATTATGCCCTGAATATACTCAGCAAATGTTATCACCAAGGAGCACAATTTGTTATCCCCGCAGGATGCTAAAACAATACAGTTGCCCTTTCTGTGCTACCTTTGACCAGTAAAGGATATGTCTGTATATTCCAAAACCTGCCCTGAACTGTCTGCTTCCAGTATAGCAAAACCAGCTGGTCTGGGGCTGGTCTGCCTCTAAGGTAGGATGAGGGTGGATGAAGCCCTACAGGCAGTGCACCTGTGGATGCCCCCCCACTGCCACTGCCCCTGGAGAAGCAGCGTCAGCTTGCAATATCTGGTGAGATTTCACCGAAATTGCTTGAGATGTTGCAGAGGGCACAATGGGGCTGTAGTGTGGAATGTTCCCTTTTTGCCTTAGGCAGGAAAAACGGGTCACACCACCCCTGCTCTGCTCAGCTGTGTTGCTGCCACTTACCAGGGGGCAAAGGAGAGGTGGTGGTGAGGTACCAGAAATGCCCTGCTGGTGCATTTGCCTCACACGGACCCTTTGCTACCTCACTCCTCTCCTTCTTCCTCCTGGTAACCACCAGCAACCAATGAGTGGTCAGGTGAGGAAAGCTGCAGGAAAGCAAACATGCCATTATACCCTTCGGTCTTGGACCCACCGGTTACAATTTGTCTCCACCGTTTCGTCAATTACAGCATGGATTCGATTAACCCGACAGAGCCATCTGATTAAAGCCTGCCTGCAGCCTGCTTAGGTAATGCAGGCGGGCTTTAATAAGGGCTGCTGGATGGTGAGGATGGCTGGCCTCGGTTTTGTAAGACCTTCGGGCCAAATGGCATGTGACAGCAAAGGCCTTGCAGCCATTTCTCCACAGCGGAAGGAGCGTCTTACCTTGAAGAAGACTTCAATTCTTCTCTTCCATTTGCAGTGAGGGGGAAACTCCTTGTGCCAAGGCAAGGAGGTCATGGTCAGAGGAAGAGGTCCAACAAAACTGGAGGTGTGTGTGGTATAGGAGAGGTGGGAAGCCTCAGGCACTGGGGCCAAATGTGGCCCTCAATTTTTCTCTGTCTGGTCCTCCTAACTCTCCTCAGGCCACTGGCTGCTGCCATTCAGAGTAGACAGTGCTGAGCTAGATGGAACAATGGTCTGACTCAAAATAAGGGAACTTTCTATCTTCCTTTGGGATGTGGGCAGATTGGTCCTTGGTACATCAATGTAAGGGAGGCTACAGACAAGCCACTGGTCCCACTGAGGCAGGGGATCATGCCCAGAAAAGGCCCATCTACCTCCATCTGATAGGGCACCCACACTGGAGAGAGAGAATTAGTTCTGTTAAATGAAAACCCATTGCAGGCCCACTGCAGAATCCAAAAACCAAACCCCACACTTCCAGCTAGTGCTGGACTGGAAGTTCTCAACTGTATTTCTGCAGGCTAAGTCATGATCAGGGCTGGCCCAAGACGTTTTGGCATCTGAGGTGAACCACAAAATGGTGGACCACCAGGAAAGAAGAGTTGAGTGAAGATCCACATCAGGAACAAGGTGGGTATAAAGATCTACATTGGGAACAAGAGGGGGGAGTAGACTAGCAGCTCCCCCTAGTTGCCAAGGGGCCATTGTGGAGGCAGCATGTGGAGGGATGCCGAGCAGATGACACACCACAGTTGTCACCACTGCTGCAGTAGCAACAGCATTCCTTGAAGGCCATATCTGCTGTCCCTGTGGATCTTGCCGCCTGAAGCAGTTGCCTCTTGTTGCCTCATGGGTGGGCTGGCCCAACCACACCGTAGTTTTGCTCCAAGGGACGTTCTTCTGGGAAATGATGACCTACGCTGACGGCATTCTCTCTCCCTCTCCCCCATGCAACACCCCATGGAAAGATAATTTGTCACGATGAGACATCATTCCAGGCATTCTCGGGAATTCAAAACAGCAGCCATCAGCTCAGGAGGGGTATTTAGCATCACCAGTGAGTCGCACTCCACCCACCCACACTAGCTTCCTCACTGATTTATTTGGAAGATTGATGCCCTGATTTTCAGTCAACTGTATTGCAAGGGGGCTGGTGAGCAACAGGTAATATACCACCTCCAAAAAAAATAACCCAAGCACACAACCCAAGCTTCCTTTAGTCATCCAGTGGAATCAATTTGGTGATTGCTAGTCTAGACTCCTAGTAAACTTAACTGTTGTCCACCCTGCAAACGTAGCACCATGTTGACAGCTGATGCTGGAATTCCCCTCAAGGGTGATTCAAGTGCTTAAAGAAGAAAGGGAACTTGTCTCTGTCTCACACCCCCACACGTGTGGGAGCTTTTTGTGTTCTTTCCTGGACTCCTGCTCTCTCTTAGGAGGTAATGTCATGTCCAGAGGCTTAGTTGCTAGATATTTTTAAATGTCTCATCTTCCAGACTTCACTAATAACTGGGACAATGCATGTACCTTATTTCATCTTGCTGAGAATGTCAAAGTGCACTCGGTATTTTGAGTTCTTTTTATAATTCAGCCCTTTTGAGCGAGAGAGGCACTTTTCCACATCTCATTTGCAGACTTTTGTCAGTCATTCTAGTGCCTTGGACTTAGCGATGGCAGCGACTCAGCTCACAATTTAAGGTGGCTCTCACAAATCTTCACTTTCCAAAAGGATACGCAAACCAAGACATAGCTCTCCTTTGAAATGTGTACTTCTCCGAATTTAGGAATGAAGCTCTACAGCTAAGTAATGTGTACAATCAATCAATCAATCAATCAATTACATATACTGGGGCAAAGTGTGCACAGAGATGCATATTTAAGTGAGATTGCGTATCAGTATGTGTCATATATAGGGGAAATTGCTTTGCAAAAATGTGTATCTTATGCAAAATTGCATACAAAAATGTGTAGCCCAGGAGAAATTTGCACTAAAATGCTGGTGCATTTCCATGAGGACACTTTGCAAACTGATGTGGAAATATGAACGTTGGGGTGGAAAAAATAAGAAACTGAGACACTGGCGGAGAAAGAGGAATGCGGGGGGGGGGGGGGGGAGCGCACCGCCCCTGGCAGCGTGATCCCGGTGGGGTGCCATCATGGCTACTCCCCTCCCCACACACCCCCAGGAGTGCACCATGCCCCTACAGGTGGCACACCACGCCCCCGGGACGCGCACCAGCCCCGTCCCCTCTCCGCTCCCCGGTGCCGGAGCATGAAGCTCTGCCACTGAACTGAAAGAAACTGAAAGTCCATATAGTGTACCAAATTTCATCTTTTTAGATGGTGAGGCTGTCAGGGATTTAAGCAAGCAAGGGCCTAACCCTGACGCTGAATAGTACAGAGTGTTCAGGAAAAATCTTTGTCGTGCCATCCTCTGTATCGGAGGCACACCATTGGGCCAAATGTTTGGGGGCAGCGGTGCGCTGAGTACCTGTGATGTCACACGAGCGCTGCATGATGTGGTCACCTAGTATATTTTTTCTGGTACTAAGCAATGCTGCCTATTGCTATTAGACAGCAATGCTCTCTCTCGCTCTCTCTCTCTCTCTCTCTCTCTCTCTCTGTGTGTGTGTGTGTGTGTGTGCAATAAATATTGTGTGATCTCCACAACCAGGGCCAGCAGGACCTAGCTGCTGTGGTAAGCATCAGGTTGTTGGAGATGGCTGTCTCTCTAATTTTGTATCATGACATCCCGTACCACTAGGTTTGGGGACTGGTGCCCCCCTCTCAAAATTCAAAATGTGCCTACTGGCCAAATTTGTGTTGCATAAAATAGATAAAAGGCACTGGCCAAATGTCTTCAAGTTCACCTTAATTCATAATGTGAAGATCCCAGAAAATGGTCCATATGGTATCCCATAGATTCAGGGGGGTTTTAGGGATTGAAAGGTCATAGAATCATAGAACTGTAGGGTTGGAAGGGATCACGAGGGTCATCTAGTCCAACCCCCTGCAATGCAGGAATCTTTTGCCCAACATGGGGCTCAAACCCACGACCCTGATATTAAGAGTGACATGCTCTACCAACTGAGCTGAGTTCAGTCTGGAGAACTGGTAGCAATAACTCATCAACTCTGGAACTTCCAAGCTCCCAGTCACCTAGTGTCATTGTGATGTCAGGTGATAGATTGACAGGTGGAAGGTCTCACCCACCCATCAAATTCGGCCTATGAAAGTTGACCTGATAAGGATCTGGCCTGCTGAGCCAAAAAAGGTTCTCCACTCCTGCACTAAAAGATGGAAACAAAGCCTCATCTCTGTAGCAGAGGCCTCCAGGTTGAAGCCCTGGGATCTTTAGTGAAAGGTCTCATGCAGCAAGGCAGAAGATCCTGCAGATTCACCCTGAGTCGAGATAGTCTGACATAGCCTAAATTCTTGTGTTTCTGTGAAATCTGATAAAAGCAAGCTGGTCTGGCAGGAAAGAGAAAATCCAGGCTATTCCTGACCTCTGCTCTAAATATTTTAAAGTCCTGGATAGCTCTTTCAGGGCTTTTTTAGACAATGATTTTTCACGAACAAACAATCAGTCAGTGCCTTCACATTTTGTTTCACAGCTCAGTTGATGGAGCATGAGTCTCTGAATTTCAGGGTTGTGGGTTTGAGCCCCATGTTGGGCAAATGATTCCTGCATTGCGGGGCGTTGGACTAGATGACCCTGGTGGTTCCTTCCAAATCTACAATTCCACGGTTCTATGATACCTCAGGTTCTACCAATGCAAGAAACCTATCGCTTCCCACCCCAACTGGAACCTGGAAATCTGGCGATTACAGTTCATCCAGGAAGGGCAATCGCTTGCCCTGCTCATATGCATACCTATGGCACTAAACAAGTTATACCTCAAATATCTGAAAGTCACTCTCCAGCTCTATGGACCTTCTCAAGTGTTAAGATTGGCAAAGGGGCCTCTCTTGGCCATTCTGCCACCCTCAAAATGGCTCATGAAAGGGTTTTCTCTGTGGCAGCCCCTAAAGTGTGGAATTCCCTCCTGCACAGGGATGCATCTGGTACCTTCATTCCATAGCTTCTGCCTATGCTGAAGACACACCACTTTACCCTGGCCTTTGACAGTTTCATAGAATCAGAGAAGCGTAGAGCTGGAAGGGACCACGAGGGTCATCTATTCCAACCCCCTGCAATGCAGGTATACTTTTGCCCAGTGTGAGGCTTGAACCCATGGATGACCCTGAGATTAAGAGTCTCATGCTCTACCGACTGAGCTATGTTGTTGTTGTTTAGTCGTTTAGTCGTGTCCAACTCTTCGTGACCCCATGGACCAGAGCACGCCAGGCACTTCTGTCTTCCACTGCCTCCCGCAGTTTGGTCAAACTCATGCTGGTAGCTTCGAGAACACTATCCAACCATCTTGTCCTCTGTCATCCCCTTCTCCTTGTGTCCTCCATCTTTCCCAACATCAGGGTCTTTTCCAGGGAGTCTTCTCTTCTCATGAGGTGGCCAAAGTATTGGAGTCTCAGCTTCACGATCTGTCGTTCCAGTGAGCACTCAGGGCTGATTTCCTTAAGAATGGATAGGTTTGTTCTTCTTGCAGTCCATAGGACTCTCAAGAGTCTCCTCCAGCACTATAATTCAAAAGACTGAGCTATAGTTTGTGAGACCCCCCCGCCTCTATTGCTGAGTTTATATTCTTCTGTTCCATTTGGAATGATTTTGCTTTTTATTCCTGTATGCTTTTTTGTTGTTGCTTTTTAAAAAAATGTTTTAAATAATTCTAAAATTCTTTGCATTTTAAGAGAAGGAGCTTTTTGACAGTGGAACGAACTCCATCAAAAGGTGGTGGACTCTTCTTCTTCACTGAAGATTTTTAAACAGAGGTTGGATGCTTATCTTTCAGGGATTCTTTAGCCATGATTCCCACATGGGGGGGGGGGGGCTGGACTAGATGACCCCTGGAGTCCCTTCCAATTCCACATTTCTATGATTTATAAACTGCTTAGTATTTTTTAAATAAAAAACTGCTTAATAGTTCAAAAATAAAATAAAATAAAACCCTCTGTATATTGTTGCATCATTTCATATTATGTTTTCTCACTGTAGATTATATTCTTGCAACCCAAAGCAAAGGGCGGGTAAGAAATCTTATCACTGAAACGTCTCTCCTTCCTTGGGGACCAGAGGCCTTGTGCTCTTCTCTTCCTTCCTCGCTTGGACGATCAGCAGATTCCCAACCAGTCTGGAGCTTGGTTGCACTTTCCCTTTCTCCCCGAGGCGTTGGCCAATCCCAAACCCCTTTTTGATGAAGGTTCTCTCGCCTGGATTGACACAGTGACCTGACACTGGGTGGACGAGAGCGAGGGCGCGCGCGAACCCAGGGGAGAGAGGAGGAACGGCAGCCGTCGGTGCCAAGATTTTGCTGAGCTCAGGCGCGCTGCCGCTGTAGCCAGCCGAGCAGAGGCTGTTGACATTTCCGGTTGCAATCCCGCAGCCAATTGGCGATCGCCGGAGCAGCGAGACACGGAATATGATAATTTCGTCCTGCTGAAAGAAAAGACAGAGAGAGACGGGCAAGCAGGGAGGGAGGGAGGAGGGAAGCAAGAAGAGAGAGAGAACACCCAGGGCTCAACTCCTATGAAGAGGGCCTTGGGAAAAACGCTCCCCGCAGCAGTATAATGCATTCTGCACATGCCCGGAAGCTACCTCGAATTTGAAAACAGATTCTGAACAGGTCTCCAAGTTCTCTTTGGAGCTCCTGCCCACCTGCTGCGGTCAACGGGCTCAGCAGACGCCCACCAACCCCAATTAGATGTGGTCACTCTCCAGGGCTGAGTTTTGGTGCTGTGGGAAAACTGTCCCCAAACCACCACTTAGTGCCCCTCGAGGGCTCTGAGAAAGCTCTGGCGTGGCCGATGCACTCTGCACGCGCTCCGGGGGCCCATCCCCTCCCTGTCTTCTGGGGCTGAGCTTTGGGCTCGAAACTAGGTCCGAAGCCTAAGGATTGCTGGGGAGGCCTGGGATTGAGGAATACACCCACCCAGCTACCCGCGAAAGACTGGGCGTTTGTGGGATGAGCCCAGTCCGGTGGTGGGTCGGCGGCTCGACGTGTGGCGCCGGAAGAGAAAGATGGAGCGGCCCTAGGGAGGCGTCGGAGCACGTGCCCAGAGAGCAGCTCAGGTCTTCGTCCAAGTTCCTTAAGGCGTCTCGGGCGGCCCAGGGGCTTCGTGGCTTCTTCCCGGGACGTCGTTAGGGTTGCTGAACAGCACAGAGGCGGCGATCCGAGCGCAAAGCGCGCGCTGCTCCACTAACCATCCTAACAATAAAAAGTGGACCCAGCTGGCGCGTCGGTTTGGATCGCGACGGGTGGCCTGGCGGCTGATGTTGGTTCTGGTGGCCAAATTTGGAGAGGCGGGGGGAAGAGAAAGGGGGAAATCCCTTCAAAAAGCACCTCAGCCTCCTTTTGACAGGGTAAGTTGTCCTTGAGGAGGGTGGTCGGTTTGCAACAACAAATGAGCCTAAACCAAGTGGGTGGGTGGTTAGACTACAGCGGTCATTTTAATTGCCCCCCACACAATGAAAATGGGTGTGTGGACACGACGGAAGTAATCCTGCGTGTTGGTTTCCCAAGATTCTTGGGGTGGGGTAGAAATATGCTTTAAATGTGCGGTGGGTATAGTTCTTTTTGTGTGAGTGCTGATTAATGCTTCAATTTTACGCACACTTAGCAGAGAGCAAGTTCCATTAAAGTCATTAGGATTTACTTCTACGTAGACATGTATAGGCTCTTGTTACACGTACAGGATTGTGTTGTAGGGCCGCATACCAATAGGAGGCGACTGAGGATAACACCAGCAGCTGGGTGATACAGTTCTTAAACAGTGCAAGCCTAGCCATGCCTACTCAAACAAAGTCGTATTGAATTCACTCAGGAGTAAAACGGCAATCCGATGCACGGTTACTTTGGAGTAAGCCCCGTTGAACTCTGCTGCAAGACAACTCAATTGCGAAGCAGTCCTCTGCGTGGTTACTCGGATCGTAAACCACACTGCACTTCACGGAACTTATAACTACCAGGTAAATGTGCACAGGATTTCAGCCTTGTAGTGCAAGGCTATGTATATTTACTCGCAAGTAAGCTCCACTGTGTTCAGGGAAACTTACCCCCTAGTTAAGCGTAATACGTGCAAACTCATGAAAAAATTCTGTGGCCAAGCCAAAAGAGATGCAAGCGCAATTCTTTGCGCGCTTATGCAGAAGCAAATCCCCACTAGTTTGCTCAATGGACATTATTTTTCAGTCAATGCGCAGCCTGGTTGCGCCATGAAGTTGGATTGGACCCTTTGAATACAGCGGGGCTTCCTTCCGAGACATCAGGCGTAGGGATCGGCCTTTTGGCTTTGTTTTGTAAATGGGCACGCTGAGGGATCGCAGCCTGAGCCTTGCACTGGAGGAAGTCCGCTACCACCAGGGCAATCCTGTGCATGCCTTACTTTGGAACCAAGGCCCATTGAGTTGAGCGGGGTATGCTCCCAAGGAAGCGGATGTGAAGGATTGTCGCCTCCTTCTTCTTTGAAGTACAATACACTTCCATTGATAAATATCCAGAGGGCTCGACTGCTGACGGTTTGGTGTTTTGTTTTCAATAATAATAAGGAAGTTGCATCGAAATGCAAAGGGAGCTTACTTCCAAGTAGGACTTGAGTGGAAAGTCTTCCAGACGGCTGCAAAAGAAGGAGAAAGTAACGCGTTCGCTTCCCCGGCTCCTCCCCTCGCCACCCACGGTGCCCGCTTCTGGCGCTCAATGGCGTGGCACTAGCTTGGGTATTTTAGGCCAGCCAGCCAGCCAGGCCCCCTCCCTCTCCACTAAAAGACACGACACCCTCCACTTCCACCGGCCTCCCTTAAAAGGCTAATCGGTGTACTGTATCTTTAAAAGGTTCAAACCTCTTTCCAAAAGGCCTAGAGATAGCCGGGGGGTGGGGGAAGGAGAAAAAAAAAATGAAAAAGCCACCGCCGCGGAGATAGACGGAGAAGCTCGGCTGTTTTGCCTCTTAGAAGCAGAGGAGGCAAAGGAAAGCAAGCAGCAATTCCGATTGTGATGCGGCTTCTCCGGGCGGAATTTATTCCTCGCTGTCCAGAGGCGGCAGGAAGAAGCTTCCGCGTGGGCTTCTCCTTCTTCTCCAGCGTGGATTATTTTTATTCCGAAGAATAACAGAGGAGGATTGGTTCCGGCTGGAGCATGCTCACAAACTGCACAATCTCCCATGATTAAGCTTGCCTAGGGTGTTGTGGTTCCCCCCCCTTCTTCTTCTTTTTCTCCTCTCCCCCCCTCCCCTCCTCTCTCTTTCCCACATTGATTTTGTTTTGAAGCTGAGCTACAAACCATCAGGGCAGGGTTGGGGGGGGACGACCTGCCTTCCCCCTTCCTCCCTCGGAGAAGGAAAACATCGCGCGCCTTCTCCTCCCAGCAATATGACATAATAATCCCCATCCCCGATCCTCCCTCCCCCTCCCTCTCCCCCCCACCTCTTTTTGAAACAGGTGTTATTAAAAAGAATAGAAAATAAGCTACCCGGCAGCTCAGCGGAACGCTTCCTCCAGGAGGGGAGAGCGAGGCTGCAGAGCCTCTCAGGAAATTGCCAGCATCGTGAGAATCGCAAAAGTGGAGGGGATCGGGCTCTGCTTGCAGCCAGACAGCCAAGGTAAGGCGATGGTGTTTCGCCCATTTATCTCGCTGCCCCCTCGTGCCGTTGTGTGTGTTTTGACTATTGCTGTTGCTGCCGCAGCCGCTGTTCCTCGCTGGTGGAGGGAGGCAGCAGCAGCAGCAGCAGATTCCATTTTGCCTGGGCTTCTGGAGAGGTGTCAGGTTGCTTTTCTTCCTTTATTTTTATTTATTTTAACAGGACGCTCCTCGCTGCCTTTCGGGACTGTTGTCAAGTGCGTGTTTGTGTTTGTGTGTGTGTGTCTCCCCTGGGTGGGTTTGAGCCTGCGAGGTGGCTCCTCTTGCAGGGCTGATGCCTGGGTGCCTGAAGTAACCTCTTGCGGTGTCAATCGGCGGCTGTTAACCCTCTCCGCGCCTTGCGCCCAGGAAGGCCTGCGCAAAGGTGGTGTTGATGTCGGTGGTCTATAGGGGGCTGGAGCGTGCGCCAGGGGAGGGCAGCGGGGTGTGTGTGTGTTGAGGGAATGTTTGAGGAGGCCCGCTGGCCACAGGAGGGCCAAAAACAAGTCTCAGGTGGGCGAATGATCTTGCAGGAAAAAAAAAAAAAAACGAAAGAAAAAAAAGGGGGTGGAAGGGAGAGAGGAGGAGGCAGAGAAGTGAGGCACACCAAGTTGCAAAGTGACCAGGCCTTCCTATGCAGCTTCACTTGCAAATATGTGCAGTTTTCCCCTTGCATACGGCTTGTGTGCGGTGCCTTTCGCCCTGTGCTTGTTGGGGAAATGTTGCCAGGAGCCTGCTGCCCTCCGCTGCTGCAGTGATCTATCTGATCAAGGAGCCTTGTTGTGGATGCGCTGCTCCTCTGCTTGGTGTAGCCAGGCTTCGTTTATTTTGCTGGTGGGTCCCAAGGAGGTCTCTGAGTTATGTGGTTGTGTCTCTTGGTGTCAGGAAGGGTGGGCAGCTGCTAGTCTGGCGGGGGAAGGCTAAGGTTTACCTGGGAGCAAACCCCACTGAATGAATGCATTGGGGCTTACTACTGAATAGGCATGGGTAGGATTGAGCTGTAAGCTCCTCTCCCTGCAGCCCCCCATGAGTTGAGTGCAAATGACTGACCACAGAGGAAGTGTTTCTCTCCTGCTGGTTGTATTTGGGTTGATGAGCGCAGATGTGCGGCCTTGGCTTCAATGTATTGCACCGGTGTCTGACTCTTGTGCTTCATGCCCTATCTCTGTCCGGGCACCCCTGTCTCTCTCTCTCTCCCCCCCCCCAACTGGCCCACCACCAAAGCTGCTGGATATGATCTTATCCAAGAGACATCTAAGCAGCATTCAGACATTCGGGCTTTGCATTCACCGGGGTCGATTTCCAGGATCTTGTCCTGTGGGAAGATGCTCCTAAAAGCCCTGCAGAAGGAGATGGCAATCTTTATCCACCAGCCTCATGCAGTACCTGCTTGACTGCCTAGCTTTACCCATGCATGAGATTTCCCCCCCTCCCCACCTTCCTTTTTCCCTGCTGGGTTTCAAGGGAACTGCAAAGCTGTGATTGCAGCAGTGACTGCAGAGGGCTGTTCTCAGTTGGAGGTAAAAAAAAAAAAAAGGGCACCCGAGTGCACAATCTGGCAAGTCGATTGTTGGGTGGTAATTGGCCCAGTTATTACATAACAACAGAGAGGCAGATGCAATGTAAGCAAAGTGCTACCTTATACTGTATTGGATTAATGAGAACTCCATATAAGAGGGAAAAGGGGCTTGCTTTTTTCTGATCAGTTAACCATTTCCTGTTAGGGTTTACCATTCACATGACTGTGAACGACAGGGGATATACAGTGGTACCTCGGGTTACATACGCTTCAGGTTACATACGCTTCAGGTTACAGACTCCGCTAACCCAGAAATAGTATCTCGGGTTAAGAACTTTGCTTCAGGATGAGAACAGAAATTGTGCTCTGGTGGTGCGGCGGCAGCAGGAGGCCCCATTAGCTAAAGTGGTGCTTCAGGTTAAGAACAGTTTCAGGTTAAGAACGGACCTCCGGAACAAATTAAGTACTTAACCCGAGGTACCACTGTATTCTGCTGGCAAAACGAATGTCCCCAAAGGCGCTTTTAACAAAACAAATATAGGCTTATTGTCGTCCTAACCTGCGTCTTCATAGAAAAGTCACCTGAGCCTATTGTCTCCGCCGAGGTGTTCATTACGCTTGGTAAACAAGGAGTAGGCCGGGGATGTGGATCATGTGACCCTCCAGGTTTTGGACTGCAAGTCGTGCCACCCCTTGCCATTTTCCCTTCTGGCTGAGCCTGATGGGAGTTTTGGCCTTGCAGGTGTTGTTAGACACCAAGTTCCCCATCCCTGATCTAGGCAAATTTATCACATGCTTAGTAGCAGAGTGTAAAACCACATTTGGTAGAAGGTCACAGTCTGGCTGCTAGCATTTGGGTCTTCATCAGGGGAAACATTTGATGTTGGTGAGCACCTGTGTCATTAAAGATTCCTTTAAAAAAAGTTTGTATTGCATAGTTTAAATGATTGCCTTGTTCCTTTTGTTGAGTATAAACCCTCACAAGGAGTTGGATCCAGTATGAAACCCATTGGACCTTCTTGTAATGCAACCTGCTTCTGCAGTTATTGGTATTTGTAGATTTTCTGATCCATTGTGATGATGTGTGTGCTGGGTGGTGCAGACCTCTGGCCAGGGACATTTACATGAGCAAGTATCCACCAATTTATCTGTTTTATTGGTGTGTCGATTTTCTACCCCCAAAGAAAAAATCCATGCTCAAAGCGGCTTGCAAAAAAGAAACAGGGATGTATTTCAAATAAACACAACAAAGTCAATTTCATAACAACACAGCAAAACAATAGCATCCTAACAGTTTCATAATAGCATAGCAAAACAACAACAACATTGCAATGGTTACTAGCCACGGTGATAGCAACTACCGTATTTTTCCATGTATAAGACTAGGTTTTTTTCCTAAAAAATATCAAAAATTAGGGGGCATCTTATACACGGGGCCATCTCTCCCCATTTTCTTAAATCTGAGTCCCCCAAAATAGGGGGCGTCTTGTACATGGGGGTGTCTTATAGATGGAAAAATACGGTATATGCATATTATGAACGCATAAGTGGAGGACTCCTGCATCCAGGATAAGCTGCCCCCCAGTGGCGTAGCGTGGGGGGTGCAGGGGGGGCCGGTCGCACCGGCCGCAACATCGGGGGGGGGGGCGCTCGCACTCGCAGCTCTCTGCCCCTACCTGGCTCACTCACTCTCTCACTGCAGTGCTGGCTGTGCGAATCTGATCTGAGCCGCCGGGTCGCCGCCCACTGTGGGGGGGGGGGCTGCCAGGCGTGCGGTGCGGTGCGGAGAGAGAGCGAGGGACTATCTGGGGGAGGGACAGTGCAGCGGGGGGCGCAAATTACTTGCCTTGCCCTGGGTGCTGACAACCCACGCTACGCCACTGCTGCCCCCTTGCATTTTTTGTAGCCAGTAGTTGTGTAATTGTTACTGCTGTCATTCCACGAGTTGAAGGGCAAGTTGTTAACCATTCAGGTCATGAGGTAATAAGGTCCATGAATTTGTTCTGATGTCAGCTGTGTTCAGTGAGTCCCATGCCTGAATTCTGAACTGCAACTGTACTTCTTCAGGGGAACGTTATCATTTTAAAATAACTTCTTAGTTTTGCCAAAAGGAACTGTGGTACCTCGGGTTAAGTACTTAATTCGTCCCGTAGGTCCGTTCTTAACCTGAAACTGTTCTTAACCTGAAGCACCACTTTAGCTAATGGGGCCTCCTGCTGCCGCCGCACTGCCGGAGCACGATTTCTGTTCTCTACCTGAAGCAAAGTTCTTAACCCGAGATACTATTTCTGGGTTAGCGGAGTCTGTAACCTGAAGCGTGTGTAACCTGAAGCATATGTAACCCGAGGTACCACTGTATGTCCCCATTCTTAAGATGGGACAATTAATTGCTCTACACACATTAATATGTTTGAGTCACAGCTTTGTGTTTCTAAGTTTCGGCCCCTAGATAGGCGGGGGTTGAGTCACCCATTTCTTCCTCTCTCTCTCTCCATCCACCCACACCATACGCTTAAAAGAGTCATGGCTTCCCACACAGAATCCCGGGAACTGTAATTTGTTAAGGGTGCTGAAAGTTGCCAGGAGACCCCTATTCCCCTCACAGAGCTACAGTTCCCAGAGCTGCCCAGGAAAGAGGACTGGTTGTTAAACCGCTCTGAGAATTGTAGCTCTGTGAGGGAAATTGGGAATCTCCTAACAACTCTCAGAACCTTTAACTAACTACAGTTCCCAGGATTCTTTGGGGGAAGCCTTGGCTGTTAAAGATATTATAATAGTGCTGAAGGTGTATTGTATCATATGAGCTCTGTGCTGCAGAGCCCACCAGGAACCATATTGGAGTTGTCTTCCATCTTGGCTTGCTTCCCTTTAAATACCTGCAGGCGAGCCTTGCACCCTCCCACTTCCTGTCCTCCTCTCCAGTTTCCTGTAGGAACATGGCGGGCATTGCCATGGTAACATGGCTGTGCTGTTCCTTCTGCTGACTTGGCTGAGGCCCATCATTGCCATGGCAATGGAAGACATGGTGGCTCTTTTGCCATTGGCCTAGTGTTCCAGGGGACTCTCTTGGTCCACCAGGAGAGGATGGAATTGGGGACAGTACACTTTTTTGCTACACTTGGTGCCACAAAGTTTCAGTTATCTGCAAAAGGTAACTGCACCGTGCTCTTGTATGCATGGGTGTTATTTTATCACTGTTATACCCTGGGGTTTTGTACAATGGTATCATACCCTCCAACACTTTGAAACCAAAATATGAGAGACCAACTTCCCGTTCTTTTACCTGTGAGAGCATGGCCGCCATTTTGGTTGCTGTGATCTCACGTGATTTCCACTTTTTTGGAGGGAAATCCTGCTGCAGAATCCCAGCAACCAAAATGTCTGCCATTCTCTCACAATAAACAGCCTTGGTCCAGTATACCTGAAGGAGCGTCTCCACCCCCATCGTTTTACCCGGACACTGAGGTCCAGCACCGAGGGCCTTCTGGCGGTTCCCTCACTGCGAGAAGCCAAGTTACAGGGAACCAGGCAGAGGGCCTTCTCGGTAGTGGCACCCGCCCTGTGGAACACCCTCCCACCAGATGTCAAAGAGAACAACAACTACTAGACTTTTAGAAGACATCTGAAGGCAGCCCTGTTTAGGGAATCTTTTAATGTTTGATGTATTACCGTATTTTAATATTTTTTTGGAAGCTGCCCAGAGTGGCTGGGGAAGCCCAGCCAGATGGGCGGGGTATAAATAAATAAATTATTATTATTATTATTATAATAAAACAGAATGTTCTGTTTTTTTCTGGGACACTTGCGGGGTATGTGGCGTAGTTCAGCCTTCCCCTGAATGTTGCCTTCTAGATGTTTTGGAGTATAGCTCCCATCAGCACCAGCCAGCTGGTGCTAATGCGAATTGTGGTCCAAAACATTTGGAGGGCAACAGTTTGCGGAAGGCTGGAGTAGTAGTGCTTAGAGTGTCTGATGAGGACCTAGGACCAGAGAGACCCAAGTTCAAATACCAAGTCAGCAATGAAGTTCGTGGCCTTGGGTCAGTTGGTCTCCTCCCTTGCTGAAGCTACCTCACAGAATTGTTGTAAGGATGTAAAACGTAATCCATACTAAAGCAAATGAATTCCTTTCCAAAGTAACTCAAATTCTGTCTCACAAATTGTTGTGACTTGTACAATTCATGCATTTGCTTGTACAGTGGTACCTCGGGTTACAGACGCTTCAGGTTATAGACTCTGCTAACCCAGAAATAGTACCTCGGATTAAGAACTTTGCATCAGGATGAGAACAGAAATTGCGCGGTGGTGGCGCGGTGGCGGCAGCAGCGGAAGACCCCATTAGCTAAAGTAGTACCTCAGTTTTAGAACAGTTTCAGGTTAAGAACGCACCTCCAGAATGAATTAAGTTCTTAACGTGAGGTACCACTGTATTTATTTTACATAATTTATTTTGTTTCAATAGCTCTGGGAAGGTACAATCTAGCTATGAAGTCCTTGCCACTAAAAGCTAGTGGCATCTTTAGCTTCTGCAATTTCCACACAAACAGTCCACATATGCTGAACCCGCCTCAACATCCTTAAGGACCAGAAACCGGTAGCAAACAGCAACAACAACAACAATAATGAAAACTTCACAGGATGCTGTGTCTTGCTGTTTATAATGCTGTGACTATGTAGTATGATGGAAGAATTTGTGTAGCCTTGAGTGAGTAGCCACTCCTTGTTTCTTTATTATTTCCATTATTTCTATAGACACTTTAATATCTGAATATCTCGAAGTGGTTTATGCCCTGATAGTTTTACGGGACCCGTTTTACAGCAGCACCTTCATAGGTCATCAAATAATTGTGGTCTCTGGCAAGAAATATGGCACATTATCATGGAAATATTTTGGGAATCTTAGCATTGGGGGACAGTGGGTTAATATCTGTACTTCCTCAGAATAGCGAAACACCAGATGTGAAGGCATGTGTTTTATTTGGGCTAAACTTGAGAGGTAGGGGGCTTTAAGCCTATTGCAGGAAAAGCAACAGCAATCATGTGGTCTAAAGGTAGCGTTGCCTCTTAAAGGTAAAGGGACTCCTGACCATTAGGTCCAGTCATGGCTGACTCTGGGGTTGTGGTGCTCATCTCGCTTTATTGGCCGAGGGAGCTGGTGTACAGCTTCCGGGTCATGTGGCCACCATGACTAAGCCGCTTCTGGCGAACCAGAGCAGCACATGGAAACACCATTTACTGGTACCTTCCCGCCGGAGCAGTACCTATTTATCTACTTGCACTTTGGCATGCTTTTGAACTGCTAGGTTGGCAGGAGCAGGGACCGAGCAATGGGAGCTCACCCCGTCAAGGGGATTTGAACCGCCAACCTTCCGATTGGCAAGCCCTAGGCTCTGTGGTTTAACCCACAGCACCACCAGCGCCCCTCTAGCATTGCCTCTTAGGCACCATCAAAAACAGGAGGATGGTACAGTTTTGCATGAAAGTTGTGTATGCTGATTTATAAGTGTAGGTGGAGATTTAGAAATAATTGCTATGATTTAATAGAGATACAATCCATCTTGCCCGTGACCTGTGTGTCTGCTCATTCCAGCTACCCATGGGCTGTTAATTGTTGACAGGCAGCTTCTAGGCCATCCCAAACCTGATGCTCTCCAGAGACTGTAGGACTACAACCCCCATCATCGCTAAACATTGGCTATGCTGGCTTGAGCTAGATGGGGAGATGAATTCCAGCAATATGTGGAGGGCACCAGGTTGATGAAGGCTGCTGTAGAACTTCAGTTGTGTGTGTGTGTGTGTGCACGCCCTATATAGCAAATTTTAGTTGATATAAGCCAGGGCCAAGAAAATAGAAATCCTTAACTAAATGTCCAGTTGTATTGCAGATAACTCGGTTTGCCTCCCAACATAAAGCCTGCCCCGCCCCATTAATCCTGGCTACGCCCATGGCCAAGAAGAAACCCAGGGAAAGAAATCTCCATTAACTCAGCGTTTCCAAAACTTATGTCTCCAGTTGGGAGATGATGGGAACTACAGTTCCCATCATCTCTGACCACTGGTCTTGCTAGGTAAGATGATAGGAGTTGTAGTCCCAAAAGAGCTGGCGACCCGAGTTTGGGAAACCCTGGTCTAGCCGAACAAAGTGGAGGTTTGCTTGTGGTTCAGTGTACAGCGATTACACTGAATCACAGGTGAAACGGCACATTGTGCATTCCAGCTAAGGGAGGTTTGCCTGTGATTCAGTGTAATTGCTGAATATTTATTCTCAAATATATCGTAGGCTTAGGAACATAGAAATATAGGAAGCTGCCTTATGCCAAGTCAGACCATCTAGTTCAGTATTATCAACACGGACTGGCAGCAGCTCTCCAGCATTCCAGACATGGAATCTTTTCCAGTCCTACCTGGTGATGCCAGGGATTAAAGCGGGAATCTTCTGCATGTGCTCTACCACAGAGCTAAATTCTAACCAAAGTCTCTGCGTTCTGTCCAGCACTGAACAATGGTGCTTTTGCAATTGATTTCAGCTGGCAGTAGAGTGGGCCCCAGTTTCTTCTTTTTTCTCTCATAGAATAACAGTGACTTTGCTTGATGATGCTCCTTAGGCATCCATGTTCCCTGAAGTATTAGGAAAACATTAACTTGGAACATGGTTGTGCAATTTTGCTTTTTGACTCTTTGACGAAGTGACAAGCTGCCTTTTGTGTGGCTTCGAGTTTGGCAAAACAACCGTCATCTTCTGGCAACAGTGCTGCTGGGTCGGAAAGTCTGCAAGTGTCTTATTGCTCCACAAAACCTGAGGGCCTAAACTGGAAGCCTTGCATGCCAAGTGTCACATCCTTTAGCCAGAAGAGGCCGTGTGATGTCAAATGGCTCATGACTGCCTAAGTTCTGGTCCATCAGAAGGCTTCAGAAAACTGCTCCGGGTTCATAGCAGGGGCAATCAGAATGAGGGCCACTAACTGACTGCTGATTCAGGACTTTAAATTGTGCTCTTATATCAAATTTCCTTTTCTGCCTATACTGTAATGTTTTACTGCTGCTATGGCCATTGGCTAATGTGAATAAAGTTTTTTCTATCTAAACTGCTCCGGGTGGTTAGAATTAAAAGTTCATCCCTGATTTTGGATGCTGCTCCAGCAGACACTTCTGTTTCCTCCATTTGCTGAATGGTAGGGCCGGCCCCTTTAGACAACTGATGGGCTCTCCTTTCGCCTCACACTAGATCACACTTTAAGCAGCCTCCTCTCAGTTTCTGGATGGTTCATGTATACAATGGCTCTATCAACAATTAGGTCCTGCTCATTTCCTAGGAGAAAGAAGGATAATATGGCGAGAGGAACAGTTTTCTATCTCAGTTGCCAGAGAGAATATGCCTCTGAATTGCTGGGTAAAACAAGTGTGAACAGCACTGTTCCACTCACATCACATTCCCCAAGGGCATCTGGTTGGCTCTTAACCTAATGTATTTCTCCTTGGGCTCCTTGGAGGAAGGTAGAATATGTGTAATTAATAATCCGATTATAATCCTGAGCAGCTCTCCACCCCTATTTCGAATGCTCCATTGCCAGTGTTGCCCATAATCCTTTTCTTCTGAGGGTTGTAGGGGTGCATTAAGACAAATGTGTAAAACAGAACAAGTTATGGATGGTGCTGCAATTCAGGAATCTCCCAGAAAGTCAGTTTTTATATGGGACACTGGGGAGGGGGGACGACTAAATTCCAACTCATTCAGTTGGAATGCAACTCGCTAACATAAAAGTGAAAGCATGCCCTGACAATGCCGAGTGGAAGTGCTAGCTGTGATTTTGTACATCTTGAGTATTTATTACCGTGTTACATAACAGAAGCGTGATGGGAAGGAAAGACTTTTTCAATTCCGAAGTCTGAATATCTTCCTAGGTTCTGTAGACGCTGGTTGCCTACCAAAGTCCCAGATTTTGAAACTGATATTAACTCTGCAAAGAGCAGATAATATTAATCTAATATCTAATGATAATGGTCTAATAGGAAAGCTGGTAATACAGGGTTGGATCTTAAGCACTGTTTGCAGAAGGAAGGTGGCAGAAGTAGAAGCTCTCTTAAGAACACCCTTTTCAACCATTAAGAGGAAATGAAACTCCCTTGAAAATCATTGGGGGGGGGGGAGAGGAGCATAAATTCCTCTAATTCTTTTTTCTGTGTGGTGGGGCTGTTGGTGGGGGGCTAATATGAGGTAGCCAAGAGTTTCCCAGTTTTTCTTACCCCCTGCTGCTTTCAGCGGTGGAAGGCAATCTCTGCCCTGCTGACCATTGGAATGCACTGGGAATCTCTTCCCAGCTGAAATGCATTGGAAACCATGCTACATTACCTTGTGTTCTCAAGGCAGTCCAGGAACTGTGGTTGGTGGGAAGGAGCACAAGGTTCTCTCTGCAGTTTCCCATCATCCAAGCTTACTGGTGAGACCTCCTTTGGAAGATTGGAGAAATTCCAAGCAAAACAGCAGAAAATTGGTTGCCGATTTCCATGTGGGTAATATTGTCAGAAAACAGGAGGGAGTGGAAAATGTTGGTCTCCTGGATGGGGTCTTCTCTTTGCCTCTGCATTTCAAGAAGCCTCTCCTAAGGGTCTGAGGACAAAGTTGACTGTGTGGCATCTAGAAGAGGGAATGCTTGTAAGCGCTGAGTTCACCTTGACTGTCCATGATGTGGACTTTTCTTTGCCCATCACTAGAGAAACAGCATAGAGCTGCTCACCACCACTGTCTATGGTCAGCAGAAGCTGCAGAAACACCATCAACCAACTTGTCCACAACCCTTGAAAATGTATGTTGGGTAAAGGTAAAGGGACCCCTGACCATTAGGTCCAGTCGTGACCGACTCTGGGGTTTCGCTTTATTGGTCGAGGGAGCTGGCACACAGCTTCTGGGTCATGTGGCCAGCATGACTAAGCCACTTCTGGTGAACCAGAGCAGCGCACGGAAACGCCGTTTTACCTTCCCGCTGGAGCGATACCTATTCATCTACTTACACTTTGATGTGCTTTCGAACTAGGTTGGCAGGAGCAGGGACCGAGCAACGGGAGCTCACCCCATCACGGGGATTCGAACTGCCAACCTTCTGATTGGCAAGTCCTAGGCTCTGTGGTTTAACCCACAGCACCACCTGCATCCTATATGTTGGGAGACAAGTCTTATTTTATAAACATTTGAAAAAGGCAAATCTGGTTAGACCTCCTGTGATTTTTAAAGGCAACATGACCTCTGGAAACTATAGGGGGTAGAAAAGAGATCAGCGGCAGATCTGCACATGATTTGCCGGTTGAGAGTCATATGTTCACACTCTAGTATTTCCAATTTTGAGAAAGTCTCTGGTAGCCAGTGATGAGACAGAGAAAGACCTCTGCTTCAGACCTTGGAGAGCTACCATCTGTCAATGTGGACTTGGCTAGATGGAAAAATAGTCTGACCTGGTATATGGCAGCTACTTACTTCAGTCCATGGGTTCTTCCATGTCCAGTTCTGGGCACCACAGTTCAAGAAGGACACTGACAAACTGGAACGTGTCCAGAGGAGGGCAACCAAAATGGTCAAAGGCCTGGAAACGATGCCTTATGAGGAACGGCTAAGGGAGCTGGGCATGTTTAGCCTGGAGAAGAGGAGGTTAAGGGGTGATATGATAGCCATGTTCAACTATATAAAAGGATGTCACATAGAGGAGGGAGAAAGGTTGTTTTCTGCTGCTCCAGAGAAGCGGACACGGAGCAATGGATCCAAACTACAAGAAAGAAGATTCCACCTAAACATTAGGAAGAACTTCCTGACAGTAAGAACTGTTCGACAGTGGAATTTGCTGCCAAAGAGTGTGGTGGAGTCTCCTTCTTTGGAGGTCTTTAAGCAGAGGCTTGACAACCATATGTCAGGAGTGCTCTGATGGTGTTTCCTGCTTGGCAGGGGGTTGGACTCGATGGCCCTTGTGGTCTCTTCCAACTCTATGATTCTATGATTCTTTCGTTGGATGCTTAGGGATTTTGTTGGTGTACTTGTCACTAGGTATGACTGAATCCGTCAGTTTTAGTTTCTGTGTCTCTCTTTATTCCCCCCCCCCAACACAATCTTAAATTTAGTTTGGTACATACGCATATAAGTTTGGAATTTATTTTCTTAAAAGAAGTCATACAAATCCAGCAGCACTTTTTGCTGTGCAATCCCCCCTAATATAATGCAATTCTGTATGCTGTTTCCCCTAATGTAATGCAGTTCTGTGTGCTATTTTCTCTATGCACTCACTTACACACATACCTGCATTTTTATACACTTGGAGAACTGCATTGCAGAATTCCGAGAAGTGTGAATTTAGAAGGTTTGCATATTTTTCCTAAATCAAATTTCTCTTGTCATACCTTCATGCCCATCATGTTTTCTCTCTGAGTTGCTTGCAAAGGTTATATTGATGTTTGTTTTAGCTGCATTTATACCCCACCTTTCTGCCAGGTGCTCAAGGTGGTATATTTTGGTATCCAGGTGCTTTCTGATACTCTCACTTGCTTAGCTTCAACCAGGTGGTTCCATTCTGTGCAACCTTCAGACTTCTCCTTCCAGGGGCCAATGAGGTTGCATGGCCTCATGGCCTATTTTATTTAGAAGTAAGGAAGAGAGAGGGCAGGGCAGCAGCTGTCTGCATCCTACGCTGTGACTGTACTTGGAACAGTAGGGGCATTGATACTTGTGAGTTGACAGAGTTCACTCCTAGGCTTCCAAATTGCCACTCCTCTGGTTGCCTGGGCAAGTGAGATTTGCCCCCAGGTGCCCAAAGATTGGGGAGACTTTAGGATTAGAGGTTGAGGCTTTATTTTTAAAGAGCACAATTGGTGTAGATTTTGTTGGGCTAGTAGCATGCATGGCAAGACACTCTCTCTTCAAAGAAAACTCTCACCACAAAAATATCCTGTCCTTCCTCCATCATTCTTAGATACTGATATACTTCTTTAGGTACGTAAAATGAAAATTTGAAACTCCCGCTGCTCTGCACTTTGTTAATGATAAGAGTTGGAGGTGAGAAAATATCATGCTTTCTGTAATAAGCTATCTATAGCAATTGTTTCAGGTTAAAGGCTGCTGCTGGTGGGTGGCGCTGTGGTCTAAACCACAGAGCCTAGGGCTTGTCTATCAGAAGGTCGGCAGTTCGAATCCCCGCGATGGGGTGAGCTCCTGTTGTTCGGTTCCTGCTCCTGCCAACCTAGCAGTTCAAAAGCACGTCAAAGTGCAAGCAGATAAATAGGTACTGCTCTGGCGGGAAGGTAAACAGCGTTTCAGTGCGCTGCTCTGGTTCACCAGAAGTGGCTTAGTCATGCTAGCCACATGACCCAAAAGCTGTATGCCGGCTCTCTTGGCCAGTAAAGTGAGATAAGCGCCGCAACCCCAGAGTCATCCGCGACAGGGCCTAACGGTCAGGGGTTCCTTTACCTTTACAAAAGGCTGCTTGGCTTCTTCAGTGTTTCCCCCCACACCCTCCGACAATCATGCATATTTGTGTGCAGGAGACTGTGGTGGACTTTTGCCTTCCTCTGTTTCCAGCCTGAGACATGGATCAATCTAGAGATGCTTTTCTAAACTTGTTTTGCCTTCAAGTATTGAGTGTTGGATTCCCTGCTCCTTGTTGCTTGGGTGTGATTATTTCTTGGACTACTCGTCGCTATTGCAAGAGTTACTAGGAGTGATAAAAAGCTGCAGTTGGTGGGGCATGGGTGAAATGAAATTGCCTTTCTTCCAGTAGGAATGTGACAAGTGCCAGCCAGAAGTGTGCAGTCACTGCAAGATTTGCTTTGCCTCTGTAGCCTTTGGAAGCAGCCCGATCTGTTTTGGATCCGTTCGGTGTCATTCCAGTTCAATTCTTTACTTCGGTCCTCATCTGGTCTGCTAAATCCAAGCTCTGTTTCATTTCCACCGTGAGTATAATGTGGAATCTAAGTGTGGATATAGCTTGCTTTCCTTTTCCCATTTGAAACTTGTAGGCAAGGCAGCACAAGGGAAACCCCACATAGAGCACATTTTTTGCATTCAAACTTGCGCACTGCTTTGATAAGCTTGTGACAAGCACTATATAAATACTGCAATAAAGCAAGGAACAGGAAGAAAGAAACCCATTTTGTTGCCAGGGTTGCAATATCCAAATGATGGAATTAACCCACAAAGTAAAAAAACCCCCACAGAAAACAACCTTGGCAAATCTGCTGTCTTTGTGCCTGAATTCTGCTGCTGGATGCGGCCACCACATTTGATCACCGCAGAAGATCCATCCATGCACCTTCTAAAACTGTATGGGAAAAAATGACATACCTGCCCTTCAGAGGAGCACACCTGAAAAATGATCCTAAAAGCTTGAAAATAATAATTGTGCAGTCAAAGTCCCTTACTGCCCTACACAAGCTCGTAATTTTGCACAGAGTATCACATTTGCCATCTGGGGGTAAGGAGAGATGCCCTTTCCAGGATACTCCATTTCTGTTTCCCCTCCCTGCAGTGGACACATGGTGTTAGCCACAAGCTGTTTTTAGGATCTCCCCCCCCCCCGTTTTGTTTTTAATTTCTTTTAGAGGGGTTTACTTTTGCAAATCTTGGGATTCCTTCAAATCTTCTGACACTCCCCTCTTGTGCCATTTTTGGCTACAGAAGAGTCAGTGTTTGGAGACTTGAGTTTGCTATTGGGACCTATGCATTAAGGATGCTGTAGCCCTCATACAATGGTAACCACTTCCGGAGGGTCCCATGACCACATTTTAGCATTTAAAAATCATGACTAAGCACTGAAGCTGTTTTAAGCCGCTTAAGCCAACCTTAAACCCCCAGATCAGCTAAACAGCTTGTACCAATAAAATGGCTTAGAGTTTCCTAAGCACCTTAAACAGATCTAAAGCTTTAGTATAAGACTGTGACCAAACTAGAGCATGGCGTTTAGCTTCTCGGTGACACCAGAGGGCCTTACCCAGCTAAGCCAACTAATTACAGAACTGAGACCCTCTCCCCTGGGTTTTTAAAGGCCAGATGTTTAATCAACCAAAGGGATGCAAATACACATTGCAAGTCTTTATATGTGCTTAACCCAGCCCCATATTTAACTGCAGGAGCAACTGAATGTTACAAATTCTCTAGGAGCACACTGTTGGCCACTGTGAGAACTAGATTCGGTGACTAGATAGGCCTTTGGTCTGATTCAGCAGTGCTCTTCTTATGCCATGTTCTTAATAGTCCCTGGCAAAGACTTGGGCTCTGAAGCTGAAGCTTTCTGCTTCCAACAGTCTCCAGTCAAGTGTCTATGGGAATTCACAATGTAGACTTCAAGTCAATGCCTACTCCCTGGCCTTTGTCCTTTTCACCTGGTAATTGGAGATAGACTCCCTGTGAATATGGAGGCTCTATATAAACTCTTGAGGCGGATAGTCTTTTTGAGAGACCTGTCTTCCACGAATCTGTCCGGTCCTTTAAAAAAGCCATCCAACGTAATGTCATCGCTGTAAGTTAATTATTCACTGTCTGAAGTAGTGCTCTTTTGTCAATCCTGAATGTGTTGTCAATTAACTTAATTGAGTGACTGAGAGCTGTGGTGTGATGAGAGAGGGAGGAAAAATTCTCTCTGTGCTGTCTGAGGGTTAGCCATAGCCTTATAAA
Organism: Podarcis tiliguerta; assembly: GCF_965153285.1. Lineage (NCBI taxonomy): Eukaryota > Metazoa > Chordata > Lepidosauria > Squamata > Lacertidae > Podarcis > Podarcis tiliguerta. Next base: position 66,411,909 of record NC_139541.1, read on the forward strand.
CCTACATAATACCTCGGTTTTGTTTTCCTCCCTGTTGTATCTATACATTATTGTTATGATTAATTATTATTTGGCGTTGTTTGGCCAAAAGGACCCCCAAAGTTGTGAAAATATATATTAAATTACAGCAGCGGTTCTCAATCTGTGGGTCCCCAGATGTTTGTTGGACTACAACTCCCATCATCCCTAAGCTCTGGCCTTGCTAGCTAGGGGTGATGGGAGCTGTAGTTCAACAACATCTGGGGACTCACAGGTTGAGAAAGGCTGAATTACAGTAAAAATACAGTGGTACCTCGGGTCAAGAACTTAATTTGTTCTGGAGGTCCGTTCTTAACCTGAAACTGTTCTTAACCTGAGGTACCACTTTAGCTAATGGGCCTCCTGCTGCCGCCGCCGCACTGCTGCCGCACTTTTTTGGTTCTCATCCTGAAGCAAAGTTCTTAACCCGAGGTACTATTTCTGGGTTAGTGGAGTCTGTAACCTGAAGCATCTGTAACCTGAAGTGTCTGTAACCCAAGGTACCTCTGTATTATATCTATGTATTACATTTATATTCCCCCTTTCCCTTCAAGTTGGGGAGTTTCTCCCCCTTTCCATTTTATCCTTACAACAACCCTGTGAGGTAGATGGCGACTAGCCCAAGGTCACCCAGTGAGTGTTTATGGCTGAGTGGGGATTTGAACTGTGGTCTGCTAGGTCCTAGTCCAGCACTCTTAACTATCAAGCTACCCTGACTCTTTCTTTCACTTTAAGCAGTAATAATACAGTAGATCAACCATCAATCAAATACACAAATGTAAGGTGATCTGATATGTATCTACTTGGTCCCATTGAGTTCATTGCAGGAGGGCTGCAGGTTAGTGGTAGATCACATGTTTTGCATTCAAAAGGTCTCAAGACTCAAACCCTGGAGTAGGGGATTCCCAAGAATATCCCCTGCCCAAAATCTTGAGGAGTTGCTGTCGATCATTGTCAACAATATTGAGGACTGGGGATGGGGGGGGGGGAGAGACATTTGATTCTGTTCATGCTTAAAGGCAAATGTATCAAAGCTGCACTTTTCAAAACAGTAGGAGAACGGAAACAGCTGTCCTTCGAAATTTGCACTGTTACGAATTTTGCGATGCAGCTCTGAAGCCGAACAGTGCTTACAGAAATGCATCTGCTAGGTAAAAGGTAGGGGGGGGGGTGAAAGTTTAGTGAAATTGGCTTACAGAAATGCATGGTATTAGGAGAAATTGCTTGTAAAAAAGTATGTACACAAAAAGGGGTTATTAGAAAAACATTGTGCTAAAATACCGAAGAAACTTCATTAGGATTTTCTTCGGGGGGAGCGAAAATCACAAATTGCTGCAGAAATGTGGAGAACGGAATTTAAGATGGGGGGTGGGAATAGAAATTGAGAGAACCAGAATTCACAGAGCCTTACACTCCTACTAAAAATTTGATTGACCAGTGGTTTGACTTGGTATCTGGCACCTTCATATATTCTAGTACAGTGGTACCTCAGGTTAAGTACTTAATTTGTTCCAGAGGTCTGTTCTTAACCTGAAACGGTTCTTAACCTGAAGCACCACTTTAGCTAATGGGATCTCCTGCTGCCGGCGTGCTGCCGGAGCAATATTTCTGTTCTCATCCTGAATCAAAGTTCTTAACCTGAAGCACTATTTCTGGGTTAGCGGAGTCTGTAACCTGAAGCGTATGTAACCCGAGGTACCACTGTAAGCCCAAATCCCATAAAAGTATGTGTGGGATTGTGACCAGAGTTGGCCCTGGGTGAAATAGCACTCTGGACTGGGAGTAACCTCACCCCGGTCACTTTTGCAGTATTCCCAAATTGTGTGTCTTCTGCAGGATTGCGAAACCTAGCAGTGTGAAAGAGAGGCCCTACTGGTCTCACGAGATGCCCTGCAGTACATAGATGATACCAAAGTTGAACAGCATCTTCCCAAATGTCTGGGCAGCACTACGAACTTTCCCGACATTTCCAGATACAGTTGTCAGTGGTGAGGGTGCTTCCTCAAACTTGAAGCTCATCAAAATGTACTGGTTATCTGTTATGGCGGGTGAGAGGCTCGTATCACAGGCTAGCCAATCCGTTCTGACTGACAGCTCCTGAAACCTGTTTTTCTCAGCCACTCAGCTGCAGTTTGCACAAACCAAAGCTTTACAAGTTCACTTTCTGCGTGGGGTTATTGCACTAGGGCAGCGGTGGGGGGAAGCTTTGGCATGCTAGATGCTGCTGAACTAAAACTCCCATCGGCCCCGGCAAGCATAGTCAATGTTCAGGGTTGATTGGACTTGTAGGGTCTCCACATCTGCACTAAGCAAGACGATGGAACGTTTGCAGGTTTTACTTTTGCTTAGTTTTGTAGCAATCAGTTTTTGAAAGCATTCTTTATTTCAGGAAATCCATCACCCAAGATAGCAACATTTTCATCTACAATTTATTTTAACGTTATCCCGTTTTCATGCCTTCCCTGTTGAGTTATATTGAAGTGTTAGTTAGCTGCTTTTTATCATTTTAGACAAGCTAGATTGACAGCCTTTACAAAGTTTGGGTTTTTTTTGCAATAAAGCAGTTTTATTTTTTATTAGAACTAAAGACAACCTTCCCCATCACTTCAGGAGGGTATTTTGGATTTGTTACATTATTTATCTTCATAATGTGGACAAGGTGATTGCATTTTTATCTTTGAAAATAATAAATAAGAGTTATAAAGGAAATAATTTTGAAATTGGTCTCTTGGAGCTCTCTCTCATTATTGCTGCTTGGTCATGTCAACTCAGTCAACCCATGTTCCGCTAATTTTTAACAAAAACAAAACATAAATTTTCTATTAAATATATACAGTGTGTGTGTGTGTGTGTGTGTGTGAGAGAGAGAGAGAGAGAGAGAGAGTATATACACTATATATATATAGGTCAAACTTATGGAGGGTGTCTTAGGGGCTGTGGGATACTGTGGATCTCTGGGGCAAAGAGGGAAGTCTCTTCTTGGATGCTTTTCTATATTTCTGGCAGAGAGCTCTGCCACTGTTGACCTTTGGCCATTGTTATTTCTGGGGATGTAGCAGGGGAACATTTAGAGCCACGCAATGCAAGACGTTTACCTTTTCTGGATTTCCTCCTGCAACATTCCAGAAGATCAGCCCTGCAACTGGTTTACTGATTTCCCCTTCCTCTAGAACAAATGGAAGAGAGAAAATACTGCCCAAGAAAGCAGAAAAGGTAAAAGAGCCACACCACTTCCCTCGTTGGTGATCACCGGTCCAGGATTTGGACTTTGTGGTTCTTTCCTTGTCCTGTTGAAGTTCATATTGGAGATTAGTATCCAGACAACTTGCAGATGAGGAGTGGAGATGATGGGTTATCGTCCCTGACCATCGGCTATGTTGACCAGGTGTGATGTGGGGGGGGGGGGTAAGAAGGCAACAACATCAGGAGGGCTACAGTTTTCCCACCACTGCTGTAGAGTTTTTTGTGTGTATGTGTTTTGGTTTGGTTTTGAAAACCCTGCTTTCTTCACTCTGTCTCTTTGCAAAGAGTACACTCAACCAGGAATGAGCTCAGCTTGCCACCTCTGCCAGTTTGGTGCCCAGGGTGAGCACCCACCCCTGATTGGTGCTTTAGAGTTGACGGATTGGAAAGTGGTCTAATCCTCTGATCATTCTTTTAAAAGCTGCTTTAATAATTTAATAATAATAATTTATTATTTATACCCTGCCCATCTGGCTGGGTTTCCTCAGCCACTCTGGGTGGCTCCCAACAGAATATTAAAAACATGATAAAAGATCCGACACAAAAAAAGCTTCCCTAAACAGGGCTGCCTTCAGATGTCTTCTAAAAGTCAGATAGTTGTTTATTTCCTTGACATCTGATGGGAGGGCGCCACTACCAAGAAGGCCCTCTGCCTGGTTCCCTGTAACCTCACTTCTCCCTTTTGTTTACCTCCTTCAGCTGTGCAATACTGTTTTTGAGATGATGTAACCGGAACCGAACACAGCATTCAAAATTTGGCTGGACACGAATTTATATAATGGCAACATACTTGCTGTATTTCACTGCAAGAAGAGGCAGCGTAATAAACGCTTGAAATGAGCTAAAAAGGGCATCTCTTCCATGCAAGTCACAGTGAAGAAAGGATAGTTGGATAGAAATTCATTATGCTGTATTATTGGTCAGCTATGACTGGCAGTGCTAGAAGATGCAGTATTAGTGCATGCCAATAGCAGATGTTGGGGGAAAAAGGTTCTCCCTACCTCAGGTTAAGTATTTATCAATCTGTAAAATGAAAAGAGATGCATTGCAATCAGAATGGTTGGACACTGATGTCTGGGAAATGTACCTGAACTGATTTTTATTTTTAAAATATAGAAGAACTGAATGTGAAGCCAGGTGTTTAATAGTTGGACCTTGCATGGGGATCTCAGGGCCAATATGATGCTTTGTGTGTGTGTGTGTGTGTGTGTGTGTGTGTGTGTGTTTTAAACCCACCTCCTAGCATTCAAGCCATCTGTTTTCCATGTTTAAAATCCAACAGATGGAGATTGCTGCTAGAGATGGATGGATCTGTCAATTTCAGTCCTCTCCGTTTATGATTCCCCCCCCCCAGTCTTACATTCAGCTCTCCACATTTCCACAGCAACTTGTGATTATTATTATTTTTTAAAAATCCCCCCCCAAATCCTCTAGTGCTTTAGTGTAGATTATTACTAAAATCACATTTTTGTATACACTTGCACAATTTCGCAACAAACAAGAAAGCATTTTGGTACATTGTTCTTACACATATATTCATTTTTATGCACACTTTTACCTAATGTGTGCATATATGTAAATATTTTTGGGTTTGAGAAGTGCATCACAAATTTCTGGGTATGTGCAGTTTCGAAGGCTTGCTGTTCTCATTGCATTTTGCAAAAGTGGAAATCTGATAGATTCAGTTTAAATATAAACTGAATTGAATTTCTCTCCTATTCCCCATGCCCAGCCATACTTGCTGCTGTTCCAAATGGGCCTGTGCTCTCTTCTTAGCTCTGTAGGCATACATCCATGCCTTATATAAAACAAAATCCACCTAACAATAGCATAATGCCTAGTATTTTAGTATACAGTGGTACCTCGGTTTACGAACTTATTCCGTTCCAGAAGTCCGTTCTTAAACCGAAACTGTTCTTAAACCAAGGCACGCTTTCCCTAATGAGGCCTCCCACCGCTGGTGCCCTTCTACTGTTCGGATTCCATTCTTCTTCCTTTTGTTTAGTCGTTTAGTCATGTCCAACTCTTTGTGACCCCATGGACCAGAGCACGCCAGGCACTCCTGTCTTCCACTGCCTCCTGCAGTTTGGTCAAACTCATGCTGGTAGCTTCGAGAACACTGTCCAACCATCTTGTCCTGTGTTGTCCCCTTCTCCTTGTTCCCCTCCATCTTTCCCAACATCAGGGTCTTTTCCAGGGAGTCTTCTCTTCTCATGAGGTGGCCAAAATATTGGAGTCTCAGCTTCAGGATCTGTCCTTCCAGTGAGCACTCAGGGCTGATTTCTTTAAGAATGGATAGGTTTGATCTTCTTGCAGTCCATGGGACTCTCAAGGGTCTCCTCCAGCACCATAATTCAAAAGCATCAATTCTTCGGCGATCAGCCTTCTTTATGGTCCAGTTCTCACTTCCATACATCACTACTGGGAAAACCATAGCTTTAACTATACGAACCTTTGTTGGCAAGGTGCTCGAGGTAAAGTTTGCAAACCGGGACAATTCTTCTGGTTTTGCGGAGTTCGTAAACCGAATTGTTCGTAAACAGGACTGTTCTTAAACCGAGGTACCACTGTATAGCTGTCTTACGTTTCCATTAGCCAGCCCCGGCAGTCTACAAAATTCCCTTTGGACAGCAGTTACTACAATCCATTATAAAAGCATAGCAAATAAGGATTTTCCCATGGAAGAGGATTCCTGATGAGAACTTGTGAGACCCTGGATGCAGTCCCCGCTTTGGCTACTGCCAGTTAAAGCTCTTTGATGGTCCATGCAGAAGGCTGTGATCCAGGTTTTTTTTTTTACAGCATTTAAGCACAGTTTCATTATTCGGAAATCCGATCCCTTGATTTCAAAGCATAAAAGAAACAGAGATTCCTTAAAAAGCTGTTTACCCTGAGGGTCCATACTTTTTTGGGGGTCTGAAGAGTCCCAAGTCCATTTACAAATCTGGAGGAAGGCATGAGTCCAGCTTCCTTTGGCTCCAAGCACATGTTTCCAGTTAGGTGGTAGAAACAAAACAAGACAAAAAGCGGCAAACAAGAATGGGCCAATCCAAGAGCTTTCGTACCTCCAAAAAGAGATTTAGGCAGAAAAACGGAAATATAAAAATAAAAAACAGAGCCCTGTACAATATCATCATCACCACCATCACTTACCTGTCTTTCACTCTCAGGTTCCAGGGCAGGTTACAACACTTGAAACACAGTGTTGAAAACAGTTTAAAATAGGCTGCAGTCAAAGAAATAAGGTGGGTCCTAAAACGTAGCTTGCTTCTGATGCTTCATGAATAGGGCTGCTGATGGATGGGATAGCTGATGGATTAGCTGATGGATCAGATAGATAAACTGTTGAAAAACAGTTTATTTTGACTACTTAAGACTTAAATAACACACGGCTTGTTGTTATCTTTTAAGAATTCCTGTTAATACTGGTGCCTTAGCTGAAGGTGACAAGCATCTACTTACAAGAGACAGTTTGTACTGTCTGTGATGGATAGAACTTGGGTTACATCTATCTATCTATCCATCTATCATCTATGAACTGTTAATTTTTCTGATTCGTAAATTTATGTGGATTCCATTGAGTAAAAGCCACACAACTGATTGTCTACTGCTGCAATCCCATTTACAGTGGTACCTCGGGTTAAGTACTTAATTTGTTTCGGAGGTCCGTTCTTAACCTGAAACTGTTCTTAACCTGAAGCACCACTTTAGCTAATGGGGCCTCCTGCTGCCGCCGCACCGCCGGAGCGCAATTTTTGTTCTCATCCTGAAACAAAGTTCTTAACCTGAAGCACTATTTCTGGGTTAGCGGAGTCTGTAACCTGAAGCATATGTAACCTGAAGTGTATGTAACCTGAGGTACCACTGTACCTGGGAGGAAGCCCCACTGAATTCAACAGGGCTCACTTCTGATTAGACATCATTAGGATTGTGCTGCAAAATTTATTTTAAGCAAGTGAGCTTTGGATACCACATGGCATTTTCTTTAAAGAACTCTATTTTTCTTTAAAATGTAATAATACAATAGGCAGGTATCTATCTTTCCCCCTTTCATATTTACTGGTAATTGCACAAGTATTGGGGGGAAAATTTCCCCCAGAAAACCACTGGATATTTGGGCCGTAAAACTGAAGCACATAAGTACTATTAAAAATCCCAGCTGTTGGAAGTTTCCATTTTGGCTTTCTTACCTCTGAAAGAAATTGGTCCCTCTTGTCTGTGGTACTCCAAGAAAGACTGGCAATGATTTATTACCTAGAGTTTTCCATTCCTTTTCAGTTCTGGTGTGTAATCTCTCATGCTTTAATTGTAAGCATGTTTACTTGGAATTGGGTCCTATTAACTCAGCAGAATTTTATTCCAAGTAAGATCTTGGCTGCAGATTGAGAGATTTGTGTTGACGTGCGCCTCCTGTTTCCTTTGTTGCTGTCTTGTCTAGTGTGCACATTACAGTCACAATAACAAGAGTAAGAGCCTGCTGGATTGGACCAATGGCCCATCTAGTCCAGCATCCTATTCTCCCAGTTGGCCAACCAGATATGTATAGGAAGAGCTAAAGCATGATCTACATGATCTACTCATTTGTGATTCCCAGCAAATCATGACTTTGAATGAGCGTGTGGGTTCCTGGAGAGGAGATTGTCGCTGTTGCACTCCTCTGATCTTCCTGCAGCTGTGACATTGGGCTCATGGTCTTTCTTGCTCTAGACAAACCACAAGTTGTAACCAAGCTCTTTGTTCTTGGAATTGCTACTTGTGGTTTGTCTGGAGCATCACAACTCTAGGTTTCGATGAAATGATAAGCTAAACCATGGTGTGATGGCCTAGGACTTGGGCTCGGACTTGGAGCCGGAGGAGTCTCAGTCCGCACCAGATCCTCTGCCTCAAACGGCATCTGAACCTAGTCTGGGGCCTGATTCTGAAGAGCCCCAGTCTGCACAGGTTCCCCTGCAGCAAGCACCAACTAGGCCGAGTCAGGGGCCTGAGCCTGCCCTGGCTCCAGATGCAGGGATTACCTCACTGCCCTCTGCTGCTCCACTACAAGTTGGGTCAGGAGAGGATGTCGGTAACCCACCGACATCTCCCGAGTTGCAGAAACTCAGGTCTGAGAGAAGGAGAGACCTGAGTACTCGCAGGAGGAGTGCTCGCCTTTGGGCGAGACAGGGAAGTGAGTCACTGGGGGATCAGGACCGGCCGTTATCCCAACAGAGATAAAAGGCTGCCGGACCCCGCCCCAGGTTGCGAAAGCAACATTCCTGCTTGCTGGAACCTGGCTGAAACCTTGTGCCTGACCTAGCCCGGTTTCCTGCCTTGGCCCTGTTGGACTGACTCCTTGTGGAATCCTTGGATTCTGACCGGACCTGGACCACGTGGCTCGGGTTAACCCCCTGTGCCCAGGACACATGGCTTGCCTCAGAGCAATGTAGCTGCAGTAGGATGAGAAGAGGAGCAAAGCAGCTGTGATCTCCTTCCTGGGAACCTGCATGTTCCTGCTAAGCCATGGGCTGTGTGGTGGCGGTGGGGGAGGGAGGACAGGGAGAAACCATCACTACCACTAAGGTAGACACGAAGGTTGGACTAGATGAATTTTGGTGTCCCTTCCAACTCTCTGATTCTAATGCCTCCCTCCCACCTGAACTACTGGGTTGGTTTGGCCCCTCCACCTTTCCAGATGGGGAGGGAAACCAAGCAGACTCTACACCAGTGTGGTGTAGTGGTTAAGAACAGTAGACTTGTAATCTGGTGAACCGGGTTCGATTCCCTGCTCCTCCACATGCAGCTGCTGGGTGACCTTGGGCTAGTCACACTTCTCTGAAGTCTCTCAGCCTCACTCACCTCACAGAGTGTTTGTTGTGAGGGAGGAAGGGAATTTTAGCCACTTTGAGACTCCTCAGGGTAGTGATAAAGCGGGATATCAAATCCAAACTACTACTACTACTACTACTACTCTTCCTCTTCCTCTTCTTCTTCTTCTTCTTCTTCTTCTTCTTCTTCTTCTTCTTCCCCAATGCGACACCCCATCAGTTTCCGGCTTGCAAATTAGACTGCTCAACTTGGGGATGGACAGTTTGAGACATGTCTCTTAAATAGAAACATGATTGTTCCCCGCCATCTGCAACACACTGGAGGGCACGCTAGCCTAGGAAGGGGGAAAGCAAAGAAGGACGATGCCAAAACCAATGGCAGGATCTTTCAGCCCCATCTCCTGCTTTGTAAGCTCCCTGTTCTATTTATTGTGGAGGTGAGGGCGGTGCAGCCTGTTTACCCTTGTGCGCAAGCATTTAATGTCCACGCTACAGAGATTTCTGTGGTCCTCCGGTGTGAATGCAGAATTGTTTTTGTCAAGTCCTCTTCTCCTGCGTGGAGGTGGCAGATGAGGGGGGCGGCAGTGGAAGTGAACAACATGTTGCCTGAATGGCATGTGTCCTGGGGGAGCCGTCCGATGTGGTTGACTCAAGCCTAGCTTCCTTTGCATCAGACTGAAGGTCCAGACCCCTGGTTCAAAGCAAATAAATTTACCTTTCTGTTGGAAGGCTGGCTCCGAGGAGGCTTGGATTAACTTTACTAGCAGTGTCAACATGCTGCAGCTGAGTAAATCGTAGCTCAACAAGAACAGCATCTTCATTTTCAAAATTAGCTCTATTACCATTTTGAGCGGGGAGAAATAATTTAGAGGGTTTGTTGGACCAGGATAAGAAGTGTGCTTTGATCCTCTTCTACAGATGCAGAGAGGCATTACAGTGTTCTGAACGAAACTGGCTTATACTGATTCACTGCCCATTTGAAAGGAGTGAATTATGGGGAGCAATTTTGGTGGGGTGTTTTTGTGTGTGTGAGATTTTCTAAAGGATTCACGGGGTGGGCAGGTTTACCATTGTTGGCAATACTGGCATGGTTTCTCTCTCTCTAATTCTAAAGCTGCAACATGATCGCAGATACTCCAAGTTACGCTGCTTCATGGCGAAAGCGATGTCTGCTTGCAGATGAAGGTGGGGTATTAAAGGAAGGAGGGCTGAACTACAGAGAGGGCAATGAAGTGTTCCAGATAGTATTTCTTATAGCAATAACAACAATTTTATTATTTATATGCCGCCCATCTGACTGGTTTGCTCCAGCCAAGCACCCACAGCTTCCCAGAGATGGCGCCTATGGTTCTATTGATTTTTAAAAGATCTTATTATAGTTGGATCAAATGTGTGTCAGTGAAGGATCACTGGCATTTCCTGAAACGTATGGCCATTTCAGACTGTTTGTGTTTTGGGGTGGGATTCGATCATTTGCTGAAAATGTAGGTAGCGATCAGGTGCAACAAACCTGCTTTCCCAAAAGATAGAGTAGTTTTGCAACAAGGGAAGTGACGAGAAAATGTGCTGGAAAGTTTGGGATAACTTACCAGTACATTGGCACAGTGTCATCTAACCTCCCTGCAAAACAAATCAGAATGAATGCATTGTGGTGGGAATGTAAGAAGGTAAAAAGCTTCTGGGAGATGATCTATAATGAGTTAAAGAAAATGCTGAAATATACTTTTGTTAAAAAACCAGAAGCTCTCTTGTTGGGAATACTGGATAATGAAATTAGTAAAAAAGATGTGAAATTAGTTTTGTATGCAGTAACAGCAGCCAGAATTTTGCTGGCACAGAAATGGAAATAGGAAGAGATGCCCACGAAAGAAGAATGGAGGATGAAACTGATGGAATACGCAGAAATGGACAGATTGACGGGGAGAATTAGGAACCAACGTAACCAGAGATTCTCCAAGGACTGGAAGAAATATAAAAAATTTCTGTGATGAGCAAATAACGTTCGTTGGCTTTCAAGAAGCTCTGTGAAATTACTGTTAGAAATATTGTTTAAAAAATATGATGTGATTAAGAGTATTTGAGTGCAATATAATATTGGGAAATGTGAGACGGGGATAAAAAATAAACGGAAAATTATCAGACAAGCTGAGGGAAGTTCTGGAAAAAAAGGGTTTAAGTTAAAAATGGATGTATAATTTTGTAAAAATGTTTTTTTTTAATGGAAAATCTAATAAAAAATATTTATTAAAAAAAACCCCAGAATGAATGCATTGAGCAGCCAACGTTGTTTAATCTCCAAACAAATCAGGATGAATACTGGATTTAAATAGCTTGTGTGAAAGCACTTACAATGCTCTCCTAAAAAAAAAAGATCTACAGTGGCTCTCAGTACATTTCCAAGCGCAAGTCACAGTATTGGTGCTGTCCTTAAAAGCTTTGGTCCTGAATACCTGAAGGAGCATCTCCACCTCCATCATTCAGCCTGGACACTGAAGTCCAGCGCCGAGGGCCTTCTGGTGGTTCCCTCATTGCAAGAAGTGAGTTTACAAGGAACCAGGCAGAGGGCCTTCTCGGTGGTGGCGCCCGCCCTGTGGAACGCCCTCCCATCAGATGTCAAGGAAATAAACAACTATCTGATTTTAGAGGACATCTGAAAGCAGCCCTGTCAGGGAAGTTTTTAATGTTTGATGTCTTACTGTGTTTTAATGTGTTGGAAGTTGCCCAGAGTGGCTGGGATAACCCAGTCAGATAATAATAATAATAATACAGTGGACCCTCGGGTTACATTACCTTCATGGTTTTGGCGCTGCGTGCATGCGCAGAACAGGCACCTCCGGTTACGAAAATTTCGGGAGACGGCCAGGCCTCCAGAACAGATCCCATTTATAACTGGAGGTACCACTGTAGTAGTAGTAGTAGTAGTAGTAGTAGTAATAATAATAATAATAATAATAATAATAATAATAATAATAGGTGTGTTTGTTTTGCTTTGCTTTCTGTTCATTGCGTAGTTGGTATGCTGTGCTGTGCTGGCCGCATTGCAAAAAGTTACTTTTCATTGCATTTCAATAGGTTCTGGTTGCTTCCCACGAGAGGCTGGTCTTCAGCGCTTTGCACAGTTCTTCGGTGCTTCTCTGCGCGAGTGTGACTCCTCTTGTCAAGCCTGTTTTTGCTGTCACCGTGGCTCGCCTGTTGCCAGGGCAGCGACGAGCTGCACAATGACTTGGGGTGGTGGAAGGTCTGCATTCGAGAACTCACTTTGATCGGCGGGCCGTGAGCCAGGAAGGGATTTAGGTGAGCCACGGGCTGGCTCCCTTGTGTTGGGGGAGCAGCGTGACCCCGCACACAGAGCAGGCATCTAGCCTGGCTGGCTGGCTGGCCGGTTCCCTGCTCTTGGCATCCTCAGCATTACAGAGTCCTGCTCAGTGATCCACTGCGTGATACTGAGCTCTGCCCCTCTGGCTAGTGGAAGGAGTGTTGGTAACAGTAGTTGGCGGCTGGAGGGGGAGAGGCAAGTGGTGGCAGATGTTGCTAATGCCAAAAGCTTCACAAACAGGATTAGGCAAGCCGGGGCTATAACTACTCCAGCTGTGCACAGCTGTAGCTGAGCTTTCACAACAAGCTGCTCCCCCCCTTTTTTTTGAATTGGGAACTAATTTGGCAAAGGGTTCTTTTCCCTGCTGTGAATTTTAAGTTGCCTGTAAGGCTGTGGAGGGAATGCCGGAAAGGCAGCCATGCCTTGTGCTTTGTGGAAGCTTGCAATCCACTTTCTTTTTTTTAAAGGCAGTGCTTTGCAAGATGGGCATTCTCTGTTTCTCCATGTTTGCTTTGGGAGGGGGAATTATTGTCTTCCTGTTTTACCCTTTCCCCTTATTTAAAGGGCAAGGCGTGAACTGCCCAGGATACTGAGCATTCCAAGTTTGTTCATGTCTTTGTAGTTTTTGGTGTGTGTGCGCAAATTAACTTCTGCGTCTGCTACCTTCTCTTACTTTTATATGGTCAAAATTTTGTTTTGTAGTTGTCCAAGGACTAGAAGCAATTAAATGAGTCTGATCTGATCTCTTTTACACAGTAGGACAAAAAGGCATATATTTCTCTCTCTCTCTCTCTCTATATATATATATCTATATATATACTGTTGCTTTTATTTGTATTTCATTTAAATATTTCTAGCTGACCAGCTTTTAGGGCAAAGGATCCACAAACTGACTTTTGTAAAACACAATATAGTATTTATTTATTTCGTAAGTTTTATACGCTGCTTGATTGTAAAATAAATAAACTCCTGAAGCGGTTTACCAAAAAAAACACAAAAAAAAACAATAAAATGACATTTGAAAAGAAATAATCTTAAACATTCATAAATTAAAACCAGCAGAACTGGAGTGGGTGGGGCAACCCAGTCAGTTGGGTGACATATTATTATTATTAATAATAATAATAATAATAATAATAATAATAATAATAATAAATTAAAGCACACATCAGCATTCTAGATATTGGAGTAGGCTTATCTAAACAGAAATGTTTTTAGCAGACTCTGAAAGAAAGTACCGTGAAGGCACCTGCTTGATTCTAATCTTCTGGGAGTTCCAAAATGTAGGTGCTCCTACACTAATATGTTGTTTCAAGAAAATGCAGCCCTTTAAGAAGCAGCTGAAAGCGATTCACAAACCAGTAGCACACCACCATATGTTTATGAAAACAATCTGAATCCAACACAGCACTATTATTCTTCCTGGGAGTTGCAGTCCAATATATCTGGTGGGTACCAGAAGAATGCTTTAGCTTGTCCCCATTGTGGCCAATTTTTTCCACTTCTGCTCCATGAATTTTATCAGTTTCCCCTGCCTTTTTAGAGATGTCTAAACTGGTGACCATCATAGAATCATGGAAGTGGGAAGGGACCCCAAGGGTCATCTAGTCCAACCCCCTACAATGCAGGATTCTCAACTAAAGCATCCATGACAGATGGCCATCCAGCCTCTCCTTAAAAACATCCAGGGAGTCTGCCACCTTCTGAGGGTGTCTGTTCCACTGTCAAACAGCTCTTACTCTTGCTGTCATCACATTAAAAAGGTAAAGGTAATGGACCCCTGACAATTAAGTCCAGTCATGGCCAATTCTGGGGTTGCTGCGCTCATCTCGCTTTATTGGCCGAGGGAGCTGGCGTACAGCTTCTGGGTCATGTGGCCAGCATGACTAAGCCGCTTCTGGCGAACCAGAGCAGCGCACGGAAACGCCGTTTACCTTCCCGCCGGAGCGGTACCTATTTATCTACTTGCACTTTGACGGGCTTTTGAACTGCTAGGTTGGCAGGAGCAGGGACCGAGCAACGGGAGCTCACCCCTTCATGGGGATTCGAACCGCCGACCTTCTGATCGGCAAGTCCTAGGTTCTGTGGTTTAACCCACAGCACCACCCGCGTCCCACAATGCCCCTTGAAATATACAAAAACAAGGAACTGGTTCTTTCCTGCACCATGCAAAGCTCACATAGTATGTAGCCGGCTCCCACACCTCTGGACACATTTTGGCAAATTCAAAAAATTCGCCCAGACAGAAATTTTACCCCTGAAAAAGAGGACATGTCCTGGAAAAAGGGGGCGCGTGGCAACCCTAGCATGGAAATGCATGTGTTTGTGAAAATAACGTGCAAAAGTGTGTCGTGCTAGGGGAAATCCCTTGGAAAAATGTGTACATTACTGCAAACTGTATACAAGTATGTGTATTCAGGTGACATTCGCACTAAAATGCTGCTGCTGGTTTTTTTAAAAAGAAAATCGTGAATTGCTTCCAGCTCAGTGGCGTAGCATGGGGGGTGCAGGGGGGGCTGGCCGCACCGGGCGCAACATCTGGGGTGGGGTCGCGCTCGCACTCGCAGCTCTCTGCCCCTACCTGGCTCACTCACTCTCTCTCACTGCAGTGCTGGCTGTGCGAATCCGATCCGAGCCGCTGGGTCGCCGCCCACTGTGGAGGGGAGGGTGCCAGGCATGCGGTGAGATGCGGAGAGAGAGCGAGGGACTATCTGGGGGAGGGACAGTGCAGCGGGGGTGTGTGTGTGCAAATTACTTGCCTTGCCCCGGGTTAGGGGGCGCAAATTACTTGCCTTGCCCCGGGGGCTGACAACCCACGCTACGCCACTGTTCCAGTTATATATGGAGAAGTGAATTTAGGAGTGGGAAAATGTGAAATGGAGAGCCCGTCCCTAGCCACCGCCGAGAACTGCACAGTCAAGTATCCATCCAACCACAGTCGTTGGCTGATGGCCTGCATCCAGGTTGGAAGCTTGCAAATTGCACGGGCTTGCTTTGCCCGTGTGCAAATATACAACAGAGGTTTGGCTTGGAGTCTGCAACTGTTGCTTTTTTCTGCTAGGTGGGTGTGACCCTTTTCTGGGGCAGACTAGCCCTGGTTAACAATGGTGCCATCAGGGCAGGACTTTGGGGAAGGAGCCAGGGCTCCACTCAGCAGAATGCCAATGCAGCCGGGCTGGCTTAGCCACATTTTAAAGTAATAAACGTTGCAGGCTAAGGGGGAGGCCTCTACACAAGACTGTTCAGCCCAGGCTGTAAATTATCTTGGGCCACTGTTCAATAGCCCTGTGGAAAGTTGTTGTTGTTGTTGTTTTTTTAAAGGAACCCCCCCCCCCCTTTTCTCCCTCAATTACCTTTGCTGCTACAGTGGTACCTTGGGTTACATACACCTCAGGTTACATACGCTTCAGGTTACAGACTCCGCTAACCCAGAAATAGTACCTCAGCTTAAGAACTTTGCTTCAGGATGAGAACAGAAATAGTGCTCTGGCAGCGTGGCAGCAGCAGGAGGCCCCATTAGCTAAAGTGGTGCTTCAGGTTAAGAACACTTTCAGGTTAAGAACTGACCTCCGGAACGAATTAAGTGCTTAACCCGAGGTACCACTGTATTTAGCATTTATTCTGCGCTGGTAGTGTGCTGCTAATGAGCAGAAATTTGCAAGGCACTTTCTTTTGTGTCTGTTAAGAGTATGTAATATTTAGAGAGGGGAGGGAACAGGGTCTTCTGTAGGCTATGCTGAGACACCAACACCTGCTACTTCACTGCTTCCTGTAGAAGCTTGAATTGTACCCGCAGGAAAATGTTATATCCCTTAAAATAAACAGTGCCCTTTTGTGAAGTGTTTGTGTGTGTGCATGTGTGTGTGTCATGCATATATATATATATATATATATATATATATATGCATCTAAGAAAACAGAAGAAAGCCACAGGATAAAAATACAGCTCCCGCTAGGCAACAACCATTGAAAACAGCAAGCTTCTGAATTCCTGGCTCTGCTCAGATCTGTTTTCCAATCTGGAAGGTGTTCCCCCCCTCTATTTCCCCTTTAGGAAGCTGCCTCTCTACTGAGTCAGGGATCATTAGTCCATCTGTCCCAGAATTGCCTCCATTAGCCTTCCCCAACCTGATGTCCTCCATATGTTTTGGAGACCATAACTCTCCTCAGTCCCAGCCAACATAGGGAACGGTCAGGGATGATGGGGGTTGTAGTCCAACATTCTCTGGAGGACCACAGGTGGTTTTTTAAAAAATTTTTAAAAATATTATCTTCATTGCTCTCAATAGGAACTTCACTATATTTCCTGCTTGTAATATTATTTGAATTGGAGTGAAGGATAAAACCATAATATCCAGATGATCTTCTGGGATACAGAGAAGCAGGGCTTTTTTTCATCGGGAACTCTCCAGAACTCAGTTCCGGCACCTCTCAGGTACAGAGCCGTAGCTAGGTCTGGTGGAACGCTCTCTCAGAAGAGACCAGGGCCCTTCAAAATTTGGCATCCTTCCGCAGGGCCTGCAAGATGGAGCTGTTCCGCCAGGCCTTTGGCCAGGGTTCAGTCTGACTCATTTTCGCTTTGTATAAGAACAAGCACGAAGGAGGTTTCTCAGCCTGCTCACAGGTCCTTATAATATCAGTGGAAACAGTTGGTCCTGGCGAATATTAACCACTTTTAATTTTAACTTGAGGATTGTCATTTGGCCAATTTTAATTTATCTGAATTAATTTTGGGATGCATTTTAATCTATTGATAGCTTGTTTTTATGCATATGGTATTATTTATTAGCTGCTTTGAGCCCGGCTCCGGCTGGGGAGGGTGGGGTACAAATAACAATTTATTATTATTATTATTATTATTATTATTATTATTATATCTTGCACCCCTGGCAGAACTGTTCAGATTGCGCCCCTGAGCCACAGACAAATTAGCTCTTCCCTCCGCCTCTCCTCCAACCCCACCTCTACCCATTCAATTCACCCTCTATTAAAAACCATTTCTTATGAGGCAATAATCAATATTTATATTTATGGACTTTTTTTTTTTAATGCACAAAAACATACAAAACCATGTAAAAGGATCAAATTGAGAAACAAGGACACACAACATTTTTTTTTTTAAAAAAAACTATCCCTGAACTCCTCTTTCCCCTGCTGCTTCTCCTGTTCTCAAAGTCAAGGTCTGGGCAAGGCTCTCAGGGCTGGAGGGTGGAACAAAACAGGTGGAGAAGCCATTGCCTGCAGAAAGTATCTCTCCTCTCAGTCAGGTTTCAAGGTCTCAATGTACCAGACACCATATGACTGGAGTCTGATGAACGTAAGATACAAATGTGTCTATGCTCTTCCTTCCTTCCTTCCTTCCTTCCTTCCTTCCTTCCTTCCTTCCTTTCTTTCTTTCTTTCTTTCTTTCTTTCTTTCTTTCTTCCCTCCCTCCCTCCCTCCCTCCCTCCCTCCCTCCCTTCCCAAGCTTGTGAAATATAGTAAGGAAAGTCTGGATGAAATGCGAAAGCCATTTGGTATCCTTGACGTTGAGCATCTTCTAAGGGGAAAGAACCGTGGCTCATTGCAAATGCAAGTCCAGTCCCTGCCATCTCTAGGTAGGACTTGGAGAGATCCTGTCTGACAGCCCAGAGGTGCGCTGCCAGTCAGTGTTGACAGTGCTGAGTTAGATTGACCCAGTGGTCTGACTAGGCGTAAGGCAGCTTGCTGTGTTCCTTTCAATCTCTAAATGGCTTGGGACCTAGGTACACAAGGCAAAGCCAATTCCTATAGCAGCATGCTTGTTTACTAAGATTGTCCTTAGAGACCTTCTCCATGTATCTTTGGTAGGAGAGGTACATTAAGTATTTGATCTGTACAGCGGTACCTCGGGTTACATAAGCTTCAGGTTACAGACGCTTCAGGTTACAGACTCCGCTAACCCAGAAATAGTGCTTCAGGTTAAGAACTTTGCTTCAGGATGAGAACAGAAATCGGGCTCCGGCGGCGCGGCAGCAGCAGGAGGCCTCATTAGCTAAAGTGGTGCTTCAGGTTAAGAACAGTTTCAGGTTAAGTACGGACCTCCGGAACAAATTAAGTACTAAACCTGAGGTACCACTGTAGTAGCACCCAGACATGCCTTGCATCAAAATAATGCAATCTTTTAATGTGTTCCTATTTGCCAAAGCATTTTTGATCCAGGGGGCAGGCCACATTCACCCCTAACATTTAAAGCTTTATGTTATTACTTTAAATAGTCATGGCATTCCCCCAAAGAATTCTGGGAGCTGTAGTTTGTTAAGGCTGTTGAGAGCTATTAGGAAACCCCTGCTCCCCTCAGAGAGCTGCAATTCTCAGAGGCAATCCCTCTTCAGGAGGAACTCCCCAAATCCGTTCCAGACAATATTAGATTGTATTGCATTGCATGCAATTGCACCCAATATTCTTTTGCAAAGAAATTCCCCATGATATGATGCATCGTGTATGCTCTTTTCACTAATATATTCATTTCTATCTCCATGTTACCCTAGCAAATGCAATTTTGTACATGTTGCTTGTCCGAAGACCTGCATTGCAAAATTCAGTGAAGTGCACATTTTGAAGACCAGCTAAGTTTCGGTCCCATATTGTTTCAGTAAGTGCGAACTAGATAGCTTTGCCTTCAATTGCAAACTCAACCAAATTTCTTCCCCGTCCCTAGTAACAAACACTTTGGGTCTGCAGCTATTTTTGGGGGATGCTTCCTAAGGCGTACTGTATCAGAAGCGAAGCAGCCCAAAGCTCATGCAATGTGAAGAAAAACAAACACAAGAGAGTGCCTATCTATGACTTGACATTTCCTCTGCTGGACAATAAAATCATTGTTTCGCTGCGTGCCTCTTTTATGCCTGGGCTTTCAACTGGGAGATGCCTTCCAGAGCCAACCAGGAAGAACGCGGAGCCTTTTCAAGGGTCTGTCATGTTGTGCTTGGGTCTTTTTTTCTTTCTGGTATCCTACTGTGCCTCTTGCTTTCTCTTCCTTCCTCCTTGGCAGAACCTTTTTGCAAAGTTTTGTCTGGAATATGTCCTTGAACTTTGATAATGGCTCTGAGTTGCTTGGATGGAGCATGGAAAAAGGGTGTGTGTAGAAGCTACCCTACTCTATAAAGGTCTAATTTGCCTCCATTGCTTCTGGCCCTGTCTACCACTAGCATATAACCTGTGGAGGATTTGACCAGAAAGGAATGCAGCCTTGGACAGAAGAAATGTTCTCCGCCCCTAACTTTGTGAACCACCCTTGTCTACAGCATCACATTGGTTTTAGTCACACTGGCATATTTAGAGATTTCTCTGAATCTCCAGACTTCCCACCTTCCCCTCCACGGACCCTGTTGTCCACCTTTTCAACTGAATATTATTTCATAGTCCATATTTTACCGTATTTTTCGCCCTATAAGGCACACCGGCCCATAGGGCGCACCTAGTTTTTTGGGGGGAAACAAAGAAACCCCCCCCCCGGTGAGAAGGGGAGATGCCCGAGCTTCCCCCCAGCCCCCAGAACAGGCTGCTATCCGCAAGCCTAGGGAGCCCGGCGGGAACTCCCGCCAGGCTCCCCAGGCTTGTGGATATCTGCCCGAAGACTCGCAGCGCGCCCCAGGCTTCTGTCAGGGATCAGCGGGAAGGTGGCGCTCCGCCTCCCCGCTGTCCCTCGAGTTTGTGGGGCTGGTGGTGGGGAAAGCAGCGCTTCTCCCCACCGCCAGCCTCCAAACCAGGTCGGGGAACAGCGGGAAGGCGGCGCTCCGCTTCCCCGCTGTCCCCTGAGCTTGTGGGGCTGGCGATGGGGAGAAGCGCTGATTTCCCCACTGCCAGCCTCCAAACCAGGTCGGGTTTGGAGGCTGCTATCCGCAAGCCTTGGGAGACCGGTGGCAACTCCCGCCGGGCTCCGAAGGCTTGCGGATAGCTTTCTGAAGCCTGCATTCGCCCCATAGGACGCACATACATATCCCTTTCATTTTTGGAGGGGAAAAAGTTCGTCCTATAGGGCGAAAAATACTGTATATATTTCCATACTGTCCATGGTATTTGCTACATCACAAGTGTTACTCCGACCTGGTGGAATGTCCCATGAGACCAGGGCCCTTCAGGATTTAACCTCCTTCCATTGGGCCTGTAAGACAGAGCTATTCCGCCTGGCCTTTAATTTGAATTCAGCCTGATCTTTTACTTCCCTTCCCTTCCTTCCCCCTCCCCTTTTATGAAGATCACCCGCTCTGAGACCCCACAGCTAATTCTTTCCTGGTCTCCTCACTGGCCCAAGTAGGACCAATTCAGCCAGCTAGCCCTGGGGATTATCTAATGCTTATTTCCCCTAAATTGATTTTTGAATTTTATTGTTGTTCATGTTTTTATACTGTATTTTATGCTGCTTTTATAATTAAGTGTTTTAAATTTGTTGTTAGCCTGAGCCCGGTTTTTGAACCGGGAAGGGCAGGGTATAAATATAAATTTATTATTATTATTATAATATTATTATTATTACTAATATCCTGCTAATGTTTCCATCTGCTTACAGTGGTCTCCTAAATAAATTATAATTCCCCCCACCCCCATTCTTTACTGAAGTTTTTGTCTTCCTGGTTTCTGGTCAATTTTGCCATTTCACTGTTCTCCAACAGCTTGGTTTGGCATTCCTCTCTGGTAGGGACTTTATCTTCTTTCAATCTTTGGACTAGTAGCTTCCATGCTGCTTTGTCGCATACATAAAAAGTCTCTTCTGCCCCTTTGGGATATCGGTACCTACAATTCCTAACAAAAAATCACAGTGGCAAATTTGATGGCTATTGAGCCCCTGCCCTGGCAGCCAACACAAGGAATAGCTTCCTGCCTGTGAAAGTGTATGTTGTCAATTATAGCATCTCAGGAGCATTACATAATAAATAGAACAGCATGAACGGTAGCAATGCATATGGATTGATGAGCCTTTCCTGCTGTTAACCCCATGAGAGCTACATGGATCAAGCGTCTTGACGGATCCTAATGTAAGTAGGGCTGCATGATAGATTGATATGTCATCCGAAACCAGTTTGAAGTCCGTATTGTGATACTGGTTTAATAATTTTTGACCTGACAATATATTGTGTGTGGGCGTGTTATGCAAAAATCACAATGTGGCAAAAACTGTGAAGCTAGCCAACAGATTGTTCCATCCTTCTTTCAGACATCATGATATATCATCATATACATCATATATATATATATCATGATGTTTAGTTGGTGATACATCATGATGTTGAAAACCAGGTATCTCCCCGCCCTAATTGCAATCCTTGCTTACTTTACAAGGAAGAGCTGTTCCATAACATGACTGTTCCTATTGTGTGTGCAGGGGAGGGGGGATGTGACAATGGAGCAATTTTCATTCATAATTTTATTTGTATGCCACTTTTCCACAAAAAAGAACCGTGCTCATAACGGCTTGCGGCAAAGGAAACAGGAGCGCGTTTCAAAATCAAACAGTGCGAAATCCATTTCATGGCAGCATAAAATAGCAACACAATAGCACATTACCAAAACAATGACATTTCAGTACTATAAATACAAAAAGATTACACCTCCTGGCAGTAGCAAAAAATAACAAGGACACTTAATAGCTTCATCCTGGTCCTATAAACATCCCTCTGGAGACGTTGCTCACAGTCCGTCTCCTGCAGCAGCTTCTTATAAGACTTGCAAAGGCGGGGTGTGTGTGGTTTAGCTGAAAACACCCTTCCCCTGAAGTTAGCGCCATGATGATGCAGGTATTCTAGAACCTAACTAGAATATTCTGATAAAAAAATCAGCTGGGTGCTCCTTACAAAAGTGGGCACTAGGCAAAGCGCCTGCCTCACCTAGGGGTCTAAAGCAACATTTCCGTTCTAGCCGATTTTTGTCGCATGCAGCACTGTTTCTGTTCCGCTGCAGTTTAGCTTCTGACAGCTATGTTATTCATCTCACTGTCCACGGTGGCAGAATTTTATGTACTTAAATAAGGGTCACCATTGCATTATTCCACACCATTCGTTTCAAAGCAAAGACCATCATTTACATGCAAATCAAAGACCAGGCAAACAGTGGTGGTGGTGGGGTTAGAAGTGAGAAGCAATCAGTTACGTAATAATAATAATAATAAATTTTATTTATATCCCGCCCTCCCCAGCCGAAGCCGGGCTCAGGGCGGCTAACAACACTAAAATAGTGCAACATTATAAAACATTATAAAAAATTAATTAAGATCAAATTCAAAATTGATGGCAACCATAAACTAAAGTTTTGTAAAGATTGCCAAAGGAGGGAGTCAGGCTGCACCCTGACCAAAGGCCTGGTGGAACAGCTCCGTCTTGCAGGCCCTGCGGAAAGATGTCAAGTCTTGCAGGGCCCTAGTCTCTTGTGACAGAGCGTTCCACCAGGTTGGAGCCGCAGCTGAAAAAGCCCTGGCTCTAGTTGAGGCCAGCCTAACCTCTCTGTGGCCTGGGACCTTCAAGATGTTTTTATTTGAAGACCGTAAGTTCCTCTGTGGGGCATACCCACAAAACATACTGTTTTGCGCGGTAAAAACAACAACGTTGAATACCGCTTGTATTCACTGGTTTGATTTCTGTTCAGGACGTGGGACGAATAAGCAAGCATTGACATTTTCTGCTTCTTTCCCCATTCATGTTGGGAGTTCTCCTCCAGCCTTATCCTACATCTGGAATAAAATCCAGGAAGATGACAAGTGAATTTCTGTTTGTAACCTGTCAGGGCAGCTCTTGCAAGTTCCTGATGCCAAAGATAAAAGCATTAAAGAGTTGAGAAGTTCCGGCTTTGGCTCTTTATTTCCAGGGTCAGGTACGGGTGATTCCCATGTTGCAATCAAGAAACATGGAAAGATCATTTTGTAATAGATCCATGTATGTGTAAGAAGAATGCATCACACCCATGGCCAGATTTAGGTTTGATGAGGCCCTAAGCAGGTGGCGCTGTGGGTTAAAGCCTCAGCGCCTAGGGCTTGCCGATCGAAAGGTCGGCAGTTCGAATCCCCGCGGCGGGGTGCGCTCCTGCTGTTCGGTCCCAGCGCCTGTCAACCTAGCAGTTCGAAAGCACTCTCGGGTGCAAGTAGATAAATAGGGACCGCTTACTAGCGGGAAGGTAAACGGCGTTTGCGTGTGCGGCTGGTCACGCTGGCCACGTGACCCGGAAGTGTCTTCGGACAGCGCTGGCCCTCGGCCTCTTTGAGTGAGATGGGCGCACAACCCTAGAGTCTGTCAAGACTGGCCCGTACGGGCAGGGGTACCTTTACCTTTACCAAGCTACTGAAGGTAATGGGGCCCTTTATATGTCCAGCTGTCCTTTGTCAACAACAAATGGTCACTTTTTTGTGTGTTGAATATATGGTATATGGTAACTTATGGACCTAAAAGGTATCTAAAGGCATTTGCACATAACAAAATATGTATTTAATCAAAGTAACTGATATAGAAATGAGCAAACCAGTGATATTTTAGGGAGCAGGCTAGCAGGCAGGGCCCATTACTTACATCATAGGAGGCTCCACAACACAAAATACTGTTGCTGTATGTAGGTTTTATTTTATTTGTTTTTTATCTTATATTTTGGAAATGTACATCCAGGTTTTTTTCCTTTAAATTTTTATGAGGCCCCCGAGAGAGTGGGGCCCTAAGCTATAGCTTGTTTACCTTATACGTAAATCCGGCGCTGATCACACCCTAAGGTGTGCTTGTACAGTGGTACCTCGGGTTAAGTACTTAATTTGTTTTGTAGGTCCGTACTTAACCTGAAACTGTTCTTAACCTGAAGCACCACTTTAGCTAATGGGGCCTTCTGCTGCCGCCACACCGGCGCAGCCCGATTTCTGTTCTTATCCCGAAGCAAAGTTCTTAACCTGGGTTAGCGGAGTCTGTAACCTGAAGCGTCTGTAACCTGAAGCGTATGTAACCCGAGGTAGCACTGTATATGTTTTCGGTTATTTGTGTTTTATCCATGATTGTCTTAATTTTGGGATTCCCAGTTCTGGGGGGAAAGGCAAGATATAAATAAAATAATGAAGATATTTAATGTTTTAATTAAACAAATAATATTAATAGTTTTTTATTGCTATAATTGTTGTTGTTCCATCTGTTGCTTTTTACAAAAAGAAAACCTCAAAGTTTCTCTCAATAAAATGCAAAATACAGGATTCTGCCTGCAAAGTTATGGAAAAATATTTGGAAACCTAATGAAGTAGAACTTGTAAATAGTATTAAATTTGCCGTTCTTCTGTAGGAAAAATAGGAATTTTAGAGAAGCTTTGTTCACTGGTGTCTGGTACCTCAGTTTTTAAAGAGAGAACTAAGAATTCCAGTTTAGGTAATTGCCATTAAAGGTGTAAGAGAAAAATGATGGTTAACAGTGTTATGCATTTTGTCACACACACACACACAAACACACACACGCAAGCCCCCCCATATGACCAGTCCAAAGATTTTTAATACTCAATATGTTAAATCTAATACTTTATTATAAAATGTATTAGGTTGTGTCCAGTTAAGCTGTTAAGAGTAGGCTCAGGGAAATTAATGAGCCTGTTAGTTGTGTCCATTAATTTCAATGAATCTACTCTGAGTAGGGACTAGCATTTGCTAAAACTCATTGTACTGTAATAGGCTTATGAAATAAATACAGCCCTCCTAAAAAGAATACGATGCATTATGCATGCCTCAATTAAAATTAGAATACACATTAAAAATGTTAATCCAATTTGGTCTAGAGAGCCTGGGAGTGGAGGGGGGGGGGGTTGCATATGTTTTTACTCTTCCTCTCCACTTTTCCTTAAAGCGATAAGGGAGCCTTTTTCATACACATGTTGCCTCAATTTTTAAGAGACCGCTGCTATTTTATTCCGAGGAATAAATTAGTCCCGAGTAGTAATAAAAGCAGCTGGTTGCTTTGAATGTAGGGGGGGGGGGAATGGGGGTGGGGGAGAGTGCCTTCCACATAACATAATTAAAAATAAAGTTTGTGGCTATTAGACATACAATAAGCGTTCTGTGCGCTGGTGTGAAAGGCTCTAAACAAACAACTCTTTGCTCGTTTTGCAAGGCTGCCATAATTTTACTGCTGTCTAATAGCAGCAGGGGATCATTGCGCGCAGCTTTATTCCATTCTTTTTTTTTCTTTTAAAAAAGAGTAGTTGTATTCCATGTTATTCTCTGATGGGATTCATGGCAGGTTTTGTAGGAAAGTTCTCAAATCCCTGATTGGTGCTTTTCAAGGGACGTTCTGTCACCCAGAGTGGTAAAACAGAAGGTTTGCATGCAGAAGGTTTCAGAATTAAAAGCCACTGTCACAGGCCACCTCTCCAGGTCCAGGGGCTACCAGCCACCACTGCTCTGCACTATATTTTCAAATGTTTGCTTAAGACCCTTGGCATCAGTATGACCTGAACCCTGTGACGCTTGGGGATTTCCTTGTAGCTAAGCTTCTCAAAATTATTATGTAATCTTTTCAAGTTCGGTGAACTAATAGACAATATGGGATTGATTTTCAACCACACCGGCATTTGCTACCCAGGCTGATGGGTGCCTTTTGCAGCCTTTGATTTGCTAAGCAGGACCTCTGCGATCTCAGAAAGCGAGATCTGTATCTGCCAAGGTGTGGTTCTGCGTTTAGAAATCCTCACTTCAGAGAAAGGTGGATAGCTGCAGGCAGAAGGAATCTTCCACTCAGGAAAGGGTTGTTTTATAACTCATGCTAGGGCGCTGTGCAAAACAAGCGCATCTCAACCCAAAATGCTTTAATTATGAATTATTCCATTTATATCCCAGCTTTCCTCCTAGGAGTTCAGGGTTGGGGATTCAGTTTCCCTCTCCTTTATTTAATCCTTACAACAACGCTGTGAGGTAGGTTAGGCTGAGAGATTGTGACAGGCATACGGTCACCCAGTGAGCTTCATGGCAGCTGTGGCTGCTGATGTTAGAAAGTACCATTTAGTGTTTTGTTGTTGTGGTGTGTGTGTTTAAAAGAAGGATTGTATCATTTTAATGGATTTTATCTTATGTTTAGGGACACGGGTGGCGCTGTGGCTTAAAGCCTCAGCACCTAGGGCTTGCCGATCGAAAGGTCGGCGGTTCGAATCCCCGCGGCGGGGTGCGCTCCCGTTGTTCGGTCCCAGCGCCTGCCAACCTAGCAGTTCGAAAGCACTCTCGGGTGCAAGTAGATAAATAGGGACCGCTTACTAGCGGGAAGGTAAACGGCGTTTCCGTGTGCGGCTCTGGCTCGCCAGAGCAGCGATGTCATGCTGGCCACGTGACCTGGAAGTGTCTGCGGACAGCGCTGGCCCCCGGCCTCTTTGAGTGAGATGGGCGCACAACCCTAGAGTCTGTCAAGACTGGCCCGTACGGGCAGGGGTACCTTTACCTTTACCTATCTTATGTTTATCTATTTGACCTTCTTTTAAACTCCCTGTGGCTTGTGCAAAGGGTGGTATATAAATAATCTCTGAATAAATAAAATAAGCAGCTAAATGGGGATTTGAACCTGCACTCTAGCCACTATACCACACTGCCTCTGGAAGAGCTCACATGAGCGCTTGCACTATTGTGAATACATAACGGGAACCTGCCAGTCTCACCGAGTCTCTGACAAGCTCTGTGAACATAG
This sequence comes from Podarcis tiliguerta, assembly GCF_965153285.1. Lineage (NCBI taxonomy): Eukaryota > Metazoa > Chordata > Lepidosauria > Squamata > Lacertidae > Podarcis > Podarcis tiliguerta. The sequence goes on from NC_139541.1 coordinate 66,438,924, forward strand.
GAAGCTGACTTTATACCAGGTTAGGCTATTTATTTAGCCCTTTAGCCTTCTCTGTTTAGCAGCAGCTTGGCCGGGTCTTGGACATTCACATTACCAGACTGTCTGAGTCCTTTCTCATGCAATGCATATGCTTTATTTCCTGCTGAGCTTTGCTGCCTCGCCCCTGTGCTAGTGGTTATGATCCTTTTGCTCTCCGACCCATACATGGTAGCAATGGACAAGATGCATCTCTCTTGCAGATCTGAATGGCAGAAGAACAAGTTTGGGGTACGGAAAGAGAGGGTGTTTGCATATTGGATGGATGCAAGGAAAGTGACAAAGAAAAGAGGATTTAATCAGGCAGTGGCCGAGCTCTGAGAAGTGTGTATGAGCGCACGGTGCTGTTGGGCCTGACCCCAAATATCCTGGCTTTTATAAGGCCCGAGCCTTTGTCCAGCTGCTCCTCCCTCTGGAATTAGGATGCTGGAGAATTCCAATGAAAACAGAAGTGGAAATTGCAGGTGTTTGCTTATTTGTGCCATGTCCAGAACAGAAATCAATTGGAGAATGCAATTGCTATTCACAGGTGTTGCTTTCAATACATTACAGCTTTCCCCGTTTGAGTTGTACAGTGGTGCCTCGCAAGACGAAAAGAATCCGTTCCGCGAGTCTTTTCGTCTTGTGGTTTTTTCGTCTTGTGAAGCAAGCCCATTAGCGGATTAGCGCTATTAGCGCTATTAGCAGTTTAAGGGCTATTAACGGCTATTAAAGGCTTAAGGGATTAGCGGATTAGCTGCTAAAAGGCTATTAGCAGCTTAGCGCTTTAGAAAAAGGGGTTGGGGAGCGAAAAAACCCCCTCAAAAATCGCAAGACATTTTCGTCTTGCGAAGCAAGCCCATAGGGAAATTCGTCTTGCGAAGCGCCTCTGAAAACAGAAAACCCTTTCGTCTTGCGGGTTTTCTGTCTTGCGAGGCATTCGTCTTGCGGGGCACCACTGTATTTCATTTGCATTGAAATGCATAATGGAATGACAATGTAATGCACGTTACGGATGTATGGGAGACAGTGAAATAGTTTTTATTGGCAAGGATCTGCAGTAGAAAGGAAACAGTGCTGCATGGGACAAATGCAGGGTGGCATGGAAAATGATGTCCTCTTACATCCTTACACTGGAGCTGCCTACACTCCCGAGTGGTTGCGTATACTTTTGGACATACTAAAAAGAAAGATGCATTATATATAGGTGTGGATTCTCACAGATTCAATCCCTGGCATCTCCAGATAAAGAGTGAGGCAGCAGGCAATGTGAAAGACATCTTCCAGAGACAGTAGTGAGCTGCCAAGAGTCCCAGTCAGGCAATACTGGACTAGTTGGTCAAATAATCTCACCTAATATAAAACAGCTTTCTATTTAGATTGTAGTTAACTCCCAAGCTGCACTGGAGATGTAATTAATTTCTTGCTGAATTGTACTTAATGCTGCAGCCGGTGTGATCTCTGTTCCCTTGCCATGTTGAATAAAGTTTCCCTCTGTCATAGCACTAGAACTCACAGCCGTCCAATGAAGCCAAATGATGGAAGATTCGGGACAATAGAAAAGAAAGTTTTTCTTTAAGTTGCACATAGTTAAACTATGGAACTCGCTTCTGCAGGAGGCAATGATGATTACCCACTTTGAAAGAGGATTAGACAAATTAATGAAGGAGAGGGCTGTTGATGGCTTCTAGCAATCTTCTTCTTTGACAATCACTCATAGCCGAGTAAGATTGTCTTCCATAAACACGGTTTTAACAATGAGTCCGTAAGTGACTGGAGGCCAGTTCTGGATCCACATGTCCTTCCACAGTGGGGACATTGGTTTCCAGGTGGGAGTTGATCACGGTGTGGATTTGCCAAGCATGCCTTCCTCTTAGCACGTTTCTCCCTTGCGTCCTGAGTTTGAGTGTCTTCAAAGCCCACAGCACCTTTGGTAAAGGCTGTTCTCCAATTGGAGCAATCGCAGACGAGTGTTTCACAATTGTTGGTGTTTATACCAATTTTTAAAAAATTTGCCCAAGACAGTTTTTAAACCTCATTTGTTGAACACCAGCATTACGCTTTCCATTTTTAAGTTCGGAATAGAGTAGTTGCTTTGGAAGACGACCATCAGGCATCCACACAACATGACCAGTCCATTGAAGTAGATGTTGAAGAATCATTGCTTCAACACTGGTGATCTTTGCTTCTTCCAGTACACTGGTATTAGTTCTCCTGTCTTCCCAAGTGACGTGTAAAAATTTTCAGAGACACCGTTGATGGAATCTTTTGTGGAGCTGGAGATGGCGTTGATAAGTGGTTCATGTTTCACAAGCATACAGTAAGGTTGGTAGTACAATAGCTTTGTAAAGAAGCATTTTGGTTTCCCTGTGAATTCTAGTAATCACGACTATGCTTTGCCTACATAGCTGGAGGCAGTTATGCTTCTGAACACTGGTTGCTGGCAACTGCAGGAGGGAAGAGTGCTCTTGTGCTCAAATCCTGCTGACAGTTTTTCCCCAGGCCTCTGGTTGGCCACTGTGAGAACAGGATGCTGGACTAGATGGGCCATTGGCCTGATCCAGCAGGCTCTTCTTATGTTCTTATGCAAATGGCAGCTTGGGCTTGCAGCACATGTCTCAAGAGATTCCTTTGCCACAAGCAGGAGCCCAGAGTGGCCAACGCAAGCAGAGTGGTTGTGTACATTGGCCCCAAGTCATTCCTTGGATTGCAAACAGAAAGCCGGTGCGGTTTGCTAAACCAGAGAAGTATTAAGAAGTCATTTGTGGCCTGCAATATTGTCACGCTCCTCTTCGGTGCTGACTCGCTATATCACCCGTTGGCATTTGGATTTTCAGTATTGGTGAGTTGTTTAAAGTGGGGGGAAACACACACCACCAAGTCTGTTTCTTCTGGCTGATATTTCCTGAGTGCCGTTCCCTTTACACGTCTGTTTTCAGTGGTGCCTTTTCAGATTATTTTTTTAAAGGTCTCCAACCCTTTAAACACAGCATGTCTTCAGATTGTGGGTTGTTGTTTTTTAATAATAATAAAAAACTTCTGGAGGATCACAGCATTTTTATTTTTCTAAGGCTCAGGATACGTTGGTGGAGAGGCAGCCTACTAGACCTGGAACCTTTAACAAAACTTTTCTGATTAGACATGGGCTTTACATTCAATGCTATTTCCTGGTATAACATAGGAAGCTACCTTATACGGAGTCAGATCATTTGCCCATCTAGTTCAGTCTTGCCTACACTGACTGGCAGTGGCTCCTGAGGGTTTGGAACAGGGGCTTCTCCAAACCCGACCTGGAGATGCTGGGGATTGAACCTGGGACTTTATGCGTCCAAAGCAAAAGCTCTAATGCTGAGCTATGGCTCTTCCCCCAACACTGAAAGCTTGTGTAATGTACTTATTTAAATTTAAACACATTACTATTTGTACATGACTTTTATACATTACTAAGCTAGGGATGGAGAACGTGTGGCCCTCCAGATATTGCCGGACTCTGGATTCCATCTGCCCCGGTGAGCGTTACAAACGGACAGGGATGATGGGAGTTGTAGTCCAACAATATCCGCAGGGCACCAGGTTTCTCACCCCTGGACTAGGCTAATACTGAAATCAAGATTAAGGTATCCTTGCTTAAGACTGATAACAGAAATGAAGGAATAACAAATATTGAAATTAGGTATTGGCATATACCCCAACTTCTTATTCCAACATATTAAATATTGGACCATTTGCTCATAAAACCCTTGAAATCCTTTCAACTCTTAAAAACCGTTAATATGTTCTGAATTCTGTCTCTCTCCCCCTCTCTCTGTGTGGTTCCGGTATGGATTTTCAAAGGTTGTAGAGGAACCTACCTTATATTGACTCAGATCATTGGTCCATGTAGCTCAGTCGTGTTGGACTGACAGAGGCTCTCCTGGGCTTTGAGGAGTGAGTCCTTCCAATCCCTACCTGGAGATGCTGAACCTTGGACCTTCTGTATGCGAAGCAGATCATGTCCTACACTCGCCTTCGAAATCCACACTTTCTGAATTTTGCGATGCACACCCCCAACCAAAGAATGCTTATATTAATTTTAAAAATGCACAAAAAGTCATTCTGTTGGATGGCTATGGCTTGTCAAAATGCACGCACTAGACAAAATTGAATACAAACATGCATGACTTAGGAGAAATACACAAAACAGTGCGCAACTATGCATTTTTTTAAAAAACCCCTCATTGCAAATGTATGCAAAAATGGGGAGAACTAAAAACTGGAAGTCAGCCCTGAGTGCTCACTGGAAGGACAGATCCTGAAGCTGAGCTTCAATACTTTGGCCACCTCATGAGAAGAGAAGACTCCCTAGAAAAGACCCTGATGTTGGGAAAGATGGAGGGCACAAGAAGAAGGGGACAACAGAGGACGAGATGGTTGGACAGTGTTCTTGAAGCTACTAACATGAGTTTGACCAAACTGTGGGAGGCAGTGGAAGACAGGAGTGCCTGGTGTGCTCTGGTCCATGGGGTCATGAAGAGCCGGACATGACTAAACAACAACAACAACAACAACAACAAACTGGAAGAATGAGAAACCAAGATGGATGGATTTGCCCATCTCTACTTCAGTGCTAATGTTTTAAATCTGGGTCCCTCAGACATGGCATCTATAATAGGGTGGAAAAGAGAGAGAGGTGAGGAAGGAGGATTTCCTTAGCAGTTAATCTGTTTCAGTTCCTGTACCTTTTGGTAAGGCTTGGTGCCTGCCCCTTCTAAGCTACGTAGACCCTACCAGGAAATCTAGAATAAGTAGTCGATTAAGTAGTTATTTAGAGTGTGTCATTATCTGATTAGCAAAATGCTGGCTGACAGATAGCAAAGGCTGTGAAGTCCCTGGGTGAACACAGAAAGCACTTCTGGGTATTAACCAGCATTTTACATTTGAACTTAGCTCTGGCACCAGAAGTGAAGGGGTCCCAGTTAAGGTGCTCTTTGCACCCCCTCAACAAATAGTACACCCCTCAAAGAGTTTAACAGATCTACCGATGCAAACTTTGAAATTATTGCTTCTAATTTAACAATCAGTACATATTGCTGTAGGGGGAAGACTGTGGCCAGATGACCTGTCTGCTGGCTCAACCTGCTGCCCACTGTTGTTGGGCAACTTCAAGGCCATTTTATCTCTAAACCAAGCTTGGACCTCACAGCCCTCCAAATAGAGAGCCAGCCTCAGTAAAGTAGGACGCATGGCCACCATACAAGATGGCGTCCTTAAAATGCCATCTTGGGCTGCCTTGGCATGCTTAGCAGACATGAGCTGCTGATACTGCCCTGGCTAGCATGGCTTTGTTTGCTTTCAAGGGTTCAGCCTTGAAAGGAGGGGTACCAGACCAGTTCTTATGCTTCCAAATGAGCACAAGAAGAGCATTGCTGAATCAGACTAAAGGCCTATCTCGTCCAGCATCCTGTTCTGACAGTGGCCAACCAGTGGTAAGCATGCAAGTAGGACCTTATGAGCGGTGGGTCAGGGGAGGGTTGTGGAGGCTCCTTTGGGCTAGATAATTTCAGCCTTGGACCCTCAGCTCCCCACCATGACAATGGTGAAGAACAAAACTTGCAACAGGCCCTATCCACTTCAAGCTGCCTTAGTCATGGATTGGCTGGATGCAGAGGAGTGGTGAAAGGAAACAGCTGGGGAACCCCCCAAGGTAGCCCCCTGGGAGGGGGGAAGGGTCATTAGCATCTTAGGAACTCCACTCCAGAATTGTGTAGGGTTTACTCATTAGCCCCCTTCTCCTGAATATGTCTCACAAGGCAGCAGAGGTCAGAGCTTTCCTTCTCCTAGATGGGCTCCCTTCCCAGGTTGACGAGCCAATTTGCCCGAGCCTGCCTTTGCATGCAGGGGAAGTCCCTAACACACTGAGACCCATCAGCAGCTACCCTCACCTGGTTTAACCAGCCGGTCGAAGCCGTTTCCCAAGGTGTGGCTGCTTTTGCTTGCTGATAGCTTCTAGGAGCCACACGTGAGAGCTGAGTGCAGGCTGGGAGCCAAAGCTGGACAAACTACCCCAGAAGGATCATGGCATTTTCCCCTCCCGAGGTACTACCTCTCCCCTAACACCCCATACACAGCACTAATGGGGCAGATAATGCATCAATTAAAATAATCTGTATGGTTGAATGTTATCTAGATATTTCATATTGCAGTGAATTATGAAGTCTACTTTTCAATAATCTTCTTGTCCATGTTTTAAAGAAGTGGCATCAGGCTGCATCTTACTAATGGGCATTCTGGTTCTTCCTCACAGCTGGTTTGTATTCAGGGAGGAGTCTGCTAGCTTTGACTTTTATTAGTATTAAAAAAACCCACTTTCTTCTGAAGTTCCTTCTTGGGTGCTTCTTGGTTCACAGAGCAAACAGGGTTATCATCTGTGTTTAAAGCGATTTGTGCTATACGGTGAGTCCCCTGCTATTCTTAGTTATTTGCACAGGCTTTGAGAGTGGAGCAGCTGAGAAGCTTTGTGTGCCCTATTTAGGTCTGGGAAAGACATGTAAGCAAATAATCAAGGTAGGTTAGGCAACAATCCCTCTGCTGTTTTCTGGCAGGGGTGGGGGTTGGTTCTCTCGTGCTCCAGTGGCACCAAGAGCTTTCTTCTGAGTGGAGAGAGAGGTTTCTGCTTCTGCACTCCCTTAAGGTCAAGGAGGTGCTTCTGGTGGAAGCTCTTGCCATGCCTATGCCTTAAACCTTCTCTGCAGATAACTCTCTTGCATGCATTTTTAGAGCATCTGGTCTGGTGCATGACAGATTCCGGCGGAAATGTTTACGTCCGCCACTTGGATGGGGCAAGGAACATTTTTCAGGGCTGCATTCCCTTCTGGGCAACCTTCTGAGGGTTGCATGCTAGTGGTGGGTGGGGCCTGAAGCAAATGTGGGCGGAACAACAGATGCAAATGTTACCTTTGTGCAGCAAGCTAGGTTCTGCACTGTGCACTTGCTCTCTGTTTGTATCATCAGAGCTGGAGGACACATTCCAGCTAGGCAAACACACACTGGTTGTTTATCAGGGCCAGTGAGAAGGGTATGTTTTGGGAAGAGGGGTGTGTGGCTCAGGGAGAGTTCCAAGGGCCTGGTAAAGAGTTTTGGAGGGCCACATTCAACCCCTGGACCTGAGTGAAAGGAACGTGATGAAAGAAATACGAGGGAGGACAAGCAGCCTGGTCCTGTGATTAGGGCAATGGTCACTGCAGAGAAGTATGAAATAATGACTGGCTGGAATGAAGTCTGTTTGCATCTGCAATCCATCTGCGGCTCAGACTCGTAACCACAGCAGTGAAGAATACGGATAAGCTTTTGTGGAGATTCAAATAAAAGGAACAGCACAAGTGAGAGAAGGCTGTGTCTCTCCCTGGGTGCCTTTCGCAAGTGTAGAAATGGGTGGAGTTTTCCCTCACTCGCAATGCACTTTGGAGAAGGGAAGAAACAGCAAGAGAGAAACTGCAGTGTCAGAGCACCTGTTGGGGATGGCTGGAAATCCCTCCTGCTGGAGGAGCATGGGTGGGTGACCCTGGCAACCTTGGAAGCATTATTGATTAAATCATTGAACTGTAGAGTTGGAAGGGACCTCAAAGTTCGTCTAGTCCAACCCCAGCAGAATGCAGGAGTCGCAGCTGAAGAATCCTCGACAGATGGCATCCAACCCCTGCTTAAAAATGTCTACTGAAGTGAAATTGTATACACCTGATACTGACCCACTAGGTGTGTAGATGACACAGCAGTGGCTTGGATCCCGCGTTGTACAGGACAGCAGTGGAGGAAGTAGATTGTGGCAAATGACCTCCCAACCCATTCCATCATCAACAGCCTCCACCTGCCTGCATCCTCATTTAGCAGCTGGTTAAGGGGGTGGTCAGGGATGTGGGTGGCACTGTGGGTTAAACCACAGAGCCTAGGACTTGCCGATCAGAAGGTTGGTGGTTCAAATCCCCACAACGGGGTGAGCTCCCGTTGCTCAGTCCCTGCTCCTGCCAACCTAGCAGTTCGAAAGCACAAAGTGCAAGTAGATAAATAGGTACTGCTCCTGTGGGAAGGTAAACGGCGTTTCCGTGTGCTGCTCTGGTTCACCAGAAGCAGCTTAGTCATGCTGGCCACATGACCCGGAAGCTGTACGCCGGCTCCCTCGGCCAATAAAGCGAGATGAGTGCTGCAACCCCGGAGTCGGTCACGACTGGACCTAAGGGTCAGGGGTACCTTTACCTTTAAGGGGGTGGTCTTGCCAGCCAGCTTTTTCCTTCTTAGTCTCAGTTTTGAACCTTGAGGAACTCAGCAGGGACGAGGATGGGGACAAAACTGGAATTAGTCAGCCCTTCCCTTCATTGGCTCTGGCTGCACCCCCTGGTGGGCTTCTGTCCTACCTTGCCTCCTGCCCCCCTCCCTCCCCAGTTCCAATGGACACCAGCCAGTGTTGCGAGTCAGCCCAAGCTACGAATAAAGCTTCTGATGGCAACTGTAGCTGTGACAAATGCTTTTTGTAGCTGAGGTCACACTTCTTGGGAGCAACAGAGAGTAACTAAGGCTAGGCAGAGATCTGGATTGCTACAAAAGAGCCTATTCAAGGTGAAAGCAAGCATCTAAAGTGGGACAGGAGACAGGTTTCTGGATGTTTACCTGGGGGCGGGGGATAAGTCTCACACCGCTTGGCAAGGTTTGGGAAAGATTCAAAGTACACAAAGGGGCTAATTTTAGCCTGAGCAACTGTGTTGTGACTAGTTCAGGAATACTCTCCCCCACCCCAATAAAAAAAAAAGCCACATCCCGAAATAACTTGTTGTTGTCATTCTAAATGTTGCGTAGTCATGGCGGGGGTGGGCATGCTGTACCCTCCAACATTTTACAGGTGGAAACGGATGTTTGTAGCATGGCTGTTCTGTCCCCAAACACAAGAATTACTGCTAGAATTCATGGGTGGGCAAACTAAGGCCCGGGGGCCAGATCTGGCCCAATTGCCTTCTAAATCTGGCCCACGGACGGTCCAGAAATTTTTACATGAGTAGAATGTGTCCTTTTCTTTAAAATGCATCTCTGGGTTATTTGTGGGGCATAGGAATTTGTTCATATATTTTTTCAAAATATAGGCTGCCCCCCCCCAAGGTCTGAGGGTCAGTGGACTGGCCCCCTGCTGAAAACGTTTGCTGACCCCTGTGCTAGATCCTTCTCTCATTGTTGTTCTCTGGCATCTAGAGATGTATGGACCTGCTGAAGTCTAGTCCACCTCATTTTAAAAACAGAATGGGGCTAATTCTGTCTTGTTCCATTTCCGGGCATATTTTTATCAGAAGCATACATTTAAAAATCAAATCAAAAGGTACTTAAGATGGTCTACGAGTTGCCTGCTGCCCAGTGTTCGAAATTAGCCAAGTGCCAGGTGTATTTTGCACTGGATTATTAGCCATCTGCGACCAAGTGAAGATGCCTGGGTGACAGGATGACATCTGAAATCTCCCCCATCTGGAGGCGCATGCCTGGGGATCATTGGATCTGGACTATTTTCACACACTAAATCGCCATCCTGTAGAATTCTATCAGTTATATTTCATCTGTACAATTGGAATGCATTTCAGCAACAAAAAGGCTTTTTCTGTGCACCCTGGGCTTGATAGGGCTTGACGATGTTCTGTATCTCCTAGGGGGAGGGGAACACGATTGTCCCCATTTAGGCATTGGTGCAGCTATGATCCCACTCACCCTGGAATGTCACCAAGCCTCATCACTCCCAGGGGGCCTTGCTCTCTGTACACTGAAGCCCATGTTGGCAAGGAGCCTCACACACCAGTTGCTATTTTAAGAAGTTTAAAGGGGGGGAAATTGGAGGGGAAAGGGAACAGAGGCAGCATGCCAGCCTCATGAGAACCAATATGGTGTAATGGTTAGGGTACGGGACTAGGTCCTGGGAGACTAGAGTTCAAATCCTCACTTGGCCATCAAGCTCACTGGGTGATCTTGGTCTAGTCACTTCTTTGCGGCATGACCTACCTTGCAGGGTTGTTGTGGGGATTCAACGAGGAAGGGGACAACCATGTACACCACCTTGAGCTCCTTGGATAAAAGGTGGGATACAAGGGCAATCAATAAATAATATTGAACCTGCTGATTCCGAAGTGAATCATTGATCCAGTCTGTGCCATGATTTTCCTGGAGTGGATCAGGTTGAGTCCACTTCGAGATCTGCACAATTCAGATTTTTCCTCCATCCCTGCTGGCAACTGCCTTTCAAAGGTATAGTACCTCTGAATTGGGATGATCCACTTAGCCATCATCTCTCTTAAGACTTACCTTCCTCCGTGTATCTGCTTTTAAAGTCGCCTAACTTAGCTGCCACCACAAGGTCTCTTGGCAGAATTGGATAGGAACGCGTGGGCTATGTAGATGAAAAATAGTGTTTATTTTTCACAGTTCGTGTTAATGGCTTCACCTTCTAATGAATCAAGCTATTATTTATCTTGGCTTCTTGGATTTGTTCTGCACTCTGGCGAAAGGTTTCAAGCTCGTACCTCTAAGTACTTTTTATGTCAAAGGAGATCAAGTTAAATCTTTTAAAATGTGTTTTCGAATGGCTGCAGTCTTTGACACTCTAGCAGGAGCGTTTGAGTGAATCAGGGGAACAGAATTCGGAGGATGAGTAAATGGAGCTCAAATCTGCTTTTGCTTTTCCTTTACTTGCAATTGAGGGGGAAAATGGATTTGGTTCACGTTTAAAGGCAAACCTGCCTAATTCACGCTTTCTGAAACACCTGTCCTTTGATATTCACACTTCTCTGATTTTTGCCATGCAGTTATTCAGCCAAAGAAGGTGTGTGAAAATGCATCTGTTACTGACAACAGCATACCAAAAAGTTATTAAACCAGGCAACATTGCATGCAAAAAAGTGTATATTAGGAGAAATTGCACTAAAATGCTGATGAAGTCACACAAGGACTTCTTGTTGTTTTTGCAAACATGTGATTTGGAAATGTGTTTATGGCTGGAAAAAAGACAAAGTGGGAGAAACCAAAACTGGCAGATTTTCCTATCTCTGCTTGTATTGCAAATATGCATCCTACTCTGACTACTGTAAAGTACCAGACAGCATGAATGGTCTTCCCTTGTTTGCTCTCCCTCCATTTTCCTTCCTGTCACCCCTATTATCTCTGCTGCATCACATTTTAGAATGTAATCTCCTTGTAGTGGAGACGTACCTTCCCCCACTACTATCTATCTATCATCTATCTATATCTATCTATCTATCTATCTATCTATCTATCTATCATCTATCTATCTATCTATATCTATCATCTATCTATCATCTATCTATCATCTATCTATCATCTGTCTATCTATCATCTCAGTTTCTTTCCTGTGTTCCATCCTTACCAAATCTACAAATGTTGGGGGCTGCCTTATACTGCTATGTTCTTATTTGCCCATCAAGCCCAATGCACGTCAATCAGACTTGCAACTAGTATCTCTGTAGGTTATATTCCTGTTTGATGCCTGTCATATCTCACTTGTCATGGGCACCTGTCGAAAAGCCTCAGCATTGGATTGTATTTAACATTAGCCATATGCAGAACAAATCTATTAAAATTACGTAGGCAACTAACTTAGGTCCGTTAATTTCAGTGGGCCTACTCCAATGACTAACATGGGAGATGACCAAATGACTTTGGCGTACATCAGCCATAAGCAATGTGGTATCCTCCTGATTTTGCTGGACTTCCAGCTCAATAAGGAGGAAATTATGCCCCAGCCCAACAGGTTTGGGGAAGACTGTGATGCTGGGGTAGAGCATCTGCTGTGCAAACGGAAGGTCCCAAATTCAATTCCCAGCATCTCTAGGTAGGCTAGGAATGGCCCTTTCCTGAAACCCTGCAGCTGAGTGTAGACAACAGTGAGTTAGATTGACCAATGTTGTGACTCAGTGTGAGGCAGCGTTCCTATGTTCCCATGAACACAGGTAAAAACAACTGCAAACCATAACATCAAAATCTCACAAAGCAGAAAAATATAAAGTAGCTCTGCAAAGCAACTTTAGATGGCAAATAGAAACAAATGGCATAACCAGTGAATACTCATTTGAAACTGTAATAAGAGACATAGCCAATTCAGCTTATAACACACTTTGAGCTTTAACACATCTTCAGCCAGTTGTGATGCAGGTGTTGGGCTTTAATTGGCAGCCATCTTGCAAAGAAGTGTGACTGTTTTAGCATGAAGTGGGAGCCTCTTTGAAAGGATGGCCATACCCAGTGTCTGCATGATTATTTCCCTCTTTCTCTGGCTCCCTCGATGCTAATCTGTCGTGAACCAGCCTGGAAGCCTCATTATCCATATGCCAGAGCAAGTCATGGGGCCTATTACGCTGGCACTTCAGCAGATGACCAGACAAATTAATGGAGGAGAGGGCTATTGATTGTAACTCACCACGATGGCTGTGCCGTACCTCCAGAGTCAGAGATGCTTCTGAACACCACCTGCTGGAAGCCACAGGAAGCGGGAGTGTGCTTGTTCTCAAATTCTGCTAGCAGGTTTCCCACAGGCTGGCCGCTGTGAGAATAGGACGCTGGGCTGCATGGATCATTGGCCGAAGCCAGCAGGCTCATCTTACATTCTTACGATGCCATTGCTCCTGGTCTTAAAGCACAAACAAACTCCAAACCATGAGCTGTGCTGTCTGTGTTCTCCCTATGCCACAACATAGGGAGGGAGGACTCCTTCCAAGGAAATGCTAGCCCAGCCTTCCATTGGGTGTGTAGACAGGGTCTCAATGTTCAGAGGAGGACAGGGGCTGCTACGCCATTAATGATTGTGTAGAAGGAAGAAGAAAGAAGAAGAAGAAGAGTTTGGATTTGATATCCCACCTTTCACTCCCTTTAAGGCGTCTCAAAGCGGCTAACATTCTCCTTTCCCTTCCTCCCCCACAACAAACACTCTGTGAGGTGAGTGGGGCTGAGAGACTTCAAAGAAGTGTGACTAACCCAAGGTCACCCAGCAGCTGCATGTGGAGGAGCGGAGATGCGAACCCGGTTCCCCAGATTACGAGTCTACCGCTCTTAACCACTACACCACACTGGCTCTCAGTGCAGTGCAGGCGGTTCCTCTGCACTTGGCCACCCAAAACATTGAGCTGATTGTGCGTTTCTTTGGATCCTGTCCAGTGCTTTGCAGATGTAACCCTATGGTGATGTAGCCTTGAGGTGATGACTGAAGGATGGAACGACTCCATGGCAGGAGCTCATGACACGATTGCCGAACTGTGCCAGATGGCCGGCAGTTGTTCTTAATTCAGATCACAGCATGGCTGACCGTATTTCAAAGGCACTTTCAGTGTTGAAGGCGGGGGGAAAACTTTTAATAAAGTTGCTGCTGTTCAAATGTGCTCCCTTCCCCTCCAACCCCACCCCTGCCTTCCAGTTATTCCTAGATGTTCAGAATGTTGTCCTTAATTGACACCCTCCTTTCCAGATTGGGGGAGTGATGTTTTATGGAATATTCATAATATGTCTGCCACTAATTATCACTCTACCAATGTGCTATTGGGCATATGCATACAGTTGTCTGGAAAAAAACACACACACATATGCTGAGCAACTGGGATTTGAATGGTGTCTCTCGTGCTGTTTCCACTCCACTGTGGTTGAGCTCATATTTTATTAGCTAAAACGGGAGAAGGCAAGGATGCTTCGGAAAGCAAATGAGCCGACTCTATTATTGGCTTGTTTTTCAGTTCTACATTCTCAGCCTAGCTTCACATTCTCACCAGTCTCTCTTTGGCAACATGTCATGAAATCATAGAATTGTTGAGTTGGAGAGGAGCCCATCTGGTCTAACCCCTGCAATGCCACCACAACCCCTCAACCCTGAGGTGCATCTTATTTATTTTTTAAAGGTTCTGTAGAACAATCTGCACCCCACAATTAGGAATACAGTTATTCAGTGGAAGAAAAGTATTAATCAAAAATACTTTTGGATGCTTTTAAGTGTTTTAAATGTGCTTTTGTTTTATTTTTTAAATGCATGACTTTACCACTTTGTAAATAGTAGTAGTAATAATAATGAGTAGTGGTTTATTTCACTGATGTACTGCCTTTCTTCTCAACAGGGGTAACCAATGTGGCACCCTCCAGATGTTGGGTTGTACCCAACTAAGCCCTACTCAGAGTAGGCCTGTAGGCCCCATTTTGAAGAGCATCCTCAGATAGCACCTCAAAAATGTTTTACCACCCTGATTGTAATTTTCACATCTGGGAAGGCTTCAGGAATGTCCTCTCAATTGTGGTAAAAACATGATGCCTAAAATGTATATTGTGACTAATACAAATTGGTTGCACCGCCCATTTCCCAAGCTTGGGAGTTCATCTTTTTGAAATGCTGAAAATTCACTTTCTGGGATCATGGGAGATATGTACTAAGTACAGTGGTACCTCTAGTTACGAACTTGATTCGTTCCAGAGGTCCGTTCTTAACCTGAAACTGTTCTTAACTAAAGGGTGTCCTTTCTCTAATGGGGCCTCTTGTTGCCGCTGCGCCGCCGGCACATGATTTCCTTTCTCATCCTGGGGCAAAGTTCTCAACTCAAGGTAACTCTTCCAGGTTAGCAGAGTTTGTAACCTGAAGCGTTTGTAATCTGAGGCGTTTGTAACTTGAGGTACCACTGTATTATATTCCTCTGACAAGTTGGGAGTTCAGGCCCTAGGAAAAACCCCACTTTGTATAAAATCCTTTTTACTGCATTTATGTTTTGTCTCAATTCCCATAAATGACTGCTTAGGAGAACTCAGTGTGGTGTTTTACTGTATTCCGATGTTAAGCAATTTGATTAATGTTGCTATAAAGTTCTAAAGAGCTATAAATTTGCTGCTTATTAATTTGCCTTCTGGAGAGTTTTGAAGTCTGGTGCAGTTTTAGGGTCTAGAAGGTGGAGCTGCAATTTTTAAACCTGAACACAAGTTGTTCTTGTTTTTTCCCTCCTTCCTCTCTATCTGAGATATATATTTATTTTTTCTTGACGAGCAGCTGCACTTTCCAGTCTGTTCTCCCCTCTCTAGAACTCGTGAGCATCCAAGGAAGCTGAACGCTGGAAGATTAAGGGTAGATAAAAAAGAAAGTACTTCTCCACACAGTGCATAATTAAACTAGGGCACTTGCTCCCACTGGCAGCAGTGAGGGCCACCAACTTGGATGGCTTTAAAATAAGTGTGGATAAATTAATGGAGGAGAAACCGATCAATGGCTACTAGCCATGACAGCTGTGCTCTGCCTCCATGCTTAGAAGCAGCAATGCTTCTGAATATCAGTTGCTGGGAACTGCAGGAAGCGTGAATGCATGGCTCTTATGCACTTATGAATGGTAATATATAAATGCCTTAAATAAATAAAATAAGGGAGGCAGCAGAAACAGCGTGGAGTTTATCATGGGGTCCTTTGGCCTGAAGACATAAAAATCAAAAGCTTAAAAAAACCCAAAACCCATTTCCAACATTATTCCGGGGAAAGTAATCACATGAGGCTTACTAGATCAACATATTTATTTATGACTTCTACAACCCTTAAGACAGCATCTTAAAAAGCAGAGACATCACCTTGCCAACAAAGGTCCGTATAGTTAAAGCCATGGTTTTCTCAGTAGTGATGTATGGAAGTGAGAGCTGGACCATAAAGAAGGCTGATCGCCGAAGAATTGATGCTTTTGAATTATGGTGCTGGAGGAGACTCTTGAGAGTCCCATGGATTGCAAGAAGAACAAACCTATCCATTCTTAAGGAAATCAGCCCTGAGTGCTCACTGGAAGGACAGATCTTGAAGCTGAGGCTCCAATACTTTGGCTACCTCATGAGAAGAGAAGACTCCCTGGAAAAGACCCTGATGTTGGGAAAGATGGAGGGCACAAGGAGAAGGGGTCGACAGAGGACGAGATGGTTGGATAATGTTCTCGAAGCTACCAGCATGAGTTTGACCAAACTGCGGGAGGCAGTGGAAGACAGAAGTGCCTGGCATGCTCTGGTCCATGGGGTCACGAAGAGTCGGACACGATTAAATGACTAAACAACAGCAACCCCTTATTACTTTATTATGACTTCTACAACCCTTTCCCCAGGCATGTATGTAGGTTCATGACTTTGGAGGTACTTGGAAGAAGATGGAGTCTCATGGCTTCTGTTGCCAGGGCCAGCCTGGTCCTGGGAACTTCATGTTGAATTTATTGCAAGCTAGTTTCTGTATTAGTTCATTAAAAACAAAGCTAGTTTTTGGAATGCCAATATGAAATAGTAAGGCAGGAGAGCTAAGGGCCTACTATTTTAAATTTTGAGAATCCACATAATGCTGCTTGAGCAAAATGTTGCCAGAAACTGAGGACTTTGGTGGAATCTACACACACAGAAAAAACGCTGTAAAAATTCCTTTAAAAAAAGCGTTTAGATGAATACATTAAATTTGGCATAGCTTACTGTCGCCATCTTATGTCACATTTGTATATTGCACTTTACAACACATTTTATACATTTTATTTGCAGCTGTATAGCTGACTCCATATTCACATCTATTTGGTTGTTGGGTTATAAGTCTTTGGAGTCCTTCCTCAATACGGTATTTTTTATCTATCGACCATGGCAGGTTGGGGGGGGGGCGGCGGCGGAATGTCTGACGTAATACCCAAATTCTTTTGTTAGTAACTCCTCTGATTCTGTCCTCCAAACCAGCACTTCTTGTTCTCCAATAAATCTGCAGCAGTGGCTATTCAATAATGCCACATTGCTGCCCTTTTAAATTCCTGGCAATCTTACTACGAGTCTGCACTATAGCAATATGGGCACTGACTTGGGCACATAAGAGTTCAGTTAAGCTTTTGATCCTATCAGATCAACACCTGACATTTGCTGGGAGCTCTCCATGGTCCTACACAGCTCAAGCTTGTTCTGCTCTCGAGAAACCTGTACTCAAGGGATGCTGAGAGTTTTGTGGTTTTAGTGGCTTGCAGACCCACAGAAGTGATGCTTGCCTTAGAACTGATGCTTTGTAGAGCAGCTTCCCCAACCTTGTGCCCTCTAGATCTTGCTGGGACTATATAACTCAGGGGTGTTCTCAATGACCACACTTGAGATGAAACTTTTTAATATATATATATTTTTAAAAAAATACCATTTATTTATTTATTTTATTTTGGGAAATGTAGACATATCTACATAAAAAGTGTAAAAACGGGACAGAAGTAAAGTGTGCCTGCAGATTTGACCTCTGCGGAATTACTTAAAGCCAGTTCTGTTTGCTTGCATGTGTTAATTTTAAACAAGAAAGATGGGATAGTGCACTGCGGAGTGTTCCTGGCCAGGATTCTATCCTATCAGCCATGCCCTGTGCCTGGATACTCCATTCCATTTTCCTCTGGTTTTCCATTCCCATCCTAGAACACTCAGCCAGTACTGAATGTCCACTGAGCATGCTTAGTTCTCATTGGAATTTTTTGTGCTGGGAGGTTACTATCTCTCTCTGTGTGTTTATAAATATGTGTGTGTGTACTTCTTCAAACTTTGGGGCTCCCCCCAACCTACTGATACCCCCCTTTTGTACATGTGTTGCTGTTTTGACTACATCGAGGTCAACAGTTACCCCTGGACTTCAGAAGCAGAATGATTTTCTGATCGGCAGGATGCTATTTTTGCACTCATGGTCATAAAGCACCTAGGGAAATGCATTTACTATTAATATATATCAAGGGTACTCAACACAGTACCTTACAGATGATGTTGGACAGCAACTCCCATCATCCTTGGCTATTGGCACTACTTTCTGGGGCTGATGGGAGCTGTGGTTCAACAACATCTGGAAGGCAACATGTTCTCTCTCAGTATGCATGATGTCTGTCATTTCTGCTTGAAGCTTTTCAAGACAGCTTAAAATGTATAAATGAGACCTGCGGGTATAGGGCGGTATATAAATTCAATAAATAAAATAAAAAGAAACTGAAAAATACAACTGAAAATGGAAAGAAAGAAAGGACGAAGGAAGCAGGAAAGCTAAATCCCAACAGCTGGAGGGGAAGCTTAGTCCAAAAGTTAAGGCAAAATAAATTCCTTCTACACTAGGGGGCTCCAAATGCCCTCCAAAAATACACAGCCTTCTCCTGTCACCAGAAGACCAACGTTGCTGGTGCAAAATGAACTTCTTTTGTGGAACAAAGTTCCAGGGCGTTGGTGCCACTGTAGAAAAGGCCGGTCCTGTCCGAGATGATACTTCACCATCATTCACACAGTGAACCCCCATGAAGAAAGGTTACAATGTTTGGGCTTTGAAAAGGTTTATTTTTTGGGGGGGGGGGGAGGAAATGGTAGAGGTGAATAAAATGTATGATGTACAGTTGGCATCCGCCTGTCTCAAGAGGCAATGGAGTGCACCTCCAGGGGTGAAGTCAAATTGCTGTGTTAGCAGCACTGAAGTGATCGCCGGGGGGGGGGGGAGGGGGGGAGAGACAAGCCACAGTGTGTATGGAGGGTTGCCCAGATGATAAGACCCTCCTCCTCCTTGGCCTCACTGATGTGGTTCAGAGGAAAGCAGAGCAATGCATTTGGCACCAGCTTGACTGCAGAAGTCGCCAGATGGCACAATGTGCCATCAAACTGTCTTTGGGACTCCACTCTGAATTTGCACAGGGTTTACTCCTTAGCCCTTTCTTCTCCCAAAGATCTCCCACAATGCAGCAGAGGTTTAGAATGTATGATAAATCTAGAACTCTGGGTCATCCAATCAGCTTCATTAGATGACCCAGAGTTCTAGAATTATGAGGGAGGGGAAAAATGTTTGATGTGGAGGAAGCATTCCCCCCTCCCCCATAATTCTAGAACTCTGGGTCATCCAATGAAGCTGATTGGGTGGATATTCAGGACAGGCAAAAAGCAGTGCTTCTTCACACGGAGTAAAACCGACCAGTTTAAGGGATTCATTGTCACAAAATATGGTGATAATCTCTAGCTTAGAAGGATTTAACTGCGGATCAGACAAATTCGCAGAGGATAGAGTTATCTGGGATGGTTCATCAGAATGGCTATATGGATGGTGATAGCAGCCACGAAATTAAAAGACTCCTGCTTCTTGGGAGAAAAGCAATGACAAACCTAGACAGCATCTTAAAAAGCAGAGACATCACCTTGCTGACAAAGGTCCGTATAGTTAAAGCTATGGTTTTCCCAGTAGTGATGTATGGAAGTGAGAGCTGAACCATAATAAGGGCTGATCGCTGAAGAATTGATGCTTTTTAATTATGGTGCTGGAGGAGACTCTTGAGAGTCCCATGGACTGCAAGAAGATCAAACCTATCCATTCTGAAGGAAATCAGCCCTGAGTGCTCACTGGAAGGACAGATCCTGAAGCTGAGGCTCCAGTACTTTGGCCACCTCATGAGAAGAGAAGACTCCCTGGAAAAGACCCTGATGTTGGGAAAGATGGAGGGCACAAGGAGAAGGGGACGACAGAGGACAAGATGGTTGGACAGTGTTGTTGAAGCTACCAGCATGAGTCTGACCAAACTGCGGGAGGCAGTGGAGGACAGGAGTGCCTGGTGTGCTCTGGTCCATGGGGTCACGAAGAGTCGGACACGACTAAATGACTAAATAACAATAGGTTCAGAGGCAGCATGGTGCAGGGCAATATGTCTTGTTTGTGGCCTTCTCAGTCCCCACCATGGGAAATGGGATGCTGGATGCAAAAACACTCTTCCTATGTTCTTACAGACAAATCCATGGAGGGATAAAGCTAGTCATTATAGCTATGTGCTAACTCTGGTATCAGAGGCACCATGACTCAATGCCAGTTGTTGGAGCCATAAGAAGGAGGGTACCGTTGTGTTCATGTCCTGCTTGTGGGCTTCCCAGAGGCATCTGGCTGACCACTGTAGGAAACAGGATGTTGGATTAGATGTGTCTTGTCTTAGACCGAACAGGGTTCTTATGTAACTTGGAGCCAGGGCCTTGGAGGGACGAGTTTAATAAATGTTTAGGAGACTGTCCTTTAGTTCTGCCAGACCCAGCGTGCTTAGGGTTTCAAAGGTCATCCCCAGGATTTTGAAATGGCCTTGGAACTGATCCTGCTACTGCAGATGTAAGTCTTAAGTATGCTTACTTGGAAATACGTTCCACTGAAATCAATGAAATGTTTATTCTCAAGGGACATGTTTAGGAATTAATGCTACAGGAATCCTGTAACTGGTACATGGATAACAGCTGATTTGGTGCAATTAACTGGTGCTGCAATGACTTGTTGCCTCTCCATCTTGATGTACTTTTAGCCAGTCCACTTTATTGCAGGGATGTATATTTGCTATTGAAACTCTGTTTTCAATTTTGAGCAAAACACTGATGAAGAAAAGGGCTGATTCTTATTTTTTTAATATAAAAAAATGATAATAAATAACCTCAGATTCCAGTAAAAGAGGAAATTCAGTGAGTCAGTTCTCTGACATGAGCAGATGTCAACATATTATCTATCACTCATCATTTCCATTTGGGATCTGTTTTCCTTAGTGGGTATTTGGCCTAGGATTAATCTAGGGCAGGAGTAGCCAACTGGTGTCCTCCGGAAGTTGCTGGATTACAGCTCATGCCATCCCTGAGCTTTGGCTGGGACTCATGGGAGTTGTAGTCCCAACAACATCTGGGGAGTACCTTGTTGGCTATCCCTGAGCTAAGGAATAGATTGTATGTGCAGAGCTTTGCAGGTCTAGGGAGGGTCCTTGAAGGGCCAGATTCCTAATCTGGTTCCCTCTAGATGTTCTGGACTACAACTCCTATCCACTGCAGTCATAGGGGCCAACGATGAGGAATGATGGAAGTTGTAGTCTAAAACATCTGGAGGGAACTAGCTTCAGGAAACAAGCTTTTTAAAAAATGGCTTCAGGAAGAGAGATGGTTCCCCCTTTAAAGAAGAAAGAAGACCCTAGCTTGTTCTAGTTGCTAACTCGGTTAGTGAGATCCAGGACAGAAGCAAGCAAAAAAATAAAAGTGCGAGGATCTCTTTTGCAGTATAAATTCCTACTGGATCAGACTACAGAGGAGGTTCTGTGTGTGAGATGTAATCAACTGGGAGCAGTCAAGTACAACATTCCTTGTAATGCTAGAGTGGACACGCGGGGGAATGTTTAGTCCAGCCAGTCGAAACTTCCTGTTCTTCCTGGCTGGAGCATCCTTCCTTTGCATGTGACTAAAGGTGGGTGTGATCTTACCTGTCCAGGTAACAAAAGGACGAGTCATGCAGCACACCTTTCCCCTTTTTGCTTCTTTCTTTGTTGGACCAGCTTCTTAGCTTAGAGTGCCCTGCTAGCTTCTCAGCTAGCAGAAGCACTGGATTATGCCCCCATATGGGATCCAACTGTGAACTGATGTGAGTAAACTTCTTTTATTGACTTTGAATCAGATTGTCGTGTCTTTATTCTTTTAAGAGGGATTAAAGGGAATTTACCAGGAATATACAATTCAGTACTGAATTGTATATAATAGTGAGAGGCTTACACAAGCCTGCAACCAGCTATCTCCTGTGCATGCATGAAAGGGGAATGTGAACTCTGCTACATAAAGAAACTTGCTAGTGCAAGTTAGGAAGGATATTAATAAAGAATGCTTCCTCTCCTGCCACCCTGAACAGTCCCACACTGTGGACCAACACTGGACCACCTAGCTCTACCTGGAGATACTAGGGATCAAACCTGGGAACCTTTTGCATGAAAGTAGCACTTGTGCTTCTGCCATTGAGCATCTCTTCTCTTCATAAGATACTGTTCAGATGTAGTTCTGAAAAAGTGAAGAATGTATCTTGGCAACTAATTATATCTATATGAACTTTGAAGGTACGTTAATTAAAGTCATAGTCCTGCCTTTCAACTTCGAAGAATTCAATTTGTCTGTGTGCTCACTTTTGCTTGCTGTAATATCCAATATTAATTTTGAAAGCGAGGAAGGAAATGAATATTATTCCAAGGATCATTTTATATGTGAATGGCCACAATGAACATTTCCCTTCCTCCCTCCCTCTTTAATTTTAAAGACCTTTCTGTTATGTTTGGCTTTTAAATTTTTACAGGAATAACTTAATTATTGAATAATTTAGTCAATATCATTAGTGATATGGAAGACTGGATCAAAGGCACATTTATTTAAGATAGCAGTGATCTGGTACTAGGAAGATTTTAAGGTACCCCAAGTAAAATGAGGAGGGAAAGGGGGTAAAAGGAAAACTAATCCCAGGAAATTGACAGTTATTGCAGAAATGCTTGGAAAACAATACAGTGGTACCTTGGTTCTTAAACGCCTTGGTTCTCAAACGCCAGAAGTAAGTGTTCCAGTTTTTGAACATTTTTCGGAAGCCAAACATCCAATGTGGCTGTCAGCTATTGTTTCCGGGGCGCCTGCAATAATCAGAAACTGCACCTTGGTTTTGAAGATTGCGGAAATCAAACGGACTTCCAGAATGGATTAAGTTTGGCACTTTTGCTTTTGCTATTTATTTTGCGTTTTTGTTTTTGAGGCTTTTTCGTTTAATTTGTTTTGTGTCGAACCCAGTTCAGCTACTGAGTGATGGATTGTGTGACTGCGGAAATGGATGAAAGCCCCTTCCCCATCCAAACAATGACTATCATCAGTGCAGTAAGAAAAAAAGTTTAATTTTATTTTTTATCATCTACAATACTGTCTTATTTGTTTTATAGTAAAGTACATTGATCATTGCTTTCATTTTATGGATCAATGGTCTTGTTAGATAGTAAAATCCATGTTAAATTGCTGTTTTGGGGATTGTTGGTTCTGGAACACTTTGGTTTTGGAACAGACTTCTGGAACGGATTAAGTTTGAGAACCAAGGTACCAGTGGCGGAGCTTCAAGCTCCGGCACCGGGGGGCAGAGAGCAGGCGGGGGCATGGCTGGGGTGTGTGGCACGTGTCCCAGGGGTGTGGCTGGGGGTGCAGCCGCAATGACACCCCACCGGGATTGTGCTGCCAGGGGTTGTGTGCTTCCCCCGCCCCCTCTTCCTCCGCCAGTGCAAGGTACCACTGTATACCAAAATAATTTGTGGATTTTTTTAAATTATAAAGGTACATAACCAAAGAACAAGCTTGCTGTATTGAAGGCTGTAGCTAACCATTCTTCTGTGTGATGCAGGAGCTTGGAAGGATCATTTTAAAAGGGAAGTGGTTCAACATGTCCAAAAAAAAACTATTTCCAGTTCACATTCATCCTTTTACAAAATGAACAAGTTTGGTTCATATTAGGGCTGGGTGATATATCGAAATATCATCCGAAACTGGTTTGAAGTCCATATCGTGATGTTTGTTACATAATTTTTGATGTGGTGATATATCACAACTCATGATGTGTGTGTGCGTGTGTTTGTGCTATGCAAAAGCCGCAATGTAGGGAAAACATTAGGAAGGACTTCCCAATAGAAAGGGCTGTTTGACTGTGGAACAGAATACCCTGGAAGTTGGAGGACTCTCCTGTCCTTCGCTGGAGGTTTTTAAGCAGAGCTTGAATGGCCATCTGCCAGGGGTTCTTTAGCTGTAATTCCTTCATTTCAGGGGGTTGGTTTAGATGACCCGGGGTCCGTACAACTCTGTAACTCTGTGATTCTGCTTGTCTCTTCTTCCAGGGCAGGGGTGGGGAACAGGATGCAGTTAGCAGGCAGATTCTGACCTCCCCACCCCCAGTGACCCTCTTTGACAGGGGAGTGGGACTTCCCCCTATCTGTCACCTGATGTTGCAATGATGCTGGGTGACTAAAAAGAAAAATCCTGGCTCAAGTCACACCTATAGATCCTTTGCATCACGGGCTTCAATTTTACTTGGAGGCTGTGGCGTTTGCCTCCTAGGCTGGGTCATAAGGAAAGAGTTTAAATAGGTTGTGATGCGATTGGCCAGTGAGAATGCAAGGGGGGAATAAAAGAGTGGGAGGTTTTGAAAGTCAGTTGAGTAGAGTTGAAGTTTGGGAGTTAGGGGTTGAGTTTTGGGAGTTGAAGAAGGAAGAGGGAGGTTTGGTGTGGGTTGGTAGAGTTGTATTGTGAGAGAGTGAGAGGAATTGTTAGGTGGAGTCAGATAGATAGTTGGAATAATCAGTTTGGAGTTGTTAGGAACTAAGAATAAGAAACTGACAAGAGAAAAATTAACTGTAACCATAAGCTTGTTCCTGCATTTAAAAAGAAACTTGATTATTTGTTTATGTTAACAACTGACTGGACTCCGTGTGTCCCCGTGAGATACGGGGTGGTGGCAGCGGAAAAAGCAATCGCAGTGGCAGCACAGGGTCAATAGACTGTCAAACGTCCGGGGGCCCTGTGTGTGATTGCCGCAGAGGCAGATCCCAGCTCCTGGGCACAAGCAGCAGTAACCTCTTTCCAGCTATTTCAGGTTGTTTTTATCCCCGTTGCTGGAAAATTTATCCTAATGTGATCTCAGCTGCTTTAGGTTCAGCAGTATATGAGCCGATTTAAAATGCTGAGGAAGTGCGCAAGACATGGCCTTTCCGGGGTCTGTGTTCAGTTTTTTAAGCTGTGGTGGGAACTTCCATGTTCAAAATGCTCCACTAGGTAAGGAAGCGAGGGATTTAAATAATCGCCTCTCTTTGTCTCCAATGTTGGCACCCGTCCATGCCTTGTGTCTGGGTGCTGGCACGGTGGCTTCGGTGTCTTGGCTGAGTTTCAGCTCCATTTCCCACATCTTGCCTTGCAGTCCTTTCCGCTTTTATGACTTCTGGACTTGCGTCCCTCGAACCGGCGAGCAGAAATGGTGCAGTGCCCAGAAGTGTTCTCTTTCTCAGATTCCCCCCCCCAATCCACATGCATCTCGAACCCTTGCCAGGTGTGTGCCTCACATTTTGAAGAGGGCATTTTCTGTAAGAGATCTGCTTTTCACGTCTGTGGGCCTTTGGCCCAGGATAGGGCTGGATGGCCGCTGGCATAATAAATCTTTATTAGTGGATGAGTCAAGTTCTCGGCAGACTGAAGTAAAGAAACATTTTGCGAGCGGGTTTTTGTTCTGTCACTCTCATGTTTGCTAGCAAAGTTTCGCTTTAGAGCAGGAGTGGGAAACCTTTCTTTTCTTTTGGCCCCTGAAGGCCACATTTCATTGTGGGCAACCCTTATGGGGCCACATGATGGGTGTGACTCTTATTTTTGTACAGTACGCTATATCCCAGCCATGCAGAAGCCACAGAGGGTTTTATACCAGCCTGTTTTCAGGCACAATTCAAAGTGCTAGCTATGACCTAGACAACTTAGGCCCAGGCTGCTGGATTCTCCTATAGGAACCTGCCCGGGCTCTGAGTTCTTTGGGGAAAAGGCACTTCTTTCACCTTGCCATTCTCACAGGCACACTTGGTAGAGAAAGAAGAGAGGGCCTTCTTGGTGGTGGCTCCCAGACTTTGAAACTTCCTTCCTAGGGAGGCTAGTCTGGCTCCCTCCCTGTTGTCATTCCACTAGTAGATGAAGACCAGAATGTGGCAGCTAGACTGGTGATTGGGAGTGGCTGCCGAGACCATATAACACCCATTCTGAAAGACCTTCATTGGCTCCCAGTACGTTTCCGAGCACAATTCAAAGTGTTGGTGTTGACTTCTAAAGCCCTAAACCAGGCTTCCTCAATCGCGGTCCTCCAGATGTTTTGAGACTACAATTCCCACCATCCCTGACCACTGGTCCTGCTAGCTAAGAATCATGGGAGTTGTAGGCCAAAAACATCTGGAGGGCTGAGGTTGAGGAAGCCTGCCCTAAATGGCCTCAGCCCAGTATACCTGAAGGAGCGTCTCCACCCCCATCGTTTAGCCCGGACACTGAGGTCCAGCTCTGAGCGCCTTCTGGTGGTTCCCTCCATGGGAGAAGTGAGACTGCAGGGAACCAGGCAGATGGCCTTCTCGGTGGTGGCACCCGCCCTGTGGAACGCCCTCCCATCAGATGTCAAGGAAATAAACAACTATCTGACGTTTCGAAGACATCTGAAGGCAGCCCTGTTTAGGGAAGTTTTTAATGTCTGATGTTTTATTGTGTTTTTAATACTCTGTTGGGATTGCCCAGAGTGGCTGGGGAGGCCTGGCCAGATGGGCGGGGTATAAGTAATAAATTGTTATTATTATATATTATAATTCCAACAGGCTTTGGGGAATTGACTGCTTTTAAGGAAAGGGCTCTTAAATAGTGTGCTGTACTTGGTTGTTGTTTTGCTACCTGCATTTTAATTTCTTTGGGGTTTTTTTTGCTTTGTTTTAATTCTATAGTTTAACCATAACCATTTATATGTTTTTAGCTACGTGTGTTTGTTTTAATTTTTGTCAGCCGCCTCTAGTCCCTGTTCTGCGGGAAAGGCAGGATACAAACCGACCATTCATACATGAATCTCTCGCATCTCTCCACCTTCCATCCCGGCATGACAAAGGCATTGTCACAGTGAAATGTCTAGGTCGGCAGCAGTTGTACTATTTTGATGCAGGGATACTGACCACATAGTAATATGAGTGACCCCCCCGCCCTGCCTTTACTTAATTTCTCTTCTGATGCATTGCAGCCTCAATTTGCTGTTATGATAAGGTTAGAGCAGGCGGTGAGCCCTCTGCCAATAGCAAGTTATGATTTCCTGTTTTATATTATCATACTATTTTGGCTGTGTCTTGGCACCAGAAGGCTGCACAAGAGGTTCTCTGTGTATTTTGCTGAGTTTTTGATGGCCCGACTTTGGATGGGACAGTAATTAAATGGACGGCAGGTTGGGACACGCAGCAGATTAGAGGAAAAGTGCTGAATAAACATTTTTTAAAAATAAAATAAAAACCAAACCATACCGGTGTGTAATTAAATTGTTTGCTGATCTGTTGGACTTGGGTGACTGCAAATAAGATTGTCTCCTAATATGCCTCTCAAGGCTCTGTCTCTCTCACACTTTTTCCTTTTCCTTTTTGTGGTAAGGTGCTGCCTTACAGATGTTGTATATGCTGGTCACGTAGGTGCAGGTTTGGTTGGTTTTATCTTTTTTTAAAGTTTCAGCACTTAAATGGAGTATGTGTATGTTTAGCAAAACCTTTGATCAAACAGAGATGGCACCGTTGGAGGACTGTTCATTTGGCTAATGGGGTGCTGGCCCCTACCCACTGGCTTCCGTGGTGGGTGGGTGTGGTGGATGCGGTCCATCCCAGGTGTCATCCCGGTGGGGGGGGGGTGACATCGCCCCCCACCCCTCTGGGATGCTGGCCCCGCCCCTGCAGGTAGCTAGCCCTGCCCCTGGGTGCACAGCATGTGTGCCGCTCCGAGTGCCAGAGCAGCTAGCTCTGCCTCTGCCACCGCCAGTCTTTCTTTGTACTTACAGTCAGTCCAAAGAGTGGCCCTGCCTGACAGCTTTCTCCTTCTTAGTGTCAAATACAGTGGTACCTCAGGTTAAGTACCACATTTTTCACTCTATAAGACGCACCTTTTCCCTCCTAAAAAGTAAGGGGAAATGTGTGTGCGTCTTATGGAGCGAATGCAGGCTGCGCAGCTATCCCTGAAGCCAGAACAGAGAGAGGGAGCACTGCGCAGTGCTCCCTCTCGCTGTTCTAGCTTCTGGCTTAGCTGTGCGTAGCCTCTTCAGGGCAGTGGGGAGCCTTTATCCCGCTGCCCTGAAGAGGCTGCGCAGCTATCCCAGAAGGCAGAAGAGCAAGAGGGATTGGTGTGCACCGATCCCTCTTGCTCTTCTGGCTTCAGGGATAGCCACACAAAGCCTCTTGAGCGCAGCGGGAGCGCTCCTGCCTCTTCACTCAAGAGGATTTGCGTTGCTTTCTTGTTTCTTGTTTTCCTCCTCTAAAAACTAGGTGCGTCTTATGGTCGGGTGCGTCTTATAGAGCAAAAAATATGGTACTTAATTTGTTCTGGAGGTCCGTACTTAAACTGAAACTGTTCTTAACCTGAAGCACCACTTAAGCTAATGGGGCCTCCTGTTGCTGCCGTGTCGCTGGAGCACGATTTCTGTTCTCATCCTGAAGCAAAGTTCTTAACATGAGGTACTATTTCTGGGTTAGCAGACTCTGTAACCTGAAGCATATGTATCCTGAAGCATATGTAACCCGAGAAACCACTGTATTTGGAGCCTGAGTCATTTAGGGCTTTAAAAACTAATGTGCACAGCTTCTTAGATTTTGTGGGGAGTTAATATAAGGCCCATTTTTTTTAAAGTGAAGATTGCAAGCGGTTTTGAAACGCAGCTTTGGGCAAGATTCCAAGAGACTTTCCTTTGGCTATCAAAAAACCCTCAAAACTTCCTAGACTATCCATCTCTTTTGGACACGGGGTGTATTTTTAAAGTCCCTTTTCACTGGCCGGGATACTCAATGCAAAGAACTATAATTGCTGGTTAACTGGTCTGGTAAACAGAGCCCTGTGTAGACACGCTGTAATTGAGGCTGTGTGGGTCGCCCGGTTTAATTACTGTCTGAATACTTGGAATAGAAACTTTTCAGCAGCCACCATATCATAGAGCATCCGATTAAGTAAACAAATTGGTAGCTGCCGAACCACACGGCCAAGTGACGAGAGGATTCTCCAGTCCTTCCCTCGAGGTCTTGGAGAAATTATGCCCAGGATAGCCAGAGGCCTTGTGGGTATTTCTCCCACACATCTGGCAAAAGAGCGGCTTAGTTGCACTCCCAGATGCAACCCATGCCAGATGATTCCCCCACCATCCCCCCAGCAACTTCTCTCTTGCTGACGGATGAAATTAGACATGGCAGGATGACCTCATGGTCCATTACAGACACACCTTATCCCGGACATACTGGCTCAGGGCAGATGTTATGACAGCTGCAGGGATGAGATTTAGAGGCAGGCAAATCATGTTATTGCCCAGGGTGCCAAACCTTTTTTTTTTTTTTTTGCAGGGGTGGGGGACAGTGGCACCAGGCTGGAGGTGCGACTGTTATGAACTACAGTCATACCTTGGAAGTCAAACGGAATCCACTCTGGAAGTCCTCTTGACTTCCAAAATGTTCAAAAACCAAAGCACTGCTTCTGATTGGAAGCTCCTGCAGCCAATCGGAAGCTGTGGAATCCCCATCAGACGTTCAGCTTCCAAAAATCGTTCAAAAACCGGAACACTTACTTACTTACACGGGTTTCGATCATCCGGGAGCCGATTTGTTCGGGAGCCAAGGCGTTCGAGATCCAAGGTGCGACTGTATCTACTCCAGGACTGGGGAATATTTTTCAGATGGGGGAACACATTTGCTTCTAGGCAAGCTTCCAGGGCCCCCACGTCAATGGTGGGCACAGCCAGAGGTGAGAGTGGCCGGAGTAATTAATGTTCATGTCATGTTTTATGCAGCAGGTAGTTTCTGCACACAATTGCACACCCTTCTCTACCCTCCAGCCAGGTTAGCAGGAATTCCAGGACACATTTCATCTGGGGAAGCCCCCCTCCCCCAAGAACAAACACTCAAGGTGGGTGCAGGGTACATTGGGTGAGGGGGTGTGTGGCTTTGGAAGTTGGGTGGCCTGGGGGAAAGTCCTGAGGTCTGATAGAGAAGTGTCAAGGGCAATAGAATCATAGAATCATAGAGTTGGAAGAGACCACAAGGGCCATCGAGTCCAACCCCCTGCCAAGCAGGAAACACCATCAGAGCACTCCTGACATATGGTTGTCAAGCCTCTGCTTAAAGACCTCCAAAGAAGGAGACTCCACCACATTTCTTGGCAGCAAATTCCACTGTCAAACAGCTCTTACTGTCAGGAAGTTCTTCCTAATGTTTAGGTGGAATCTTCTTTCTTGTAGTTTGGATCCATTGCTCCGTGTCCACTTCTCTGGAGCAGCAGAAAACAACCTTTCTCCCTCCTCTATGTGACATCCTTTTATATATTTGAACATGGCTATCATATCACCCCTTAACCTCCTCTTCTCCAGGCTAAACATGCCCAGTTCCCTTAGCCGTTCCTCATAAGGCATTGTTTCCAGGCCTTTGACCATTTTGGTTGCCCTCCTCTGGACACGTTCCAGTTTGTCAGTGTCCTTCTTGAACTGTGGTGCCCAGAACTGGACACAGTACTCCAGGTGAGGTCTGACCAGAGCAGAATACAGTGGCACTATTACTTCCCTTGATCTAGATGCTATACTCCTATTGATGCAGCCCAGAATTGCATTGGCCACATGTGGCCTCCCTGCAGGTCTGAGGTTATGTGCGGTGAAGAAACTGGCTATGCTGCACATGTCACAGAGTTATGGAGGAGAGGAGAAGGAGGGATCCTGAAATGGCTTTCGAAATACTTTTTTTCCGTGGTGACAAAGGAACTCTAGAGATGCTTTTTCCATTGAAAATCCAATTTTTACGTACTCGGGGTCTATATGCGTGTGTGTGTGTGTGTTTGTGGGTGGGGGGAAGCCCCAAAGTGAATGATGAATACTTGGAATGCAGCCAGAACAATCTGGGCCACTGCTTGTTTCTCACTCTCTCCCCCCCTCCCCCCACCCCTGGCCACTGTCTTCTATTTTTGATGCTGGTTACATGGTTTCCTGTTTGTTGCAAAATATGTGGGTTTCTGAATGTTGCACCTGCGGTGAATTCCATACACTACACCCTTCCTGTCTGCAAGTGGGCGCCCACAACCGTTTCCCTCCCCACCCGCCATAAGCGTTCGCAGCAAGTCCTTTTGAACTAGATCTCTGCCTTCTTTCTAGGATGGAGGTTACTGAGTGGAGTTATAATGGGGAACCAGGACAAAAGAATCAAGTGTGCTCATCTGAATCAGAACCGGTGAACTTGCAGCCCCATTGGATATGGCTGAACTACAACCCCCTTAACCCCTGACCATTGGCCATGCCAGCTGGGGCTGATGGGAAATGGAGTCCAACAGCATCTGGAGCTCTATAGATTTCCCATCACCCGATCTATATATTACGTCATTTGTTTTCAGGTCGCTTTTATTTGCTATGCTATGCTGTGCACCCCATTTTTAGACCAGGACTGTGAAACCATTTCTTTCCCCCGCTTTTGTGACTTGTTTTATTTTTTCTTTTCTTTGCAAACTCTGCTTTTCTTTTGTAACACAACCATTAAAATTGCAGGGTTTTCATGAATTATTTGTCTTGCTCACATTAGATTCCTTTTTGTATTCCATTTTTGTTTATGTAACTATTATATCCAGAGCTAATTTCTCTAGCTGTTCTGTGCTCACTGGTTGCCACCATTTTTGTCCCTGACATGTCCTGGAATGACTCCATCAAGAGCATTCTGGGTAAGAAAATATGGCAGCCACCAACAATTGTCTTCGGAATGAACTCTGTTGCTGCTGGTGGTATAGGAGACAGATAACTCCTCTGCCCACTCCCAAATACTATCATTAGGAGTCCTTTTGTTGTTGTTGTTTAAAGTCCTATCCATATTTATTCCCCTGGGAATTGATTTCTGAACGACTAAAAACCAAACCAAATGTATCCCATTTGGCCTAGTTGTTCTGAAAGAATGCATACCCTTAACTTCATCCTTCTTTAAATGGTTAATATGGGGATACTTGTTCTCAAGTTGCCAATGCTTGGTTTAATTCCAACAGCAAGAGGTAGCAGTGACTGCCAGCTACCAATAAGTTCTTCTGGTTGCTTTGGGAAGGTCAGGCTGGAGCTGCACAGCCGATTCTGTCCTCGACAAAGATCTTTGTGGGCTCCCCAGTGTGTCGCTGTGGGAAGTAGGAAGCTGAAGAGGCCTTTGGTCTGATGCAAAAATGCTCTTCCTATGTTCTGATAGAAAGATCCTTGGAGGGGTAAAGCGATCAGTGGCTACCGGTCATTATGGGTATGTGCAAATGTCCAGTATCAGAGGCAGCATAATAACTCTGAGTAGCAATTGCTGGAGACCAGGACCAAGAAGGTGCTGGTGCAGTCAAATGCTGTTTGCCTGCTTCCCATAGGCATCTCGTTGTCCACTATGAGAACAAGATACTGGAAGGGCCATTAGCATAGTCAATGAATCACAGAATTGTAGAGTTGGAAGGGACTCTTAGGATCATCTAGTCCAGCAGTTCTCAACCTGTGGGTCCCCAGATGTTGTTGGACTACAACTCCCATCATCCCTGAGTTCTGGCCTTGCTAGTTAGGGGTGATGGGAGTTGTAGTCCAACATCTGGGGACCCACAGGCTGAGAAAGGCTGATCTAGTCCCTTGAAATACAGGAATATGCATTTGTCCCATGCGGGGATTGAACCTGCAACCTTGGGGTTGTCAGCACCACACTCTAATCAACTGAGCTATCCAGGTTCAGAAAGTGGTGTTTCCTGCAATGCGGCATCAAATAATTAGAGAAGCAGGCAGGAAGCACTTCCTCTCTCCCCATGACAGCTAGTTTAGCACTCGGCACAAACGGCGGGGAACCTCAGACCTGGCGGTTGGAGATGGCCTTCTAATTCTTTCTGTTTTGCCCTTGGGGATCTACTCAGCAGCCTCCTCTGGTGTATTTTGCCTGGCTGGAATATGTCATTGAACTGTGATAATGCTTCTGGCTTGCCTGGGCGAAGAGATGTGAATGTAGGAGTGTGTGTTTAGAACCCTCTGATTTTTTGCATGGCTGGAAAGTGCAAAGTCAGAGGTACGGCTCCACAGCTCCACCCACCTTTCACCCATCACCAGCATGTGGCCCCTGGAAAGCTGCTCGTAAGGCAACGAGGCCTTTGGCCTGGAAAAAGCACCCCACTTCTGCCTTAAAGAGGTTTCCATGATTTTTTGTGTGTGTGTGTTTCAACCCGTACAATGTGGAACAGAGTGAATCAGTGGAAAATGGGTAGGCGGGGAAGAGACTAAGGCTGATTAACTGTTTCCCTCCCATTGTAGTTCTTGGTGATTGAGGGGACAGATGTGGATTTTGTTACCGATGCAGTTACTTGTCGCAGATTAGCTGGTGGGTGAAAATTAGGCGATCCTCTTTAAACAGGGTTTATTGCAGTAATTGCTGACCAGGGTAATGGCGCATAACGCAACATCACAAAACCTGTGATGCCAGCAGTGCAAACAATGAAACAGTTCGGCTAATTAATCAGCAAAGAGAATATATTGCAGCTGAGACAATAAAAAAATGCCCCTTGTAATGAAATCACAAGACACGATCTCAAATTCTGCAGAATGGTTGTTGTTGTTGTTTTTGAAACTGATTATTCAATTTACATTGTTTTTAATGGATTCTGATTAATTGGCTACACTTTGTAGCCTTAATTGTAAGTGGTCTTTGATTCCTCTAGAAATACTGTGTTTGATTCATGTATTATCCCAAATGCAGATGTAGCTACTCCTTGGGGCGAGGGGCACTTTGACAGATAGGCAGGCTGCCCAGTCACCTGAAAATTTGAAGTCTTCTGGTGGGGCCCTTTCAATGGCCCTTTGTAGCCCTGAGGTTCAGCTACCGAAGACTGACCACTGTGCAAATCCTCCCCATTTCCAAAGTAGAACATCAGGTTTCCTCAATCCATGTGCTCCCCAAATGCAGTACGCGCACACCCACAATTTGTTGCCTGAAGTCATGTGCAGCTGGACAAGCTCTGTCTGAAGCTGTGCAGTAGGATATGCTAAGCCATCTCCATAGTCTAGCAGGAGAATAATTTGTAAGTCTTTTTAACTATTTCCCAACTGCTTCACGAGGCTCTCCCATTAATTGATGGAGTTAAAATAAGTCAACGGAACTGCGGCTCCCTTTCTCCTGGAAAGCAGTTTGGCTTTCTAATTCTTAAGGGGTTGAGGTTCTCTTCTGCTCCAAGAAGCATGGGAGAAACATGATTCTCAGCTGTCAGAACAGACCCGCACCCACACCCACAGGAATTGTCTGTTAACATTCTCCGGAGGATGAGTTCATGTTTTCCTCCAGAGAGATCCATTAGCCAGTGCTTCGGCTGGTTATACAACAGTTCCGTAAGACCTGCACAGAAATGTTCTTCTGCCTGCTGAAGGGCAGTCTGCGTCATGATTCTCCAACTGCTTTCCTCCTATAACCAAATTTCTGCATCACAACTCCAGTGTGGTTTCTTGTTTGTTGACTGTCGCTCTATTTTGGGAGCTGTGCCATTGGGACTTCTTAAGTCTAGGAAGCGCTTTCAGATACGTTGGGTGGGGTGGCGGTGAAGGAAAGGTGTTGTAATTTTGTGGTTTAACAATAAATATATTTTTAGGACGATCTGTTTCCCGCCACCCTTCAAAAATTAAGCAAACATGTTGTCTTACCTGGCTTCCCCTCCCTTTTTTTTTTGCATATAATATATATTTGAGTTTCAGTGGTTAGTTCGCAATTTATATCTCTGTGCAGCCATGACTGGCGTGAAGTGTAAAAACAGTCCTGATGGATGTCTCTGTAGACCCATCTACTCCAGTGTCCTGTTTTACACAAGCCCTCTTCCATTTTGCTGGAGGCTGCTAAAATAGGTGGGTTGGGGTGCAGATGGAAGCCCCGCCCTCGGTGCCCTGCAAGCTCCGCCTTCAATATACCTACCAGCACATGGTTTTATTAGAGCTGTGCACATTGCCAGCACAACCAATTGGATCCGCAGGACTGGCATTGTTACAAGTGTGCAGTTGGAAGGGACCCTGAGAACCATCACCAATCCAACCCCCTGCAATGTTGGAATTTGCAACTGTCCCATACCTGGGATCAAACCTGCAACCTTGGCATTATCAGCACCACGCTCTAACCAACTGAGCTACAGTATCCAGGCTTCGTTCCACCCTTGTAAGAAAGTTCATCTTTTGGCGTGGTAAGAGGTGCATCCCGTCAATTTCATACCCGAATTCACAGAGACCATATTTCCATAAGCAACTACTTTTGGGGAATTTCTCCTTAATACGTAGGTTGCGCGGCAAGTTCCCGCCCCAGTGGAAATAAAGACACATGGCACATTTATTAAGGTTAATGGGCTAAATAAGGCCACAACTTTATTGGTTACAGGTGATGAGCGGTATTGGCTTAGGCATTGGTCCTAACCGACTATATCCGACTTCAGCCCGTCCGCTTGAAGTCCGGGAAGGGTTAACCACCAGTAGGGGGAGTCCTGCTGATGCACATCACCTAGGAACTCCCCCGGGGTCACCGCTCGGGGGCATGCCTTAGGCCCTCACCTCCTTAGGCTTCAGACAGGGCCATGCACCCTGGAATCTTTTATCAGACTACCCTTCAATATGTGGGGCAGGTGATGGCGCTTCCTCCCCTCTTTCATCTACATAACAATACCCCTACCAATGCCTAACCGCCAATGCTGAGGAAGTTGTGACGATTTGCTACGAGGTAGGTGAAAAACCAAGTGGCTGGTGCCAATTTGCCAAGCGGAAAAAATTCCTACCAGGCCCCTTAACAGCTACCAACCGAGGTCCATAGCAAGGTCAAGGACGTAAACCTTAAAGGGTGGGAAACCGGAGCAGCTGGAGGTGGCAAAAGAGGGAGATCCCCAGCCACGCCTGCGTTAAATAGGGCAGGCCATGCCTCCCGAGCCAGCCAATTGGCTGTCCAGGGGGTGACGTGGCTGGGGATTCCCTCAATCGCGTGAAGGGGGTGTGAAGCCCGCAACACCACCTCCTTTGCAGAGCGGAAGTGGCTTTGTCTTGCAGGGTGGGGTGGGAGCCCAATGGGTTTGGTCCCTCCTAAGAATACATGGACGAGCTCTCCTGTAAAGGTCTCCACTTTCAAACTTGTCACCCTCCATCCAGGATTCCCTCGTCTCTTAAGATTTTTACAGTGGCTTAATATGGGGAAGATATACCACCCAACATTTAAAATAAAAATGAAATAACGGCATTCTTCATGTATTCAGTTAAAAAAAATTAATTGCATCATGGGGATGGTCGTTCTGCACTTTCTTCTGAAAATTGCACCCTTCTGGCTGCTTTTTGCTGCTCCCCCTCCCCACATATGCTCTCATAGTGTGTTTCTGCAATTCCCCACCGTAAGCCTGTGGGCAGGGACTGTCTCATCTTATGTAAGACAGTCTGTGAGCCTTTTTGGCTGAAGAGTGGGGAACAAATGCTCCAATTACTTACTTACCTACCTACTCAATTCAAGGAGCAGGAGCATTTTGTGGGCTTGGGACCCTATGGTTGCTTTTTCTCCAAAATGAAAGCAGCCAGGTTATATGTATATATATATTTAAAGCATGTGACTGCTGGGATAGCTCAGTTGGTAGAGCATGAGACTCTTGACCTCAGGGTCGTTGGTTTGAGCCCTGTGTCGGGTAAAAGATTCCGGCATTGCAGGAGATTGCACTAGCTCACCCTTGTGGTCCCTTACAACTCTACAACTCTACATGCTACATGTGCTCTCGTCCTTGGATCATGACATTCCTGATTCATGGCTGGAGTTGGCACAGCCAGAGGTGAGGAACCTCAGGTCAAGGCAGCCAAATGCAGCCCTTCAAGCCACTCTTATCCGGCCCTTGGGAACCTCAACAAGTCCTCCTCTGTGCCCTTCTTGAGTATTTTCACCTGACAACGCTGTGGTCTAAACCACTGAGCCTCTTGAGCAGGTGTCAGCAACCTTTTTCAGCAATGGGCCAGTCCACCGTCCCTCAGACCATGTGGTAGGCCAGACTATATTTTGGGTAATAAATGAACGAATTCCTATGCCCCACAAATAACCCAGAGATGCATTTTAAATAAATGCACACATTCTACTCATGTAAAAACATGCTGATTCCCGGACCATCCGCGGGCCGGATTGAGAAGGCGATTGGGCCGCACCCAGGCCCCAGGCCTTAGGTTTCCTACCCCTGTTCTTGAGCTTATCAGTTAAAAGGTCGGTGGTTTGAATCCCTGTGACAGGGTGAGCTCCCGTTGCTCTGCCCCATCTCCTGCCAACCTAGCAGTTCGAAAGCATGCCAGTGCAAGTAGATAAATAGGTACCACTGCAATGGGAAGGTAGACAGCGTTTCTGTGGGCTGGCCAAATGACCCAGAAAGCTGTCTGTGGACAAACGCCAGCTCCCTCAACCTGAAAAGCGAGATGAGCACCGCAACCCCACAGTCAGCTTTGAGTGGACTTAACTGTCCAGGGGTCCTTTACCTTACCTTACCTGGCTGATAATGTGCTTGAATTCTGATGATGCCTCTTTCTTGTAGATGGATGCTAGAAAGAAGTGTGTGTAAACTATCCTACTCTGTAAAGGTAAACTCCATTTCGATTGCAAGCAAATCTCAGGGAAGTCCTGGATGCTCAGATGACTGAGCTGCTGAGTTAGACTGGCATATAGTGATCCAGAAAATGGCAGTTTCCATCACTGTTGACCTCTTTTCACTCCCAGTCAGGCACACTGAGGCTTTATTTCACAAAAAGTTGATAAGCGATATGATTTGGTAGATAAGCACAATCAGCCCCTTAACTGCTTGGCGAAACTAAAGTTTCTCATCCAAAAATATATTCGGTAACCACCAAATCATTGCCTGGAGGCTAAGAGCTGACTGCCTCATTCATGGCCAAAGTTATAATTAGGACAGGAATAAGAAAATACATGATACTGAAACAGAGAACATCTTTGTGGGGTTTATTTCCCTCTTGCTGATGATGGATGCATTTTACACTTCAGTCAGCTTAACCTTCCTTAGCCCCAGCCGTGGTTGGTAGCAAACACTGCTAATAAAGGATCCTCAGAGAGGAAAAATCCTATCTTCAGTTCCCACAAGCAACAAATGAGGCTTTTAGCATCATCGCCATCATGGAGAGAGCAGATACACCATACATCCATATAAGATATATACCTGAGGGGATCCTTTACCTATTTTTGGCCTATGCAACCAATTTGTTCTGCAGAACAGGCAATGTTACAGGTGCCACACAATACTCACTCTGCACCTGTAAGAAATTGTTCTTTTAGCATGGCAGCTTCTAACCTTTGGAACTCCTTGCCTCTTGACTTCAGGCAGTACATCTTCACTGTACTTTTTGGCACCTGATAAAGACTTTTTTTTGTACAGTCAAGCCTATCCAAACATGTGGAAAGTTGAGTGCTTCAAGCAGCTTTTAAAGCTTAACGGTTGGTTTGAATTAAGTGAACTCTTGATATTTTGATTTATTTAAAAATAGCTGTTTTTAACTTTGCCTTTTATTGGCAACGATAATCTTTGTTTAATTTCCTCTTTTTAAAATCACACAGAGGTTCTATTAGCAAATGTGATATAAAAATGATAAAATAAAATACTGTAAGTATGATTCGGTACATGGAACATTATTGTATAAGATTACCGTATTTTTTGCTGTATAAAACTCACTTTTTCCCTTCTAAAAAGTAAGGGGAAATGTGTGTGCGTCTTATGGAGTGAATGCAGGCTGTGCAACTATCCCAGAAGCCAGAACAACCAGAGGGATTGCTGCTTTCACTGCGCAGCGATCCCTCTTGTTGTTCTGGCTTCTGAGATTCAGAATATTTTTTTTCTTGTTTTCCTCCTCCAAAAACTAGGTGCGTCTTGTGGTCTGGTGCGTCTTATAGAGCGAAAAATACGGTATGTGAATAAATAGTGTCCTAGAAGCAGTGCCGGATTTACATATAAGCTAAACAAGCTATAGCTTAGGGCCCCACTCTCTTGGAGCCCCCCCAATCCCCCCCATTAATATACTTCTTCTTAATTGTATTTCAATTCAACAATTACTTTGATAAAATACATATTTTGTTATGTAAAATGGCTTTAGATACCTATTAGGTTTGTAAATGACCATATAGCATATATTCAACACAAAAAACAGTGACAATTTGTTGTTGACAAAAGACAGCTGGACGTGTAAAGGGCCCCATTACCTTCAGTAGCTTAGGGCCTCATCAATCCTAAATCTGGCCCTGCCTGGACGTCATCATTCTAAAAAATAACAAACAAAGACTTTCATTCTAAAAATCCATTTCTTCGTTTGTTATTTGTTCTTCTATCGTATGCCAGATTGGTTTTTTTAAAAAAATAAATCATCAGTGGTCGCCAGCTTGGATGACTTGGATGAAATTCATGGAGGATAAGGCTATTGGTGTCTATTAGACAGTGGCGTAGCGTGCGTTGTCAGCACCCGGGGCAAGGCAAGTAATTTGCGCCCCCTAACCCATGGATTTTAGTAGGGGCAGAGAGCTGCGAGTACGAGCGCGTCTCCCCCAGATGTTGTGCCCGGTGCGGCCGGCCCCCCCTGCACCCCCCACGCTACGCCACTGCTATTAGACACGATGGCTCCTGCTCTGCCTCTACAGGCTTCTGAATATCAATTCCTGGAAACCACAGGAGGAAAGAGTGGTCTTGTGCTCAGGTCCTACTAGCCAGGTTCCCACAAGCATCTGTCGGCCAAGGTGCTGGACAAGATGAGCCATTGGCCTGATCCAGCAGGCTCTTCTTCAGGGGCCGGTAAACCTTTTCAGCAGGGAGCCAGTCCACCATCCCTCAGACCATGTGGGGGGCTGGACTATATTTTGAAGAGAAAAAAATGACCGAATTCCTATGCCCCACAAATAACCCAGAGATGTATTTTAAATAAAAGGACACATTCTACTCATGTAAAAACACACTGATTCCTGGACCATCCACGGGCCAGATTTAGAAGGCCCCCAGGCCTTAGGTTGCCTACCCATGCTCTTCTTACATAATTATGTTCTTATCAGCATCAAGCAGAGTAACCAACGGTCAGGGTTGATGGAGTTGTGGTCCCGCAGCATCCAGCAGGCTACATGTTCCCTACCCCTACGTTAGGATACCAGGGAGTCTTTGTTTCAAGTTCCTGTCCAGCCACACAACTCACTGACTGAACATGGGCCTGCCACTGTCTCTTGAACTACCTACCTCACAGGAGTGTTGTGAAGAGCAAAACAAGCAGAGGAAAATCTATATACAGTGGTACCTCAGGTTACATACGCTTCAGGTTACAGACTCCACTAACCCAGAAATAGTGCCTCAGGTTAAGAACTTTGCTTCAGGATGAGAACAGAAATTGTGCTCCGGCAGCACAGCGGCAGCAGGAGGCCCCATTACCTAAAGTGGTGCTTCAGGTTAAGAACAGTTTCCGGAACGAATTAAGTACTTAACCCGAGGTACCACTGTAGATCTCTGGGAAGAGACCCCAAAATGTAATGAATCAATGAAAGTTCCTTTTCAAGGCAATCTTTGAAGGATCCATTATTAAAGCAGTCAATAAAACCATATTAAAACTGCTATGATCGTTTTCCTGATTTGTTTTTCTTTATTTTTTTGTACACGAGTTTTTATTGTAAGCCACCTTGGACAAATTACTGGAAGGGCAGCATGCTTGCTTGAAAGTGGATGCTTAAGTACAAATAAATAAAAGTGTTTTCTGCCCCAAGTCCAGTTGTTTGCAGAAGGAAAGTTTTGACAGCCAGTGTGTCAAGCTGCCTTCACAAGAGATGCATTTTTCTCCTACGTGTTTGTGCAGTGACATCACCCAGGACCTCACTGGCGAACCCAGTTTTAAATGCTGACTTCCTTTGCCCACTCAGAGATGGCAGACTTTGTGCATTTTAAAGCAGGAAAAGCCAGGCCTCTGAAATATTTATTATTTCAAGAATAATCCTGAAGTGATTTCACATTGAAAACATCATCAGTGAAAAATGACGACACAATTTCATATATGAAAACATCGTAATATATATATTGAAATATACTCAGAGTCGCAAAGTGATTTCATGCTCTTTATTCAGCTCATAGTGGTGAGGAGGAATGAATGAATGTCCCCTCAAAGTATCTGCTTTATATACATTATTTACACAATGGGCTGCACATGATTGCCTAATTCTGGAATTCTACTGTAAGCCAATCAGGTTGTGGATTCACTTCTATCTGAAGCATGATTGGGTGGTTCCTGCCAACCAATCATACTGCTGCATTGTTCTAGGACAAATCAGACTGCTGCATTTTGGATCCTATTATTCTAGGACCAATCAGACTGCTGCAGTTTGGATCCTATTCAACTCAGTACATAACATATATATATGTATATATATATATATATATATATAATACCATCAAAACAGTTTGATGTGTAAAAGCACTGAAAAATAGTTTTATGAGTTCAAACCAAGTATAGGTATAGATGCAGATTTAAAAATTACTACCATACTTCAAGTGTATCTTACCCTAAAAGGGAAGTTGTGACCTGTGTTGTGAACTGTTATTGGGGAACCTGAAAGCCATTGATCTCCCTGCTTAGGGTTCTTTCTTATTTTAAGCCAAACTTGGACCAGACAGCCCTTCAAACAGAGGACTGTCCTCTCTAAAGAAGACATGTGGCCACCTTAGTCTGCTGAGATAGGAAGTTTTCACAATTTGCAGACCCTCCCAGATGAGCGGTTTACTGAGCATTCACCATGTTTTGTTTGCAGGGAGACTGAATGAACATTTGTTCTGATTTGTATGTGGGGAGGTTAGGCAACATTGCATCAAAGCAAATGTTACCCCACACTTTCCGGTGCGATTCCCCACCACTTTCCTTATTGCAAATAGTTCAGTCTTTTTTATATATATATAATATTTATTATTTTAACAATCATTAAACAAACAAACGAACAAATACAAAGCAAAAAGATAGAAACAACACATACAAACAATATAAAATACAAAGTACAAAAAAAAAAAGAGAATAAAGAGAAAGATTAAAAACAATTATTGTGTCTTTATATTATTTAACATTAACCTAGGTCTGCGACTTCCCCAGACTTTCCCACTCTGTATTCTAGATCTTATATTCTGACAGTAAATTCTTTCCCTCTGGTATATGTTTGATTCAATTTAGTCCTAATATCTTAACATAATTACATTTTCATATGTCGCAAATAGTTCAGTCTTTTGGAAGGAGCAAGTTTGTTGCAGATGACCTCCAAATGAACTTTGATTGTGCAACCTGAATTTGTGATTGAATTCCCACCCGAAATAGTGACAGTCTGAAAACACCAAAATGGTCAGTAGAAATGTGGCTATTTTGTCATTTGAATGAAATAAAAAGAAAATATGGTTTCCTGCCATGCTCATATTCATAGTCAGGTGTGTGTGTGTGTGTGTGTGTGTGTGTAAGACGCAAGGAAGATGTTCTTAGCACAAAAGAAGCACCTTCTCCTTTTTCTCCTTCCTCTTAAGCTGCTCTTCATTCCAGGCATTTTGTTTTGTTTGTTCTTCATTTTTAAAAAATATTCATTTAAATCAGGTGTTGGGAACCTCCAGACGTAGGACATCTCCCATTATCCACGACCATTGGCCATGCTTGCTGAGGCTGATGGGAGTTGTAGTTCAGCAACATTTGGAGGGCCAAAGATTCCCTACTCCAGATTTAGATAGAGATTTCTATTGCACTCTTTGAGTGCTATGTACATCTCAGTTGGTCGGATTACCATTTAAAATCATAAGGTCAAACAATGCATTTAAAATGCAATGTTTAATTATTATTAATTTTTTTAAAAATTTTTTTTGTTGAAGTGTCCAAAAAAATAAAATATAAAAACAAACAGGAACAAACAAAGTACACCAGCTTAAGCAAAATACACCCTGGGTGTCTGCCCACAAACTCTGGCATTACAACAAAAACAAGAAGGTTGGAAATCATTTTACATATCCACAATGAAAATTAATAGCACGTTATAAGCCTCATGTACTGATTTTGCCTCAGCATCTTTAGCTCCAAGCATGTGTTGTCATCACTCTCTTAAACACTATTTAAAATGTTTCTTCCCCTCAGTGCAGGAGATCTACGTGCAAAAACCTTTATTTGTACCCAGATTGTGTTCTCTGGGACAGAGTGAAGGTGGTTTTTAAAAATGAGCAATATCAGTCACTACTCAGCCACTTCCTTGTTTAGCTCTCCCCTCCTTGTATTGTTTCACCTGTGCCAAATTTCAGATTGTAATTCTGCTGGGGCAGAGACCTGGATATAAAACAAAACAAATGATAATAGAATCACAGAATTGTAGATCTGGACGGGACCACAAGGGTCATCTAATCCAAACCTCTGCAATGCAGCAATCTTTTGCCCAGTGTGGGACTTGAACCCATAACCCTGAGAATAAGAGTTTCATGCTCTACTGACTAAACTATCGCCATTCCCTCCATATTTTATTTTGTTTTATTTGATTGATTGATTGATTGTAAATTGCTTCAAGACTTTTGTGGAAACGGGCTCATAAATGGATTACGACTGCTCACAAATAAATTTCCGAGGACCCTGTAGGACGAAGCATTGTTAAATTTCTTACATTAAACGCCCCGCTGAAAACTTTCCGGTTCTGTCAGGCAGATGCAGGCAGCTAAGAATACATCTTCCCACAATTTCTGATTTTAACTTTTTGATATGGTTGTTTATTGCATGGTTTCGTGCACAGTTGTGAACCACTTCCATATATTCTTTACGAATTAAAGGTAAAGATAAAGGTAAAGGGACCCCTGACCATTAGGTCCAGTCGCGGATGACTATGGGATTGCGGAGCTCATCTCGCTTTATTGGCCGAGGGAGCCGATGTACAGCTTCCGGGTCATGTGGCCAGCATGACTAAGCTGCTTCTGGCGAACCAGAGCAGTGCATGGAAATGCCGCTTACCTTCCCGCCGGAGTGGTACCTATTTATCTACTTGCACTTTGACGTGCTTTCAAACTGTTAGGTTGGCAGGAGCAGAGAACGAGCAACGGGAGCTCACCCCGTCGTGGGGATTCGAACCGCCAACCTTCTGATCGGCAAGTCCTAGGCTCTGTGGTTTAACCCACAGCGCCACCCGCATCCCTCTTTACGAATTAGCGGCATATAAATATTTTTTAATATTTTTTTTTAGCAAACCTTGGTCTGCCCTTAGCTAACTCCCACCTGCCTGCTTGCCTTCTCACCATTATAAGTCCAGGAGATGTTCCTGTTGTCTGCTTCTCCTCCCTGGTCTCTGAGTTACCATTTAGAACTCAGCAGGGGGAAGGATGGAGACAAAATTAGAATGAATCGGCTCTGCCTGTCGTGACTCTGGCCCCACTTAACTTTCTGCTTCCCTGCTTTCTGCCCCACCAGTCTCTACAGACCCCTGTGCAGAGTCCCTTCGGTGGACTCACTTCTTCATATTTCTGAGCAACGTGTACCTTTTTTTTTCTATTCTAGAGTATCTGAATGTCAGATTTCTTTCAAGTGATGTCAGCTAAGAGATCACATTTTCTGAACTCCCCTCCCCACACGCAATACCCATATCCTGTTGGGGTTTTCAGTGCCTCATTTGAAGTTAAATATTTCTTGCTGAAGTTATTTATAGCCCAGCACCTACTTGCGGTGAAATGCG
The DNA here is from genome assembly GCF_965153285.1 of Podarcis tiliguerta. Taxonomy (NCBI): domain Eukaryota; kingdom Metazoa; phylum Chordata; class Lepidosauria; order Squamata; family Lacertidae; genus Podarcis; species Podarcis tiliguerta. The sequence goes on from NC_139541.1 coordinate 66,483,155, forward strand.
TGGGCTGGAGCAAGCTCCTTGGGGAGCAGGAGCGCCTGCTAATTTTAGGCAGGCTCAACTTCCTTTTCCTTTCCTCCCCGGACACGTCATCAAGCCAGCCTGATGCGGCTTGTTTTGCTCCCCCCCCCCCTAAAAATAGGACCCCTTTTTGCTTTGCATCTGCACGTGTCAGGGCTCGAGAGTGGAAATGTAAATCTCTGTGCTTCATCTGCAAGGCCCTGTGTTGCTGGATTGCATCAGAAAAAATGACTTTCTTTTTTGGAACTTGGGCAGCTGGCAATACCTGATGTCACTTCCGCCCGTTGGGCAATGATGTGCTTTAGAGCCTGAAATATAGAAGTGGGGAAAAGAGACCCCTGGTTGAAATCTCTATTGGCTTCAGGGCAAGAGACCTCAGTGGGACATGGTATTCAGTGTCATTGCTTGTTCACTTTCCACTTTTTCCTCTCAACCCAGGCAAGCAGAAGAAGGACCTGCTGCTAAGCACTGGAGCATTACAGCATATATAAAAACGTAGTAAAATATCAAGCATTAAAAATTTCCCGATATGGAGCTGCCTTCAGATGTCTCCTAAAAGTGGTGCAGTTCTTTATTTCTTTGACATCTGATGGGAGGGCGTTCCACATGGTGGGTGCCACTACCGAGAAGGCCCTTTGCCTGGTTCCCTGTAACTTCTCTTCTTGCAGTGAGGGAACCAGCAGAAGACCCTCGGAGGAGGATTTCAGTGTCCAGGCTAAGCGATGGGGTTGGAGATGCTCCTTCAGGTATACTGGGCCGAGGCCATTTAGGGCTTTAAAAGTCAGCACCAACACTTTGAATTGTGCTCGGGAACATACTGGGAGCCAATGAAGATCCTTTAGGACCAGTTATATGGTCCCGGCAGCCACTCCTGGTCATCAGTCTATTTGCCATATTCTGGATTAGTTGTAGTTTCCAAGTCACCTTCAAAGGTAGCTCCACATACAGCACATTGCAGTAGTCCAAGCAGAAGATAACCAGAGCATGTAGCACTCAGCCTGTGTACCAGATGGAGCTGGTAGACAGCTGCCCTGGAAACAGAATTGACCTGTGCCTCCATGGACAGCTGTGAGTCTGAAATGACTCCCAGGCTGCTCCCCTTGTCCTTCAGGGGCACAGTTACCCCATTCAGGACCAGGGAGTCCTCCACACCTGCCCATCCCCTGTCCCCCAAACAGTACTTCTGTCTTGTCAGGATTCAGCCGCAATCTGTTAGCCACCATCTATCCTCCAACCGCCTCCAACCTAGGTAGACTCTGCATTTAACATAGGAATGGGTGGATCTGTCAGTTTCAGTTTCTCGTTTTTCCATTCTTAAATTCAGGTCTCCACACTTCCAGACCAGTTTGCAATTTTTTTTTTTAATGTAGCTATGAAAGTTGAACAACATTTTACTGTGCATTTCTCCCAATGCATATATATTTGTAAGCAATTTCTCCTAACATGCACCTTCTTGCAGTGACAAATTTCCCTACTACAGTGCATTTTTGTGGAAACAGCTTCTCAGCTCTTGTGCAATCTTGATCATCTTCTAATTGACCCTGAACCCAGGCACCTTGGTCATTGTTCCTAGACTGGGCCTATTCCCAGCCATCGTTTTGCCTTATGAGACCTCTGAGACTTGGATAGCTCTTTCCCTGCTTCTGAGTCCACAGCATTACACTGTCTCAATAAAGATCCTTCGTTTACTTACAAGTAAAAACATCTGCTGTTGTGTTTTGGAACTGGAGCCGGGACACAAAGCAATTTCCCCTTATATAATGCATTGTTTGCAATTTCCCTAATATAAGCACTACAAAATTCAGAGAAATTTCAAAGGCATGATGTTTTCCGGTTCTCACATAAGTGAGAAAGTGCAGGTTAGGTAGGTTTGCCTATAAATGAGGGACTGGATTTGATTTATGCCCCATGCTGATGACAATAACTCAAACTAGATGACACCCAAACTCCTTCCCAGTTTTTTGATGCTATGGTTTTGTTTGCCATCAATCAACCAGTTTTTCATTGAGAGCATGGGGTAAACATTTTAAAAAACTGTTCTGCAAAGCAGCTGGCTTTGCAAGTGCATGTGTGAAGCTCCTTTAATGTTGGCTGCTTTCCTCTCACTGAAACTGTCATTGATTGCCGTCAAACTCCACAAACTACCCAGCAGCTGGGCTTGGGTGCCGGGTCTAATGAATGCTGATGGTGCAATGTGATGAATCTCACAAAACCTCATTTTGCATTATGAGCAAAGAAGCACTTTTTGCCACTTGATGCAGCTGAACATTACTAGCTGGGGAAATTAATTCCCCATCCCCAGCAGCACCAAAAACTGGAGAGATAATTGTGAACTTTGGAAATGTTGCTCCCATTTCCTTAGTACCTCTTTGGTAGGGTTTTCTTAGAAGCACAGGATTTTCCAAAATCTCCTTTTATATTGGGCATTAGAGATTAGAGACCTTACCACTTTGCTTTGCTTATACAGGCATACCTTGGAGATCTTGTGGGTTCTGATCCAGACCACTGCAATAAAGCGAATATCGCAATAATGCAAGACATTCCCCCCCAGTGCATATAAAAATTTTGTTTACACTATGCTGTCGTCTATTAAGGCAGGCCCCTCTGGCTGCAGGGGCAAGAGGGGGAAAAACCCTCCTCTGGAAGCAGCTGGGCTGCCTGTAGCTGCGCTCGCATCCTCGTAAGGCGCAATATCTGCAAAGCGCAATAAAGAGCGCAATAAAGAGAAGCACAATAAAACGAGGTGTGCCTGTAATCACTTGCCTCTTATCAGGGAAGATTTGTGGGGCCTCCAGTTGTTGCTGTCTCTAGACAGCACCTGGTGCAAAAATCAGAATAAAAGGTTGAGCCTCGATAATATGTTTGGTTTTTTTCTCCCCCAACCCACTTTTAAAAGGCAGCAAAGGTTTTTCTGCATAATGTGCCCCTATCCATCTGTAATATCACTGTGTCCGCTTCTGTTGGCCTCAAACATTAGTCCATAAAGACAAAGGAGCAGATCAATGGACTCGTACGCCCCAGCATTTTATCTCTGCAAACACTGGAAGGCTACAAAACCCCCTTGTTGTTTGCTCACTTCAGGCCATTCTGTCCACTTACAAGGATAAATGATCTGTCAAGGCTCCCAGAATATCATGCCATAATCTCGTATATGCTAACCGCCATCAAATAACTCGCCGTCAAGGCTGTTTGACAAGGCCTGTGCTCATTTGACTTTCAATTGCCTCTTGTTTCATCCTTCTGTGCTCACCTACCTTTCATCAGATTCCCCCCGCCCAGCTTCCAAACTCGGCTTGACCATGTGAACTCCTATAAAGCGGCGTCATGATTACCCCTTGGTATCATTTTAGGTACCCATCAACCAGTTATGCCGGCATATTTGTCCCTAAGCTAAGCCTCTTCTCGTTGATCTTAATCCAACTCAACTGCTTTGATCAGGAGCATGCCCGTGGCTTATGGATCTCGCTGTTCTTATTTAAAGGTCAATGACCTAATCCCAATTGATTGTGGTTCAAAAGCACTGTGAGCCTTTGGTCTTCTCATCTGTCAGCAATTTGCACACGGTGCTTAGGAAGGAAAGTGCAGCCCTGGCTCTAAATATAGCCAGGTGCTCCCAGCTGGGGAAGGTGCTGTCATTCCTTGTGGCTCAGAAAGAGCCTGTCCTTACCCAAAGGCATAGAGCCTCCATTTATGATGCCCTTCAACAGCAAACTGGAAGTCAATGCAGGGGAGGGATGGCAGCTCAGTGGTAGAGCATCTGCGTTGCATGAAAATGTCCCAGGTTCAATCCCTGGAAACTTTTAAGTAGAGCTGGTAGAAGATTGAACTGGATGGACCCATGATCTGAACCAGCAAAAGGCAGCTTCCTAGATGGTTAGACTGCATGGAGGAGCACTGTAGCGCCATGACAGAGCATGCGCCATTAGCTCAGCGGCAGAGAATTTGTCTTGCAAGCAGGAAGTCCCAGTTTTAATCCCCAGCATCTCCTTGTAGGGCTGGGAGAAATCCCTGCCTGGAGAAGCATTGCAAACTGTGCTGTGTTAGGTGGATCCAATGGTCTCAGACCAGGCATAGGCAAACTTGGCCCTCCAGATGTTTTGGGACTACAATTCCCACTATCCCCAACCACTGGTCCTGTTAGCTAGGGATGATGGGAGTTGTAGTCCCAAAACATCTGGAGGGCCAAGTTTGCCTATGCCTGGTCTCAGACGCTCCAAGTGTTCCTGTTTTCCAAGGACAGACCCAGGTTTACAGAAGCTACCCCCCTGCTGAAAAAGTTTGCTAGCCCCTGGCTGTAGTCAGTGCTGAGCTAGATGGATCAATGTTCTAACTCTGTATAATGTATATTCCTATGTTCCTGTTGTTTGTTAGTTTGTTGTTGCTGCTATCTGTTTGTTGTTATCTGCAGTTCTTATGTGATTTCTTAAAATTTGCAAGTCTTTTTATTGTCAATCCCTTGAGGCTCTTTGGGCCAAAAGGCAGGGCACATGTTTTTAGAAAGAAATGTTGGCATTCAGAAGAATAAGAAGACAATGAAAGCACTAGTCTGGACGTACATTGTGATGTCAATTTAGTGTTGCCATATGTCCTCTTTTTCCAGGGCTCATCCTCTTTCTTCTTGGGTAGAGTCATCATAACCTATAGTTAAAAGTCGAAGTCGGCAAATGTGTCCTCCTTTTTGCTCTTCAAAGTATGGCGACCCTACTTAACACCAAATCTATTTTTTGCCTCGGTCCTGGACACTGATCATAGATCAAATAGAGCTATTCAGAAAATTGGGTGCAGGAAAGTTCCTTGATTTTACATATCCCCCAGGGCTAACAGCCGCTAAACAAATTCACGTTCTCGACAGACCTGGTATTTGTGATCTTTGGTAATGCCCTGAATTTGCAGCTTGGGTGATGGTTTTGTAGAGTCAAGGACCTTTTGGCAAGTATGATGAAGACAAATGTGTTACATTAAGCAGAGAGAAACAAAATGCCATAAACCATGTCATTATGATTCTAGGATGAGCCTATTATTATTATGTTTGATGATGATGCTAATAACAATGATAATGATAATAATTCAAGTCTCCCCCCTGCTTTTTTGGTGGAGGAATAACAGCTGCCACTGGCCCATTTATGACTGGAGTAAAGGGGTGGGGGAACTCACCTGCTGACATTGGGGGAGGAAAACGGGGTGCACTTATTGGAAACCGGTATATGCTTCCAGCTTGCAAATAGAGAAATAACCACCGAGGCAGCTCTTTCCGAGCACTTTTCCAAAATGCTTTATATGTAGCCAATGCAGAGCTCCTCTTAAAATGATTCTGGGAACCCCGAGGTGGCTGTTACAGGAATTTGCAAAGTACGGTTGCCAGCAGTAGCAAATGCTGGCAGCACGAGTTTGGAAGCCTCCTGCTAGATGAAATGACAACTCCTAAGAGCCACCTGATGGTAGAGAAAGGAGCAGATGAGGCGAATGCCTCCTGGCAGAATCTCTTGTCTGCAGCAAAAGAACAAAGGGAGAAGGAGGCTTCATCCCGCAGATGGAGAGGGGAGGGAGGTGGTTGGTTCTTCTACCTCCTCATTTAGTCCACTTCAAATCAGAAGCGAGGCTGTGATGCCGGAGCTGTGCTGGTTGTTGGCCTCGATGGGGCTCGACACCTTTGTTTTATTTTTCGAGGGGATTTTATTTCATCCCACTTTTCAGACCAGTATTGTATCCTGAATTGGCTCATGCCATTACAACAGAAAAGAAAGAAAGAAAAGGAAACCTGGATGGAAAGCCCTGAAGCGAAATGTTGGAAGATTCAGGACAGACAAAAGATAATACTTCTGTATGCAGCCCATAAACCAGGGAACTTGCTCCAACAGGAGGCAGCGACGGGCACCGACCTAGATTACTTTAAAAGAGAATGAGACACATTCATGGAGGAGAGGGATGATGAAGATTGCTACCCATGTTGGCTATGTTCTGCCTCCACAGTTGGAGGCAGCAATGCTTCTGAATACCAATTGCTGAAAACCAGAGCAGGGCAGAGTGTTGTTGTGCTTAGGTCCTGGTTGCGGGCTTCCCACAGGCATCTGGCTGGCCAGTGTGAGAATAGGTTGCTGGACTAGGTGAGCCATTGGTCTGATTCAGCAGCCTCTTCTTATGGTATTATTCTCATGATACAGGACCTGCCTTCGACCTTGTGAAAAAGGCAAGTGGAAGGAGGAAGGAGATGGCTTTGATAATCCCTTTGACAGGACCAGGGCCTCAACCACACTTCCTATTGTTCTGCTGCTTTCGCCTGGAGAAAGCCACTCTTTAGCACTCAACCAGAGCAAACGGCAACTCGGGTTTTCTCCGGATTGATGTTTGCTCTGATTTAGCACTAAAGAGCGGGTTTTCCTCCTGAAAGGAATGGAGCAAGGAGAAAACCATTTGGACCCATCCCTAGAAAGCACAAGTCAAGTGGAAAACAGCTCAGGACCGTGCTTTCTAGGCATGGGGCAAGGGGAAGTGTGGACAAACCACTGTTGGCTACTTCCCCCTTTCTTCTATGCATAATTATCTGCTCTAGAACCTTTCATGGTGTCAAAGTCAAGGTGACTGGTGGAGTGGGTGGAGTCAAAGGTAAGAGTGGGTGGGGCAACCAGTGTGATTCTTGCTGCTGTCCCATGAGTCACATTCTAGTCTGGGATGTCCAGTAAAAAAAGGCCAGGTGGCAAGAGTGACTTCTGCCTGAGACACTGCCAATCAGAGTACACAGTACTGGGCTAGAGGGACAAATAACCTGATCTAAGGCAACTTTTTTTATTCCTTCTTATTTTCTCTCTCACGCCCCACCCCCAGTGTTCACTTACGGATAAAAAGTGTGAGGTGGCCCTCATATTTCCCCTTTGCTTAAGTGGATGCATGGTTTTGTCGCTGGTAACTTGAAAACCATTTGCAACCTCTTTGAAGAGCAACCATCTCATCCTGATGACTAATTTCAATTTAAATGATCATCCTGTTCCAACACCTCCTCAGTGTCTGACAATGTCTCATCTTTGCTGTCTACAAATTAAAACCCAGCAATTTAGATGAGCAGATAGAACAGGCTTTGTAGTCCTGATCTTGTCTGTCCTCACTGCAGGCCTTTGGCACAGGCCCCGAGTATTCCCCTTTCACAGATGATGCAAACAGTTGAGGTTGAGATGGCTCAAGAAGTTCCCCTTGCCATTACATTTACGTCTTGGTAGAGGAGCACAGTAGCATTCAGTTCCTTCCCACTCTCTCTCTCTCCCCCTCCCCCGCTGCAATCCCTCCCCCATGTTGTTGATGCATATTGCCAAAACACTGCAGAAAATCAGCCCTGATGGCTTCCTCGTTTTCTGTCTTCACAGACCCAGCTTTATCACAGGGCCCCTCAAATGGGGTGTCAATTTATATGAATTATTTTTTTTGGAGGGGGGGCAGGTAATAATCGGTCACAAGATGCAGCACACACACACCATTGAATAGCAATTTCCATCAACTTTGGGGGCCTCCATTCCCCTCAAATATTTTATTGGGGGACCGTGGCACCTCAGAATTGGCTCCTATGCCCCCAACCCAGCCCCACCCACCCACCCACCCATCAAGTACCACCCAGAAAGTGTTAGCCTCTGGGGGCAGTGGCACATAGACCTGGTTTCAGCACCTAGTCTTGCAGATTAGGAACATAGGAAGCTGCCCTATACTGAGTTAGTTTCATAGATTGGAAGGGACCCCACGGATCACCTAATCCAACTCCCTGCAATGCAAGAATATGCAGCTGTCCCATACAGGGATCAAACCTGCAACCTTGCCGTTATCAGCAGCATGCTCTAGCCAACTGAGCTAACACCATCTAGCTCATCATTGCCTACAGGGGCAACATCTCTTCAGGGCTTCCGGCAGGGTCTCTGCCAACCCTACCTGGAGGTGTCTGGGGAATGGACCTGGGATCTTCCGCATGCAAGGCGGATGCTCTGCCACTAAGCTGCAGTTCTTTCCACTTTACATAAGCCACCATATGAGCATGTAAGGACCCGCTGGGACTGATGTTGGTTGCTGCAGCATCCCCACTATTTTTCTATTTTATATAGAAAATATCTATCATTTGGGGGCAGCCAGCCGTACATGTACATGGCTACAAAGGTCCATTTTATTATCTTTACTTTTAAAATATATTATTATTTTCTACAACGAAAAGGTGCTTATTCTCAAATAAATGGGCCTTGCTTGAGAGAAGCCAGAGCAAACTCCTTTTGTATTCCAATAGTGATGATGGTGCTATCATGCTCATGCCTAGATAAAGGTAAAGGTACCCCTGCCCGTACGGGCCAGTCTTGCCAGACTCTAGGGTTGTGCGCTCATCTCACTCTATAGGTTGGGAGCCAGCGCTGTCCACAGACACTTCCGGGTCACGTGGCCAGTGTGACAAGCTGCATCTGGCGAGCCAGCGCAGCACACGGAACACTGTTTACCTTCCCGCTGGTAAACGGTCCCTATTTATCTACTTGCACCCGGAGGTGCTTTCGAACTGCTAGGTTGGCAGGCGCTGGGACCGAACAATGGGAGCGCACCCCGCCGCGGGGATTCGAACCACCAACCATGTGATCGACAAGTCCTAGGCACTGAGGTTTTACCCACAGCGCCACCTGCGTCCCCATGCCTAGATACATACATATACATATTTGTCAGAAGTTGACAAACTGAGGTTGTTGTTTTGCTCAAGGGTAAAATAAATACACTGTGCCCATTAGAATCGAAGAATCATAGAAATGTAGAGCTGGAAGATGCTACGGGGGTCATGTAGTCCAACCACCTGCAATGCAGGAATCTTTTAACCAACATGGGGCTCAAACCCACAACCCTGGGATTAAGAGTCTCATGCCCTACCGACTGAGCTATCCAGCCAGCTGAGCTATCCAGCTATCCATTATGCAGTCTGACTGTGAGCAAAGTCTTCAAGATGATTTAAAGCTGGATGGGTGGACATGGAAAACTGGTTGGCACAGCTTCTCAGCTCTCATGCAGTCATGAACTTCTCGCAATTGACCTTGAACTCGTGCATCTTGGCCCCTGTTCTTAAACCAGGCCCATCCCAGTGAACCTTTCACTCTGCAAGAGCTCTGGGACTGGAATAGCTCTTTTCCTGATTCTGCTGCTCAGCGTTAACAAAGATCCTTTCCTTACTTACAAGTAAAAGCATCTCCTTTTGTGTTTTGGACCTGGAGCCAGGACACAAAGCAGTTTCCTCTTATATAATGCCTTTTTGTATTTCCCCTAATATATGCATTTAGAAGGACACTTAGCCACAGTATATGCATTTTTGACACATGGCTTCGTTAGAGAAGTGCATTGCAAAATCTGAAGAAAAGCGAATGTCAAAGGACAGCTGTTTTTCAGTTCTCATACGGTTTTGGGGGCAGGTTTAAAGGCAAACTGAATCAAATTTCTCCCCATCCCTACGCTGAGGTGTTTGGCAGCTGTACAAACATAACTAGTGAGAATCTGCTGGGCCAACGGAACTATCTGCAAAAATCCATGGTTCCTTCAGCGGGGGTTTGAGTGTGACATTCCTCATGGGGTTTTACACAACCTTGCTGGGAATGCTGGCATCAACATGTTAGATCTTATTTTGATTGCAAATTATCCTAAAAAGAGCCAACAGTTCTTAATTCCCAGAACGTGCTGTAACCCAAAATAAGTTGAAAATGTACAGTCTCATTCTCTGCCCTCACCCACCCCCCAGTCTCACTGAAATTTAATGTGGCTCAGTCAACTTTCTTGGGGTTTGGAATGGAAGGCAATCATTCTCCCTCCAGTTCCATTTGTACTTACCTTTTATTCCTTGCATGGAAAGGGTTGCCCTTGTTGAGTACGTTTGCAAACACAGGCATTCCATTCCATTGTTGCTGTTCTAAATTATTGTTTTCTGCTAAGCAGCAATCAGTCCACATTTTCAGCCCACCAGGGCTTGCTGCTTGTCAAATTGCTTCATGCATATTTCTTACCCCCCCCCCCCAATCTGCCATTTCTGCAACGAATCCTCAATTTGTGCACTGGTGCTACAGGATGCAATTCATGAGCGTGCAAAATGTTCCGTAATCAGTGTGGGATGCAAGCTGGCATTGTGTGTCCAAGCAGTCTTAGGCCGAAGCAGAAAAAAAAGCTTAATAGTTGGAGACGGTAGGAGTTGCACAGAAAGACTTAGCTGCTTTCATGTATACCATGTAATTTCACATTTTCTTAGTGGTTGAGTTTGATTGTTGTAGAAACAGCCAGGAGGGTGACTGACAGTCTGGTTTGGGGAAAAAAAATCATAAGCATCGAGGACGCCCAAGTAAAATTCTTCGCTCTATATTTTGCAAGGGGAACCTGCAACAAAATGTTGCAGTGTATTATTTACATCTGTCTATCTCGGGCTGCAAGGGAAGAGTGCATACCCTCTAACATTTCTCCAAAGAAAACAGGGACGTCCCATTCCATAAACATAATTTTACTATTTATACTCCATGCATCTTACTGGGTTGTCCCAGCCACTCTGGGCAGCTTCCAACATATTTAAAAAAACAATTAAACATTAGAAAAAACCCTTCCCTATACAGGATTGCCTTCAGACAGCTTGGGAGTCAGATAACTCCATACCCTCCAACATTTCTCCAATAAAAAATAGGGACATCCTACCATATCATCCAACATTTCTCCAGTGAAAATAGGGACTTCCTAAGGAAAAGTGGGGCATTCTGGGATCAAATCAGAAACCTGGGTGGCTTCTCTCAATCTAGAAAATAGGGACACGGAGGATCTGAGAGTGTGCCTTTGCGGGTAAAGACAAACCATTGGGGAGTTACAGTGCCTGCTGTGGCTGTAGAGGCCAATATGGGAGAGACATGTTTTATTGCAGGTGGGGCAAATGAAGGTGCCTGGTTTTGCTGCCACAGGTGCATGGTTTTACATACATAATTTTATTTATGTGCCACCTTTCCATAATTAAAACTGTGCTCAAGGCGTCGTATAACATGAAAAAGTACATAATTTCAAACATAACAAAAGTAGCCATCAACAATAACTAAAACATCAGAAAGTACACAACTGAGAAGGAGTGGGGGGGACCATCCCCTTTCTCCTGAACCTTCCCGAGAACGGGAGGACAGTATAGAATTAGAACAGTGGTTTGCAGAAGGTCATAATTCACAGGCTGCAGAGGGGAGAAGCTGGGAAATAATGGAGCAGCAGGAAGAAGAAGCACCAGGGGAGAGACAGCTGACAGACTCAGTGTCTTTAGAAAGCATTCCAGACACCCCCTTCTCCCAGGACCAGGCGAGCATGGAGAGTAGTAGAACAGAAAGCTCAGAGGCAGAAAGCTCAGATTAGCTGACACAGGGGTGACGTAGAATAGGAGAGACGGAGGGAGTGGGACTTTACTTGGAGCAACACCATGATCTAGGGGAGCCTGCATTCCTTCGTGTCTCTCTGTGAATATTGAATAAATAACTTGGTAAGAACTTTTATTGTTTATCTGCTTCTCGGCTGCTACCGTGGGATGGATCAGATAACCAAATCAAACAATTTCCACATATATCACAAGAAGATCTAAAATAAAGATGCAAAAATAAAATAAAATAAAAAACAACACCCCCCCCAAAAAAACCCCCACAATACCATCAACCCCAGAGTCTGTTGAACAGCCACAGCTTTTGTAGCTGGAGTTAGTCAGGGCCAGGTGGAAAAAAACCCACAAGGCAGGGAGCAGATCTTCCAAGACTCACAGCAAAGGTGTATCCTTCATCCTACAAGGGCTATTCCTGTTTAGGGTTCTAGGCAGCCATTCCATCCAACTGGGACACCCCCTGCCATTTTCTGTCTCCCCACCAGACAATGATCATTCCAGGCCCGCAAACATGCTTTGTCCTTTCCCAACACAAGTCCCCCCCCCCATTTTCTTTTGTAGTACTTCTGCAAACCCCAGGGTTCACCCATGAGCATGCTTACACTTCCCTCTCATTTCTTAGTGTCCCTGTTTTGGCTACATTGCCCTTTGCACTCACCACCTCAGTTTATTATTAGAAGGGAGATGATGGCGATGACGATGGTGATGATCTATCTATCTATCTATCTATCTATCTATCTATCTCTCATCTATTTATTTATTTATTTATTTATTTTTGTGGGGTGCCCTGCAAAATTTTTAATTGAAGGGAATGGTATCAGTGAAGTATCAGTTATTGTGATTAATACTTCAATTTATTAAAATTTAAAGGGTGGGGGTGGATAGTAACAAGTGCCTGTTTGAATTCAGAGAGATGAGACAAGCTCCCTGTTCCTTTGAAACGATTCGTCTCCAAACTGCACAGCTTTTAAAATACCCTTCATCTTGAGTTTCAAAGGAGATTAGTTAACTTGATAGCAGATAAAGAATCCCATTTCTATTACCCATGATAGCTTCAGTTCCCTGAAGAGGGATTTATGGTTGAACCATGCTGGGAACTGTAGCTCTCTGAGGGCAACAGGGGTATCCTAACAACTCCCACAGCCCTTAACCAACTATAGTTCCTTGGGTTATTTGGGGGAAGCCCTTCTGGAGTGCTTGGGGCAATTTACTTGTATTGTCTGGTTACAACAGCCCTGTTTTATTATCCCCATACAGTGGTACCTCAGGCTAAGTACTTAATTCGTTCCGGAGGTCCGTTCTTAACCTGAAACTTTTCTTAACCTGAAGCACCACTTTAGCTAATGGGGCCTCCTGCTGCTGCTTCGCTGCCAGAGCCCGATTTCTGTTCTTATCCTGAAGCAAAGTTCTTAACCTGAAGCACTATTTCTGGGTTAGTGGAGTGTGTAACCTGAAGCGTATGTAACCTGAAGCGTATGTAACCCGAGGTACCACTGTATTGGGGATTTGATGGCAAAGTCGCTTGCCTTAGGCGACCCAGTGAGTTCTTGGCCGAGAGAATGTCTGCACTGGGTACTTCCTGACATTTGTCTCTTACTTTTAACAAATCTGATCGTCAGCAGGTTGGGAACAAAGAAAGGATATATTTCCCCAAATGAACCTGCTTAGACCCTGAGGTCAGCATCACAGCCCTTTCTCTTTGTACTGCCTCCAAGGGAAGATCAGAGGGTGGCACTGCGGAAACAGGGATTTTCTGTAGTACATCCCTGTCTATGGAATGCTCTCCCCAGGGCATTCCTTGTGGTCCTTTCCAACTCTACAATTTTGTGATTCTGTCATCTCAATGTGTTTTATTATTGAATTACTGTATTTTATTGTTGTGCTCTCATATCCGCAGCACACACTGAACACACATTTAAAGCCCATCAGTTCCCTCAAAGCATCCTGGAACCTAGTTTCATGAAGGCAACCAGGAATTCTATCTCTCTGAAGGGTAAACTTTAAAAGGGGATTAGATGAATTCATGGAGGATGATCTGTCAGTGAGAGTAAAAAAACGTTACCTTCATGCCCACCTTCTAGGATTCCTGAAGGCGTCAGCTTGGCCACTGCCAAAACAATAACAACAGAACATTGGATTAGATCAGCCATTGTTCTGATCCAACAGGGCTCCTCTGAAGTTCTTATTCATAGGACCATAGGAAGCTTCCTTCTACTGAGACAGATAATTGGTCCATCTAGCTCACTATTGTCTATAATGACTAGCGATGGCTCTCCAGGGTTTCAGAGAAGAAGGACTCTCAGCATTGCCTGCAGATTCTGGCGAGAGAACCTTGGGCGTTTTGCATTCGAAGCAGATGCTCTCCCGCTGAGCTATGGCCCTTCCCAATTTAGCTCAGTCTCTAAGACCCTGCACGACACCAGCTCCCTGCATCTAATGAAGGTTTGGGGCACTGAATGTTTTAGAGCCATTGCGTCCCAATCATCCTAGACTCCAGAGATCAGGAAGCCTGCCTTAGCCGACTTTCTGGACTCTGTGAAGAGCACGGCATGTAATTAGCGAGACTCCAGCATGCCAGCTTTTCTCCTTCCTGCTGTTTTTTGAGCTCTGCTCAGGTTCGCCACATTCCCGGTTCACTTTTGATCATCAGCTAAGCCCGGCTAGTTGCCTCAGCATCAGCCAAGCCCCTCCCCAGCCAGCAGTGGGACAACCTACAGGTTCTCAATTGGTGCTGAAGCAGATAATCATCACCCACTGCCCTCCGTTGCATCAAGATGTAGTAGCACATTCCCTAGGAATGTTTTGTTTTATGCTTTGAGCTGAAAGAGGGGAAACAAATCTAAAATGTTAGTTTTGCACTTTGTTGTTTTTGTTTAGTCATGTCTGACTCTTTGTGACCCCATGGACCAGAGCACGCCAGGCCCTCCTGTCTTTCACTGCCTCCCGCAGTTTGGTCAAACTCATGCTGGTAGCTTTGAGAACACTGTCCAACCATCTCGTCCTCTGTCATCCCCTTCTCCTTGTGTCCTCCATCTTTCCCAACATCAGGGTCTTTTCCAGGCAGTCTTCTCTTCTCATGAGGTGGCCAAAGTATTGGAGTCTCAGCTTCAGGATCTGTCCTTCCAGTGAGCACTCAGGGCTGATTTCCTTAAGAATGGAGAGGTTTGTTCTTCTTGCAGTCCATGGGACTCTCAAGAGTCTCCTCCAGCACCATAATTCAAAAGCATCAATTATTCATCGATCAGCCTTCTTTATGGTCCAGCTCTCACTTCCATACATCACTACTGGGAAAACCATAGCTTTAACTATACAGACCTTTGTCGGCAAGGTGATGTCTCTGCTTTTTAAGATGCTGTCTAGGTTTGTCATTGCTTTTCTCCCAAGAAGCAGGCGTCTTTTAATTTTGTGACTGCTGTCACCATCTGCAGTGATCATGGAGCCCAAGAAAGTAAAATCTCTCACTGCCTCTATTTCCTCCCCTTCTATTTGCCAGGAGGTGATGGGTCCAGTGGCCATGATCTTCGTTTTTTGATGTTGAGCTTCAAACCATATTTTGCACTCTCCTCTTTCACCCTCATTAAAAGGTTCTTTAATTCCTCCTCGCTTTCTGCCATCAATGTTGTGTCATCTGCATATCTGAGGTTGTTGATATTTCTTCCAGCTATCTCAATTCCGGCTAGGGATTCATCCAGCCCAGCCTTTCAAATGATGTATTCTGCATATATGTTAAATAAGCAGGGAGACAATATACATCCTTGTCGTCAATTGATTATCTAGCTTTTACTCATTTGACTGATTTTAACCAATCATTGTTGTTGTTTAGTCATTGAGTCGTGTCCCAGTCTTCGTGACCCCATGGACCAGAGCATGCCAGGCACTAGACAGGAGTGCTTAACCAATCATACTCATGGGTATAGAATTCTACACATCAATTCAAATTGCTGATATTTATTCTTAAAGCTCCACACCAAAGATTGGGAAACTGGGGGGGGGGGGGTGGGGCTTGCTGTTTTTGGACTCCAGCTCCCATCATCCCTGATCATTGTGGCTGATGGAATCAGGAGTCCAACAACATTTGGAAGGCCATGGGTTTCCAGCCGTTGCTCTGAAACACCCTTCTCTAACCTGGTACTCTCCTGAAGTTGCTGGACTACAACTCCCATCATTTCTGAGCATTGGCCATACTGGCTGGGGCTCATCCAGCGCAATGATAATGAAGAGGGGCAGGAGGAAGAAGTCACATAAAGTGACCAGTTTATTTTCATAGGCAGAGATAATAGCAAGAAACGGTACTCCTCTATCCTCGGCAAAACGAAGCCCATGAAGTGTGATCATCAGTTTTGTCAAAGCAGACAATGGTCTCTGCCGCTCTTCAGCTTAAGAACGCTTATTCAGAAAGTTGTCTTTCTCAAAATCAGCAGGAGTTACTTATTTTCCTCAGTCAAATGTACTTAGAATGGAAGGGAATATTTTCAAGTGGCCTGAAGATGACAGCATGGCTGGTTCCTTTCTCCCACTCAGCTGGAGTTCAGCCATGATTAAAAAGCTACCTGCTTTTGAGTATTATCTCTGTACCAAGCAGTGTATCACCATCTCTGGTGCGCCCCTGTTGTGACTGGGATGCATACAGCTCTCCTTGCCTGAACTCTTTGGTCCTGTGCACAAGCAAAGGTCTTTTTTGGACTTAAAACAGAACCAACAGCCTGATCCTCCTTCTATCTCCACCTGTGAAGCAATTAAAACAAACCAATTAAAAAAAGAGGCAGGGAACCTCTAGCCCACGTGGCAAACTTCACCCTCCAGGCTCCCCCCATTTGGCCCACAAGGTCCTTTTGGGCAAGCCATGCCCACCCACCCAGTCTATACCTGACATTGTACACAGGTAAGGGTGGGGCTTGATGGAAAAGGTGGGGCTTGCCCAAAGCCTGCTTTGAGCAGCTCCCAAAGCCCGAGACAACCAGCTTGTTTCCGGGAGGCTCTGAAGAGCAGGAATGTAGTGCTGAGGAGGATCGCTCTCCCTTCACAGCAGCCAGTACAAAGGGGGAGAGATCTAGGTTGGTGCTGGGCTCGGTCACACCACAACTCAGCATGCCTGAACTCAGTGCTAAGCAGGATTCTGCCCCTGAACAGCTCTCAGCATCCTCCACAAGCTACAGTTCCCAGGATTTTTCTTTAAAGAGGGGCAGGTCTTTAAAGTAGTATGATACTGCTTTAAGTGTATAGTGCAGATGGGCCCTTGGCAATTAAGGACATTGTTATTCATACACTGTCTTTAATTCATGCAATGGCACCTATCAATTCTTTAAAGCTTTCAGCCCCAATTTCTTCCACTGCAAGCTGGTCCAGTAGATGACAGTAAACCAGTAGCCAAGATTGCAGATGACACTGAATTATTCAGGATGGTAAAATCCCAGGCAGACTGTGAATGGCTCCAAAAGGAGCTCTCCAAATCATGCGACTGAGTGACAGAGTGACAGATGAGATTTAGTGCAAGTGCAAAGTGGTGGATGGAATTGAGGACCAGGAAAAGGAAGACAGGTGTAACTTCACATACCCACTGAGGGTCTATAATTTTGGGGATACAGTGGAGAATGAGAATGAGTGCAATGAACAAGGCTGATATACACTTATCAGATGCATGAAGTGTTATCCCCCACTGACAAAGAGATGTATACATGTTTATAAAGAGGGGAGAAATTGAATAGTGTGGTCAGAAGACCATAAACTCAATGTCTATGATGTTTCTCTGCAAAGCTCTGATATATTCAAGCTAAGCACAATTGCCATTCACAACACCAGGCTTTGGCAATGGCACAACCTTCCCAGGTTTGCCATGCTAACCTGCAGTGGGAAAAGAAATCTTGATCTCCATTGAGACTTGAACAAATGGAATCAAACTTGCTAGGAAAGGTAAAGGCAAAATTATCTAAAGGAGTGTTCTTCAATGTTGGGTCCCCAGGCATTGTTGTATTACAACTCCAATCATCCCTAACCATTGACTAAGGTGGCTGGGGGTGATGGGTGTTTGTTCAATCAATCAATCTTCTTTATTGGCATAGTAAGAGTGTGTCGTATACGTGGATTGGAACACAACACAAGTAGCAAAACATAGTAGGAGGCACTTTAGGATAAAACTGTCCAGATATTGTGAGATACAAAGGTGGCACTTAGGACCTATGAGAACGTAATTTCATGGCGTCACTCAAAAATCTTGCCACATTCTCCACAACGCCATTCCTACAATTATTCAACCGATAAGGTCACCCTGGAAGAATCAGTGCGGTAGACCCCCTCGTTCAATAAGGGGGCCAAGTACTTCTATATTTTTGCATAAAATGGGCAATGAAATAAAATGTGTGTGATGGATTTAACCTGTTTTGCGCCACAAGTGCCTTTCAGAATATGGGATTTTTGAGTATCTACCTTGCAAGATTGCAAACCGCAAAACATTAAATCTTGCGAGGGAAAGAGCTCTGTGTAGACGGGGAGCGTAAAGGTGATGTAAATATGGAGAATCCTGGCCAAAGAAAGGTGAGGTTATGGGAGTTGTAGCCCAGCAACAGCTGGGGACACAACGTTGAAGAACACTGGTCAAAAGGTCTTTTTACATTGTCATTCAACCTTGGGCTTCAAAACCCCATCATCCACAACCAGTGTAGTCAGTGGCCCAGGATGATGGGAGTTGTAGTCCAGGGACCAAAGATTGAAGAACGCTGGGATAGGTATCCAGTCTACTGATTCAACTGAGCCTGTTTTTGTCTGTAGAGGTACACACACAGAGAAATACCTTGGGTGGTATCCAATGTCCTACTCAGAGTAGAACCATTGAAATTAAGGGAGATGACTAACTTAAGTTTGTTAATTTCAGTGGGTTTTCTTTCAGTAGAACTTTGTTTGATACAACCCCACCCTCCTCACTTAAAAAATAATAATAATAGGAAGCATTCTTAAGGCTCGATTAAATGTGTTTCTCTGTGTCCCCGCCCCCCAATCTTTCCCCTCCTCAGCCTCCCACCATAGGCAGACTCTGATTACTCGGAGCGATATCTCACCATGAATGAATGGCAGAGATGGAGCTGCAAAGACAAAGAACTGGCTTTGTCTGCTGATGAATTAAGATAGCATGTGGGTGGCTGGGTGGATGGTGAATAGCAAAGACTTCCTTCATCCTCCTGTCACGGAGCTTTTCTTGTGTTTTCATTTTTTTTTAAGAAAAAGAGAGCTTAATTCTCTGAACAATGAATTGCTGGCAAATTAGGGGGCTTAGGCAAAAGTTAATATTACATAAATGTATCTCCAGCAGGAAGGGGAAACCACATTAGCAAAGTGTTTGTGCTGAATTGTACTGGCCTTATACCACCTCTTATCTTATGGCGGGGCAGGGCCATAGCTCAGTGCATCTTCTCTGCAAACACAAGGTGCCAGGTTTGATCCCCCACATCTCTAGTGATGTTCCTTGTCTGAAATCCTGGAGAGCTGCTGCTATTCAGCACAGAGCTTCGCCTGGTTTTACACTGTAAACTGCCCTGTGATCCTCAGATGAAGGGTGGTATAGATAATCATCATCATCAACAACATCCTGGGTGAAGGCCTCATCTAATGTGAGTCTCAGACACTAGCTTAAAGGTCACATTTACATCTATCCATCCACTTTTGACTCTGCCCCTACCCACCCCTCTGTGGCCCCAGGAAAGTTGCCCAGAATGGAATGTGGCCCATGGTCTGAAGAAGGCTTCCCATCCCTGCCATATCAGAATCTTGGGACTATTAACTTCCCTGTGCTCTTTTAGGAAATAGTCATCAAGGCAAGCTGTCTACCCTAGATAGTCACATATGATGATAATGATGAACATGCCCAAGGGACTGTGCTGACTTCATCCCTTGCTCCCAAGGAAGTTCCCTTGCCAATGTCCTCAGGGACAGTTGACTACATAGCTCCTACCACCACCACACCAGGTCCCAAAGGCAGCAGGAGACAGTGTGTCCTCTTTATTAGGGAGAGCAGATTTTCTCTCAGGAAACAGGGCTTGGTATGCACATGTTCCTGCAGGATAAAGCCCCTATAGACTCCAGAACAGCACTAGATTAACACCCCACCGCCACCACCATGAATACCTGCTCCATAGTTGAGGTCCTACTTGTCAACCTAGTTGTGTCTCCCACTGTGCGCTGACCAAGGTGCTGACACTAGACCAACACTCCAATCTATTGCCTGTGTAGGCTGATTCTTCAGTTCATAAGTGTTTGCTCCCTAGCTCAGGGGTCAGCAAACTTTTTCAGCAGGGGGCCGGTCCGCTGTCCCTCAGACCTTGTGGGGCGGGGCCAGACTATTTTTTTTGGGGGGGGGATGAATGAATTCCTATGCCCCACAAATAACCCAGAGATGCATTTTAAATAAAAGCACTCATTCTACTCATGTAAAAACACCAGGCAGAGCCCACAAATAACCCAGAGACACATTTTAAATAAAAGGACACATTCTACTCATGTAAAAACACGCTGATTCCCCGACTGTCCGTGGGCCGGATTTAGAAGGCAATTGGGCCGGATCCGGCCCATGGGCCTTAGTTTGCCTACCCATGCCCTAGCTATCCTGTGTTGCCTACATGCTTTCAGTCGGGTTAGGCAGAGTGCGATACAGTCCCAGTGCCAGGCTGCCTTGGGAAGGAGCAAGGTTGTTGGAAGATGCACAGAACACCACAAGAGTGGGGGCAGGTAAACGGTGGGGGCCAAGTGTCCAGTGCATTGTAAGGTGACAAAAGAAGTCAGCAAGCGAAAGGAGGGGATGAGTAAGGCCTGCATTGGTGACTCAACGGGATTGGCTTTTGCAACAGGTTGGCTTTGTTTTAAAGTGAATCATTTAATCTTTAGAAAGTGCAGCAAGCTGGGTTCTCTGATAAGCTCGATCAAGTTACTTTGCTCATTTTACTTTTGGTTTAGACGTGCACTCTTGCAGAATAAAAGGCCACCGAGAATTGCCTGATATCAGCTCAGACTGTTTGCCTGTCATACCCAAAGTTGTCCGATAGTGACTGTCCTCAGTTACACGAAAAGGACTTGCCCATCACTTGCTCCTTTAACTTTCTAACTGGAAATGCCAGAGTGTGAGATTGTGACCTGCTGGTGTCGTGATGGCTCCCACTGAAACCATTCTTTCCATGTACAAATCCATCTCTGGCTACCTGTTTTCCCCAGCTGTCTTCATTTCAGTAGTTTACTATTACTATTATTATTATTATTATTATTATTATTATTATTATTATTACAGTGGTACCTTGGGTTAAGTATTTAATTCGTTCCAGAGGTCCGTTCTTAACCTGAAACTGTTCTTAACCTGAGGCACCACTTTAGCTAATGGGGCCTCCTGCTGCTGCTGCGCCGCTAGAGCCCAATTTCTGTTCTTATCCTGAAGCAAAGTTCTTAACCTGAAGCACTATTTCTGGGTTAGCGGAGTGTGTAACCTGAAGCGTATGTAACCTGAAGCATATGTAACCTGAGGTACCACTGTATTATTATTATTATTATTATTATTAATAATAATAATAATATGTATACCCTGCCCATCTGGCTGGGCTTCCCCAGCCACTCTGGGAGGCTTCCAACAAAATATTATATTAAAATACAGTAATCCATCAAACATTAAAAGCTTCCGTAACAGGGCTGCCTTCAGATGTCTTCTAAAAGTCTGGTAGTTGTTGTTCACTTTGACATTTGACGGGAGGGTGTTCCACAGGGCGGGTGCCACTACCAAGAAGGCCCTCTGCCTGGTTCCCTGAACCTGGCTTCTTGCAGTGAGGGAACTGCCAGAAGGCCCTTGGCGCTGGACCTCAGTGTCCAGGTACAATGGTGGGGGTGGAGACGCTCCTTCAGATATACTGGACCGAGGCCGTTTAGGGCTTTAAAGGTCAGCACCAACACTTTGAATTGTGCTCGGAAATGTATTTTGGTTTTTTTGCAAGATGGGATGGGGCAGAATAATCATTTTGTTATTGCCATTTAAAAATAGCTAGGAGCCGAAACCCTTGCCAATCTACCTTCCACACCCTTGGCATATAAACGGTGCCTCCACAAATACAGCTGCAGCTTCCAAATGGTGATCTCTGTGATGGTTGGCAGCAGGGGGGAAAAAGTGGAAGGAGCAGGTTTATCCTTTCTCAGTGTTTTAGATGTTTTAGTGAAAAGATGAGCAAATAGCCTACTCTGACTTGAAATGATTGCAAAAAGTATAAGCTGCATTTGTTTTCTTACCATCTGTTCCATTCTTGCAGATTAGCTCCAGCCAATCAGTGCAGTGTGTGTGAGAGAGAAGCAAATTATTTTGTTATGTACCACCCCAATCTCTGAGAGGCTCCAGGGATGCCTGGGCTTTACCCAGGGTCAGGTTTCCTTGGAATGAAGTGCAGAAGAGACTGTGGTGCCATTAGGATGTAAGGCTTTAGTTACAGTCAAACCTCAGTTGTCAAACGTAATCTGTTCCGGAAGTACATTCAGCTTCCAAAATGTTCGACAACCAAGGCATGGCTTCCGATTGGTTGCAGGAGCTTGCTGCACTCAAGCGGAAGCCGCGTCGGATGTTCAACTTCTGAAAAAACGTTTGAAAACTGGAGCATTTACTTCTGGGTTTTCAGCATTCGGGAGCCGAAACGTTCCAAAACGGAGGTGTTTGGGAGTCCATGTTCGACTGTACACACATGTACAACCTGAGTGTAGGATGGAGCTTCCCTTTAGGTTTCCAGGGGAGCCCTAGCATTCAGCACAGAGCAAGACATAGAATTATAGAACTGTAGCCTTGGACAGGACCACAAGGGTCATCTAGTCCAACCCCTTCAGTGCAGAAATCTTCTTGCCCAATGTGGGATTTGAACCCACAACCCTGGGATTAAGAGTCTCGTGCTCTACTGACTGAGCTATCCAGCATGTTTTTCTCTCTGCTGCTTCTAGAATTCAGGCATATTCAAGTGGAAGCTATGGAATTGGTTTATGGAAGTCTCTGCCATAAGTTGGGCTGGCTTAGATGGATTTAAATCAAGGATGGGGAACTCATGGCCTTTTTCTTTGGGTTGTTGGACTCCCACCAGCCCCTTTCAGTATGGCCAGTAGTCCTACAAGATAGGGAAGGGCATGGCTCCCTCATCCTGGATTTAAAGGGAACCAATCCATTTATGGTGGGGGATAAATTGGAAGAGGATAGATCTGTTTAGCCAGCTCTGGATAATCCTGGTGACACTCTCTGGAGTTTTGGGGATAATTGCTGTTCTTCACTGTAGAGGAGGAATCCAGCAATATATCCACGCAGAGTGGCCATTCTAATTAATTACGAAGAATAAAAACTAGGCAGCATTACAGCTTCCAGGCTCCAGTAAACATTTCTAACTGAAAGCAGTAAAAAAGAAAAGAAAGAACACCAGACTTCAGGTATTTGAGCACTGACTGGGGCTATGTGACATCTCTGTGACAGGTCTATTTAGAACTTCCTTTCGCATCTGGTCCTCCCAGGCAACGACACTCATTAAACTTTAGCTGTCAATCAAAAGGAGTTATAATAGAGTTTAAATGGCTCTTTGCAACACACAATGCCCTTTTAATAGCAGCAGGGTGATAAATAGCAACAGTGTTGCTTGCATTAATAATTGGAGAGCAGGGAGGGTAGGTGCCACTCAGAGCAGATTTAAATATTTGTTCATTTTTGCCCCTTGTGCTCCTTACAGCTGAAAGTCCACACTGTATGTCTGCTGAGTTGATCGAGGGCCTCCAGGTTGGAGAACAGTTCCCATCGTCCCCCTGGTATTAGGTTCAAATCCCCGTGAAACTTAACCTACCCCAAAGGGTTGTTAGGAAGATAATATGGGGGGTTGTGTTACATACATCCACCACCAAGTAGTTCAGGGGGATAAGCAATGCCATTTCTGCCCCCAAGAAGCTGCTAAGGAACTGAGCTACAAATCAGGAACTCATGGCTGATTTACTTAAGAATGGATAGGTTTGATCTTCTTGCAGTTAAAGCTATGGTTTTCTCAGTAGTAATGTATGGAAGTGAGAGCTGGACCATAAAGAGGGCTGATCGCTGAAGAATTGATGTTTTTGAATTATGGTGCTGGAGGAGACTCTTGAGAGTCCCATGGACTGCAAGAAGATCAAACCTATCCATTCTGAAGGAAATCAGCCTTGACTGCTCACTGGAAGGACAGATCCTGAAGCTGAGGCTCCAATAATTTGGCCACCTCCTGAGAAGAGAAGACTCCCTGGAAAAGACCCTGATGTTGGGAAAGATGGAGGGCACAAGGAGAAGGGGATGACAGAGGACAAGACGGTTGGACAGTGTTGTTGAAGCTACCAGCATGAGTTTGACCAAACTGCGGGAGGCAGGAATGCCTGGCGTGCTCTGGTCCATGGGGTCACGAAGAGTCGGACACGGCTAAACAACAACAACAACAGAGCACATGACGTAACTGCAGAGGATGCCAGACTCGAATCCTGACATCTCCAGTTCAAAGATTCAGGTATCAGGGAGTGGGAACTTTCACTGCAGGAGATGACCCTGGAGAGCAGCTGCTGGCCAGTGCAGACATTACTGGGATGGATGGGCGAAGGGTGTGGATTGGCAGCTTCTTGTATCTTTTGCACACACATGGGGTGCTTGAATGCTCTTCTGCATATGAAATTCCCTCCTATCTGCACCCGCAGTTGCTGGCATCTGTTGACATACAGCTTTCCGATGTGATTTATGAGCCCGGTTTTATTGTCTTTACGAGCTTTCGTTCCCTCCGCCCCCTGAAATTGTACCGGTCCTTTCCCTTCTCTGGTTGCAGAGCAGCTTAAGAGAGGCTCTTCACAGCTCCCAAAGGTCAACTCTGAGGTTGTCGCTTGTTTTAAGATGTTATTGGCGCAGGGCTAGAGGGGACGGAGCCAAGGAACGCGGTTAAGAGTGCGGATTACGCTTGTAAATTTTAATTAATCACATTGCCGCTGTATAAGGCAGCATTGTGGCATGTACTTGACACCGAAGTATTCCATTTCTTACAGCAACATCGCCCTGTTTGCTTGTGAGTGCGTGTGCTTATAAAAAAGGCAGGGCAAGTAGTATCTGTTTCCATGAACATTTTGGTTTGGAAAGGGGCTTCTTAGTACTCCCGTCAGCTAAAGGCATTTTTGCTTATTGGGATGTTATAGTTCATTTCACTATTAGATTTGCTTTTACACGTGCAGGGAAGGATCAATTAAGAATGTTTGCCCTTTTGGGAAGTTGTGGAGAGTGTCTTTCTCTGAATACTGCATTTGTTATTGAGGGGCTTTATACTGCTTTATATGAAATATCAGCCCATGGCCTTTTAAACTGTGTGTGTGTAGGGGTTATTGTTTTCGTTTGTAGCTACATTTTGCATTTTTTATATTGTAAACTGCCCTGTGATTCTCAGATGAAGGGCAGTATAGAAATTTAATAAGTAAATAAATTTATAGCAGGGATGGGAATTTTTTTTGATTCAGGTCACATTTTGTTTACAGTGGTACCTCGGGTTACAGACGCTTCAGACTCCACTAACCCAGAAATAGTACCTCGGGTTAAGAACTTTACCTCAGGATGAGAACAGAAATCGTGCGGCAGCAGCAGGAGGCCCCATTAGCTAAAGTGGTACCTCAGGTTAAGAACAGTTTCAGGTTAAGAACGGACCTCTGGAACGAATTAAGTACTTAACCCGAGGTACCACTGTATTTATTTATTGCATTTGTATCCTGCCTTTTTCTCCCCAAAGAACTCAAGGTGGCACACTCTGTTCTCCCCCTCCTCATTAAATCTCCACCACAACCCTGTGAGGTAGGTTAGGTTGCGAGGTAGCGGCTGGCTCAAGGTCACCCAGAGGGCTACAAGTAGGTGAGCGGGGATTTGAATCCTGGTCTCCCAGGTCCTAGTGCAACACTCTAACCACTACACCCCACTGGCTCTTGAGTTTTAATGCGGAACTACCTAACTTGCACTTTGCAAAATAATGCAAGGGACAAAATACAGCTTTACTTCGAAATGTGCGCTTGTGCGAATTTCGAGATGTGGTTCTCCAGTCATGCAATACATACCAAAATACTTATATTAAGGGGAGCTGTTCTAGAAAATAGCATTAATCTGCATTTTATTAGGGGGAATTGCTTGCAAAATATGCATACTAGGGGAAATGTACATTAAAATGCAAGTGCTTTTAAAAATAAAAGAGAATTGCAAACTGATGCAGGACTGAACCTAAGACTGGAAGAATGAGAAATTTAGAGACACTGAAATGGGCAGATGTATTCTTCCCTAAGGAAAATGAGCCCATGTTTTAAAAGTCTTTGAAAAATCCAGGCTGATTTCTTAATGAAAGACTTTAAACTAAATTTGAGCCTTTAAAAAAATTAATGTGTGTGTATCTATATATGTGTGTATTTATATATAAATGTGTGTATATATACATATATATATATATGTGTGTGTGTATACTGTGTATATATATATATATATATATATATATATATATATATATGACATGACTAAAATAGGCTCTTTCAAAGGTCTCAGACCAAATAAACCCAACTGGCTGACCTTTTCCTGTTTTTCATTAAATGCTGCAGAATGTGCACTGAACTCACTGATGGTCAGGGTACTGAGTACTGTTATCAGCCCAGACAGCAGCCCAAACTTTTCCCAGAAGCAAAAATCAGGTCCTGCGGAACCTAAGTCAGACACAGTTTAATCCAGGCTTCACTATTTCCCTCTTCCTCCTTCCCCTAAATTGGCTTACCGCAAGCAGTACAATAATGCTCTCAGTTAATTTGGCTGCTATCCACATGGGTGAGTCTGAGGGTGACCACTTACACAGTGCCAGAAAAAGAGGGCAAAGGAGGATATTTAATTTAAAAAATGACCACAAGTTAATTATACAGATAGCTGCAAATTTAGAATTCTTCTGGAGTATCCAATATTAGTCACACTCAGGTGTCTAATTAAGTCGGTTCATTTCAATGGGTCTACCTGAACTAACATTGGATATCAAAATTATGTATCAAATCACCCACATACATAATTTTAAAATTTGTACTAATAATTACTTCTAACAATGAGTGGTAGATTTCTCTCTCTCGCTAGAGCTTCTTTCAGTAAATGAACAATAAAATCACATCCCAGCACCCCAATATTTCAATTAAATGTTTTAACTGTTTTAACATTGCATTTCTCATATTGTTGCAACCTGCACTGGGGTGTAGGGTAGATAAGAATTCCAATTAAGCAATCAAAATACAGCTGTACCTTGGAAGTCAAACGGAATCCATTCCGGAAGTCCGTTCAACTTCCAAAATGTTTGGAAACTAAAGCGCATCTTCTGATTGGCTGCAGGAAGCTCCTGCAGCCAATCAGAAGCCACAAAAGCCCCATTGGATGTTTGGCTTCCAAAAATAGTTCGCAAACCGTGACAGTCACTTTCAGGTTTGCTGCGTTTGGGAGCCAAAACATTCAAGAACTAAGCTGTTCAGAAACCAAGGTACGACCATAACAGCAACAACAAACTGCTGTTGTCATTGTCACCATCATCATCGAAATACAGTATGTCTCGTTGTAGTGAGGAAGTGGCGGGAGTGAGCCAGTAGTAAACCACACAAAGTTAAGTGAATTAACTCTTTATTAGAAAAAAATAAAGGAGTGCCAGGCCTCATGAGCACAGCAACTCTTCTTCAGTGGGCCTTGCCTTTATGAAGCAGTTGTGAAGACTGAAGGGCTCACCTTCCCACAGCTGCATAAGTCCCCTCCTCTCTAGGGTTTTCTCCAAGCAATCAGAGACTGTGCCTTTGTGATGCTAACTTCTCCTTTGCCCTCTTCATGCCTCTCCTGGTTCTGTGAGACCAGCAGAGAGGGGACCTTGTCGCAGCAGGAGGGGAGATACCCCTGCCTCTTCGGCAGCCTGACTCATCTCTGCCTCTTGACCACACCCCTCCAACTCTCCTGCTTCTGGACGTCCCTATGCCACAGACTCTGCCCGCTTACTAAACCCTGTTGGCTCTTCAGCTTCCGACACTTCCTCATCCCAGTCTTCTCCCTCTGACCTCTCATCATCTTCCCACCACCAATCCCCGGGCTCTGAGCCTTCTTCCCTTGGTGGTTCCCCAGCTGGATCCTCCCACCACTTTCATTTTTGCCGCAAACAAATAATTGAATCTCTCCCCCCCCCCTTTCTCTTGTGACAATGGCAGTGCCCTCCCAGAGGCAGAAATGCATCTTGCGTTCTCGGCGTTGCATTCTCGGTGTACAGGCCAGGACCTGCTTATCTTCAGTGTATAGAAATTGGAATGATCTGATCCTATTCGTAGCCTTACAGAAAGTCTTCCTGTTACACAGTTTTAGAAATTGTTTTGGGGGGAGTAAATATATGAGCACCTTGTCTTAAACATTTTGTTCATCATTCTAAAAGAAAGCATGTCATAATTCATTTGACTTCTCATTTTCCCCACTCTGGGGAGGGGCGGGGAAAGCTCCCCAGAAACCCTCTTTCTGCTTGATATTTCTGAACCTACACATCTCTACACCCGAAACACTCTGCCTAACAGTAGAACTGACCCTAGGGAAGAAGGACCTATGGCTTCCTCCATGGTGCTTATACATTTTCTCCATATTGCTCACAATGTTCCATATGGAGCTCTGTGCAAAATGCTCTGATAATTGAAGGAGGGCAAATCAGCTGATTTGGAGGGCATGGGGGTTTTTTTTGCTTTGTTTTTAAGCAGCTTGTGCTTTTAAAGTGTACAATGGAGAGAGAGAGAGAGAGAGAGAACGAACAAGAGAACCTCCTGATAATCTGCACTCTGTGAAAATGGAGACTGAAGATTCCCTGAAGATGCCGGTGTTAAGAGCCATTAGATCAAGTCTAGCCTTTGTCCCGGGGGCCATGGCAAAATGTCTACCTCTGTTGCTTTCTAAGGGCTTTCTCTGGTCTAGTGTTAAAGCATTTTAAGTGGTGAGGTTTCCTTCTAGTCTTCTCATAGGATTTTAATGCCAGGGCAATCACCTCGCTAGAAATTGCTCCTAATAGTCAGCTTGCCTTTTTTTGCTTCCTTTCCGGCTCTCTCATTGCACTCTTTTCATTCCCACCCCCCACACATCAACTCATCCTAGTATTTGTAAGTTCTTAAAATAAATCTGCTGCCATGTCTTGAGGTAGCCAAAAATTAAATATGTACTTTGGACTTCTGTTGTACCTTGGGAAATAGGCACAGTGGTAGAACATCTCCAGGTACTGCTAGGAAGAGTTCCACATTACTGAGGAAGTCAGACCTGACAATGGTACCACCTGCCTCAGTTCAGAGGTAGCGCCACCTGCCCTCCAGATGTTGTCAGGCTCCAACTCCCATCAACATTAGCCAGTATGGCCAGTGTCCAGGGATGACAGAAGTTGTTGACATCCGGAAGGTTCTGCATTGGCTACTCTTGCCTTAATTATATATCCAGGTTTGAAGACTGCAACACAATTCTCTGTGAGGTTTATCTTTGAGGAGTCTTAATTAGGGGACGCGGGTGGCGCTGTGGGTGAAAGCCTCAGCACCTAGGGCTTGCAGATCGCATGGTCGGCGGTTCGAATCCCCTCGGCGGGGTGCACTCCCGTTGCTCGGTCCCAGCGCCTGCCAACCTAGCAGTTCGAAAGCACCCCCGGGAGCAAGTAGATAAATAGGGACCGCTTACTAGCAGGAAGGTAAACGGCGTTCCGTGTGTGGCTCTGGCTCGCCAGAGCAGCGATGTCACACTGGCCACGTGACCCGGAAGTGTCTCTGGACAGCGCTGGCCCCTGGCCTCTTGAGTGAGATGGGTGCACAACCCTAGAGTCTGTCAAGACTAGCCCGTACGGGCAGGGGTACCTTTAACTAGCTTCACTTGGTCCAGATTGCAGCTTCAGAGATGTTGGTTAATACTCAACCATGGGATACCAGCCTTGTAACAGCTGCGCTGGTTATCCCTTTGCTTCCAAGGTGCAATTCAGAGTGTTTTTGTGATGATCTTGTAGAGCCCTGAGTGGCTTAGGTGCTTAAGGATCACTGCTTCCTGCACCAGCTTGCCTGCTCTCAGATGGAGAGGTCCTTTTCTTTGTCCTACCTAGGGTGAAAACACAACTGCACGGAGCAGGGCAGGGGAGAATAAGACTAAGACTAAGACTAAGACTAAGACTAATTTATTTATACCCCGCCCATCTGGCTGGGCCTCCCCAGCCACTCTGGGTGGCTTCCAAAAAAATATTAAAATACTGTAATACATCAAACATTAAAAGCTTCCCTGAACAGGGCTGCCTTCAGATGTCTTCTAAATGTCTGGTAGTTGTTGTTCTCTTTGACATCTGGTGGGAGGGTGTTCCACAGGAATAGGAGACTGCCTTATATTGAGTCAGACCATTGGTCCATCTAGCTCAGTATTGTCTACATTGATTGGCTCTGGCTGTCCAGAGATTCAGACATTCTCAGCCCAACCTAGAGATGCCAAGGATCAAACCTGGGAGCTTCTGCATGCAAGTGTAGTTGCTCTGCCACTGAAATGCAGGCCATACGGCCTTCTCAAGTGTTATCCTCGGTCCTCTAGCAGTGCTGTTCCAACCCCAGCCGTGTACGAAAACAGAGCCTGTGGGCAAAAACCAATCGATTGACCATGGTGGTCTTCAGATCTCCCCATCTCAAGCCTCAGCAATCTGCCTTCAGCAAGTGGACCTTGAAAAGCCTGCCAGCCAGTGAGATTGACTGAAAAGATCATGAACTGCTGGGCAGAATTATGCCAGGGCTTTCCCATCCAGCCATCTGTTTGGGCAGGCACTGCAGCTTTTGTGTTACCCAGATGAGGTAATGTGCTGTGGCAGCCTGTGGAGAGGGAGAGAGGGAGGGAGGAAAGGAGGGAGGGAGGTGGATGGAGAAAGCAGAATGATTCCTCCTTTCATCAGAAATTGACTCGTCCGTCTCACTTTGGGCAACAGGGGCAGCCAGCTTCCATTTGCCACTGGCCATGACACTGGGCCACCATCCTTGTGGCCTCCTGTTTCCAGTGTCTCAGGAGAGCAACCCTCAGGGCACAATAGCCAGGAGGCTTATTGTTTGTTCTAGTGCTGCTGACTCCACTTGCCAGCAAAAACCTGGATTTAAATATAGAAACCTTAGTTGCCATAACAACCATCATTTCTTTTTTAAAGAAAAAGGAAGGAAGGAAGCTTTCCAGTTTGAGAGGTAGCAAAGTTCTTCTGCTATCCAGGATGCAAACAGCTGCTTTCAGTTCTTTTTGCAAAATGCTCAGCAAAATAAAATAAAACAGAAGCTTGGGCTCATTATATGAAAAGGAGACTGCCAACCCCTCTTGCTCCTCGTGAGAAGCAGGGGGTGGAGGGAGAGAGAGAGAGAAAGAAAAAGAGAGAGAGACATACAGAGGGGTAATGCCTAGGGCTCCATCTGTTGTTTTGATGCCTGGAGTGACCAGCCTGCGTTACAGCGGGGATTCTGCAGTGACTGGGATTTTGTGTGTGCATGTGTGTCTGGGAGAGAGAATGTGTGCATGTGTGGTCCCCTCCCCTCCTCCTTTCCAGCACCTTAGAACGATCGGAGTTAAAATTCATTACATACATGCATGTGGAGCAGAAAAGCGGGCTGGGGAGGGGGGGGGAGTATGAGATCACCAGAGGCTGATGAATTATAAATCACAGGCAGAGACTCCGATGACCAGCAGCTTGTATACCAATGTGATGCGGCTGTTGCTGGAGAACAACAGGGGCTTGAGGGATCGAATGTTGCAGGCAGTGATAACAGCAACCCGATACTATTGGAAAGCAATCTTGCAAGCTCACCAATCGGAATGACTCCCTTAAAATTTCAAGGGGGTCCTTCGAAATACAAACAGACCAAAAATAAAAACCTCCCAGATATAATATTTATCGCTCTATAATTTTTTTTAAAGGGGCTTCTATTTCCCCTATGTTCAGAGACCAAACAGGTACAGTGTGCTCTCCAGAGGCTGTTGCACTTCCCATCAGCTCTGACCATTGGATCTGCTAGCTGGGCCTAAAGGGAGGTGGAATCAAACAACATCACAAGAGCACCATGGTGGCTGCCACTGCGAGTAACCAGAGTCAGGGTTTTTTTAAATGAAAGAGATTAATCTAGGTATGTCGGCCAGCAGTGGAACAAGCTGATTGGGCACCAGGGGCGGCATTTTTTCACCCCCCTCAAGGGTGACACCAGGGGTGGCCCCCCCGCTCCCCTTCCTCTGCCCCTGATGTCGGCATAAAATGAATAAATGAATTCACTTCGGCTGGCGTGCCGAGGTTCTAAAAGCTGCCTGGGGACTTGTCCACCGATCCTGTTCAGGGCATCTTGTACTGCAGATGGCGCTTGAGGTCTCTTCCAGCTGTATAGTCCTATGATTCTATTATCCCTGTTCCCTTCAATTTCATTGGCTGCTAGAGTGACCACTAGTGCATTGCCCAAAATGAGGACGTACATCACCCAAAATGAGGGAGGGAGGGAGAAATGCAGAAGCTAATTTGCACATGTAGATGCAGAT
Source organism: Podarcis tiliguerta (assembly GCF_965153285.1). Taxonomy (NCBI): domain Eukaryota; kingdom Metazoa; phylum Chordata; class Lepidosauria; order Squamata; family Lacertidae; genus Podarcis; species Podarcis tiliguerta. The sequence continues at coordinate 66,515,083 of NC_139541.1, forward strand.
TTAGAAAAAAATTAAATCATGGGTGATGGACTTGTGGTCCTCTGGGTGTTGTTGGAGTCCTTCTCCTGTTGGCCCTAGTGATGAGGAGAGTTGGAGTTCTGAACATCTAGAAAGCCACAAGTTCCCAACCCATGATTGAAGGACAATACACCTCACCACAGTGGGGAAGAATGTGACTGGGTGAGCTGAGAGCCTGTTCATTCTGCTGCCCAGGTGCTCCTCACTGCAGATGGGCAACGTCAATTCTTATGACCATTGTTTCATTTCCCGCCCTTCACCTTAAGGTGAACAATAATAGAAACATTTTTTAAAAAAGAAAACTTACAACAATAAAAATAAGGTCGATCCTAAAAATACACTCCTCAAGTGTCAAAAGCTAAGGTGAAGACACATGTCTTCAGCATCCTTCAGAAACTGTACAATGAAGATGTCTCCATGGGGAGGGTGTTCCACAGTTTAAGGGCCACCACAGAGAAGGCCCTTTCCTGGTTTGCTGCCCCTTGAGGTTTTGAGGGTGGAGAAACTCCCAAGAGGGCCCCCTCTGCTGGTCTCAGCACGCAAGAGGGTCTGTAGAGAAGGAGGAGTTCTTTCAGATATCTAAGGCCCCTGTTGCTCCCTACTCTTATGTCTTTAATCTTGACTTGGATCGGGAAGCCCTTCAAATCGTCCTTCAGACAGAGAATTGTGTCCTCTGTAAAGTTGGACCCACATCATCCCCTGTATTAGCTGTCATCTCTTCGGATGGGTGGAAACTCGGACCTCAGTAACGCATCGTGTGAAGTCTTTTATCTGATGTTATCGAGGAGATAGCGATATGTGCCTTAATTATATCACATGTGCGTGTGTGTGACTTCATAATTCTGGGTTGGTGCCACATACCAGGAGGCGCTGGCTCATAATTTCTGGCATGCTTTCAGACTGACCCTAATATTTCCTGCATCAACGGATAAGCACTTAGGGTCTCCCCCTGGCATTTTCGGGTTTGGAGACAATGCTGTGTCATCATGTGGAAGAGAAGTGGCGGGGGGCGGGGGCAGGGGGGAGTTCCATTGCGCAAACCCAAGGTCTTATTCTCTTTATATATTTCTTTAATTAATTAACTTGGAAAGCCATCACAAGGGAAAAAGTGATAAGTGATACATAGGTAAAATCAATCCTGTGTGAACTTGGCTTGTTTTCATTACCTGCAGTTTAAGCAAACCACAGTCCCCCTACTTCGGATGTAACAGGGAACCGTTATTTGTTTGGTAGTGGAAATGGATGCTTCTGTTCTCCAGTTTTTGGCCACAACAGATGAGGAGAAGGCTGGGAAAATCTGTGCAAACTTGTTTGTGTAGCAGGAAACCATAGTTTCCTATTACCTCTGAACCTGGTCTCCCTCTGTGTGTGTCTGTCCCTCTCTGTGATGCACGTATCATGGCCAATATAGTTTTCATGTTCAAAACAATTTCTCATTTCTTCACCAGGCTCTTGTTCAAAAACCATCTTCCTCTTGCTGATCACCTTAAAGGCTGTTGCTGAAATATACAGTGGGGACTTGTGGTAGCATCTTCACAGGTAAGAGACCTCTAAATAAGGAAATATACATTTGTTTGCTTGTTATGTATGCTGAGAGAAATTATTTTGGGATGAGATTCAGCAGATTGTTGCAATTGTGCTGTAATGCTCTGCCCAAGGACACCCCAAAGACCTCTTAGGATCACACAAAGAGTCAGGCAATGGAAGCAGAGTTGTTTGTTTGTTTGTTTTAGATCATGGATGGGGAACTCTGTTGGACTACAGCTCCCATCATCCCTGACCATTGGCCATGTTGGCTGGGGCTGATGGGTAATGGAGTCCAACAACATCTGGAGGGCCACAGGTTCCCCATCCAAGCTTTAGGTGTTGAGTTGCTGCCGCTGTTTACAGTGCAATTTTCTAGATAATTTGCATTGGAATTTTTTTTGATGCCTTGATTTAACATGCTTATTTTAGTTGTATTTAATGAGCAAAGCTAAAAACTCGAAAGCTGCCAGGTCTGCCTAACACTGTATTTCCCAACTGGCATCCATTCATTTTTATTAACAAATATACAAAACAGAAATTTTCCCAAACAAAAATAAAGAGCTGGTGGGAGTGGGGAATTCTTCCCACATCACTGGTTGTATGAGACTCACTGGCCTGGTTTGGCTGGTCATATCTCGACTTAATGAAGTGAGATATGAAAAGCATTTACTCTCTTCACTGCTCCCTTTATGGGATGAATAACCAACCCAGGAAGTCTTTCAGTAGCCATAGTTTCCTGTTCAATCTCACTGAAAACTGTGGCTAGCACCTTCAGAACAAGCCAGGATGCTGAACCCATTCCAAAGCATGGCCGGGCTTCTGCTAAAGCTGGTAACCATAGTTCCCTAACTCGGACGTAACAGGAAACTATGATTAATTCTAGCCTTTCTGGTCTGCTTGCTCACACCATGAAGCCACAAAAGATTCATTCACACTTTGCCTTATTAAAGCAAGACATGATCGTCCAAATGCAATTGCTCTCTTGTTGTCTCGCCTCTGCCTTGTGCAGCTTTAACCGGTCCTGAAATTCCACGATGCCAAATTGTTTATTCCGAGATGAGTTTTTTTTTTAAAAAAGGATGTTTCGTCATCAGATCGCTTGGTCTTGAAGTCGATTCTTTCTCTCCTTTTTATCAGAGCTGTGTGTCACATCCTGTTACCCGCGCTGTCAAATGCCAACGCTGTAAAAGCATGGTTCCTGTCCTCTCTCTATGAAGCACTTTCCATTTTCCGAGATGTGCAGTGAAGCTAATGACATTGACATACCTGCAAATATCTTTAGGGCCCCCAGCTTCTGTAAGGGCACCTTCTCCTATGAGAATCTGCCGCCAATTAACACCTTCCTCAGGGGACCACCTCTGGATGTTCTTGCCTCTGGTGACTAGCTGTATAGCTGTTAGAGACAGGATCTTCTTGATGGTGGCAGCACAGCTTGTTCACTTGCCTCCTTTTCGTTAATGGTGCTGTAAGCTCTCTTAATTGCTGTACATCTTCTCTCTTAATTGCTCCTTTATCTGTGGGTTTTATTGTTATTTTGGTGCATCGTATGCTAATTTTTCTTTCTGCAAGCTTTTTTTGTTGTTGTTGGAAGACGAGCTAGAAATGTTAGGAAATAAAACTTTTAAAGACGAAACAATATTTCAAAATGGAATAAGGGAAAGCAGTTTGTTTAAATGCACTGGTCATGATCTTGGAGTCTCAGAGTGAATTTGGTTTTAGTCTTATAGGCTGCCAGGGTTGCAGTGTGGTCTTTTCTATGCATGTACTTAGGGCAGTGCTGGGCCAGGGTAATTGTTGAATGTGAGGAATAGTGTGTTTGTGTGGGTGGATGTGTGTAGAGGTGGATTGACTGAGCTATGGGTGTGTCCGCACATGTGGAATTTGTGTGAGCAATTGAGTGAGTGGAAGTGTATTAAATTAGTGGAAGCTTGTTTCATGGATCTTAATGTTTTACATATTGTATTGCTTAATTTTGTTGTTTGATTTTCCCCACAAACCGTGTGTGTGTGGGGGTAATAATACAGTGGTACCTCAGAAGTTGAACGGAATCTGTTCCGGAAGTTCGTTTGACTTCCAAAATGTTCAGAAACCATGGCACAGCTTCCGATTGGCTGCAGGAAGCTCCTGCAGCCAATCAGAAGCGACAGAAGCCGCACTGGACGTTCAGGTTCCAAAGAATGTTCGCAAACCGGAACAGTCACTTCTGGGTTTGTGGTGTTCAGGAGCCAAAACGTTCGACTTGCAATGCATTCGAGATCCAAGGTACAACTATAATAATAATAATAATAATAATAATAATAATAATAATAATAATAATAATAGACTAGACCAGTTCAGGAGGTGAACATGACACCATGAGTGGAGATAGCCAGAAATTCTTTATAATGCATGTTCCATTCTCCCCCCTCCCCACAATGGACATATGATTGATAACATGTTTTCTTCTATTGTATATACTTTGTTGTTCTTGTTACTACAATGACTTATTGAAAACTCAAATAACTCCCTTAAAAACTCAATAAAATACACAGTTTAAGTAACAGTGACGGATACAACCAATATCAGTCATTCACTGAAATCAAGGACATGATGAATTTAGGGCCAGGTATTTAAATAGGTCTACTCTGAGTAAAATGCAGCTGAATGTAAACCACGTTTATGCACCCTTTATCCCATTATCTTATATGCATTTACTTGGCCGGATAATTGCATTGGAAAAATCCTGAGAAAATGCAAATTTTGAAGGATGTCATAGAATTGTGGAGTCGGAAGGGACCCCGAGGGTCATCTAGTCCAACCCCCTGGAATGCAGGAAATCTCAGCAAAAGCATCCAAGACAGATGGCCATCCAGCCTTTGCTTTGAAACCTCCCCAGTGGCGTAGCGTGGGTTGTCAGCACCCGGGGCAAGGCAAGTAATTTGCACCCCCTAACCCGTGGATTTGCACCCCCTAACCCATGGATTTGCGCCCCCTAACCCTACCCCCCAGATGTTGTGCCCGGTGCGGCCAGCCCCCCCTGCACCCCCCACGCTACGCCACTGAACCTCCCTGTCTGTTTTTCAATCTGCGTTTTGTTGTTGTTGTTGTTTTTGGAAGCTACAAATTAGGTAAAGTTGCCTATCATAGTGAACTGAATCTAGTGGGTGGCCTGAGCTCTGCCCGACTTGGGAGACTAAGCTTTATTGCAGACCCCATCGACACACTGTGCTTGTGCGAAACTGAATGCAGGTTTGTGGGTCCACCTCTCTATGCATGAGTTGCGTTTGTAACTTGAGGATCAGCCTGGAATCTCCATTTGTTTCCCTTTTAGCTCGCAAGGGCGCTTTCAGTGCTAATTTTAGGATATTCTCCAAAGATACAATCTTTAGGGTCGGCGTATAATGAATACCCTATTTATTATGCTCCAAACTCTCTTTAAAAAAAAAGAAAAAGATGTGGTGGTGGGAGGAGGGAGG